>NC_088841.1:7554316-8225230 GCF_904066995.2 Poecilia reticulata
CAAGGTGTGAAACTGGCCTTTATGGGGAGTTTTTGTTGAAGAAAAATGAACGCAGCTGCCTGAGCCAAGTGAGATTTTCAGTGCTTTGAATGTTGGTTCTTTGTGTTCTGGTGGAAAGGTCAGCAGTGCACTCACGGTACCATGTTCAGAGTCAGCCATGGGAGGCTTGACCGCTGTTCCATTACGAGTGAGACCCATTATCCAGCTACGGATAATCACTTTGGTTTGCTGGAATCCCAGAGTCTTAGAAGTGGCTTTTAACCCTTTTCCACACTGAACAGCCTTTACTTTATCATTATTGCAACACCAGAACCAAGTACAACATTTTGGATTTTGATAGTTACCAGATTTTTATAGATGCGTTCTTTATTTTTTAAAGTTTTAAATAAACCCGGTCCTCCTTCTTTAATGTATTTTATAAGCCAAGAAAAGCAAGTAATACAGTAAATAGGAGAGGAGGTTGTAATGTGTGGCAGAACAGGACCACATTTAGTCCATCAGAGACATGCAGTTGTGCAACACATTGCCAGATTGTCATGAACTGTAGCACCTAAACTCCAGCTTTGAAATCTTTTTGAAACGTTGGTTGAAAACTAACTTATATGTAGATTATTTTGTCCATTATGTAATGGTGAACTAGCTCCTTTGTAACTTCATGTTGTTTGGACTATAGATGTGCTACATTGGTGACATTTGTATTGCTCTCCACTCTTTGTTTTGTTGGAACAACGAATGGAAACTAGCATTTGTGCTAACTCCCCCATGTTTACATTGATGTTTTCAGCTGAAATGTTGATTAATGTGCATTGTCTTAATTTAGGTTAATTAATTAATTAATTAATTGAAATGAAGAATAGAGGCCAATTACCTTTTTTATTTTGAATTTCTTTAGATCAGGGCATGATGTGTTGCTTTTGCAGATATTTTAGTTTATGTTCACATTGTCAGAAAGGATCTATAATTACGCCTGCATGAATGTAGTTTAATTAAACTAAATTGTTAAAAACATGGTTAATTAGTTAATGAATAATATTTTCACATATAACCAGGTTGGTTTTGTGTAGCTTTTTTTCTGCTCAACATCTAAAGTGATATTTTACTGGCTGAACTAGGCATTTATTTAGGTTGTCTTTCTCTCATAACAACAAACTTTAATGACTTCAAATATTTAAGTGAGAAAAAAAGCAAAAACAGAATATAAACACAAGGAAGTAAATACTTTTTATTACACTGTATGCATGACTGAATACATTTCTAAAAAAAAAAAAAAAATTTATTGGAAAATAAAAATGTGATCGGTCCAAAAATAATGGTCTGTATCGTCAGCATGCTCACAGCAGACACCAATTATTTCTAAAACTGGAGAGACTGAAACTGGGCCAAAAAATAAAAGAAGGCTATTTATGCAGTTTGCTGCTTTATCGATAGTCGGTGAGTCCTCCGGTAGCGTGGGAATACAGCGCCACTGCAATTTTAGATAATGAGATAGTGAGAGAAACACCACTTCTCAGTCCTCCACCGCTCTCCTGAGTCCACCTACAGACGTCCGCGCTCGCATGGACAACCATCACACCGCTAACCCCCGTGGCCCCTCGCATAAATTTTAATCTTTAAATCGCCAGAAGTGCAAATTCAGACACAACGTAACAATCACCAGGCTGCTGGGGCTTTCAACGGGCCCAATTAGCTGCAGAAATCCCACCAGCAGAGTATCCTTTTAGGCTTTATCTTTGTTAACAAGTGTTGTGTGACGAGAGGTGAAAGAGCTCGCAGTAAAGTCTCCGTGTAATTAGTGTGACATTTTATTTAGTGCTGTGCAAAAAAAGAGTGACTCTCCATCATTCATTTATTTGTTGTTTTTTTTGTCTTAAAAAGTTCAAGCGAGAACTTCTGATTGAGTTTAATAGCAATAACCACATGGTGTTAAAGTAGATTCACCACAAGAAGGCCCAGAGCTCTTCGGTTCCCATGTGATGTAGCCCCTCCCAGTGTGACTCATATGCTTAAACAGGGTGACATTTAATGAGTCAAAGGCACTTTGCACTCGCTGAGGCCGTTTAAAGGGCCACAGAGGACACATCGATGTGCAAAGTTGCAGCCTATTAAAGTTTCCTTACATAAGGTTTCTCATTTCAATACCAGATGGACACCCACTCAGTCACGGACGAGTTCCCAGACTGAATGATCCGCTTGTTAAAAGGCAAGTTCACACCCTGTCAACGCAATAAAAAATAAAATAAAAACAAAACACAGAAAGTAGATCCCTTGGGTGTGAGTGTGTGCAGACGTGGTTGTTTGTCCCGTGCGTCTCTGTGATGGAGCGGCGGCCGGTCCAGGGTTGACCCCAGCAGAGCTTTGGGGGCGGATTGTTCTCCAGCAGTGTTGGTGAGTCTGGTTAGGCTGAATTAGACACTTTTCTGATCCTTATTTCTCAAAAAAACACCACGCAAAAAAAACACAAAAAAAACCCACAGACGGTTTACCTCTTCTACTGCATTTATGCACGTATTTGTGTTTCAATCCAGGTATTTCACAATTTGCATTTCCAATGTAAAAACAAATTCTAATTAAGATTCAAGATTTAAAGATTTATAAATAACTTTGTAATAAAAAGTCTTTATTCATTTGTCACTTACTGATTTTATGAATGTTTCACATTGCAAATTTGAATGATTTATGATCAACAAGCCATTTCTAATCTTGGTTAAGATATATTTTTTTCTTCCAGTGCATTGGTGTTTTAGTTACCGAAAGAATTAGAAAAAAAAATCGTACTCAATGGAGAATGTTGTACAATTCAGTCTGCAGTTTAAAAGTATTTTCTATGACATGCTCGCTACTGTGAGGACGTTTTACTGTGTGACACAATTAAATATTATTTAACAGTAAGATGTTACATAGCGCATAGATGTGTTGTTCCTATCAGAAGACATTAGCTGTCACGGTAATCACCAGAGCCAAATAATGAATAAGCTAAATAAAGCAAATCAAATTTGAGAATCCTAATGATCTATTATCTCCATTATTCATGAAAACTACTAAGAGAAGTAAACAAATAGCGAGGGGTTAAATGCATTGCTGTAAAATTGAAGTAGGTTTGGAATGAAATGGCGTTTAGTGGGTTTAAAATAAGGGTGTGGGTGTTTGTATCATCTGATGCCAAACATTTCTTACAGCTGCAGTATGTGACTTTAACAAAAGATTTTTTTTTTTACATATTTGTTAAAATCATCATTATATGGCGACAGAATAAGATGGATAAAACGTCGAGCTCGTCTGTCTTTTCCCAGTGCTTCCAGTACTAAACACAGAAATACACCACTTGGCGAGAAACAACCAATCAGAATCAGGAGGAGGACTTTAGCGCTGTCAGTCACTCTCATGCTAACCCACATCATTGCCTGTCACCAATGCTAAGGCTAGTTAACGTAGCCACTAATGACGGTGAACAAATGGTAAGTTGTTTTTCCACCATTAGCACATTGAGCAGAGTACAGCAGGATGATTGACAACGCTAAGACCCTCCTCGTGGCTGTGATTGGTTGGTTTTGGTCATGATGCTGCAGTATGGCGGACCGTAATAGTAGCTCAAGGAGGAGGTGGAGGAGCTCAATTTATTTATTCATTTCTTTTCACAGATTATCTGTCACATGTTACGACATGGTGCCACTTTTAATAAATAAATAAAAAAGTCTCATACTGCAGCTTTAATGCCAATCACCTCCTTCTTTACCCTGTGCCACAGGTATGTAACGCATAAGTGCACTCAAGCAAAAATGTATTCATGAAGAATCTAATAAGCATGCAGTGGAGAAGGGGAAGATGAGAACAGCCTCCAGCAGGCAGTGGGCCGCTGCTCATCCTCGATGCCGCTAGACGCCGTTCAGAAGGGACGCAGATGCAAATGTTCACCCTGAACAGGATGACTGACGGCTCCCGTCTCTGCATTTCATCTCCACCGTGGGCTGCCTCGCAACGATACCTCTCGCTGATGTAGCTGCCGAGATGGCAACGGATGAGGGGGAATAAGTGTTTAATTGTGATTCATCTGCCGCTCACACATCAGTCGAGGCTCCACGCTACTGTTGCAGGAGAACAGATCAGATGGGAAGTGCCAATGAGAGATCTCGGATAATGAGACTGAGAGGGGGGCTCGAGCCGACACCGGGGCCCCTTCTGTCTCCCCGGAGTCGATGAATCACCTCCCCTTCGCCTTACGGGAAGAAGAGACGGAACAGAGTTTCCTGTTTAAACTCCGGCTAAGAGCGCCGCCTGTGATCTGTCATTGGCTTGACGTCTCGGAGTCAGAATGTAAGGAGAGAAAATGCTTGAAATGAGTCAGAGACGTGGGATTCCCATATCCAGGGAAGATTCTTAGTTGTTGGTGCTTTGCGATCTAAATATGCGTTTACCGGAGCCGACTCACCCATCGACCTCTTCCAGCTTTGATGCCGACTTTGGAAAAAGATGGAGAAGCTTTGAAGTTTAGAAGTTCATGCCAATGTTGGATCAGTGATTTCACTAATTCTCTTCTGCGGAAGTAAAAACATCAGTCATGAGTCTCTGCGTTTACATATCGATTTCAATTTCTTCTGGTTAAAAGTTCTTATGTAAGAAAAGCCCACTGCCTAGACAGTGACTTTAAATTGTTTTTGTAGAATTTCAAGTAATTTTCATTTTAAAAGTTCCAAATATTGGTTTATTTTTTTATTTCTCTCTCAATTTATTTAATTTCTCTCTCAATTTAAGGAAATTGCTTTTCATTTCACGTTTTCATAAATATAATGACGTCATTCTGTGAAAGTGAAAAAAAAAATCCACTTGACCTAATCTTCATGTGTTTTACACTTTATACCACCACAGCAGTATGTTTCCACCCACAAACTTTACTTTTGACATGGTATTTTCGGGGTGATGTGCAAAGCTATTCCTCCTTTAAACACAGTAGAGCTCTGAGTGCATCATCTGACCAGTCAATGTTGTCTTGTTTTTTGTAGAAATCTCATTTTGGCAGCAGCAATGTCATTTTTGGAGCTTTTTGGTTTTAAAAAGAAATTAAATCATCTAATTTTGTTAGTTTCATACAGACGTAAACACCCTTTGGCTCAATTTTTTTTTCGGCTTTCATAAAATACTTGTCAATGTGTTGAGGAGAGCTCAACTGAGTCTATGGCAGAATAAAGACTTTAACTACCATATGAAAATAAGATTTCACCTTTCAGCTGAACATGAAGACTTGTTTGACGTTGAGTCTGTTACTTTAAACTTATTGTCAAGAGGGGAAGATTTTATTTATTTTTTTAATAAAAGAGGCATAATTACATTTTCTCTCCTGACTCGTTTTCTGGCTCATATTTCAGGAGACATATGAGAGGGTGTTTTGTGCAAAAGGGTCATCGGTGGCAAGTTTGACAGGTAATTTAGTCTGTCTGAAGCAGACCTGTCCCTCCATGACCGGGGGCTGGAACTGTCATATGTGCGCTCACACAGAAAGATTTCTTTCTTCTTTTTTAACCCCATCACCCGGCCCTCTCCATCTGCTACAGGCCGGGCTTGATTTGAGCCAGACACAAATCACAGGAAACAAAGCATTATACAGAACTTGGAAGATAAAAAAAAAAAAATCTCTGGACAGGACTTGTTAGTGTGAATGCTACAGGCGTTCACACTCTTGGGTTACACCACTTCACTTTTTCTGCATACTTTATGCTGTTTCAACCAATTAGATTTTACAGTATTCTGCTTATTCAGGACATTACAGCTGTATTGATATATTTTTCCTTTTTACGAAATATTTAGGTTGTTGTGATCATCTTATGTCCCCATTGAACTGAATGGAACATCTAATAAGTTCTGGAAAAAAAAGGTCTAAAAACTTTGTGCTCTTTCACAGCTAACTACTTCAAACCTCTTGGAGTAATCAATGCAAATAAAGATAAACGCATGGATTAATTTCTCTAGATCTTGCTGGGACATCAGTTCTCTAATCCTGGAGATGTTCTTCAGGTGACAGAAGGCCGACTTTGTAACCGTCTCCATGTTACTCTGCAGGTTAAAACACAAGTCCATCACCATACTTGGATTTCCGACCTCATCTCTAGTTTCCAGCCGTAATACCTGAAGCTGTGCGTTGACTCTAGTTTGTTCCTCTTTAGGTCCAGAGATAATAACTTCAGTTTTGTTTCTGTTCAGCTGGAGAAAGTTTTGGCACATCCACACATGCATCTGCTCTAAGCATCTGTTCAGAGATTGGATGGGTTCAGAGTCACCTGGCGACATCCTAATGTAGAGCTGTGTGTCATCCGCGTAGTTATGGTAGCTAATCTTGTTATAACCTGAGCTAGTGGGAGCATATAGATATTAAATAAGAGGGCTCCTAGATTTAACCTTGGGGCACACTGCATTTAACTTCTGCGCTTTGATGAGAAGTTTCCTATTGAAACAAAAGAAAATCCCTGTTCTCTACATAAGATTCAAACCAGTTGAGCACTGGACCAGAGAGTCCGACCCAACTCTCAGTAATGTAGTCAACAGTGTCAAAAGCTGCACTGAAGTCCAACAGAACCAGCACTGTTTTTCTTCCACAGTCTGTGTTTATGTGAACATCACTGAACACTGTGACGAGGGCAGACTCAGCGAGACCGGAAACCAGACTGGAAGAAATAAAGCGGTTGGTTGTAGTTAGGAAGCTAGTTAACCGTTGAAGCAAAGCTTTTTCAATCATTTTGCTGATAAATTGATGGTTGAAGATCGTCCTGCAGTTCTGCAGTAGTGATTTGGGAGAAAACACTTGATGATGAGTTTACTATTTGAGCATTTTGACCTTATGGAAATTTAAGAAAACTCATGGGAACAATTTTTATAAATACATCTTCACACATAAAGTTTTCTTGAAAACAAACAAAAAACAAAGTTCAAATAAATCATTAAAGACCAATGTCAATAATACTCATGATGAGTGTATTTAAAGTTTTGATTGGTACTACTGCATGTTCTAGGCTCTCCTAAATAATACAATGAACTGGTATGCTGGAAAAAAATAGCGGTCACTTGATGAGACAATGCACTCGGGCCAAAAAGGGCAGACTGGCAGTTTATTTATTTTAGTTTCGTTATGGAGCTCCCACCTACATTTATAGGATGCCTTACTGCTTCTATAAAACTGAATTCTGTCTGAGCCCGGCCCAAAAATACATGTTAAAATGTTAAAGAGGATGACAAAGGCACCACCAGAAGGCTCTAAAGACTTAATTGCCTAGAGTTATTTAATATATTCACACTAAAAGAAAGCACTAAAACTTTCTTCATAAGCCTTTGCAGACTTTTTTACTGTAGTTGACTCAAATTTTGACTCTTATGGATAGAGGCATTTAATCAGTCACATGCAATATATTTCACTTTTTGCTCTGTTTCTATTTTTCTCATTTATTCCTGCTAGTCTGTGTTGAACATAAACTTTGTCAAAACACAAAACAAGCTCATTAACTATCGCTTAACAATTACAGCATCCAGAAACAATGCCACTGTTTTATGATCAGACTTAATTTACATTGTTTTTAGCCTTATTAACGTTTAAAAAAAAACCTCGCACACATCTTGGACATGTTTGTCATGTAATTTGGTACTCTAGATTAAAACCGTAGGATGTTGCTAAATTACAAATAAGTTTTGAGTCGTGACTCTGCTGCTTTAATCGTCACCATGTCTGTTTGCTATTTTCTCATGCCTGCTCTTGTTTTCTCTCTGCCAATTTCTGGTGAGAAAGGGGGAGGATCTCTATTAATATTTCTTAGTAAATGAGGGAATTGAAATTGTATCCCGCGAAATAATTTACAGCACAAAAATGACTAAAATGCACACGACTGTTATTAAAAACAGTTCATTTTTCATCAGCCTGATGTACTGCTGATCGTTTCAGAGTGTAAAGTTGAAAAAAACATCTAATCATCGTCTTTGATTATGTCTATAGTCTTGCATACACCAGTAAATGTTTAGTTGATTGTAGGGCTGTAGTGATTCAATAATTCCATGATACGATACACGATTTTCTGCTCATGATACGATATATATTGCGATATTCAGCAAATGATACAGTTCAATACACTTTTGCGATTTTCTGAAAGATCTTAGAGGGACAGAGTGATTTTGGTGACATTTTGTGACTGTTATAGAATTGGATTGAATTAATTTAACTGGAAACTGATTAAAAGCACCAACTACACAATACCTGGCTCTGGTTGGACATGGACACAGACTTAAAGTTGACAGCTGGACAAAATGAATCAAAGTAGTGGTGATAAAACATGTTTCTTTTAATTGAAACAGTACAAACTGTAGATTACATGCATTTGTAAAGTAAATAAAGTGCACCAAGTACCCTGCTCTGAATAGTTTGATACCTTTTTAACCTTGACACTTAACATCTGAAGGAATCACTAAGCCTGATGACCTAATCACTCTCCTGGCGAAGCAAGCAGTGAGTGAGCAAGGTGACAGTTGGATGTTACGATACTTGCGGATGAATATTGATTTTTTTCTAGGAAAGAAAATATCGATATATATCGCAAACTCGATATTATTACACAGCCCTAGTTGATTGTCTCTAAATTTTATTCATTTATTATTTTTATAAAACCAATCCCCTAATTGTTAAGTGTCACGGTTAGTTAAAAATACCCTTGAACAACGATAAAAATATTGTGCAAAGGGGTTAAGCTGTAGGATCTGGACTATAAGGTATTAAATATATATGGGGTCTCCATGTTTTGTGTTGAACTCTACCTCCTTACCCCAGAGAGAAGTTGAATTGTGAGAAATTATGCACTTATCTGACCATATTCTCTCCTGTTTCTCATTCTGGTGACACAAGATTGACATCCCGCACCTCACCTGGGGACCGAGACGCGTTATGCCTGGAAGTCACCCACTTCAGAGACTGATCCGTTTCATTTGCAGAGTCATGTCGGAGTGATGAGGTACGGCTACAAGTTTATCGCACCTCTCTGCGGCAGATTGTTCCTACTTGAGCTGCCATAAATCAACAGGAAGGTTAATAAAGTCGCATCGCAGCATCAGATAACTTGGGAGTCTTTGGCTAACCTTGACTTTGAGTGCGTGTTTGGGCATTGAGTGCTGGAGAGAGGGACCCTTTTATTTTTGTTTTTTATTTCATTCAACTATATGTGAAGAGATTAGAACTTTCCAGATGTAATGGCCTCTGAAAATCCCTTCGCAATTTATTGCAAAAACGTAATGTCATTTAAAACGGCTAAAATTACACGTATCACATTAAGCCGAGAAAACTGGGACACTGCGTCACTCAGAAGACTATTTGAACGTCCCCCATGTGGTTTGGTGTGCTCCTGACGGTCGAAGTGAGATTGAACACCATGTTGAGACAACAAAACCTGTCTGAGGTTATCAGGAAGAAGATTTTAGCTGATTATGAGCCTCATAAGGTCTTCGAAAAGCTCTTGAAAGATTTAAAATAATTAATTCCACTCTCCGGAAGACGGTCTCCACGTGGAAGAGATTCAAAACAACTGCAAACATGATTGGATCTGACAATTTAAGTAATTTCCTCTAGAAAAGGATGGAAGGTGCTAAAAGAAGTCATTTAAAAGTCAAACAAAGACCTCATGGGACCTACAGTATGCTCTTCCCACCGCTAAATGAAATAAGAATCCATTATGAATTATGAGGATTCATTATTCTTTTGTTTAATGAGGAAAAAAATTTAATTTCTGGCATTTACTGTACTCATTTAACTTTTTTAGGGATAAATAAGCTAACCTTTTTACAAATATTTCCCTGAAGGAACTGGATAGTTAATGGGATGCTCTACTTTTTCCCACAACTTCATATTGACACGTACTCGTGTGGTAACCTCATCCCCTAACAGACGCGTCTGCTGTGTTTAATGAAGCCTCATCTCCACGTCCCAGATGAACAACGCTGACACGAAATCTCTCACACACTTTGCAACAATGCCCCTGCCTGTGAGTAAACCTACACTGGTACAAGTCGGAGGTCAGGTGTTTACATACTGGAAGCCACATGCTTTATTTGTTGCACAAACTGTATCCCGTGTCGAGTATCACAACAGCTCTCTGTGGTTCTCGTAGCATGCAACAGTACGCCAGCCAGCTGAATCGAGCACAAAGGAATTTTTTTCCTAACCAATCTTGCAGGTTTAGCTCATTTTTTAAAAAGGATTAAAACAAAGTTAAAGCCGTAGATGTGAGATGTAACCGAAGGAAGCGTTTGGTGGATTTAAATGGGAAGTGTTGATGAGGTTTGACTCGCGTTTATTTGGTAGAATTTGGGTTTTAATGTTTTTCTCTTTCCTAGCTGGGATAATGGAAGTCATTTCCCCTGAGTTATACTGACTTGAGTTTGCCACTAACTCTGAACAGATTGGCTGCAAATGTGAAGGACACCTTCTATTTCTCACTTTTAAACACACTTTCTCAGATGTATCTTGGGAACTCTCCTGTTATTCCTCTCAAATGCCCTTGTCTAAATCAATACCAATAAACTCTAAACCCTGCTCTTTATACTATTTATTTTTTTTAGAAAACGTTTTTTTTTTTCAGTCTTGCAGTCAAAGCCCAGATCTTAGTCGACCTGGAAGATGATGGTGTCAGTTTAATAAAAACTCTGCGCAGAAATAGAACCTGAAGAAATGCTGTAACGGATGAACCAGAAACTCTGCACAATGATCCAGGTGATAAAGTCGCACAGGAAATGTGCGAATGTGAAGTTTGTGTTAAGTCAAGCTTGGAAGAAGGGAGGTAGGAACCATTCTGTGATAAACTGTTGTGTAAATGGGAATGAGGCAGATGATGCACAACTCTTGAGGTGTGGAAGAAGACCCACTTCCGCCTGTCAAATATGTGTGGATCTGTACAAAAATGAAGCTATTCCCAACTACCAGAGACAGCAGGTAAGGAAGTGTGACCAGCAGGTGGAGATATTTCTAAAAAAGTAACAAGACACACCAGAACACAGATTTAACAGTGTACAATACTTTATTAAACAATTATCTAAAAGTTCTTTTTAAAACACTTCTTTTAAAATCCAAGGCATCGGGCTCACTACTTGGTCGCCGGAACCAAAGAAAAAAGGGAACACACAAGAAGGGACAGACAAGATGAGGTTGTTCCAAGAAAACAAGCAAACCATGCAAATGCAACAAAATAAAGCAAGAAAACAAAAGAACATGCAACACAAAAGAAACAGCACTCAACAGAAACAAATGAATACTTCAACAAACGGTAAAAGAAAATACTTCAAATGATGGAACAAGTTGTCGTCGTCTCTCCAAGTGCCCTTCTATGGGGGCCAGAGGAGTAATGCCCCGCCCACCAGCCTGCCCAATCCACAACAGGCTCAGCGGAGAGCGGCCAGAACAAACAGTGATAAGACAAAACAGCAGAGCGTCCAAAGCACTGCAGCTCCAACAATCAGTTGCCTGAAACAGAAACCCATTAATGCTAAATACAAAATAAACATAATCCAAAAACTAAAGGACAGGTAGCTTACCCAGGGGTGGAGACACAGCCTACACCAGGAGGGAGCAGATCAGCAGACGAGGGCTAGACAGAAGCCACACACCACAACAACCTCCAGCCGCGGCCGGCAACGCCAGCAGAGCCGCACTGCGGAAACGCACGACAGGTGTAGCACCCAAAAACCAACCACGATCCCAGCCCCGGATAGCAGAAAAATGGCACTTACAACATCAGACGAGCTCAAACACCGCCAACATGTAGCCGCCAATTGTGCAGACAGTGGAGGAAACAAGGGCACACACACACCTCGCAGCGACTTACCCAGCTTTAAAGGCATCTGCCCCGCCCACCAATCAGTGGCGCGCCTCTCGCCACACCCGACGCAAAGCGTGGGGGAGGGTGAAACACCATCCCACCACATTCTACCCCCTGGTGTTGCATCGTCGCCCCGACGATGAACCTGCACACTTCAACCCCAAGGACCATAGACGGCAGACTGTTAAAATGAACATAATTCAGCGCATACGCCAAATGCCAGGAACAAAGAAACCCCCATTGGTGGGATCCTTCACCCACCAGGATCTCACAATGTGGAAACACTGTCACAAAAATTGACACCTCTAGCCGGCAATTGCCTGGTGCTGCAGGGTCAGCTGCAGCGGATGGGCAGGAGACTCCGGGTCCAAAACAAGGCGTTTAAGAAGCAGGAGAAACGGGTCAAGTACCTGGAGCAGCAGCTTCAGTCCGCGGGCCTCCCTCCACCCGCCACCCAGCCGGAGACCTCCGAGGAGGAGGACCAGGAGGACCAGGAGGACCTCCCGCCCAACCAGGAGGCAGGTGGGAGCCGAACCGGCGGAGTCCTGGCTCGATTCCGCTTCCCCCCGCCGGCAGTCGTCCGGTACATGGAGTCCTTTTGGGATCACCTGAAGGGCTCCAGCCACGGGAGGAAGCAAAAGGAGAACCAGGTCTCCAAGCTTGCCAGGATCCACCAGTTCGTGACCCCCCCGGCAAATGGCGGGAGGTGGTCCTCGACTTGGTCGCCGCTGAACAACGTTCGCAGGATCTACGAATGGTCGGAACACCTGCGGAGGTGCGGCAAGGCGGTCACCACGATTAAGCACTACCACGTGAATGTGATGGAGTTCCTCCGCTACTTCCGTGAGACCCCTCCGCCCACCTCCCGGGTGTCGAAGCGCACCCTGGTGGCCGTGCACAGGGCCCTGTGCTCGGCGTTGTCCGGCCTCGGACGACGGGTGGCCGTCCGGCAAATCCTCGTCAAGAGGACGAAGCTCCGGCACCTGGTCCCCAAGCGTCACCTCCGCGCTTGCCGGGCCAGGTGCAAGGAGGAGATCCTCCGCGTCCTCGACCACTTGGAGAAGGATGTCACCTGGGATGACGTGAGGAAGTTCTATGCGCTCCCCTCCCTCTACATCTCCTGTGTCTACGGACACAGGACGGGCGTCCTCCAGAACATGACGGTTCTGGAGGTCGCCGATGCCAGGAGTGCGAGGGATGAGGAGCTGGACGAGGGCCTCCTCATCAACGTCAAGGAGCACAAGACCAACCGAGCCTTTGGCTCGGCCCAGGTGTTCCTCACCCAGGAGGAGTTTGGGTGGGTGGAGCGGTGGCTCGCCGTCCGTGCCGGACTCCAGCCCAAAACGGACCTGCTCATGTTTTCGGAGGGCAACAGGAGAGTGAAACGTCTCCTGTTGCCCATGCAGAAGACATGGGCCCACTTGGGCTTGCCCGGCTCCCCGACGGTGACGGACATAAGGACCTCCATTGCTACCTACAAGGCGAGGGATCACCTCCCTGCAGAGCAGCGAATGGTGTTTAGCTCGGTTATGTGCCAAGACGTGTCGACGGCGGAGAAGTACTACGCCGTCGACGGGTCGTGCAGCCAGCTCGCCGCCATAAGGAAGGTGTTTGACGGCCTCACGGACCCCAGGAAGAGCTGGGGGAAATCTTCCCAAAAGGGAGCGGTGGTGGTGGCGGCGGCTACAGCAGCAGTAGATTTCCCCACCTGAGCTGCAACCCAACAGCTCAGTGAGTGCTAATTTTCCCTTGAACACCCACAGAAATTGACACCTCTAGCCAACATATGGGGGGAAAAGACCATTGGCTGCCCCGAGCCGCAACCATTGGCATTACTGAAGGCAATCACGGCCCAGTAATGCAAAATATCCCTAGAAACAGCTCTCGTTGATTGACACTATGGACCCAGTGTCTACCAAACAAATCACAGAGATACCGCCCATAATAACCTCAGACTCTGCGAGATGCCAACAATTTTGACACAGCTGCTAGTTGCAAGCCTGCCATTTCCCCACCTGAGCTGTAACCCAACAGCTCAGGGAGTACTAGTTTTCCCTTGAACAACATTAGCTTTGTCATTCCTCCCTGTACTGGTGTGGTACCTTATTTCCTCTCTGGCTTCCCCCTCTAAGTGATCGAAGAGAAGGAAAGCCTCGTCTACCACTGACAATTGGTGGGCCCGAACACACAATTGGGCCTCATCAATCCACTCACTGATCCCAGCGCCAGTCCTACCACCGAACACGGGGCGCCGTCGGTCCCTGGGCACAGCCACCAACCGCTCAGCAACCACAGCACCAGCAGGCATGACACCACCGGCCACAGCCGGGGAAGCAGAGGCGCCCGGCAAACCCCCAGCCGCCGCCTCCTGCTGACCCACTCCATCCACTGGCCGCCGTGTCACCTCCATGCCTGCAGGGGAAGACTACCGAAAAGGAAAGAAAGAAGAAAGAAAAACAGGAAAAAACTAAATCTTGAAACCACAGGTAAGTTTTCCCTTGGGTAGCTACTGCTGCTTTGTCTTACCACACCATACATGAATAAAACCACAAAAATTTAAAACCTGAAACACACATACAAAACCCCAAAAAAAATCTGTTCAATGGTGAATCCTGCCGACAACGCCAAATGTGACCAGCAGGTGGAGATATTTCTAAAAAAGTAACAAGACACACCAGAACACAGATTTAACAGTGTACAATACTTTAACAATTATCTAAAAGTTCTTTTTAAAACACTTCTTTTAAAATCCAAGGCATCGGGCCCACTACTTGGTCGCCGGAACCAAAGAAAAAAGGGAACACACAAGAAGGGACAGACAAGATGAGGTTGTTCCAAGAAAACAAGCAAACCATGCAAATGCAACAAATAAAGCAAGAAACAAAAGAACATGCAACACAAAAGAACACAGCACTCAACAGAAACAAATGAATACTTCAACAAACGGTAAAAGAAAATACTTCAAATGACGGAACAAGTTGTCGTCGTCTGTCCAAGTGCCCTTCTATGGGGGCCAGAGGAGTAATGCCCCGCCCACCAGCCTGCCCAATTCACAACAGGCTCAGCGGAGAGCGGCCAGAACAAACAGTGATAAGACAAACAGCAGAGCGTCCAAAGCACTGCAGCTCCAACAATCAGTTGCCTGAAACAGAAACCCATTAATGCTAAATACAAAATAAACATAATCCAAAACTAAAGGCAGGTAGCTTACCCAGGGGTGGAGACACAGCCTACACCAGGAGGGAGCAGATCAGCAGACGAGGGCTAGACAGAAGCCACACACCACAACAACCTCCAGCCGCGGCTGGCAACGCCAGCAGAGCCGCACTGCGGAAACGCACGACAGGTGTAGCACCCAAAAACCAACCACGATCCCAGCCCGGATAGCAGAAAAATGGCACTTACAACATCAGACGAGCTCATCAAACACCGCCAACATGTAGCCGCCAATTGTGCAGACAGTGGAGGAAACAAGGGCACACACACACCTCGCAGCGACTTACCCAGCTTTAAAGGCATCTGCCCCGCCCACCAATCAGTGGCGCGCCTCTCGCCACACCCGACGCAAAGCGTGGGGGAGGGTGAAACACCATCCCACCACAGAAGCAGGCTTTAAAAAATACAATCACTGAGCTGGAAAAGCCAACACAGGTACAGAAGAGATTTCTATCCTTTTCAAACGGAGAATCACAATGAAATAACTTGACACTTACTCTCAGCCTTGTGGAAAAAAGGAACAGTAACCCGTATCATTTATTGCTCAGCTCTTAAGTTTTTTACATTTTTGAGTTTTCAGTCTCAGAGCTCTGCCAGCTGCTGTATGGGCTACCTGTTGGGACGTGTGTAGACCTCCATATGATGCAAAAGCCTCAGGTGAACATACCACAGACTCACATTATCATGCATTTCAGAATCTACTCTATAGCTCCGAAATGCTTTTTGTAACATTTTCAAACTTCATGTCAAGCATATTAAATAAAGTTTTACCCATTTCAGTTTTCCCTTTTTAAAAAAAAAATCATTCCCCATATGTCTTGCATTTCAGGTGAAGCATATAGGGAAGATGATTGGATATCTGAAGATGTCATCCTAATTGCGTGGTTGAATTTATTGAATCCAGATTGCATCCAGCATCAAAGCAGGCAGGTGGCATTGATCCAGGATTCACCTGTGTGTTTGACCTTCAACCATTTGGATTTTGAGTGTCAGTAGTATGTGTGTGTCTGTGTACCTTTTGAGTTCGAGTCCTTAACTTCCCCTACCAGTACATGGAGCAATTATGCAAGCCACATATTTAATAGTAAAAAATAGTTTTCCTTACCACGTCAGGTTTTGGATGCATGTAGCTACTTTGAGGATATTGAGGTTGTCGAGGAAACCTCTGACTTTTCTTACAGCTGAAATTTGAACTTTGGGCGACATTTCCGACAGTTCGTCCAATTGAAAGTTTGGAAAAATGTCAAATTCTTTGTATGCAATGGAAAACGGTAAACTAGCCATTCAGTCTCATTTGACATTGAACCTTTTCCTTATGTCCTTTTTTGTTAATTTTTGCTTTTGCAGCTTTTAAAATAACACAACAAACTGACAAAGTTCAAGCCTTAATGTACTGATTTAAGATGTGTGTCAGCACATGAAACATGGGAAAACATAGCATGTAGTAGTAGATGATAGTACTCGCCTAAATAAAAAGTCAAGTACTATCCTGAATAAGTACTACTAGCCCAGTGTTTCTCAATTATTTTCTGTCATGCCCCCCTTAGGGATCATAATTTTTTTCGCGCCTCCCCCCCATGCTCAGTGCCCTTCCTTCCCCAGAATTTAAATACAATTGTGAATCTGTTCATATTTAATAATTTATCGTACAAAGCACTGGCTTAAAACATTGTATGACCTTATTATCAAAACTGCTGTGTTTCCCAGCCATGAGTGTGCATAAAGGTCTACGGTCACATATTAATAGAAAAACTCTCACCTTGCCCAGACATTTATAGCGGTTGTCACTAGCGGAATAAGTCAGCGTCAGGCCAGGGGGCGGGGCCAATGACCGAGCCCCTCGCGTGTATCACCTGCGCTGCTGGAAATTGTTGGGGGGCGGCTTGAAACAATTACTCCCTCCCTGGCACCTCCAGACCCGGGCCCCCATGGGCACCTATCCACGCCCGGGCCAGGGGGCAGCCGCCCCCCTATAGCTCCGCGCCTGGTGGTTGTGGTAATGTTAGTGACATTTGACTCCTGCATTTGTCACACACAGAAACACATCTACCAGGTATGTAACATCACGATGCGCTACGCCATCCATTTGTTGCGACCAGGATGATATGAAATGTATTTTCCAATATTTTAAGTAAAGCTACGCAGTCGCTACGGGCGACTGGGCATCTGCTCACCTGTATAAATAATCCCGCCGTGCTCGGCCCCGCCATTCGCTCTGAACCAGCAGCTGCGGGAGGATTAAAGCTGCCGTACTCCAAGATGGATGGATGGATGATGGAATTTTTAAAAAGTTGTTTATAATAATTATTATTATTCTTAGTAATAAAAACTATAATAGTAATATATTATGTTAATCAATATAATAAGTAATAATAATAATCAAATTATTATTTATTATATTGAAAATGATTACTATTAGTATTAGCAATATAATAAAGTTATAATTAACAATGTTATTGCTTGTAATAATATTGCATTGTTTGTAATAAACATAGTAATAATATGAATATTAATATTAGTATTTTAATCAATATACAATTAATTATATAATAATTAATATACTTAATTATTATATAATTCATTATATTCATTATATTAATTATATAATTGCTAATAAAAGCTATTATTAGCAATATAATAGTTATTATATTGCTAAGTATTATACAAATATTATTATAATTAATCATAATAATAAACAATAAAAATAAATAATTATCAATTTAATGAATAATAATTAGTATTACTTATATTGATAATTATTATTGTTACTATTTCTAATGATAGTAGTAATAATATAATATAAAGTTATTATAATTTAGTATTGTTGTTATTGCTATTGTTTTATAATAGCACATAATAGTACATAATAATAGTACTATTATTAAAAGACAATAGCAATAATTACAATATTAAATTACAATAGCATAATAATTTAATATTATTATTCAATTATAACTTTTTCCCATTTCATACTGTTTCTGAACTGTTCTTGTATTAACTTATAATAACATAAATTTATTATAATTGAATATTGCTAGTATTGCAATTGCTTTTAATAATAATAGTACTATTAGTATTAAAAACAATAGCAATAATAACATTATTACATTATAATAACATAGTTACAATTCAATAACCTTATTGATGATGGATGATGATGATGATGATACTTTATTTCAGACAAACATTTCACCAACAAGTGTAAAATAAAAAATACCTTTCTATGAAGTACATAATCAATTACATAGAAACACACCACTTATTCAGTGATTATGAGTTTGAAAAGGAGTATGATGAAGTATAACGTATATAAACATACCCCTTTTCCATTCCTAATTCATTGCATTGTTTTCCAGTTCTGACAGAAAAAATGAAATAATAACTATACTAATATTTTCTAAACCAGATGAAGTACACACACACACACACGCACACCCCCCAACACACACACGCACACACACCTATACACATACACATACTCATCTGCATATACTAGACTTACTTAGCTTATTAAAGTTACTCCAACATCGAGTACAAAGTTACTCAAATGTTGGTTAAACACCAACTGAAGGTTTTCTTGCTCAGCTCAGAAAAATTGACATTCAGTGAAGATTTCTTATTACTTGCTATATTTCCTTCTACTCCATCAAACACCTGGCACCCACTCACATCTGCATAAGGACAGGAAGAGTGTGAAAAAGAATACATGTAGTACGTGTCCGTGTCTTTGTATCGTGTTTTTTTTTTTGTTGTTTAGACGGAGATTCTTTAGCATGTTTCGCCAACCAGACAGAGGTTAGATCGGCATTATGATGTGTTGACAAGCTTTACAATATAGTTTTCAGGAAAGAAGAAAAAAAAAACCCGGAGCTGCGGGGAAACCAATCAGAGCTGAGCACAGGTCTCACGGTGGCAGTTCAAGCCATTATCGACCTATGCAGCACATCTCCGAGCTTCTCTTACAATCCGTAATGGTGCAGATGGGAGATTTATCTCTTTAATTCAACTTTTGCATTAACTCCTGACAACTCCATTCTCCCGTCTGGCCTCAGGCATCCGAGAGCTGAAAGAAGAAAAAAACAAAAAAAAAAAACAATCCTCTCACTTTCCCTCTCAAGGCACCGGGCTGCACTGTGGGTTCTTTTATTTATCATGGTTGCTGCTGAGGTTTGCTAATAAAACAGCTTGTGTGCATTTCACACAGGGAATGGATTTTAAAACGAGTGCTATGAAACGGGCTGAATTAGGCTTCCCTTCAATAACAGTTATAAATTCTCACAGCTGCTGCGCTTACAGCTTTAAGGCGTGTTGGTGTAAAACAAAAACCCAAAACAAAAAAAAACAACACGTTTTTATGCTTCAAGTGTAAGAGCCCGAGTGGTTTTCTGCTTGCAATTAATTGAAACTTTTTTTTTTTGATGTGAAGTAATTTGTTATAGCTGTCGTGTGTTTACTTGCAAAAAAAGCCAGTAAAACACATTTATGCGGAACATGTGTTTTAATGTGAATCAGTCTTCCACCCGGTGATGTAATATTTCTTCTTTTACACTATGCACTCAAAATGCTGCAACCCAGCGCCTCACTGGGGCGATGCATTTTTTTTCTGCTGTGTGGCTTTTATTTGCTGCTGAATTATTAACAGCAGATTGTCGTCCATTCCCAGGGAGACGCTCCCGATGCACTGCGTTTAACACGGTGAGCCGGCTCATGATGTCAGTAGCAGTGTCAGCTCTCAGGCTCGACACTGATATTCAAAGCACCAGCTAATGACTCATGCTCTGAGCTCATTTCATTTCCCAGAATCAGTAAGGCTATGCGGTATTACAGCTGGATGAGTCTTTTCTGTAACTCGTTCTCATGTGTGTTCAGTGATTTCATCCAAAACAGTAAAAAGCTTTTATTCTAGATTCTGGTGCACATCTCATTGATCTGGTCTCTCTGTACTTTGCATTTCCCAGCGCTGTTACCACGAATTATGTGCGTCTTGCTATATTTATTTTTACACCCTTTTCCGTGAGACTTTTTTTTTCTCAAAGAAAGGACATTGTGGATTTAACGCTCTCGCTCCTTCTCAGCTTTATTAAACTGCTGGCCTGTTTCTTCTAAGTTTATGCTGGTGGGAATGAAGTTGAGTAGCTTTGGCCAAACATTAGATCAAAAGTTGTTGCCCAGTTTGTTTTGCTGGAGAACAGACTACAAGGAGCCTTGTCACTCTTCACAGACCGCCATTTTGAATTGATTGGACTTCACAGAAGCCCTTCCACTGGACGAAAGAAAGAAAATGGCATGATAGAAGACGTGTTTGTTTTATTTGTAGCATCACCTTTTTACTTGCTAACTAGGTAGCGACACTGGTAGCTATGTTAACTTTTTGACGCTTTGAGCAAAGACTTAGTTATAAAGTTGGTACTGAAAAGTAATCACAAGATAGTAAAATGATGTTAATATGGAATGTGACTTTATATTTCTCTAGAGGACGTTTGTTCTACAATAGCATCAGCTTTTTACTTGCTAAGTAGTTAGCGAAATGGGTAGGTAGCTATGTTTACCTTCTCTGCTTTGAGCAGAGACTTGGTTATAAAGTCAGTACGGAAAAGTAACACTGCTTGTTATCTCGTACGAATGTCATTACCAAATGATTATTGATTATTTGTCCTGTAATGGAATGATGACACATCCAGGTTGCACCTTGCATCTGCCTTTTTGATAAGCAAGCCATAGATACCATCCCACTTATAAGTCTTCAATAATAAAGTGCTATAGAGGACAGGTGGGTCAAACCTATAGCTTTGTTAGATTAAGCCAGAGTTGAATCAGTATATAGTTGCACTGATAACAGAATCATATCTTTTATCCCAGAGTACAGCGATTACAAACGGAATAGAACCATGCTCACACAATAGGAAAATCAACTTGTTTTTCCAACCAAGATGTGGTGGATACGGTAATATGATGGCTGCCAGTTCAGCTGATGGAGGAGATGGAGCAAGGAGCAGTGTGGGGAAAAAATACAGTGTCTGTCGCTTGTAATGTGATCGTGTCACATGCAAATAGAGCTGAAAGCACAGCAGCAAACCATGAACTGTCAAAACACACATTTCTTTCTCTTGAGCCAGGAAGCACTGAATATGGATGGATGGATGGATGGATGGATGGATGGATGGATGGATGGATGGATGGATGGATGGATGGATGGATGGATGGCGGTGTTTTTCCATGTCAGCTGCCAATCAGAAACGTGGAATTCAGGTACATATTTTAACCTGGTTTCATGAACATCCACAAAAGTGTGATAAAATTCATTCGATCTGAGGACATGCGATCCTTGGAGTATAAAAGGATAACCTTTTTATAGAGCCAGTGACTAGGGGGGGAGAGAGAGAGAGAGAGAGAGAGAGAGAGAGAGAGAGAGAGAGAGAGAGAGAGAGAGAGAGAGAGAGATGGTGTCGACATCATCTGACCTTCAAGCTTTTCTTTGCTCTATTTAAATGTTCGTATCTCTGTTTTTTATGGATTTTTTATGGATGAAGTATGCCTATTTGCCGTTTTGTTTGACAGCTGAGATAAATAAATTCATGCACTCTAGAAAGCTTTGCAGGTCTGTGGAGGCGAGGCTTCAGGGGCTCTGAGATATATTTACCCTAACTTGACAACCAAAGTAAAATTAAATAAAATAAAAAATTCCAGGTTTATAAGTTGCAAAAGGTCATGTTGCAAAACTAAACGTGCAGATGCTTATGCTCCTGAGTTTCACTCTCCCTTGGAGACCCTGTTAAATTCACAGTCGGTACACAAGGTTGGGGATTTTCTCACATCACGACACAAACATTTTCTAATCTATTTTTACATCGACATATGGCGGGACCACAAAGCAAAGCATTTTTTAAAAAAAATTATTTATTTTTGTCCCAAGTAGGATAGAGAACCAGGGTTTTCAACCATTTCCAAGCTAAAAACAAAAAGATTTTAACCACAAAAACTCTTAAAATTTGTTGCTTAAGCTTCTTAAACTCTGCTTCAGGCTGATTATTACCATTGTAAACTGAAGTTGGCAACAGAGAACTGTGGCTACTTTCAGTACCCATGAAGTCGAGGCTAGTAGCTAAGAATGACATCACATTGTATTCCAGCTGCAAATTAGCCCGACTGTGAGATATGCCAATTAAAATTACAGCCAGAGCAAAAATTAATAAAGCATAACCAGAGAACTTATTGTACATGGGTTGCACAAAACAGTTGATTAAAAAAAATGTAAAAAAAGATGAGGCATTATGTCACGATATCCTCACCTTAGTGTTACCTGACTGTACGAACCTCTCATTTCAAAGGTCATTGATTTAAGATGGAAAACACCACATTCCAGTTTCTGAGACTGTTCTTCACTTTGCTAATTACTGTCATTAATTTCAAGAAGCAGATGGCTTATGATCACGATGCTGATTAGTAGTGTTGGTTTAAAAGGAACCGAATGTAGGACAGAGAGGCGCAGGCTTAAAACATGGAAATGTCATATTTATCCATCCACTTTAAAAAGAGTTTAGAAGTAGATGCTGCTGCTGACTATAAATGAGCATTGATCTAAGTTACTTTTTAGAGAAAAAAAATGTTTCAGATAAATACGCTCGGCACACACATTTACAATCTCATAAAATCATTCGTCATAGGATATTGGATTTTTTTTATTTTAGCAAATATGGGAGCAGTAGATAATGATTCTAGTAGCAGTTAGGGCTGTGCAGCATATTGATCAAAACAGGAACGTTTATGAGCTCAGGTCAGTAAACACAGACTGTCTTCAGACAGAAATAGAAACCCCAAGCTTAATTGTGATGCCCTTCACCAACAACAAGTTGATCAGATTAGGAGTGTTTGGTTTGTTTTGTTGTTTGTTTCCATGCTGTGCCTGCTCAAGGGGCAGCATTATGTATTTTCCTATTGTACTGTGGCATTTTATAGTGTAATTAAATAACTGTTACCTTCAGTTGTTATAAAAATGCTAAATTTATCAAATATGACTGAAGAGAAATTTGACTTCATAATTTACCACCTTGAAATTGGGGTTCTGTCTCTTTAAGAAGCTCCTGCTCTTTCTGTGACTCCACCTTCAGGAAGTCATTACAACATGGCTCCTCTTTTAACGTTGCCCTGATATGTAGCTCATATAATGATCTCAGCAGGTCCACCAGGTGTTTGCTAATTGCTGCTGGCTAATCTGAAGGAGCTGAATAGGGGAGTTATGGGCAAAGGGTTCCTCTGTAAGGTGGAAGATTAGAAACTGCAGCTCTGAGGAGGAGCTACGCCTCGTAGGCGGTGGTTCATCCACCAAGGCATTTAGCACATCTGAACGGTTGCCACGAGAGATGAAAGGTTTTCTCAAACATGCATGAAAGAATCAGGGCAACACTCCAAGCCTGTTTTATGACGCAACATGATGTAAAGCTCAGAGTCGATTTCACATAACAAAGTGCCCCTTTAAAGCTGGAAAGCACTGCTGTTGTAATCAGTTTAATTCTTAGATTTAATTTGCTCGGCTTTGTTTTTCTCCCAGTGATGACTTCGGTTGCGATGTTCTGCCAAGAATCTGCAGAGATTTAACAATTTCCAACTCAACCCATATGGCTCATTGTAAAGTCAACAGAATGATGGTGTCTTTCACACTGAGGTAATACATCATCCTATGCCTAAGCACTAGCAGCAGTCTGTGTGTGTGTGTGTGTGCGTGTGTGTGTGTGTGTGTGTGTGTGTGTGTGTGTGTGTGTGTGTGTGTGTGTGTGTGTGTGTGTCTGTGTGTGTGTTGATGGGCCTTGGCTCCGACAGGCTCTTATGTCTGTGTTTTAGTTAGCTGCGTTTGTGTCCTTGTAATCGGCATGAGTTGAGCTAATGAAGTTACATTCAGTTTGAAAGCGTACTCTGAGGATTTTTTGAAGTCTTTACCACTGAAAGTTACTCCACATATAAATGTGTGTACCATGAAAGTGTATGACTACAGAATGCGCCATCTGTGCGACGTAGAACTCTGTTAAAGAACAGGACGGCTTTGTGGATGATTTTCACTGATTCCCCTGGACGAAAATAAGCATGATGCACATATTTTCTGAGCAATCTTCCTCTTTAGTGGGCGGGATTTTTTTTTTTCTTCACAGAACCGAAAAGTGTAGAGAGCAAAGGAAAGTGTCGGATCTTAAAGAGAACATGAGAGTTTAAAGTTCCCTAAAGTTGTGCAGTAGATTGGATTTTATTACAATGAAACGTATTGCTTCAATCTGTCCTGGTTTATTCACATAGGTAATATTTTTTTGTACATCTGGCAGAATTAGGTTTAATGTAATCTGTTTTTAATCCCACCAGCATTTCTTTTAACTGAGTGTAACATTGATATGTTTGAAGTGGCCAAAGCACATCTGAAATCTGATAGGGATTCTGTGTAGCTACTGAAAGATTAAGTTGGGATGACAAGAAGGCCTTCCAACCTCGGATATAAGAAGTGTTGCTGTAATGCTATTAAGGGATTTTTGGATTAAAGGGGTGGTATTATGTATTTTCCTGGCACATGCCATTTTATAGCACAATCAAGTGATTATTTTACCTTCAGCTGTCATAAAAATGCCAGATTAAATTTGATTTTGTAATTTAATGCCTTGAAATTGATCCGCTGTCTCTTTAAAAACTCCTGCTCTTTCTGAAACTCCGACTCCAGGAAGTCAAGCTTTTAGGTCAGGTCGTAAACGGCTCACATTTTTCTGCTGATTGGTTAATTGATAACATTTGAGCTAAATGGAGGCATAACTGGAGGAAGTGTTGGGCATTAATTTAGTATCACAGATTCCTTGTGTGACATGGAATCTATCACACAAGGAGAGAAGAAGAATTTACCCTCTTAACAAGAAAAGTAATAAATGATAAAAACACTTATGTATCCCATGTAATACCGATGAAATGTAATGTTTTCTAACTGTCCTTTATCTGCAAAGTCTGACATGGTTATGTTCATAAATCTGTATATTGAATGAAAATTCCGATTGAGAAATCACCTTGTAAACTGATGCAAAAGAGGTAAACTGTGTAAACCCCTTTATAATGAGATTATGCTGAAGCAACACTGCAGTAGCGCCATGTCTCATTGTGTTGAAATGACTCGTTCTGTAATATTTTTGTCATTGATATCCATAATGCTAACACATTATGGTGTAGTTTACATCTACAGCCTTTGCATGTCCATGCCACGATGTCTATATTTGCGTTTTCACCCTTGACAATGCCCATAAACTTCTTCAGCCCGACTCCAGCAGCTTATCGTGACCTTGCAGTCTCTTGGCAGCAGGCTGAGTAAGTGCTTCATTATGGAAACCACCAGCAGCAGGAGCGCCAGTGTTACACACACTGTCCACCCAAGAGTCTAAATCATCCTGGCGCATAGGGAAAGCATTTAAGCTGCCTTTAATAATGATTAATACACCTCCACCACAACACCAAATAGGCCTCCGTACAGCATCATCCATCATCGATATGAAACTCCATCCTGTAATACACTTAAATTACATTTATTAGAGAAGTCTGCTGCACAGCGGCTCCTTGGAAGGTAGTCCGGGCACAGGTAATTGTTCTTATATCAATCAGTTAAGTGATTGTGAAATAAAACAAAATAAATTAGGAAAAATGAGTTCTGGAGTTGGTTTCACGACAAATCCAATGAGCAATTTCACTACACGGCAGTGCAGGCACTTAACAGTTTTTCTTTAGTAAAACCCAAGAATTCCCAACAGAGACCTCACCCATTAGCTACTGTGCTTTTTTTATTTTTATTTTGCTGATGAGTAATGTTTTAAATTACTTTGTGATCAGCAAGTTGGCCCGTCATTGATCTTTTAAAGCTGAACTGAACTTGCATGTTCAGGTCTGACATGTAGTTAGGTTTATTAAGCAGTTCAATCTCTTAAGCCTTTTAAAAGCATCGTTTAACAGCCCATTGGTTGTACACAAATATACATCTCTGATATCAGGCACACACTGATTTAGAACGATGATCCATTGCTAACATGACGTTAGATTAGAAACTCTCTACCTGTAGTATGTTTTTTCTCTCTCTCTCTCTCGCTCTGTTTCTTGTCCACATCTTCTGGTACTTGGTAAATGTGAAAGGTAAAGGTAAGAAATCGAAGTCCTTTGTAAAGCTGATACGTCACCAGTTCCTGCTGATAGAAACAGACTTGTACACTTAAGCTAATGTGCAGATTTTTGGACAGTGGGGGAAAGGTGTAAAACGCAAAATCTACATAGAAAGGGCTCAAAGCTGGGATAGAATCATTGTCTGTCTGCTGTGTGTTGCCCTGCAATAGACTGGTGACCTGTGCCTGTGGCATCAGTCCCTCTGGAAGGGACAAAAGCTCTTACATTTCATCCAAACTGCTTCGAAATCGATTCTCATTGACATTTCGTCATCTTGTTCGCCTTCTCGACAACAGACCGTGGCTGAACTATTTCAGCCAAAGCTCTGTGAGTGATTGAGTGATTGGTCAAAAATCTGTAGGAATGCGCTGGGACTGCTATGTTATTTAGTTTCAACTCGTCCAATATCAAGTTTTTGTATCCGGAGGCGACTACTAAAATACTAACTGAATACTAAAAAGTAGAGGTGACTGATTGCAGTTTTCTGGACGATCACCAATCATGGTCTTTAAAAAGCTATACCTGCTGATTCCAATTTTGTCCAATACCAGTTTTTTTTTTTTGGCTGAAATGTTGCTAAGTATACCAAGAAAGTCGCTGAGTTGCCAACAGAGCAATGACTATGGCCAACTGCAAACGTGCAGACATGTCTGTCTTCTTTTGCTCTCCCTCTTTCATGGGAGTAAAACATTTTTAGAATGGGGGATAAGATCGGCTTCACATGTAAGTATTGGCCGATCGCAGATCTCTCAGAATGAAGGAAATCGGTACAGATAAATCAATTAGCCGATAAATTAGCTGGCCAATATATCTGTGCACCCCTACCAAAGAGTGTTTTTCAGATGCAGTGAGGAATTACGTACAGTTGTACGATTCTTAACAAAACACCTGCAAAGATTGTCAAAGGTCTAAAAAGAGAGAACATGAGTGTCCCGTAACCATGTGACCGCACGTCAACTGTTCGGGTTCGGGTGGAGTATGGGAGCACCTTAAATGAGTATAGACAATGGGTGGATGGAGCATTGTTTTCTATTTTCTTTTTCTTCTTTACCTAAACGTTACATCAGTAGACACATTCTGGGTTATTCTTTTCAATTCCCATTAGAAAACAGTCACTTCTACACCTTTTTTGGGGGCGTTAAAAATAAATTCCAGTTAACTGAGTCAAACCCGAAGCCCAACTCTGGTCTATTGTGTTCATCTTTAACCCACCAGAGTACAGCAATTAGCATGTCATGCCCCTTTGCTCCAAACCCTACACCACAGAAGCCACTGACATGCCTTAGCACTTAGAATGACAGTGTAAAATGTAGGGCAAAAAATTAAATAAAAAGATGAGGCATGGGTTTCAGCCAATACTGAATTTGCTACACTGAGGAGATTTTCGAGAAACGATAAAAGCAAAAGCAGGATAATTTATGCTAATTATGCTCCTGTGACTTTTCCTTTATTTGTCATAAACACATAATCATGAACAGTGATGTGTGCTTATAAAAACCTTGATTATAGTAGATTTAACAGTTGGTATATTCACCAGAGAAATTCGCATTTACATCGAAAAGGCACGAGAAATCCAGATGTTTGACGCATCTGATCCTGTGACTTTTAAGAAGAGCCTGAGTGTGTTCTTAAGAAAACATCAAGTCAAATAATTCACTGAAGCCTTACTGAGTTTTAATAACATGCATTGCCAATGTGTGAACCAAAATTGATGCAAGAGGAGACGGAGGAGAATTGGCACAATGATGGAGCTGGAGTTGTTCCACTTGTGAAATAAAGTAATTCAGTTTAGCAGTGCGTGTTGCACAGAAAGCATTGTACTCCATAAAAAATACACCACCATATTTATCCAACTTATAATAGGATGCTTTTAGTGTTAAAGTTGTATAATAGCATCAATTAAGTATCCAGCTATGAGGGGGAAAAAAATCCATGTAAAATAAATGTTTTCTCCTTTTCTTGGGTGGTCCAGGTGGTTTCACCCTGAAGTGGCACTTCTAGGCTTTTTACAAGTTTGTAGGGGCTAAACTGTGAATCTGGAATGCAGAGGGAAGTTTATACTGCAGGCTTGAAGGTTGCAGGGGGTTACTTAGTCATCACTCATCGCTTAATGGTGTTCAGGACTGCAGGGAAGGCTGAGGCCATCAGCAGGCAGCGGGTGGGAGGCGATGCACATTGTGAACAGGTCACTAGCCTCTCGCAGACAAAAACGGATCCGATGTGAGTTAACTTAACAAGGGCAATTTTGGACCGAAATAGAAAGCTCTTCAAATGATATTTACAGTATATGAACAGCAAGTTTCCACAATTTATTATTTTCCAACTGCATATGTCAGCGTATGTTATCAGCATTTTTTCCATGATAGACAAACACAAAGTGGAAGACTGGTTGTCGGTAAAAACGTTTCAATCACTGAGGCCACCTGCCATTGTTGCTCGCTTGATTAGAGATCCTACCTAATAATAAAACTTATTTGCTTTTGCGGATTTGAGAATTTCTGTTGAGAACTTAAATCAAGAATACCCATAATGCTGTTCTTTACCAGGATGAAACCCAGAGTCGAGGGAATTCACCAAGACGTAGACGAACTGGTTGTCATAAGAAAAATAAATAAATAGTAGAAGTATTTTTGCAATTCAACACTGTTCAGGAATGTGTTGCCATAGTTATGCAACACATTCAAAGTCAAGCTATTACGGAAGTCAGATGGTGCGTCTGATTTACTTTCAAAGTCTATGTGGAGGGGCATTTTGTGTGTCTAGATTTGAACCGTTTGGAGCGTTTGATGCGTCGAGCGTATCCAACTCGTTCAACGGTCCACGTAGACTTTGAATGTAAAATGACGCTCAAAACGTGTTTTGTATGAACGCACCAAAACATGGTTTCTTGGCTTCCAACATGGTATTTTTTTATGATGTAAATGCACACTTTTGTGTTTAAAGTGCATACATATATGACAAATATCAAATAACTTAATGAATGAACAATTTCCCAATCAACACCAGGAGGGTGTGGTTCACAACAAAATTAGAAATCATTTCCATCTTCACTTCAGAATTTAACTATAATGTATACTTTGCCAATTAATTCTAGAAGAATATCTTTGGTCCAAAACTATTCTGCTTTATCATTTTCTACTGTAAAGAACATAATCTTTTGATTAAATAACAGGAATGTTACAGTCCCTCAATAAAATATTATTAAATAAATGATTGCAGTGAAAATATCTTAGAAACATTGGGAAACATTGTAATTGTCAATGTTTTTGTTGCATTTTTAATAATAGCTTAGAATTAAATCTTGCACTTAATAATTGACTTGCTCACCGTCATGTAATCTGAAACTCACTCTAGAAATGTGTGTGTGCGTGTGTGTGTGTGGCATGAAGGAAGTTCATTGTAACTCATTTTATGAATAACCACCTCCATTTAGCTAAACAATATCAAAAGGAATACTTCCATGTTTTTGGATCTTTACCATCAACTGTCTCTTTGAACCTTTCGCACAGATCAAGATCCTGATTAATCGTGTTTTATCCTTGACATGATAATGATGTAAGCAAGTAAAGATAGCAAGAGCTCTTTATTCTCAGCAGTCCACCACGACATATTTTGTCTCACTCTGTAGCTACTTGGATGTAGGAGACTAATTTGAGCCTAAATCATATCGATGTCAGCTACATTTCTCTGCTGCCAGATTCGAAGCAGCCAAGTGGACATTATGTTAAGCTGCAGTGACATGCTGCCAAAGATTAGCCAAGACTAATCCTACATGCTGACAAACCGTACTGTAACTTCACATTTCTCACTTTTCTAGTAAGATGAAACTCACTTCAGACGACTCGAATGCTGTCCTGACCTGCTCCTTAAATCACATGCTTTCTAACAATGAAATATTCATGTCGTTTCTGTTATTGACTGAACCGAAATACTGGAACATTGCTTTGGCAAAGCTGCTTCCACACCTGCACGGCTTAAGAGAAACCAGATCACTGCTATTTATCCGCACCTAAGCTGTAATCACAGGTTGCTAAAGGGCTTTTAAGTGATTCATGCATTTTCTTGCAAAAGTGTCAATACCCCTTTGCACTTTTTCAAATTCAGCCCCACAGACTCCTTCTGTAGAGAATAGGATCCCATCATGTCATGTTTTACCACAGTGACTATGTGTTTATGATGATTTTCAGAATGACTTTGTCATCATGCTTGGTGTTTTCCGTATAGAACAAAAATAATTATCTTTAGTTATCATCTTACCTGACCAATGTTTGTCTTTCAACAATGGTCATACCAAAGGACGGGTTGTATGGACCTGAATGTTTGTGATAGATAGTGGTATTTATTCACAGACTGATAACAATGATGATAGGAAGTATTTGGATATCTATTGAATTTTACTTTACTAACAAACTATGTGACTGACTAGATCAGTGTTTCTCAACCTTTTTTGGGCCAACGCCCCCCTAACCTTTATTCAAGTCCCTCACCGCCCCCCAACAAAGAATTTGTAGGCTACTTTGCACTGACCATTATTTTATTATTAATATTACTATCACTATTGTAGATGTTTTGATTTTTATGCTTGTTTCTGTATTTATCATCAAGATAATTTCCCAGAGAACAAAAAAGCCATGGGAATATAAATTATTTTCACAGGTGTCTATGAAAAATACAATGAACATTCAAGTTAAACTTGGTAGGCCTAACAGCAGCCAATCAGAGTGGAAAAAATATTCTTGTTCTTTGCCATTTTCTAGTTGTTAAATATTCCACAAAATGACCAGATAAAAGATGTACAACATGCCAGTTTAAACTTTGAACTATTTGCAAAACGACATTAAAACAGCATTAAAACATGGATAGAACTGTAACTACATTAATCATAGCTCTTCTTCTCTTCAGTGTTTCTGTCTGTTTCTGGTGGTGCAGCTGTGTGCTGCCTTCAGGAGAGTGGGACATCAGAGTATCAACCATAAAATTTCATCCACATGGCATTTATTGTGCAAACCAGAGCTTTCAGTGGAAAAACAAAAGTTCCAGATGCGTTTAATGCCATACAAATATGAGACAGAAACATGGATTATATCTTTATATAAACCTGTCTATTGATTTATAGATTAATAGTTTTACTGGACAGAAATTACAAAGAACAAATCTGGTTCTTAATCAAATCCTAATGAGTCAAATTGAAAGTGTCATGGAGTCATCAGCCTCATGACATTAACACTGACATGAAAAATAATATTGAAGAAATAAAAATATAAAAATCTAATTAAAAACATAAGAATAAGTGATCAATTCTTTACTGTTATGGTCTGTAAGATATATTTATTCTCAGTACTAGATGTGGTCTCAACAAACCCATGACATTTCAACAATATTATGTTACCTTTTTTCTGGAAATAGTATCTGTTTATTCTTGCCATACAGTCCTCTGTATAAATTATTGCTCAAAAGGTCTTGCCATACCAGTTTATTCCTCTCTATTTTATTTAGTTTCTTAGTTTATTCTTGCATTTTGTTCTTCATTAATTTCCATTTAGTCTCCAGCTAACGTTTCGGGCGAGAGGCAGGGTTCACCCTGGACAGGTCGCCAGTCTGTCACAGGGCAACACAGAAACAGACAGGACAAACAACCATGCACACACACTCAGACCTAGGGAGAATTTGGAGAGGCCAATTAACCTGACAGTCATGTTTTTGGACCGTGAGAGGAAACCGGAGTACCTGGAGAAAACCCACACATGCACTGGGAGAACAAGCAAGCTCCGTGCAGAAAGACCCCGGGCCGGGAATCAAACCCAGAACCTTCTTGCTGCAAGTCAACAGCTCTACCAACTGCGCCACTGTGCAGCCCCCCTATAATTTCCTGTTATTGATTTTTAGATTATTTGTGATTCTGCTCCAAAACCAAAGTAATTCCAGACAATCTGCTTCTGGAGGATGGTACGTCTCAAAGTCATAGGAACATTTTCTTCAAAATAAGAAAAAGCGTGCGTCAGAATCCGGCCATACACATTATAAAACATCCTGTGTGAGTGTTGCAAAAACTGCAAATGTGCAATATTTTTTCTTGCTCTTTTGCTCTGTGCATTCTTATTTTAAAAAATAAATAAATCACCTTGTTTCTCAAATCAGAATCGGCTGTGAGTTGCAGCCGCTTGTTAAATGTGCGGTGGGAGTAACTGCATACAGTTTCACTGAAACGGAGAAAAAAAATAGATAGATATAAGCCTAATTAAGAGGCTCAAAGAAGCGTTTGACATTTTCAGAAATACTGTTCCTTCTAAGGGAGTTTAGATGCCTCCCAGGCTAATTGCATCTCCGCTGCAGCTTGAACTGTCACAGAATTAAAACAGTGGTTTCATCCGTCACTTAAAGAGAAAGTTGGTTCTAAATACCTTGTCAGAATTGAAGACAATTTTTGGTCTGAATAAATTTAGGTTCTTGACATTTTTCTCTCTAAAACCTGTCAACGTGCCACCGTCGGTTTTGAGTCGAAGGCTCCCCCCCTGTAGCTGCACCCAGAGTCATTTTGTGGTGCTTTAACGCCACCCTGCTACATATCACACCGGGGCTCTAGATTCCTTAACTTCGGCAGATACGAGGAGCGGCTCTAAATAAAACGAATACTTGACAGAAAAGCTCCGAAGAAGCCTTTCATGGTGTTGTTTTCTTGTTTTGATCCGCCCCTCGGGTATCCTCAGAAGTGTCTGGATGTGTTTCCACAGCTGGTTTGCCATCAGGCCTTTCAGTACCTCCATCAAACCTGCAAAAAGTCACCATAAAACCCTAATAAGAGCCACTAATTCAAGTCACAATGAGTGAAGATCAACCTCCACAGATAGACAGACACTTGTAAGAACATTTGTATAAACGCCCCAAGGCAAACATTCCCTTTATGATGCTCAGGAATGTCCCAGACCTGTGCGGTTTGACGCCTCTCCGGAACTTTTTGTTTCAGCTCCTTCCCCTCCATTTGGTCAGTTCAGGTCATCTGTCCTCCTCTGCAGGATGACTGTTTTATCAGCTGTTTGACTTTTTTTTTTCTTTTTTTGCTTTAGCTTCTCAAATATTTCACAAATGCAAAACTTTACAAAAGTATTTTGTCAAAATGTACTTTATTGGGATTTTATGGGATAGACCAACACAAATAGTATAACTGTAAAGTAGACAAGGGTAATAAGGAATCAGCACTTTGTAGGAACACTTTGACTGGACCATTCTAAGATGATTTCCAAAGTGACCAATGTTGGACTTTCTAGCAGCTGCTACAACTAGAAACTAGTGACCAGGCCTGATGGACTCAGTGATGGACTCAGACCTGAGCCTTCAGAGACACACAAAGGCAGTTATAAAATCAGCCTTCTATCACCTGAAGAACATTTTCAGGCTTAAAAGACTGAGAAAAACTCACCCATACATTTATCTTTAGTCCACAGCGCTCAAGTCTCCTGGTTCTGGTTCTGCTCTGCATCCCCAGAACCAGAACCAAACATGGAGAAGCAGCATTCGACTTCTCTGCACCACAAATCTGGAACAGACGTCCAGAAAACTGAAACGGCTACAACACCTACTTCCTGAAAATCAGGTCTAAAAACCCACCTGTTACATTTGTTTACTAATAAGTCAACCATTGATAACACATTTGATGTGTATTTGCTTGACGATGGCATTTGGCAAAATGTGTTGCGTGTTCCATAATTGGTGACTGTATGATGTTTTCATGGTGTGAAACACTTTGAACCGTCTTGTTGCTGAAATGTGCTATACAAACAAACTTGACTATTATTTAAACTGGATTATTTATTGTACTCTTCAGGGATGATTTTCCTCTTGTCACTCTTCCATTGAAGCCAGATTTATGGACAATAAAAATGTTCCTGTTATCTACCTGAGCTATGGATCTCTGCATCTCTTCTAAAGTTATCAGTCCTCTTGACTGTTTCTATAATTAATGTCCTTATAACTTGGCCTGTCAGTTTTTGTATAATAGTGCAATGTTGAAAAATTTGAAGATTATTTCAAAAATTAAGTTTGTATTAAAGGTTAAGTTATAAATCAAGACCTATGTTTGTTTTCTGGTCCACCAAAGGTGAACTCTGCTTACTTATTGCTGGTTCCACTGAGTTTTATTTTGGTGCATTAGTGCAAAAAGGTACATTCTTTTTCCTAAGGTTCTGTTAATTATTTTAACATCTGTTTTTTGGCTTAAATTTCTCATCTAGTCGGGTAAAAATTTAGTTATTATCAAAATCGAATTCCCCTCCTGAGTTTTTTTCCCCTATCGCTAAAAGTTTAACTGTTTCATCAAACTAATCGGTCATTTTGTCATTGTGTGCTTTCCGTCAGGAAACCATAAAAGGCTTTTTTTTTTTCTTTTTTCTCAGGCACCCTGTTAGGCAGGGCTTTGTATGCTGAGGCTCATACAGTGGGCAAACAGGCTTCCCTGTCATTACCTCAGACGTGTTACGTGATGTTTTCCCCCGTCGATGTAAGCAGGGGAGTGTCTGCGTTGGAGCGATTAAAAACTCTCATCATCTGCCTGAGAAGGGCAGATGTTTGGCCTGCTGTTGCCCTGGCAACAGACGTTCGTTAAACTCAACAGACGCATAGTTTTGTCTTTTATTGGCCTGGAAAGGGGAAAATAAAGATAATTTAACATGGGAAGGGAAACGGCACATGGTTCTGTTAATTGAACACATACAAACCGGGCAGGAGCACAACGCGTATCCGATCCGTCTCATGATTTAATCATCCTTTGATGCTCTTCTCCAGTATCTGATTCAGCTCGTCCCACTGACTAATCAGCAGAAACGCTGATTTGTAGCCGTGCTGCAATCCAAGCATGTAGAAATTAATTGACAAATAAGCACAAGGGCACTGTGCACATGTTTGAAGTCCACATGCGAAGCAATATTTAATGACTCAATGTGTATTATACAGATCCAAACCCGCCTTGTCAGCGTGCTTCATGTACCCTCCTGCTAGGCTAAGTATAGATGGATACATTTAATGGATGGTTTAATGAGAGTCACCTAATGCAGTCAGTTTGTAAACCTGAAAACAGGCAGATCTGTTTGAATAACTTGAAGATGAAGAGATGCATGAAAGGCGGGTAAAGCCAAATATTTTAAATCAGTCTGGATTAGAACAATTGAGATCAGAAGCAACACCAAATAAAGAATCTCCTCTTTTTCTTCAGTAACAGTCATTTTGTATTTAATAAAAACAAACTGTGCACAACAAAGTCTAAAATGACTCATATTAGCTTTGTGGCTTGTTTTTAGCATCCGACCTGGTCAGAAAAAGGGGGAACAAATCCTTTCTCTTTTCCTTGTTTGATCCCACAGAGGGACGAACAAGGAAACTTTTCTTTTTGTCAAACTTGATAGCGTCATGACCAAATGTGTTTTTGTTCCATTGCGGTGTTTTTCTCCTGTTCTTGACTTGTGCCGTTGCAGGTTCTCATACCTCTTTACTTTGCATACGTCACTCGGCAGAAAAATTTGCTATGAAGTCATTCAGTGTTTTGAAGTGAGTGAACTGCTGGGATTTCTCATTCATGTCACAAAATTGGGTAGAATGGTCGGTTGGATGCTGTTGCTGAAGAAATGAGTGCCGGTTCTCATGAAAATGGGGACAGAAAAAACAAACAAACAAACAAAAAAACACTGTTTATTACAGTTCCTGAATATGGGGCAGCATAGTTGGAGATGAGTCGGGTTCTCATTCTGACCACAGTCCTCTAACAAAAGGGAATGTGAGCCTCAGAGACCACGGAGCAGTGGAAGAATGTGGCCTGGTCTGATAAATCACCTTGTGTAGGTCCCATTAATGACCAGTGAGAGAAGGAAAGTTGGGGTGTGCGTGCGTGTGTGTATAGGTGTCACTTACCTAAGAACCAATGGCACCAGAATGCAGTGTGGGAAAAAGGTAAAGCAGCAGAGGCAGTGTACTTGTGAACAGCTCCCTTATTAAAGCTTGAGTCCTGCCATGCAAATAGATTTTAGTTTTATATGTGCCACTTACCTTGTCACAGACCATGTACACCGTTTAATCAGGGTATCCAAGCATCCTTAAAAATGATCTAAAATTACAACTTTAAAATGTTTTCAATGACTTTCTAAAAAGTTAAGTTGACCTTGAATATGTTGATTATATATTTGAAATTTTGTCTTGGCATAGCTATTTAATCTCATGTTTTTCTATATGGCTTTAGAGACTAATCATAACTCGCTGCTGGAATACCGTTGCTAGCTAGTGAACTAGCTAGCATTTTTGTTGCGTCTATAATGAATAAATGTAAATTTATTGTCAGTTGGCTGGACACAGTTTATGCATCTTTATGGCGATATAATCATAATGGTCTTGAGAAGGGTAGTCGCATAGTTTTAAATTTGTTGGTGAAACCTGCAGAAACCCCGTTAAACCCTCCAGCGGTCTTAAAAGATGGGGTTGTTTAGACGCCACAAGCTTTTATGTTCTGCACAGTCTGGCGGGGTCCCAGTGATCCCACTTGTGCGTTTACAAGGTTTCTTTTTGTGTGATTTTGGGAACTGATGATCTGACGGGACAACCCCACTGCTTTTCCTCTGTCCGACCGTGACATCTGCCACGCTCCTCCAGAGCATTGCGCTAAGACTGTAAGAGGGCTTATGAAAAATTATGCCCTCTGATGTTTGTGGCCTTGTTGAAGCGGTCGAAGCACCCCGCCACTCAACCAATATGGCTTAGAAATCTTTTGAGGAGCTTGACGATGTATTTGAGATGCTGACTTGACCTCCATATATCAGTGGAGTTGAGTGTCTACGCCTCCACTGTTCAGGGCTTTCATAGCAAAAGCAGGACCTTCAGGTGGGTAAAGATATGCTGCCTCATGTTTGGAGACAAGTCCAGAATAATGTGCGTAATGTGATCAGTTTGTATCAAAATAATATATCCCAGGAAGTCGAAGTACATCAACGTACAGAAAACCTGTCAAATATGTCAGATTAAACCAATCTAACGCTCTATAAAGTTTTGTTGAGTGTTTATCTTTATTCTTTTTATATATATATACATTCTTTAAGTGTAAGAAATCTAATCCAAAGCCTGGATAATGTGAGTGGCTGTTTGGGATTCATCCGTAAGGACCGGGGGTGTTGCTGCTCCTGTAGGACGAGATAAAGAACATCAACGGATCAAGATAAGCCCTCAAAACCAACATGCCGACACAATTAGGTTTTCTGTTTTGGTTTTCCTGTTTCAGCACACCTAAGCAGGTTCCACATCACTGCGCATGAATGTGTTCAGCTCTGTTTACCGTCAGTCAGCAGGCCTCTATTTGCTTAAGATGAGAAATGGAAAATAATCTCCCTAAAACTCCTTATAAACAATAATATTAGCAGAACAAAGCGTCTCACCATAAACCATGTTTAAAATAAGAGACCGACTACAGCCACTCCTTTATTTTCATTCTCCGTTTCCCATACTGTAAGGTGTAAGAAGAACATATTTTCACACACATCTCTGCATATTGGATGGGAAACAATATTGGGGAACTCGCATAAGTCTTTCCAAAATTTTAAGACTTTTCCAGACAAAGTCAGGACAGATTATTCCTTAAACTCCTCTTTTTTTATGCAGAGCTGGGAAATACTTAAATCATATTCCATCTTTCTTCATCCCTGGAGAAAGAAGATAAAAATCAAAGAACTTCTGCTAAACTCCCAAGCTTTGTCGGTCAACGTCAGCAGCTGCTTGTTGATGTGAGATTACCGGGTGAGAAATCTTAACCCATTTCAGCCTGGATAAGATCCAGAAACCAATAAAAACAATAGCTCTGTTTGTGTCACGCAGTGTCGTACACTGTACACTAATGCTGTCCAGACGTTCGTGTGCTGGTGCTTTTTCCTCCCATGAATTAAACATCAGGAACTGCAGTGCTGTACATGAGAACAGTGACGACCCTGCAGAGCAGCCCTTCCTGTGTCTCGGTGAGCTGCTGCTTTTTGACTGACACTTTTCATAATGCCGCTAAGCAGAGTGTCGTGCTGAGCCAGTGGTTTCAAAGGATCAGTCGGTATTTCTGTCTCTGGCCATAACTGTGGCGAGAGCTCAGTGAGGAGGAGTTGAAGTCTTGCCAGGTCCTTTACCTTACGGGTTCCATAAGTGAGGCTATAAGGATAAATAAGTTATCTCTCCCCACACACACTCACGTCTAACTTTCTTTTTTCTTCCCTAGTTTTTTTAAAAAAATTTTATGTCAGCTTCCCACATTCCGATTTACTGCAGTGACATCTATTAAATCAGCCGAAGGATTTTGTTAGAGATGAAGCAACGATAAGGGAAGGAACAAAACCCCAAAGTTTTCTAAAACTGTATTTTATTCAAAATTGACTCAAATAATCCTTCTTATTCAAGAATCACATCTTATTAAAACAACAAGCTTTAATCCCTTCTGCCAATTACTTTTGAGTCTGCCGAAAGGTTTCGTACAGTTAAAATTGCTCTGTCAAGCAGAAAATGGAGTGGCGTAAATAAGACGTGTTGCTTAACAAATCCCAGAATGAACTTCATTTGATTTTTGTTCCCCTAATGAGTCAGATTTTGACTCTGGGAATGTCTAAAGCAGCTTAACATCAACTCATTCATTATTCATTCATTATAGTGACCCAGATCACCCTTTCTTCACCAACAACCTGCTTGGCTGATGGGGTGATCTTGCCTTAAGCTCTTGCTAGATCTTAAGACATGGACAGATTTTATTGTCATTTAGTTGTACATTTAAAAATATGCGTATTGAAAGAAATTTTGTTGCAACGTCCCAATAATAATGAAATTATTTCCCAGAGGGCAGCAGGGAGAACAAGCCATGGTGAGACCTTTGGAATCACCCGAGCCCCGGACAGGCAGCGACAGCAAGCGAAGTCGAGGATGGAAGGAAGCCGAGTCCTGATGATTCTCTCAGCTGTCCTGACCAATCTCTCTCTGCATGTTGCCAGTCAGAGGTGTTACATGCTCCAAACCATGCAGAGATACTGCTGGTCAGTATGCTCTCAATTGTCCCTCTGTAGAAAGCAGAGGAGGGGGAGTTTTGCTCTTCTCACCCGAAATAAAAAATGTGCAGACGTTGCTGAGCTCTCTTCACCAAACCAGTGGTTTGGAGGGACCAGGTCAAAGTGTTGGTGATCTGTAGCCCCCTCCTAACCTGCTCCACTCGCAGCACTTCACTGATGAGGAGGGGTGTACGACTGGGCTGCTTCTCCTGAAATCAACAACAATTTCTTTTGTTTTGCTGACATTCAGGATTAGATGGTTTGCAACACCCAGTCCACCAGATGTTTCACCTCCTGTCTGCGGGCCAGTTTGTTGTTGTGCCATCACTGTTGTATCATCTGCATACATAATTATATGATTCGTATTGAACCTGGCATGGCAGTCATGGGTCATCAGAGTGACGAGCAGTGGGCTCAGTACACAGCCCTGGGGAGAACCTTGAAGGAGTTCTAGACCAGAACGGTTATACAATCTGTTTGGTGAGTTCTAGCCCAGGGTCTACACTCAAATTCTTCACTGTTGAGACGAGACCACCATGACATCTTGAATCCACTGTAGTTGTCAAGCCAGGGCACTAAATGGCTGATTTTAGCATGTAGACGAAACGTGCACTGTCTCCACTGAACCAAATCCTCACACAACACATATATAATCTGAATCAGAACATCTGTTAAACTGAAAAGGGCAAGTAACACACGCAGTACAATGCTATTCATCATTGATTTTTTTTTTCGCTGTAATCTGCCTGTGCATGCTTAGAACAGATCCTGCAGCCATGTGTTTTGTGCATGAGCACTTTCACACCTGCAGAGTACTTCCCACCTCCAAGGAGTGTTGCAGAAAAATTCCACTCCGAGTCCTGATTTCAGAAAGTCTTCCGATCACCGGAGACGTGCAAAGGAGCCGCTGGGTTACGACCAAAATGTTACGGCTCCACCAAAAGGGCGTTTCTACGTTCTGACTCTCAGCTGAACAGACTGTAGTTGAAAGACAGAGATTCTGGAAACAAACGGCTGAAAAGAATCATTTCTATGGTCCTACTGTAAAAGACAAAAAGTTGTTGCAATATGTAGGAATATATAGAAACTCTCACTTTCTGTGAAAAATGAAACTTTGAAGGTGAAAAATGCAAACATTTCCTCGACTTAGAAAAACTCCATCACCATTTCTTTTATGCTGCATTTACATAGTTGTGGCTTTTATATCTCGAACGCTATCAAATGAGCCCTCTTTAATGTTTTCCCAACATCTCTTTCATGTCACCTTGATACTATTTAGCAGATAACATCTTCTGATTTCTTGGCTGTAAGTCAGACGCGGCTTGTTTCGTGTGCTGATTCATCGCGCTTTAAATCTGTTCGCTACATAAGCTCACCGACATCTGGGGTTTTTAAATAAACTGTATCGGGAAAAGAAGTGATATCCTGATTGGAGGCCCTGCAGATTGATCATGTCAGATTGAACTGAGTAGCATTTTGAACTTGTATTTTTTTTTTTTTAATCTTTCTGTGCGTCAAACTCGATCTTTAGAGCGGTGTAGAAACCGAGGAAGCGGGAAGGGGGGTAAAGGATTCTGCTCCCAACCATGATAAAAATGTGTTTTGCCATGGTGCAGAAAATACAAGTGTAGTGTAATATGAGGAGCCCCTGGTGGCTGATTCATTATTCATGAGAAACAACAAGGTAACCATTTACAGAAACAGTAAGTACTGATGGAGGATTTTTTTACCCTCATCTCGTGAAACAGCTTTGCTCATTTTCAAACAGTCCAGGCAGTCCCTCATTTTATTTTATCATCTATTCAAAACCTGCATTGTGTGTGCTTATCTTTGAAAAGTGAAAACAATAAACCAAGCATTCAATCCAACTTCTAATTTACTCGCTTTATCAACTTTACTTCGCTTCCGAAAGTTTAGAAAGCCGACAAATCTCTGCGTCAGTGCTGAAGGTTTCCGTCGAGTTTTCCTCTGAAACTTGTTTGTGGGCATGTTGGTATTGTTCATAGATTTTTATTTTTTTATTTTTTTTATGCTTCTGCTGGAGTGTTGCTCATTCTCCCAGACGCAGGCTGCTCAACTGAGATCTTCCCTGTATGTATTGCATCTTTTGGAGAACTATTGATTAGGCAGAGCATTACGGCTGAATCACTGAATTGATTTTTGCACTCCACAAAGTAGGCAGTGAGGTATGAGCTCAAAGAATAATAAAAACAACAACAAAAATCATTAATCTTGAAAATGAAGTTTGCTATTGCTTTTTCAGACGGTGCTATTTCATTTTGGAGTATGGCAGGGTATTCCATATAAAGGAAAAATCCATTTACCTGTTTGTGCATACATATAATAAAAAAACAGGATTGCAGCGAACAGGCATTTTTCATTTACTCTGGATAAATCTTCATCCTGCCTTAGAATACAACTTTATGCCCTCTTTGACTCAGGAGTACAGCTGTAAATGTATGTAGCTTTGACAAACCTATAAATCCAGTAATCAGATATGCAGTAAAAAAGAAATAAAGTAAATCAAAGGTTTCAAAACACATCTCCAATCAAACATACATTTTCCAGATTATTTGCATTTTCTAGATGTGCCTTCCATTTTCCATAAAATATACATTTTATCAGAATACTGTGTCCTAAAACAAGGTAAAGCATATTTGAAAATGATGTGTGGATTTCATTTTGTCCATACCCACAGATCTGTTTGCAGGTCGGTGTGTGTAAGTGTGTGTTCTCCTAAACTAGCTCCCTTTGTTTGCCCTCCTGTTACAAGCGTTTGGTTTCCTTTGATACCATCATTATCTCACTTGCCTGTCTACCCTCCAACATTTCTCTGTTGATTTTCCTACAGAAAGAAACAACAGAAACGACATTCCAGCCGCTTTTCACTACCGCCTGTCAGCCTAACGCCTGGCAAGATTTCAAAACGGTTGGTTGATTTTTCACGACGATGAACAAATTAGAAATGCAAGAGGTTTGCTTCTACAGTGTGCAAAAAAAGACAAAAAAAAAACGCACCACACACAAACAGGTTTCTCTCTAACATTCAGATGGCAGATGGGAAAATCCCTTCTAAAAAGCTGCGCGAGATTAAACTCGACTTCAGACTGAATAAACGTGGCTAATGATGAAGAAGCGGCGTTAGCTTGTGGACTGTTTTTAACACAGAAAAGAAACGAAACTGGACTTTCTGGTCCGCCATGGTAGTCGTTTTGTTTTTTGTTGTCGGTATTCCGCCATTTTGCTTTCCAGTTGGCTACACACCAAATTCAACAGCTTGTTTTGTCCTATAGGCGAACGCTTCCCATGCCTGGATATCGGGCCAAAACGATCCCACATGCTGAGGTCCGAACAGATTGGATCCTCCTTAACACGCCGTGTGCAGCAGGAATATCTCGAGATTGTCTTTAGAGCCATCACGATGACTGGTGCGTTCTTTACGATTACTGGAAGGGGAAAATCGGATCAAAAATCAAATTGATTATCTAGCCGTGTGATGTATAATGTATAATCAGGAAGATTTGCTCTGATGATCCTGATGACGGCATTTAACAAAATGTAATGTTTATTGCTCGTTTAACAATTGGTAACAGATGTTTTTATGACGTGAAGCACTTTAAACTGCCTTGTTGCTGAAATGTGCTTTACAGATAAACTTGAACTAATCAGGCCTGCTTTAATTTGAGTCGTTATTCTGGAGGCGGAAAATGTTTAATAAATGACTTTTGAAAACCCCCCCAAAAATATCACGAATTGAATGTGGCGTGTGTTTACTTCAACAGTTGTATGCTTAAAATGTTCATTCAACATCCATTACATCACAGTGTTTTTTTATTTTACTGATGAATGCCTGAATTGAAACAAAGAAATTACCAAACGAATAAAGGATTTAGTTTGTCCTTCTTATAATTCTTGACATCAAAACTGCAGGAATTAAAATTGGAAATAATGAGATAAATTATAGATTTCCATTAGTTTAAGCCAGCCCAGAAATTTACTTTAAAAAAAAAAAAAATCATTTAATTAAACGTTGTTTGGCCATAAACACAGCGCCTGTAGTGGTCGGTCAGGGGGTTCACTTATCTTGCTTCTGTGTTTGCTTTTTTTCCCCCCTCTCTCTCTCAGCCTTTGAAGTGGGTAATGTGCTTTTGGTTGAAGCCCAAAGCCTTGATGGTAATTACTTTGTTCTTTCTCTGACTCATAATTTCATGCCTCCAGGGGGCCATTACAGAATCCTCTACATCTAATTCTGCTGAATTAAAGGAAGGGGCGGTAAAGGAGGGGGGAGCTGCGTTGGAAGCTCTACAGCTTGCACTTAATGTCAAGAGGAGGAAGAAATGAAATATTTCTTTTTTTGATGGCTTTATGAGACAAAAACGTTTTATGCTTCTTTTAAACCTTTGAGCAAGTGTTGCAATATAGCAGAGGCAGAGAGGAGGCTTAGAATTAGATATTGACATAAGATGGGGAGTTTTATTTGGCATCAGTAATCAGTTTGTTCAAAATCAAAGTGTAAAAAAACCCAAACATTTTTGCATGTTTTATAAACATAAAGCCGATCAGATTTAAGAGGTTTACTCAGGAAGCCTTAAAATCTGTTTGTTTTTTTCGGTTCTTTTTAGTCGCAGTCTTGTCACAAGAGAATGCCGAGTCCACCTTCCCTCCGCACGCTGACATATTTTAAAAACGGTGTCTCTACAGAAGCCCAGAGGAGACAAACCAAACGCTGACTTGAGCTCAAGTCATTTGCAATTCTCAGGAGCGAAAACACGGATCCTCCTCCTCCTGCTGCTGCTGCACACTTGGAAGGTGAATTCGGGGGTGGAGGTTGCTGTCTGCGACTTACAGCTACAGGCTGTCCCTCACATGAAACGCTGAACCCTAAATGAACCGAGTATGAATCCTAATATGACTCTTGGGCTGAGAAAAAGAAGAATGTTTTTAAATGTCAGGCGAAAAACATGCTTGATTAGATGCAAGGGCATCTGCAGTGTGCACTGATGTTTCTCCTATCTTTGGGAATATTCACTTTGTTTATATATATATATATATATATATATATATATATATATATATATATATATATATATATATATATATTTGTTGTTGAAAGGTTTATTGTGATAAATATACCAACTTAGAAGTAATTCTGTAGCTTATTATCTCTATATTTTATGATGCTACTGAGAAGGACATCTATTTCCTATTATCTATAGTGATTAGAATCAAATTGTTTTTATTAGAAACGTTGGACTGGTATTTTTTTCTTATTTCTTTAAAAACTAAGCCTGTCCGACACTATCTTTGAACAACAAGCAGTAATAAGACATTACGGTCGCTGATTAATAAGGAGGCAGAGTCATTAAACCATTCAGAATCAACCTGAAAGTTGTTCTAAAATCTCTGTTTTTTTTTTTTTTTTGCACAAAGCGTTCCATTCACTTCTTCGTGATTTATTATGCATGCGCGGTGCGACGGAAGACGGCGATTAGATCCAAATATAAATTATTTGACTGTATAATCAGTTTCTTAAGATGTCCCCAAAGTTCCCCTCTCTGACAATGTGCTGCGTGACTCAGAATGAGTCATTAGCAGACGGCTTCACTGGCCTGATTCTCCGAGGAGATATCGAGTCTCCTGAATACTGTATCGACCACGTCTGGCTGCTTTTCAGGTCGGCTCAAACAAGAGATAAAATGCAATGTAACCTCAAACGTCTCAGTAAGTTGTGGTTCAGCAGCGGGATTTCTTTACTTCAACATGTTCAGACTTGATGTATCAGGGGGGCATTTTTGTTTGGTGACATCAAGGCCAATGGGGGGATTTTTTGATTCTGTCATTGGGTTGAACGCATGACTCAGTCTTAGGAGAGGCGTTCAACATGCTCACATTCTCCCGGATAAATCAGACACCTGCAATTACTTAGCAGATGCTAAATGTGTGCGTTCATGGTCAGGTAATTATCACCCTTGACGTTGGCTCTGTTTTAGCATTAGCTCCTGTTTTTTAAAGTGCATTGGTCTGACAAGTCGATCTGAAATGACTCGCTGCCACACGCCTACTTCTACTGGACGGGAAATTTAATCTTTGATGTTTGCAAATGTTTCATTTTGCACATTAGTGTGTCAGAATGCCACAAACTTTCATTGGTTGGGGATCAAGGACTTTGGAACTCCCATTGCATAACTTTCTGAAATGTTACATTTGTAAAAATCGGTGGAAGTGCGTTTCTGACTGAATCAGGCTCCTCTGAAATGACAGCAGTATACTCTTGGAAGATCACAATAGAATCTAATTCACTGTTAAGAAAACCCACATGCAAATTGGGTCATTTTGTTCACAGAAAGGCACTCGACATCTGGCCCGAGTCAAAACATTTCGGACAGAGCTCTGTCCTAAGAGTTGGTGGGTTAGGAGGTGCCAAATATAATAGCAGTAAAGCTTTGTGTAGATGATCTACAGTAAAGCATGTGGCTGGCAAGTCCAGGTTGGAAGAGAAGTCTGATTAGATTTGTTTTACATGAATCTTTGCTGTAGATACAGTTTCAAACATTAGGGGAATTTAGTAGACCCCTGAAAATCATAAAAACAAATCTTCAGCATCCATGAGATTCTGTGAATGTACTAGGGAATATCTGCAGGGGGCTCATTAAGCCTTCGATTGAATAAGAGTTACAGAAATTGAGTTGTGAACTAATTGTCTCCGCGGGTTTCTCTCCATTGACGTGTCAGACGTTTGTGATGAAAGCATTCTCTGAACGCCTAATTAGAGTGACCATTAGGCCCAAAGGACGGCTAAATTAATGTGGAGCAACGTATAATAGTTTTTATGTACTGTCAAGGAAGAGAAGGTAGCCTGAAAAATGATTCAATCAATAACAGGCGTTTGTTTTTTTCAATGCGGTTTAACGAATTGACTCTTTGCATAAAGATTTGTCTCGTTGCCCTCCTCCTCCCCCATCATCTTTGCCGCCATTACTGACACGTGCGTGCTTTCCAGTCGTCAAACGCGTGCAGGAGTGGAAGTGTGAAGTGGAAGGAGGGATTCGCCTCTGAATTCCTCTGGGGCGAGCGAGGAGGGGAATTCAGGGGAGCGAAATAAAAGATGTAATCCCTGAAACATGCGAGTGCCTGACATAAACAAACACGCTCTGCGAATTTCAAAGGGACGGCTCCTCGACGGGAATCCTCTCATGCGGAGATGGAAGATAAGGGATCAAATGTTGTACAGAGAAGTGTGAAGATATGCACATACACATGTGCGGCGCTAGCGCAAAGGTTCTTTCTTTTTTTTTGTTATTTTTTTTCTTTCAAGTCTTATCTGGCTCAGAATTAGTTTGCTTACCTGTAATTTCTCCTGCCACCAGCCAACACGCTTTATCCTCGTTGATTCCAGAGTAGGAACGGCAACCATGTAGCAGGAATTTCCCCACGCCTCACTGATAAGCTCAATCATCATGTCTTGTCTTGCAGTTGGAAAACATCTATCGGATTCTTTAGCTACGACAGGAAACAATTTTACTTCAGTCGAAGCGAGTCGAGACATCCAGTCGTGGATACGTGATGCAATCCCTTATGTAAACAAGTATGACAATCATAGTCGTATAATTTAGCTCTTTACTACAAATTAACACATAGTATGTTATTTCTACCCAATTTTATGCCCCAAGTTGTTTACCTTGGTTCTTCCCCGGTGTAAATCTTACACTGTTAAAAGGAAGTTCTTCAGCTCTTAAACAGGTAAAAAAAAAAAAAGAATATTGTGAAAAAGTTTAATATTTTTCTGTCCCTCATCTAAAAAAGTGAAACGTATACATTTATAGAATGAAGTATTTCTAGCCCTTAATAGACATAAGTTTATGATTGTGCCTTACAGAAAACGAAAACCCAAAGTTTGGTGTTTCGGAAAATTGGAATTTTACTTAAGAGCAATAAATGTTAAACATTTAACACAGAAATGTTTAGCATTTCTGTGTTAAACAGAAATGTTGGACATCTGTATGGAAAGCTCGTCTCTATGCATGCAACACTTTGTTTGAGCCTCCTTTATATTAATCACTGCATTAATGCGGCGCGGCACGGAGGGGATCACAATGCACGAGTTCTCTCTGCACGATTCTAGAATAGATGTTGCTTGACCTTCTTCTGAAGGCTGTGATTAATGGTGAACTTTTTCCTGACAAACATTTTCCTTCCATTAAACTTTCTACGAATATGCTTTGGTACAGACCTTTATGAACAACCATGTTCTTTACCAATGACATTTTGTTGCGTGTCCTTCTTGTAAAGGGTGTCAACAACGTCCTACGGACCCCTGTCACGTCAGCAGCAGTCTGCTGACCTAGATTGAGACACTTATTTTGGGGGTTTTCATTACCTGAGACTCAGAATGATCAAAATGAAAAGAAATAAGGGCTTTGAATATTTCAAGCTGCAGTGTATGTGGTGAACGGAGTCTGCGCGAAGTTCCCCTGCTGTACGTTAAGCGGCTTCTTCCACAAAAGCACTAAAAAAGGTTTACATGCCACTGGTATGTATGTGAGGTAAAAGCTTCCAATCGATACCAAAGGACTGACATTATTAAGTCTGCAGCTTCAGCATTCGGGGGGAAAATAAAAACACTTTGGAAAAATGTCTTTAGAGAATTGATTAGGTGGGAGAATCAAAGGCCTTTAAAAAGAATCTGGAGAATCATTTTTGAGCTGTTGAGGTAATTGTTACAGCTACAGCAATAATGTATTTGGTATTTGATTGTTTAGAATGTATCATGAAATTTAATTGCTTCTTTTGTCAAGAGGAAATGCAGCTAGAGAAGGACAGGCAGCTTTTGCAGCACAACCACCATGGAAGGAAGCTAGTTGTCAGCTTCAAATGGACTCTGACAACTACCACGGCTCTGGTTAAAAACCAAGACACAGCAGTCTCCACGCAGCTACAAACTCAACACCCTGCTATCTGAAACACAAACCACCAAGAGGAAAAAAACTGGTGCAGTTGTTTCCTGCTGGCTAGCTTAAAGTTTAAAGTTGCTCCAAACGGAGAGGATTCTTGATATTGAAGTTTCTTTTAGTCTCATTAAAGGAGATTAATTATATATCTGCCCTTCTCTGCTTTGTTTCATAATCTAAAACAATTAGCTTGAACTGCAGGAAGCCTGCTGGGAACTTCAAGGTTCAAATTTGTCTGCAAAGATTTTTGAATAATTTTACTTTTTTTTTCTGACTGTAGAAATGTACAAATTGCCAATTCCTAAAACCAACCCCGCATGTTTTACCGAGGATAACTTTGGCAAGGCGGCCATGGGGAATTAAATCATCTTTAAATGAACAACAATAAACATTACTGCTCAAATATCCTCGGTAAAATAATACAGCGCGAATGCAGCTTTGGTAACTTCCAGTGTTTTAATGTTTAGTGTGTAAACACACAGTTTACTGTCGGGAGGATACGATACACTCCTACTCAAAACTCCTGCAAGGCAGAGACCCTCTGATGTCGGGATTCAGCCGCGAGCATTCAGTTTACTCTTCTGCTTGTCCATTATTTACGGTGATCGTGTGCATTAGAAATGAGGATGTGGTGTCAGGCGCTCACTCCACAGAACCGGAGCGCCAAACGGCCAGCAGCCGGGCCACGTTTCTGCCTTTAAAACACCGACGGAGCATTCAGCTGCTTTGAAACCTTCTCAGCAAAGGGGAGCGTCCTCAGTAAAATAGTGCACTCTTGTAATGGCTTCACTGGTTGAGCTCAGCAGCAGAACTGCTGTGATGTTCGGGTAACTTATGAATTTCATAGTTACTATGCGACTAAAATTAAATTAATCCAGATGGACTTCAAGTTGAGCATATGTTCTGAAGCTACTGAGTTGGTTTTGTGTTGGTCTGAAATCAAGTGCAAACGCTTTAGGATGGCTTCCAATCGCAGCTTAAATGGTTTCTTATAACCTGACATTTAAATCATAATGCACAGTAAATAGACCAGCATTTTGTACTGAGCTTTGATTTTATTGCTTTTATGTAAGAATCCAGTTTGCAGAAAAATTGTGTGTGAAAAATTGTCGCTATAAGCTGCAATCATCAAAGCTAAAGAAAATAAATTGATGTATATAATTATGGAATTTGACTTTTTAAGCTTTTTCACAAAAATAAAGGATTTTAATGTGATGTACCTACTATTGTGCACACATTTATTTTCTTTCTCTCCATCTAGTAGTAAAATGCTTTAATACACAATCCCCAATTCAGTAACTGAATGGTAAAAAAACCCCCAAAAAACAAAAAAAAAAGTTTCCCTATATCAATTCGCTATAATTCGCAGACTTTAAATCAATAAATTACATCTTTACTCAATTTTAGAGCCATTTAAAGCTAACATTAGATTCTTAAAGACACAAAATGCAAAAATTAAGCCAGATAGTAAGGTTTTGAAAAACGAGGTATGCCCTGAAAAACGGCACTTTCACAAAAAATATGTAAAGCCTGTGCTTTTTTCCATTGCCGTGACCCAACACCCACACTTATCTAGAGCTGACAGAACCACATGGGCAAAGGATAACTATGGAAACTCTTGTCAACTCCTGCAGGAAAGTTGCTATTAATGTTACTTCAACTTTACAAGAGAGGAAAAACTTGTGTGACCTGGCTGAGCCTGAGGGCATCACACAGTGGAAATATGGACTGGACTCGTTACTGTATATTCCACATCTTTCTGGGATGACAAAAAAGAAAAACTATCTGTATTGAAAGTAAGGCCGGCTGTGTGATTTGTGGTCATTTTGCTGCTTTCGGGAAATGTATTTCAAAATTTTCAGCAGAGAACACAGCTCCTCTTCTCAGGGCTAGAATAATTGTTTACACAAACTTTATTCCTTCTTTTCTTTCCACCTTCTGTTCTGATAGCCTTAGATTTTTCTTTGCTTCCCACTTTCAGAATAAAATGCATCTGTCCACTACAACAGATGAGTATAATTAATTTCCAGACTTCCAAATCCGGCAAAAATTCTCAGACATTTTTCAGAAATCTTTTCCAAAAATGAGCAATTTTTCCTTTTCGACAATTAATATTTTGCATTTTCACAATTTCCTTTACTTTGTCGCAGAGAATTTGTCCTAATATGATGACTGCAGTTTTCCAGGGATGGAGATATTAGCAATCACAAGTGGGCCATCAGCATGTTGATAATAGAAACTTCTAATAAAGATGGCTAAAAAGTCATTACGCAGCCATCGTGAGGCCATTAATCTCTATAACTCCAATTATGTGGGAGCGGTGATAATGAGAATGATATTACTGCAAAGCAGAGACTGGAAAATGCCTCATCGTTCTGTTGGAGAAGCTAAAATAAAAACAGACTTAACGTGTGACTGTAATTGAAATGGATGAAGACGGATGAATGTCATGGTTCATATCGGATGAGCAGTAATTAAGAAATGAGTAGAGCAAATGTATCACTAATTCATTGTAATGAATTGGTACTTTATTTTTAACTATATATCCGCATAATGTCATAATTCCTGTTGTCTTGTGCTGTAAATAACCACATCTAAAGTATTAGCTGGTTGACTTTGCTAATATTTTCCTAAAGTGTTGGGGGGGGGAAACATTTTTTTGTAGATTCCACGAGTTCTTCGTAGCAACCGATAATCAGATTTGAGTTACAAAGTTAACACAGCATTTATCTATGCAAATATGCATGAAGGAATTTGTGAGTAAACACAAAGTAAGTAATGCAGCTAGCATGAGAGATACTTTGTTGCCACAATCTGTCTGGAGAGCTAAATAATTACAAGACTGGTTGTGAACCTGTTGGGTCCAGCCGTGGGAGGGAACCAGGACTAAACTACACACGCACACACACACACACATACACGCACACACACAAATCTCCCAGAATGCACAGCGGTGCTAACCCATCCTCTCACGCTGCAGGTTTCAGGAAGGAAGCAACAGAGTTTTAGTTTTTACCAGTTCTTTCGTCGGCAGCCCCCGCGTAGAGGAGCTGGAGTCGCTTTGAGTTTTCACAAGCCAGAGTCTTAATTTATTCTTGACCGCATGTAAAGCTGCGCTGCTCTGTGCTCTGTCATGCAGTTTGAACACCACAGAAGAGCGATGTAATCAGAGTACATTACAAATTTATTGTCTTGGGACTTAGGTGTGCACCACAATCTGCTAATACAATGGGCAGGCCAGCCTATGGACACGTGGCATCTTTAGAATGTGATACAAATGTGTGTGTGTTGATAAAAGCATGTAGCTCAATGCAACAGATCTACTGATAGAAAACATCAAATATACTACAGTGCTCTGCATCTGAGCTTCAAAAAGATCATGATAAACAGCGACAATCTGGAGTTTCATAAAGCGCACAAACAAAAGAAATAATGAGCAACTTCAAACTTTTAAAATGGTACCAACTGGTGTGTGGTTAGTACCAGTTCACACACAGTTAGTAACCAGTGAATGACTAATACAAGTTTAGTGCAAACTTGTATAAGTGGAAGTCATTAAGTCAGTTTCAACACCCAAGAATTTGCCAGCAGCAGCATTTTGTTCTCTTTGCCCGCAGCTCTCCACAGGACACACACTTGAAAGTCTTGATCTCGCTGGCCGAGTTAAAGACTGCATTTTTCACAAAACATGGATCCAAAGTAAAGCACACTCTGCTGTTTGTGTATTTGGTGACCACACCCTGGTCAAAAATAAATAAATATATGCACTTCTTTAGCAGAGAAGACTCTGAACCACAAATTTTCTAATTGTCTTAAGCTATGAACCGTCTGTGTGTAGAACTTGTACAGTGTGTGAATTCACACCTTTATCTATTGTTCTACATGTACCACACCTCACCAGGCAGGTATTCATGAAACAATACCTGACGGAGACAAAGAGCTGTTTGGCTAATAATTCCTGATAATCAGGTGCTGCCCTTGTTTTGTTTTTTTTTATTATTATCAGCGTCATTCTCACTAAAACCAGGAACGTAGAGCGCAGCGCTCCAGCTCTGAAGTCCTTCCACTGGCACTTTAGTTTATAAGTCAGTGAACAGATTGGCACCAAAATAAATGAAAGATCTGCTGTTGTGTCAACCTTCCAGATCACTTCCTGTTTCTGCTCTGCATCGCCAGAACCAGAACCAGGCCTGGAGAAGCAGCATTCAGCTTCGATGCTCCACTAATCTGGTAAAACAGCTGAAACACTGAATTACCTTTGACTCACGGCTGAAAAGCCACCTGCTTAGTTACTTTTGAACCATAATAAATGAAACACTGACCAATATTTGATTTGATTTGATGATTTTGACAATGGCACTCATCAAAATGTAATGTTCATGACTGGATTTCTCAATTGTTGACTCTGGTGTTTCTATGACTTTGTGTTTTTGTAGTTTTATGACGTGAAGCTCTCTGAACAGCCTCGTTTCTAACATGATATACAAATAAACTTGATTAATTAAACTATTATGAGTAATATTCTTTGATACCCCATTCCTGCAATGTTTGGGAAAATATACGTTACCGTATCACGTGAACCTCTAACTATCTCAGCGTACTTTCAGATGGATTTCTACATTTTTCCCACTGAGGAAGTTTAACTTTGGAAAGACTTGAGTGAAAGTCCGGGTTCATCTTTCCCGTTTCCAGGCGAATGAAGTCAGTATTTCCTCACGCTGTCAAAAACTCCTCCAGTCATATTGTTTTGATCCATGACAGTTGTCGGGGCTTCCTCCCACACACTTGTTAGTCTTGACAGGAGGCATTGTGGTGATGTGAATAGTGATAGACAGTAGGGGTCTTGATTTTCTGTCGAGCAATTGCCACTTGATCAGGTTTTGGGTGCAGAAGGACAGACGCCCTCCTCCCCTCAGTTGGAGATGTCAATCTTAAAAACAAGATGAGCAAGTCGAGCTGCAATGAAAGAGGAAAACTGATGGACTTTCATCAGCGCAGCAAATATCCTTAAATAAATGGAACGTGATTATGGAGGTAACGGGCATACCGAGGACAAACCAAAAGAAGGCATTGTTGATTGTTAGCCATGGATGATATAAAAAGAATGAGGGTCAGAAATGTCACATATCATTTTTAAAGCTAGACTGTAATGGTACGACTTGTCCTTGAACAAGTAAGAATTTAGTTCCTTTTAAAATTTGGAGAGGCAGCATTGGTTTCAATGAGGTGAAGAGGACATTGAAGTTCTCGAAAAATGGCATTATTAAAAATTATAACCCTTGGTTTCGAAGCAAAATCCAACAAGACAAAGTTCTCTTACGGTAAATGGCCTCTGCTTAACCAGTCCAGACAACATCGATGCGCTTTACACTACATTCACCCACACCTTCCTCCTGACCCACCATCGACTGTCGTATTGGACCAAATGTGGCTACGTTCACAGATATCAATGAAGAATAAAGTCTTGGTGATCACCACAAGGCTTACACGTATCTGTAAGACTTTGGTAGTTTTTGTAAAGCTTTGACATGTCCCATGCAGATCTTGGCCACATGCGATTTTTCTTCAAAAAACTACAACACTGGAATATCTATGAATCTGGCCTTGCTGCTGGAAGTGGTCATGAATTATTCAGGTCAGTCGGTTGACTGTATTTAGCCCCAATAGTATTTAGTAAAGATACGATTGCTAAAGCAGCATCTGCTTATATTTCCTTACCTTAACTCAATGATTCCTAAAAGTTGTCAACATTTCCCACTCCAACAAGTTGCCAGGCAGCCAGAGGTCGAAAGGTCAAACAAAACGGAGCAGTTTAACCATCTGCTGTTATCTGGTGAACTTTTCACTCTAACGTAAAAAATACTTTCCTTTAATGAAATAAATGCTTGTACTTTATTTTACTCATTCCAAGGCTTAAGCCATGATACTACCGTGAACATGACGTCATTGCTAGGATAAAGTTCTTGAGCTGAGCAAACATCGTTTGCTATTTGAACACTGCAATGCCAAATAATACAGCATTTGGCATATACTGCATTATAATGCAAATAATGCAGTTCCACTAATGACGTTTGTATTCCTCCAATCCAGCAATGTTTCTGTAATAAACCCAACAAGAAGTGCTACAAATGAAAAACCTAAATAAAAATCTGCTCCTCAGCTGTTGAGGTGACGACACAAAACGATGTGTGAATTTAGTGCTAAAAAAGTTGAAAATTCAGTGTTAATAATGTCATGATTTTTGCAACCAATTAACATGGTTGCATGTTACTTCAGTGTAGATTTTAGGAAGACACAATTAAAAAAAAAAAAATTTTATGCATTGCAAGTTGTGATATCCATCTGTCCTTGAACACTGACCCAGTGTCCTGGGATGTGAATTGGCCATTTCTCCAGGGTCGGACAGCTGACTGTGTGTGCGTGTGTGTGTGTGTGTGCGCCTACACGCGCAGACAGCTGCTCTTTACCTCCGACCTGCCCTCTAACAGTGGAGCCTTGTCCTGAGCCCGCCTCGCGTAAATGTCAGCGCTCATGTAACTACCTCGTGCTCACCTCGCACCGCTGGAGGGTTCTTGTTCACCCTGACGGTCCCCTCGCTCCGTGTCCCTCAAGCAGAATGCAAGTTTGTCTTCCGTACATTTGCACCTCTGCCATGTTTGCTGTCTGCAAGAATGCTGGGAGGCTCGAGATCTCACGACGGCAAACAATGGAGACAACTTGTCTCCATTGGCTTGTAAAGTGGCTTGTAAAAAACGTTCATAACCCCTTGAACTTTTTCACATTTGCCACAGAACAACAACCTCCTACATTTTGTCTGGGGAGTGACAGGATTTTGCAGGCCAACACATATTTGTGAATTCTTGTAACATCAAAAGAAAGTCGTCTTCAAACCTAAGAAAACGGCGAAAATTTTACACCCCTCGGGGTGAACCCAACACACGACTGGGACAAAAGTTTTACAACTTTCTTGCGTCGCTAGCCCGCATGTGCACGTTTCTCTGTACGAGCTCAAAATTTCGCATGCATGAATTTTGCTGGTCGCTTGGCTGGACGAAATGCAAGAAGATGTTGCCTAAACGCACACATTACTGAATGGAGAGGGAGCGACATTGCCTCCCCTGCGACAAGCCCTTCGTACGGCCTTGTACTGCGGTCAACAATGCAAACGCGAGCGGAGGAGTCAGAGTGGTGCGCTCAGTGGAAAATTTAGGATTAAGAAACACTCTGATGGACGTTTGGATAAAACCAAGGTGGTGTGCAGCCTACGTATTGCAACGATGAAATATCCTTCCACCGAAGCACAAGCACAGCATTTTCTTCAACACTTTTTTTTTTTTTGAAAAAGTGCATATTTACAGTTCAGGCTTACAAACTTAAGCCTATGTATTAATTACAATTGATCTCAGCGCTAGAGGGTGATCAATCTGATTAAATCTGATAGTTTTTACTGTGACACCAGTGCTAGTAATTGGCTTTCGAAGTCAAATAAGTAGACAGATATTCCTTTCAAATTTCAAAGTTGTTTTTTCACAAAGTGTTCTGTAACATTTGTGGCTGCAAATGAGTTTATTTACCTAAAAAAAACGGTTTCTCTGATTTGTAAAGGTTGCTGTCCCCTGGTTTAGATCAAAGAACTTATATTCACAAGAACCATTCAGTTAAATTCAATTGATAACTACAGAAAGACTTTAAAATGTCTCCACAGACGCTATGCACTCTGCACGTCTGGCTAGTCTTGAGCTATTTTACAAAAAAAAAAAAAAAAACGGCAAATGATCCAGTGTCTAGGTGAGCAAAGAGTGTTCACCTTTGTAGATGCTCGAAGAGTGCTTGTGGTAATCAGTGGGTGTGACAGCCTAACCTCATTGTCAGGAATGCGCTGTGTGCATATTTTTGTTATGAAGGAAAACGATCTGCTGGGGTGAAAATAAGCACCTTGGACATGGTTGAACTTGCACTCAGAAGCATGACTCCATGTCAAGTCCAGTTGAGGAATGCAGAAGAATGCGGTGCGGGCACTTGAAGTGGGCTCGGCTCCCACATCAAGAAATGAAGGATGGGCCGACTGCGGCAGCTCGCCCCGGCGGAGGGCGAGGCTGCAGGGGGATCAGCCCTGCTCTGCTGGCAACGTGACCCGTTCCAAAGGTCTGGAGGACAGAGCAGAGAGGGAGGGTAACAATGAACCTCTGCAGCGGTTTGAGAACACGGTGGGATGCATCCCACAGGATAACGACTGATCTCAGAGGGGAAAAAAGGGCATGGGAGGGAGAAGGAAAAAGAGAGCATCTGTGTTGCAAAAGAAAAAGCCTGGAAACTTTTCCATTAACAAGATTAGTCAGTGTGTTTGTGGCTGTTATCTAGAAACCAAGTTATTCTTTTATAAGATGGTGAATGCAGACGTCTATGTAAGATTAGGAGTAAAAATATATAAAGTCATTGTAGGATGGCATGAAAAAAAACTCAAATTAAAAAAAAAAAAACATCAAAAAATACTAACAAATGTGTGTTTTTTGGTTGTTGTTTTTTTTACAAAACAGTCAATGTTACAATTAAAACCCCTCAGCGAATATTTGATATAAAACAAAATATAACCAAAACATGTGTACAAAAACAAAATAAAAGGTGAGCTGTACTTCATACGGTAGTCAGAAACTCTGAGTCCTTGAAGTCGTGATCTCAGACTTTCTGGTTCAGCTAGTCTGTAAATATGGTGAGAGGCAGCATCTCTTTTCTTAGTCACTCTTCGGAACAGGAAACAGAAGCAATCATGCTGGTAATCAAAAACAGATGGGTGTTTATCATAATGAGTCAGCAGATTGATGTAAGAAAGCAACTGGCTTCCTAGAAGTGGAACTACTTCCAGTTTAAACCTCTTAAACCTGTGACGAATGTGGCCGGACGAGAACCCACGTTCATCAGTACGACCAAGCGCCTTAAAGAGAATGGTAAGGTTACTAAAAAAAAGCTGTTCATGAGATTAAAGAGAATTTTTCAGTTTAAAATTACACTTGAAATAACTGTGATGCTTTCCAATAAATAGACAAACTGTAGTTTAAATATGCAAACTGCTGAAGCTTCTTCACTGGTGGCATTTAGCAAGCAGAAATAATTTTCATAATCCTATCTGACTGAAAGCAAGAATGTTTAGGCTGACTTTGTGTCAAACATGGAGACATTTTTACATCTATTTTTGTGCAAGCGCCTATAAAGATCTAAGGAGCATAAGAGAGTGTCTGATTGTTGTATTTGGTTGAACCAGTTTGAAACGAGAACCCTGGCACAGATGGGTCCTCTAAAGTTACACTTAAAGGAAAAACTTTATTGGCATCAGCATTTCAGCCAAAACAAGCTATAATTATTTATTTCATGTTTTAATAAACGCATTCATTTTCTCCTGCCTAAGATGATTCTCCATAAGCAGGCCAAGTCATGACAGTACCACCCTCGTGCTTTACAGACAAGATGGCGGTTAACTAAATCAGTTAAACCCAGTGGCGGAAAGTAACGAAGTACAAGTACTTTGTACTTTGTTACTTTCCGAAGTACTTTGTACTTCGTACAAGTACTTGTACCTTGTACTTCGTACAAGTACTTTGTTACTGTACTTAGTACAATTTTCGTGTATCTGTACTTTACTTAAATAAGTTTAATAATGGATACTTTCTACTTTTACTCCACTACATTTTACAGTAAGTATCTGTACTTTCTACTTCACTACATTTCTACAAAAGTGTCCCATTACCAGTGGTGGGAAGTAACGAAGTACAAGTACTTTGTTACTGTACTTAAGTACAATTTTCGTGTATCTGTACTTTACTTAAATAGATTTAATAATGGGGACTTTCTACTTTTACTCCACTACATTTTACAGTAAGTATCTGTACTTTCTACTTCACTACATTTCTACAAAACTGTCGCGTTACTCGTTACATCCAAGTCGCGTTGCTCTTTTTGTCGGTTAAAATGTGAAGTTCAGGGATACTCGCACGCGGAGCTCCAAGACATGCGCAGTGGTTTCCTCTGAGCGTCAGTAATATAATAGTACAGAAGCGCTGCATAAATAATAAGATATGGCGACATGTAAAATCAGCAGCGCTTCGCTTTCACAGACGGTGGGACTTCGTCCAATTTTTAACGTCACTTGGAAGGAAAGCTTAAAGAAAGGTAAGCTCCGTGGACATGATGCTAGCAAAGCTAGCTGTACTGACTGAGACACATGTTGCATCTGCGATGACTGACATGTCGCAGATATGGGACAACGCTGTGACCAAAGTGCAATATTGTAATATGACATTCATGGACGATCCGATTCTTCTGGACGGATCTTGACTAAGTCCTATAGTGCTGAAGCCTCACTGAGAGCCGTTCTTTGTTCTTGTAACGCTCTGCGTACACTGCAGTAGCCATTTTATTTCATTAAAATCTTTATATTTAATTGGCGAATAAATAAAACAAGAACGTAGGAACGCAGAGCATGCTCATTGCTCTTTGTTTTCGTCACCTGTCATGGTGGCAGACATTGCAGCAGGAGGGAGGATGAGAACAGTCACGGTGCTCCTCCTGCTTAGTTACTTCTTGCTTATTGGGCCTTGGACAGTGTTCATAGTTGAGCGTTGTTAATTGCTATGTTTAATGGTGCAGACAATTATTATTTCTGACATTGGCAATATGGGCAACCGCCCAGGGTGTTATTTTTTTAGGGATGGCAGGAGACCTCTGTGTATTGTGGCACAGAGATGAAAGCAAAACAGAATGAAGAAGAGTTTGAATTGATACTTGTTAAATTTATTTCAGCTCTAAGTATTTAATATCTAGGTGTTTTATGGGAAAGTGAATCTTCAGATTAATTTGAGAAGCAGTTTGATAGGTACACTAAATTTATTGTCATGTAGCATGGGGTGCTGGTTTTGATTTGGTCTTGGGTTCAGTGGTCCAGACTACAACTCTGCTACGAGGCTCCTTGGTTCCATGTCCTCCTCTGCCAGTTGGATTCTTTCAAAATAAATGTTGGCAAAAAAGTGAAGTTCATGTTATGTTAGGACAGGAGACGAGATGTTTCCATCCCTGAAATTATGATGCATAGAATCACATATCTAAGTCTAAACTATGTTACAGAGTAACTCTATAAAAACATGCTTTATCTGTGGCATATGATCATATGATCGGTACACTTAATGATATTAGTGATTAGGCAATGCATTAGCAAGTACTTTACTTTAATACTTAAGTATTTTTAAAAGCCAGTACTTTTTACTTTACTTAAGTAAAATGTCAATGTGGTACTGTGACTTTTACTTGAGTACATTTTTGTCTGTGTATTTGTACTTTTACTTAAGTAAATTTTTTGAGTACTTTCTCCACCACTGCCCGTTACTCGTTACATCCAAGTCTCGTTGCTCTTTTTTTCCGTTAAAATGTGAAGTTCAGGGACTTAAGATGGCGCCGTGAAATCCAAGCAATAACGTGACTTAGTGTCTGTTGTCACCCAGCGGCTCCCCCTTAACTCGCACGCGGAGCTCCAGACATGCGCAGTGGTTTCCTCTGAGCTGGAGGCGAAGTCTGTCTAATCGTCAGTAATATAATAGCCCTGCATAAATCATAAGATATGGCGACATGTAAAATCAGCAGCGCTTCGCTTGCACAGATGGTGGGAACTTCATCCAACTTTTAGCGTCACTTGGGCCATAAAGAAAACTAGATATTAAAGAAGAGCTGAAATAAATTTAATCAGTAAAGATCCGTCCAGAAGAATCCGGTCGTTCCTGAATGTCATATCAATGCAGACTTTGGTCTTAGCGTTGTCCTATATATAAGACACCTCAGTCAACACCTCCACTCAATAACTCAGCGCATGAGTGACAACTTTTTTTCATTGTAGATGCAACGTGTGTCTCAGTCAGTACAGCTAGCTTTGCTAGCAACACGTCCACGGAGCTTACCGTTCTTTAAGCTTTCCTTCCAAGTGACGCTAAAAATTGGACGAAGTCCCCACCGTCTGTGCAAGCGAAGCGCTGCTGATTTTACATGTCGCCATATCTTATGATTTATGCAGCGCTATTATATTACTGACGATTAGACAGACATCGCCTCCCGCTCAGAGGAAACCACTGCGCATGCCTGGAGCTCTGCGTGAGAGTAAAGGGGGAGGCGATGGGTGACAACAGACACTAGTGCTCGGATTTTACGGCGCCATCTTAAGTCCCTGAACTTCACATTTTAACGGAAAAAAAGAGCAATGCGACTTGGTTGTAACGAGTAACGGGACACTTTTGTAAAATGTAGTGAAGTAGAAAGTACAGCTACTTACTGTAAAATGTAGTGGATTAAAAGTAGAAAGTATCCATTATTAAATCTACTTAAGTAAATTACAGATACATGGCAATTGTACTTAAGTACAGTAACGAAGTACTTGCACAGCTAGCTTTGCTAGCAACACGTCCACGGAGCTTACCTTCTTTAAGGTAACGAAGTACTTGTACTTCGTTACTTCCCACCACTGGTCAGTAGTTCATAAAATAAAATAACAGTTTAAGTGGTCTCTTAATTTTTCCAGAGCTGTACATATATTTTAGTAGAGTCATTTACTTAACATCTGTCATTTGACAAACTGGTAACCACAGTGTATGAGCACCTACTTTGAGGTTTAAAAGTTCACACGTCGTTCTGACGGATTAACATGTTTGTCTCTTGAATGTGGTTGTTGTCTCAGGATTTGTGTTCTGGGCAAAAGATCGGCGACTTGTCTGGTGCCATTTCCAACTGGTCAGTCCAGCTGTCTGCTCCATGTGAATTCTGGTTTCACCGCCTCATTTATCATCTTTTATTTTTCTTTCCTTTCGCCAACTGGACTGGCCATTCAGAGGTGCACAAAAACCTTCATGTGTAAATCTTAGTGTGAATAAAAAAATTTAAAAAATTACGTAAAAGAATAATTACGTAGATGATTTATTGCAGCGGGAGTCTTTCGACGCATCCCGCACTCCTTCGTTCGGCTTCTTCGTGAACTCTCGCCTCGCTCTCTGTACGCCGTCCGCCGGAATGTAAACGATCGCCCCGAGGGTCAAAAAGAAAAGGTCGGCAATTTTTATGTGGTGTACAATATGCAAATATCAGAATCCCGGAGTCGGCAGGCACAGAAGTACGCAGCCCAGATTCTTCAGTAGTGAGTGTGTGTTGTAATCAGAACCTTAAGAGAACAGACAGCCTTGCATATCAAAGTTGGAAATTAATGAAACGCACATTGTGAGTGCGATTGTAAACGATTCTTCTGTATCTGGAGACAAAAACCTGTGTTTATGTCATGAGACTGTACGCTACAAAAACAATTAAATCTTACTAAGTATTTTTAGTCTATTTCCTAAGAACAACACCTTCGTACTCTTGAAAGGAAACAAAACTAACTCATGAGTAATTTTTCAGCACAATGCTATATAGGAGCTTGTTTTAATTCAATTAGTCCTTCGTGTTCATATTGATTTATATTCATATTGATGAAAAGCTCAGGTAGTACTTACTTAAACCAAGCACCTAGTACTTGCTGAAAAGTTCATTTTGTCTCATTTCCATTGTACTAAGATATTTATATTTAAAGCTAGATCAAAAATACTTTTTTTTGTTGTGTACTTCTTTGAGAAAAAGAGAGTTTTTAAAATAAGAGTCCGGTAACCCAGTTCCCAGTACTATATCTAGCCTGAAGCCAAACAATCACTTCTTAGAAAGCTGCCTATATAAAAGTGGATTTGCTAAGTTCAAACATAGATCATCTGTCAGATTTATGTCTGCTTGACTCTTTAACAAACAAAAAAAAAAGACTGATCTCACCGAATGCTCTGCATTTCTTTCTAGGGAAGAAGAAAAAAAATAACGGCGAGAGTTCAGTGGAAAGTAGCTGCTATGTTTCTTGGTAAAGAACAAGAACTGATAACGAGCTGCTGCAGGTCATTCAGATTTCTGTCGGCTCACCCGGCGACATAAGAAAATAAAGAACAGTTTCAATTCTGTCGGTGCACATGTAACTTTCTTCAGAGAGGAAAAGAAAGAAATGAAGGCATTCAAAGATTAAAAATGATGAGTAAATGTAGTAAAGCACAGCATAAACATGATGCTGCCATCGATTCGAGGTGATTGCTGTGCTATTATTCCAACATGGAGAACATTTACTGTTTCCTTCTTTAGTTTTGTGACAACAGAGGCCTTTATTCATACAGACAGGAACAGGATGGGGAGAAACAGTGGAGGACATTCAGCAAAGGTCATAAGGTCGAAGTCGAGACCCAGTTGGCTGTGTTGAGATTGATAGCCACTGTCTCTGGGCCACCTGCTCTACCACATGGATCCAACATACTGCATTTGCATGTGATTCAAATCTGCTCTCATCTGACCACAACTTTAACGTTGGCATGAAGCAACAATGTTGCTTCATCCATAGTTTCTGTGTCCGCCAGCTTTTTGCCATGACTTTTTTAATAAAAAAAGGCAACTTATAATTTTGAATGATGTCACTCTAGAAAATGTGTCTTTTTTAATCATTTCGTTTAGCTTCTGCAAAAACCAAGACGGTTATTTAATTTTGAAATTAAAACCTTATGACATGAAAACGCCACTTTGACTTTCAGCCGTTCTGTTGTAGGAACTCAAAGCAACGGATTATTCAATGAAAATGTTTTGTCGTCACATTTGTATTCAAATCAATATGTGATTAGTGACCAATTTTAGCCAAAGATATTAAGTCTATGCAGAGAGTCCAAATCAGACAAAATGATGTTAAACGTTGTGCAGTAAAAATGTTCTTTGTGCTGATATCATTTAAAGACATTAATAAACGTTTCCAGAGGTCATGAAAGGTCAACCAGCCTCTCCACTTTTACAAATCAAATGACCTTGAAATTTCATTAATATCTTCAAACCCAAAGCAGTACCAACAAAAACTGTTTGCTGCACAAACGTAGTCGAGGTGACTGATTTGAAGAAGGTGAGGCGTGGGGGCTGGTTGACCTTTCATGACCTCTGGAACATTATTAATATCTTTAAATGACAGCGGCACAAGCAAAACTTTGCTGCACAACATTTGCCACCATTTTGTTTGATTTGAAGAAGGTGGTGGGGGTTGCAACTTTATTCAGGTAAATATGTTTGGGTTTTTTTGGTTGTCACATCACAAATGTGAAACTACGTTTCATGCCTCACTCCAAAGGTGTGCATTACTCGTAAACATCCAGGTTCTAGATTAAAGACAGACTGGACTGGTAACTTAGTAGGACAGTAGGATGTAGATATAAAAAGAGTTTATTTTTCAAAGTAAATTTATGTCTGTTGATTTTTAAATCTGTATAACACAGTGTTGAAACCAGCCTTCCTGAGGAAACTGCAAAGCTTCCTCTAAACCTGAGACCGGATGTCTCTTCACCTCCCAGCTAACTCCTGCCTCTTGCACAAACTTAACCAAAAGGGGTCTTTTCTTGCTCACACATCTTTTCTCTTCTGCCCGGAGGACGCCGCAAGCTGGATATCAACATAAATTCCTTATTAAATTACATCCTAGTTTGCATTACCCGGACATCAGCATATTTTTTGATTATCTCTGGAGGTGAAATGCAAATTATTTGCGCTTGTACAAGGATCTCCCCTGTCTTGCCGCCTCTTCGTCAACGTCATGCAGACGTGAACGAGCACCAATTTCAAAATATCCGCATGAACCAAAAGAAATCTGGGTTGCAGAAACGGGAACCGCTCGTTGGAAACGTGGCTCCACTGTTAAGCTCAGAGCATGACATGCTTTGCCTGAGGCTTGGGGAAAAGTTTCCCGCATTCGGTCTTGGGAAACCCTTGGAAATCCACTGGATAAACTGAAAAATGTGACGCGTGGTTTTGCTGAAACCAACAGAGAAACAAACGGTTTATTCCTGAAAAGTTGGATTAGAGATAGGGTGAGAAGCTCGGTCATCCGGGAGGGACTCATACAGAGACCTGATAGCCCGCATCAAAGGGCCCCCCTGGGGACACGGTCGAACGCCTTCTCCAAGTCCACAAAACACATGTAGACTGGTTGGGCGAACTCCCATGCACCTCCAGGACACTGCTGAGGGTGTAGAGCTGGTCCAGTGTTCCACGACCAGGACGAAAACCACACTGCTCTTCCTGAATCCGAGGTTCGACTATCCGACGAACCCTCCTCTCCAGGACCCTGAATAGACCTTACCAGGGAGGCTTAAGAGTGTGACCCCTCTGTAATTGGAGCACACCCTCCGGTCCCCTTTTTTAAACAGAGGACCACCACCCCAGTCTGCCAATCCAGGGGAACTGCCCCCGATGTCTATGCGATATTGTAGAGTCGCGTGAGCCAACAACCCTACAACATCCAGAGCCTTAAGGAACTCCGGGTGGATCTCATCCACCCCCGGGGCCCTGCCACCAAGGAGCTTTTTGACCACCTCGGCGACCTCGTCTCCAGAGATTTGAGAGCCCAACCCAGAGTCCCCAGGCTCAGCTTCCTCAACAGAAGGCATGTTGGTGGATTGAGGAGGTCTTCAAAGTATTCCGCCCAGCGGCCCACAACGTCCCGAGTTGAGGTCAGCAGCTCACCATCCCCACTATAAACAGTATTGGTGCTGCACTGCTTCCCCCTCCTGATACGCCGGATGGTGGACCAAATCGCCTCGAAGCCGTACGGAAGTCTTTCTCCATGGCCTCTCCAAACTCCTCCCACGCCTGAGTTTTTGCCTCAGCGACCACCAGAGCCGTATGCCGCTTCGCCCGAGATCAAAACTCTCTAATATATTACAGAGCTTTTAGCCCCTCGGTCTTGGGGGGTTGTCAACAAACAATCGTAATCAATACATATGAGAGATAGAAGCTCATTGAAGTCCGCAAAGAAATTTTCCACATGTGTTGGTGTTTTGTATAGTTATTGTCAAAGTTCATTTGTGACCTTTTACCTCGATTCCAAGATATTCAAAAGACGTAGGCAAGGCAGAGTCCTTGAGTATCTCCATAAGTTTAACTGATTTTGGTTATCGGGGAATCCCAAGGCGTTCCAAGGCCAGCCGAGAGACATAGTCCTCCAGCGTGTCCTGGGTCTTCCCGAGGCCTCCTCCCGGTGGAACGTGCCCGGAACACCTCACCATGGTGGCGTCTCCACTGCCTCCCTGGTGAGTCTGAGTGAACATGGTCCACTCAGACTCATTGTCAAAGTTTGTTTGTGGCCTTTTACCTCTATTCCAAGATGTTCAAAAGACAGGCAAAGCAGAGTCCTTGAGTATCTTCATAAGTTTCACTGATTTTGGTTATTGCCTCAGTGCAGTGGTTCTTAATCTTTTTTGAGGTACGGAACCCACCAGTTTCATATACGCATTCACTGAACCCTTCTGTAGTGATAAATAAAATATGATTTTTTTTTCCCCCAAATTCAAGACCCAACTAGAGTCGCAGTTCTTTGAGTGTGCAGCCAAATTCCCATCATGGTTGGCCTCCATCAGGGAGTTCTTCACCCCACTGTACGAGTTGTTTGCAATTGCCTTGCTTTCTGCTGCCAACTCAGTCTTTTGCAAAGCGCTGCTGCTTGACCCGACAGTGGGGCTAAAACAGAAAAGTGTCCCTTTTTAAAGAGAGGGAAAACCTCTCTTTAAACCTCTCTTCACCCGAGTGTCCAAGACATACGACCGCAGGTCCGATGACAAATTCAATCATCAAACTGCGGCCTAGGGTGTCCTGGTGCCAAGTGCACATACGGACGCCCTTATGCTTGAACATGGTGTTTGTGATGGACAATCGGTGACGAGCACAGAAGTCCAACAACAGAACACCACTCGAGTTAAATCCTCAAGAGTGCAAATACACTGATGGTTCCCATACACAGCTGACGGGCCCTTTACAGGCACCTGGAGTCACATGTCAGGTGGTGGTGTAGGCAGTGGCGCAAAAAGTGGGTATGCAGCGCATGCAACGCATAGGGGCGCAGCACCAGACGGGGCGTCAAAACCACGTCTGTAGGGGGCGGCGCGCCGATTATGTTTTCCCATACACTTCAGCATACCTTACGCTCCTTTACCTCGCGCACGTGACGAGGTAAATGTGGCAAGTTTTACCCTTCACTTATCATTGTCTCGGGGTGGTTGGGGGTAGGCACCGTGTTATGTTTTCGCATCCACTGAATAATGTGTAGTTGCCGCCACTGGGTGTAGATATTTCAATCTGGAGAGACTCAACAGAGAAAGAAAGCGATTTAAAGTTTAATGACAAATGAACAGGAAATAAACAAAGTCCTTTGACGTCAGGCCCTACCGGGGACGTCGAGCTGGACTTCGATAAGCTTGATGACATTCCTGATGCAGCATAGGAATGTAGACCCCCGGGGCCGTATGGTGGCGGCGGTCGGGGAAATGAGGCCTGAGAGCCGGGAGCAGAAGGTGAGATGGGGCGGAGGTGGGTTGATCGCAGCTGATGAGCAGAGGAGGCCATGGATGAAGGTCCTTTTGAACTGGAGCCCAAACGATGATTGGCTGCAGCCAGGCTGGAGCGGCGCTGATAGGTCCAGGTTGCAGGAAGGAGGTGCTGATTGATGAGGCAGGTGCAACTAGAGTCTTCCAGACTGAACTTTTGTGAAGATCCATTACAAAACAAGCCATTATATCCCTTGGTGCAGGGCCATGCAGAGACCACTAAAGGGGCAGGTGCTCAACAACAAAATAGGGCACATCTAACCGCATTCTAGGACAGAATATAACAGCCTCTCAGCTTTCAGAGTTTAATAAACAATGATAATAACAAATGTGACATATACAATCAAAGCTAATGAACATCTCCTATAGAGCATACACTATGCCATGTAAGATTTTTTAGTAATTTCTTTCTGCAGGTCTATTTTGTTATAGGAAAGTATGAAATGTTCAACCGCAATTAGCAAGATATGTAAATCAGAGATAGACACCAGACATATTTGTCTTTACAGAATTACATATTAAAATATAAAGGGCACAATGCAACCTTTTAGGACTGTAACTATAAAAGAGCTGCCGTTTGCTGCAGTGGAGATGAGATGGTCCGTTCAGGAAGCAGAGCTGCATCACTTTAACGTGGAACTGCAGAAAAAACAAAGCAAAATTTAATTGTAATGCATGGCACCATGAGAAAAGCCTACTGAGTTTGCTTAAAACCTTTTAAAAAACTTAAATCACACATTTTGACTCATAAAGTAACTTTTGGGTTTTTTGCAAAACAAACTATTGCGCTTGTCGAATCTTTCTGCTATTCTAAGTTTTGCTGTGATTTCACATGACGTCTTGAGCGGCCTAAAATAACAACAAAATATTATGATGTGTGCAAATAAATGTCGTTTGGTAAAAGATATTTAATAAAAAAGTCTTTTAACAAACTTTTTTTTAAGAATATTACATTCCAAAAGTTATTTAATTTTTTTTACTTACTGAGGTTAGTTTTTTTTTTCCATTGAATAATTGGGAAACAAATTTAACTTCATACTCTGTGAACCAGACCCTAAACTTAAAGTCTGGATTGAGTTTTTTCCCTTCATTAATGACACTTTTATTACATTCATTATATCTATCATGGTAATTCACAGTGAGTTATTTTTAATTCTAAATGAATATCCTTGTTGGACTTTTATTTAAGTGTTATTCTCCTTCAAGATACATTAACCTAACGCTAGAATAAATGAAATGTACATTATGCAGCAAAGGAAATTAGAAGATCGGACATATATCCATTATGGAGATGATCGGTTTTGGACGGGCGATGTGCCCTTATTGCATAAGCGATACTGAAGAATGACTGATATCATTAATGATACAGGGAGAAGCTTTTTAGTTATCTAGCTTTGCTAGCAAAGTTGTTAGCTAGCAGCTAGCTAACAGCACAACAACAGGCTAATGTCTGTATGATAAAAATACTGAATCGATAGATAAGAACAGTTTTCCTCACCTGGCTGTCTCCTCCCGCTCAGTAGTTCTTCAGAGAAAGGCAGACGCAGAGGCCTGTCAGTGTCTGTTGTATTTCATTACCTCTCTGCTTAAACCGCGACTCCGAGCTGAAGCAGAAACGATACTTCAACGTTTTCCGTCATCTGACAAGCAGCAAGTCTACTCCACTTTATTCACCAAAAACGTTTTTTTTAATTCACCAAAAACTGTTCTGTAATCTGGAACGTTCGCTACGTTGAGCTCCAGTTAGCCGCCTTATCTCACTGCGCGAGAGGCAACTGCGTCATGCGTCACGGGCAAAAGGTCAAAGGTAACAAGGTGACCGGCTTATTATGTTATACAAAAAAGAAACAAAAAAGCAAAGAATTTTAGCACATTTTTATGTGTCAGAAGAGGGCTTAGGAAATAATAATACCAAAAAAAAAAAGATTTGACTAAAAGGGCACTTTGGGGCAAGGAGCAAAAAGGGCAGGTGCTCAAGCACCCCAGCTCCCCCCTCTGCACGTGCTTGCCTTGGTGAGCTGAGTTCCTAATCGTTCATGGTGACTGAAGAACGCCCGCAGAGCCGGAGATCACCTTGCAAGCAGATTCCTGTTTTCTGGAGAGCAATCCCATTCCGTTTCTCTCGTCACTCCCCTCAGTCTGGGCTCGCCTCCTCGGGCTGCCACCTTATCGTGGTGGAGGGGTTTGAGTGTCCCAATTATCCTAGGAGCTATCCTGTATGGGGCTTTATGCCCAACACTCACGTGGGCAATGACGGTGAGACCTGGAGGGGCGTGGTTGGGAAGAACGGCCCCTCCGATCTGAACTCAAATGGTGTTCTGTTGGACTTCTGTGCTCGTCACGGATTGTCCATCACGAACACCATGTTCAGGCATAAGGGTGTCCATATGTGCACTTGGCACCAGGACGCCCCAGGCTGCAGTTTGATGATCGATTTTGTGAAGCGTCCAGGATGAGGCTCAGTGCCTCCAAATCCAAGGCCATGGTCTTGAGCCGGAAAAGGGTAGAGTGCCTTCTCCGGGTCGGGGGGGGGGGGGTCGTCCTCCTCAAGTGGGGAGTTCAAGTATCTGGGGATCTTGTTCACGAATGAGGGAAGAGGGAGCAGATCGACAGGCGGATTGGGGCAGCGTCTGCCGTGAAGCGGGCGCTGTACCGGTCCGTCGTGGTGAAGAGAGAGCTGAGTCAAAAGCGAAGCTCTCGATTTACCGGTCGATCTACGTTCCCACCTCATCTATGGTCATGAGCTTGGGTCGTGACCGAAAGAACAAGATCACGGATACAAGTGGCCGAAATGGGTTTCCTCCACAGGGTGGCTGGGCTCTCCCTTAGAGATAGGGTGAGAAGCTCGGTCATCCGGGAGGGACTCAGAGTAGAGCCGCTGCTCCTCCATGTCGAGAGGAGCCAGTTGAGGTGGCTCGGGCATCTGGTAAGGATGCCTCCTGGACGCCTCAATGGTGAGGTGTTCCGGGCACGTTCCACCGGGAGGAGGCCCCGGGGAAGACCCAGGACACGCTGGAGGGACTTTGTCTCTTGGCTGGCCTGGGAACGCCTTGGGATTCCCCCGGAGGAGCTGGAAGAAGTGGCTGGGGAGACGAAGTCTGGACCTCCCTTCTGAAGCTGCTGCCCCCACGACCCGACCCCGGATAAGCGTAAGAATATGGATGGATGGAAGTTTGATTTTTTTTTTTTACTTTTAACGTGAACATGTTCTGTTCTGATTCAGTTTGAAATTAAGAGAATTTTTAAAAATGCTTATGTTGTGCAAGTATCTGTTAGTATTAGAAGATATTTATCAATGGATGTAAAAAAAGGCAAAGGATGGAAGTGAAAAATTAGTCAAACATCTTAAGCATCTCTGTTCACATCTTTTTACCTCACAACCACAGATGTTAATGTATTTTAAAGTCCTTTCAAATAAATTACAACTAACGTGCATAAAAAAAAAAAAAACAGATTTTTAGAATCATTTTGCAGTTTTTCCTGTATAGTGGCTAATTTTCGGGGGAATCTGTGCCAACTTTCCCACATCTCTAAACTAATTTTTTCACCTTACTTCTTTGCAAAGACCTCAAACTTGATCAAGCCTTGCCAGGTTTGTAATTGGATTCAAAGTTTGAAATTTTGGATCATTCTATCATATTGATACTCTTTAAAGTAAACTGCTGTCACAGCTCCTGCTGGATGCCAAACATTTGCTTCTGACAGGTTTTTCTTCTAGATTCCCTCTGTATTTAGCTTCACCACTGCACCAACATGTTTCACTACTAGAGTTGTGTATTTCTTCTTCCAACAATTCTTGCTCGAAGCCAGATTTGTGGAGTACACAGCTAATTGTAAAATGCAAATTGTCCCACCTGAGCTACCATAGGGCATTTGCCTGCAACCATTTCTCGGTAAGTTAGATCTCTGCTTCTTAAGAAGACCGTTTTAAACAGAATATTCCTTGACAACATAGCCTTGATTTAACCTTTGCATTTTCTTTCATCCCCACAGTTACAGTTTTTATTTTTCCTTAAACAAACTGTAGATTTAATGCCCTGACTCAAGGTCGCTATCAAATTACTGCAGTTCAATTCCTTTTTTTTCGAGCTCATCTCTTTTTAATGCATTATTAATTTTCTTTTATTTTTTGACATTTGCCTCAGATGGATTTTTTTATCTTTATTTCTTTTTTTTTCTTTTAATTGTTGTGTTAAAAGTGCGGGTGAATGTGTTTAATGTCACCACTCCTTGTAGCAAATGAATCAACCTGATAAGGTGTTGGTCTGTTACCAGTGGTGTCAAACTCATTTTTATTTTGGGCCGAATCAAAAATCTGAATGTTCTTAAAGGGCCGGTTGCACCAGAATCTATTGATAAAACCAATAAAACTGTTAAAATATCAATAAATAGCTGTTCCTCCAGGATTTGTGATTACTTTAGTGTTTATTTTTGCAATAAAAATGACAGATTTTGTGGTGAATATTAAGAAATATTTGTAATTGTTATTTTACAGTATTTACGCTAATATAATGTTAAATGTGACTCTGTATCACTCGCTGTATCAGTTACGGATTTAATGTTTTTGACCAATTTTGAGAAAATTTGCAGTAAAATCAGGGGAAAAATGTGGAAATTTGTTGATTTTGTGTGATTTTTGCAGATTTGTGAAAAACTGGAAGGACGTATTGATGTAATTTGGAGTCCAGAGGGCCACATAAAAAGCTACGGCGGGCCAGATTTGGCCCCCGGGCCTTGAGTTTGACACCTGTGTTCTGGACGGATCTTGACTAAGTCCTATAGTGCTGAAGCCTCACTGAGAGCCGTTCTTTGTTCTTGTAACGCTCTGCGTACACTGCAGTAGCCATTTTATTTCATTAAAATATCTTTATATTTAATTGGCGAATAAATAAAACAAGAACGTAAGAACACAGAACATGCTCATTGCTCTTTGTTTTCGTCACCTGTCATGGTGGCAGACATTGCAGCAGGAGGGAGGATGAGAACAGTCACGGTGCTCCTCCTGCTTGGTTACTTCTTGCTTACTGGGCCTTGGACAGTGTTCATAGTTGAGCGTTGTTAATTGCTATGTTTAATGGTGCAGACAATTATTATTTCTGACATTGGCAATATGGGCAACCGCCCAGGGTGTTATTTTTTTAGGGATGGCAGGAGACCTCTGTGTATTGTGGCACAGAGATGAAAGCAAAATAGAATGAAGAAGAGTTTGAATTGATACTTGTTAAATTTATTTCAGCTCTAAGTATTTAATATCTAGGTGTTTTTATGGGAAAGTGAATCTTTCAGATCAATTTGAGAAGCAGTTTTGATAGGTACACTAAATTTTATTGTCATGTAGTGTGCTGGTTTTGATTTGGTCTTGGGTTCAGTGGTCCAGACTACAACTCTGCTACGAGGCTCCTTGGTTCCATGTCCTCCTCTGCCAGTTGGATTTCTTTCAAAATAAATGTTTGGCAAAAAAAAGTGAAGTTCATGTTATGTTAGGACAGGAGACGAGATGTTTCCATCCCTGAAATTATGATGCATAGAATCACATATCTAAGTCTAAACTATGTTACAGAGTAAACTCTATAAAAACATGCTTTATCTGTGGCATATAATCATATGATCGGTACACTTAATGATATTAGTGATTAGGCAATGCATTAGCAAGTACTTTTACTTTTAATACTTAAGTATTTTTAAAAGCCAGTACTTTTTTACTTTTACTTAAGTAAAATGTCAATGTGGTACTTTGACTTTTACTTGAGTACATTTTTGTCTGTGTATTTGTACTTTTACTTAAGTAAATTTTTTGAGTACTTTCTCCACCACTGCCCGTTACTCGTTACATCCAAGTCTCGTTGCTCTTTTTTCCGTTAAAATGTGAAGTTCAGGGACTTAAGATGGCGCCGTGAAATCCAAGCAATAACGTGACTTAGTGTCTGTTGTCACCCAGCGGCTCCCCCTTAACTCGCACGCGGAGCTCCAGACATGCGCAGTGGTTTCCTCTGAGCTGGAGGCGAAGTCTGTCTAATCGTCAGTAATGTAATAGCCCTGCATAAATCATAAGATATGGGGACATGTAAAATCAGCAGCGCTTCGCTTGCACAGACGGTGGGAACCTCATCCAACTTTTAGCGTCACTTGGGCCATAAAAAAAACTAGATATTAAATACTTAGAGCTGAAATAAATTTAATCAGTAAAGATCCGTCCAGAAGAATCCGGTCGTTCCTGAATGTCATATCAATGCAGACTTTGGTCGCAGCGTTGTCCTATATATAAGACACCTCAGTCAACACCTCCACTCAATAACTCAGCGCATGAGTGACAACTTTTTTTCATTGTAGATGCAACGTGTGTCTCAGTCAGTACAGCTAGCTTTGCTAGCAACACGTCCACGGAGCTTACCTTTCTTTAAGCTTTCCTTCCAAGTGACGCTAAAAATTGGAAGAAGTCCCCACCGTCTGTGCAAGCGAAGCGCTGCTGATTTTACATGTCGCCATATCTTATGATTTATGCAGCGCTATTATATTACTGACGATTAGACAGACATCGCCTCCCGCTCAGAGGAAACCACTGCGCATGCCTGGAGCTCTGCGTGAGAGTAAAGGGGGAGGCGATGGGTGACAACAGACACTAGTGCTCGGATTTTACGGCGCCATCTTAAGTCCTTGAACTTCACATTTTAACGTAAAAAAAGAGCAATGCGACTTGGATGTAACGAGTAACGGGACACTTTTGTAGAAATGTAGTGAAGTAGAAAGTACAGATACTTACTGTAAAATGTAGTGGAGTAAAAGTAGAAAGTATCCATTATTAAATCTACTTAAGTAAAGTACAGATACACGAAAATTGTACTTAAGTACAGTAACGAAGTACTTGCACAGCTAGCTTTGCTAGCAACACGTCCACGGAGCTTACCTTTCTTTAAGGTAACGAAGTACTTGTACTTCGTTACTTCCCACCACTGGTCAGTAGTTCATAAAATAAAATAACAGTTTAAGTGGTCTCTTAATTTTTTCCAGAGCTGTACATATATTTTTAGTAGAGTCATTTACTTAACATCTGTCATTTTGACAAACTGGTAACCACAGTGTATGAGCACCTACTTTGAGGTTTAAAAGTTCACACGTCGTTCTTGACGGATTAACATGTTTGTCTCTTTGAATGTGGTTGTTGTCTCAGGATTTGTGTTTCTGGGCAAAAGATCGGCGACTCGTCTGGTGCCATTTCCAACTGGTCAGTCCAGCTGTCTGCTCCATGTGAATTCTGGTTTCACCGCCTCATTTATCATCTTTTATTTTTCTTTCCTTTCGCCAACTGGACTGGCCATTCAGAGGTGCACAAAAACCTTCATGTGTAAATCTTAGTGTGAATAAAAAAATTTAAAAAATTACGTAAAAGAATAATTACGTAGATGATTTATTGCAGCGGGAGTCTTTCGACGCATCCCGCACTCCTTCGTTCGGCTTCTTCGTGAACTCTCGCCTCACTCTCTGTACGCCGAAAAGGTCGGCAATTTTTATGTGGTGTACAATATGCAAATAAATATCAGAATCCCGGAGTCGGCAGGCACAGAAGTACACAGCCCAGATTCTTCAGTAGTGAGTGTGTGTTGTAATCAGAACCACTTAAGAGAACAGACAGCCTTGCATATCAAAGTTGGAAATTAATGAAACGCACATTGTGAGTGCGATTGTAAACGATTCTTCTGTATCTGGAGACAAAAACCTGTGTTTATGTCATGAGACTGTACGCTACAAAAACAACTAAATCTTACTAAGTATTTTTAGTCTATTTCCTAAGAACAACACCTTCGTACTCTTGAAAGGAAACAAAACTAACTCATGAGTAATTTTTCAGCACAATGCTATATAGGAGATTGTTTTAATTCAATAAGTTCTTCGTGTTCATATTGATTTATATTCATATTGATGAAAAGCTCAGGTAGTACTTACTTAAACCAAGCCCCTAGTACTTGCTGAAAAGTTCATTTTGTCTCATTTCCATTGTACTAAGATATTTGTATTTAAAGCTAGATCAAAAATACTTTTTTTTGTTGTGTACTTCTTTGAGAAAAAGAGAGTTTTTAAAATAAGAGTCCGGTAACCCAGTTCCCAGTACTATATCTAGCCTGAAGCCAAACAATCACTTCTTAGAAAGCTGCCTATATAAAAGTGGATTTGCTAAGTTCAAACATAGATCATCTGTCAGATTTTATGTTCTGCTTGACTCTTTAAACAAACAAAAAAAAAAGACTGATCTCACCGAATGCTCTGCATTTCTTTTCTAGGGAAGAAGAAAAAAAAAATAACGGCGAGAGTTCAGTGGAAAGTAGCTGCTATGTTTTCTTGGTAAAAGAACAAGAACTGATAACGAGCTGCTGCAGGTCATTCAGATTTCTGTCGGCTCACCTGGGCGACATAAGAAAATAAAGAACAGTTTCAATTCTGTCGGTGCACATGTAACTTTCTTCAGAGAGGAAAAGAAAGAAATGAAGGCATTCAAAGATTAAAAATGATGAGTAAATGTAGTAAAGCACAGCATAAACATGATGCTGCCATCGATTCGAGGTGATTTGCTGTGCTATTATTCCAACATGGAGAACATTTTACTGTTTTCCTTCTTTTAGTTTTTGTGACAACAGAGGCCTTTATTCATACAGACAGGAACAGGATGGGGAGAAAACAGTGGAGGACATTCAGCAAAGGTCATAAGGTCGAAGTCGAGACCCAGTTGGCTGTGTTGAGGATTGATAGCCACTGTCTCTGGGCCACCTGCTCTACCACATGGATCCCAACATACTGCATTTTGCATGTGATTCAAATCTGCTCTCATCTGACCACAACTTTAACGTTTGGCATGAAAGCAACAATGTTGCTTCATCCATAGTTTCTGTGTGCGCCAGCTTTTTGCCATGACTTTTTTAATAAAAAAAAAGGCAACTTATAATTTTTGAATAATGTCAACTCTAGAAAATGTGTCTTTTTTTAATCATTTCGTTTAGCTTCTGCAAAAAAACCAAGACGGTTATTTAATTTTTGAAAATTAAAAACCTTATGACATGAAAAACGCCACTTTGACTTTCAGCCGTTCTGTTGTAGGAACTCAAAGCAACGGATTATTCAATGAAAATGTTTTGTCGTCACATTTGTATTCAAAATCAATATGTGATTAGTGACCAATTTTTAGCCAAAGATATTAAGTCTATGCAGAGAGTCCAAATCAGACAAAAATGGTGTTAAACGTTTGTGCAGTAAAAATGTTCGTTTGTGCTGATATCATTTTAAAGACATTAATAAACGTTTCCAGAGGTCATGAAAGGTCAACCAGCCTCTCCACTTTTACAAAATCAAAATGACCTTGAAAATTTCATTAATATCTTCAAACCCAAAGCAGTACACACAAAAACTGTTTGCTGCACAAACGTAGTCGAGGTGACTGATTTGAAGAAGGTGAGGCGGTGGGGGGCTGGTTGACCTTTCATGACCTCTGGAAACATTTATTAATATCTTTAAAATGACAGCGGCACAAGCAAAAACGTTTGCTGCACAAACATTTGCCACCATTTTTGTTTGATTTGAAGAAGGTGGTGGGGGGTTGCAACTTTATTCAGGTAAAATATGTTTGGGTTTTTTTTGGTTGTCACATCACAAAATGTGAAACTACGTTTCATGCCTCACTCCAAAGGTGTGCATTACTCGTAAACATCCAGGTTTCTAGATTAAAGACAGACTGGACTGGTAACTTAGTAGGACAGTAGGATGTAGATATAATAAAAAGTTTATTTTTTCAAAGTAAATTTATGTCTGTTGATTTTTTAAATCTGTATAAACACAGTGTTGAAACCAGCCTTCCCTGAGGAAACTGCAAAGCTTCCTCTAAACCTGAGACTGGATGTCTCTTCACCTCCCCAGCTAACTCCTGCCTCTCCCACAAACTTAACCAAAAGGGGTCTTTTTCTTGCTCACACATTTTTTCCCTTCTGCCACGGAGGACGCCGCAAGCTGGATATCAACATAATTTCCTTATTAAATTACATCCTAGTTTGCATTTACCCGGACATCAGCATATTTTTTGATTATCTCCGGAGGTGAAATGCAAATTATTTGCGCTTGTACAAGGATCTCCCCTGTCTTGCCGCCTCTTCGTCAACGTCATGCAGACGTGAACGAGCACCAATTTCAAAATATCCGCATGAACCAAAAAAAATCTGGGTTGCAGAAACGGGAACCGCTCGTTGGAAACGTGGCTCCACTGTTAAGCTCAAAGCATGACATGCTTTGCCTGAGGCTTGGGGAAAAGTTTCCCGCATTCGGTCTTGGGAAACCCTTGGAAATCCCACTGGATAAACTGAAAAATGTGATGCGTGGTTTTGCTGAAACCAACAGAGAAACAAATGGTTTATTCCTGAAAAGTTGGATTTAGAGATAGGGTGAGAAGCTCGGTCATCCGGGAGGGACTCATACAGAGACCTGATAGCCCGCATCAAAGGGCCCCCCTGGGGACACGGTCGAACGCCTTCTCCAAGTCCACAAAACACATGTAGACTGGTTGGGCGAACTCCCATGCACCCTCCAGGACCCTGCTGAGGGTGTGGAGCTGGTCCAGTGTTCCACGACCAGGACGAAAACCACACTGCTCTTCCTGAATCCGAGGTTCGACAATCCGACGGACCCTCCTCTCCAGGACCCCTGAATAGACCTTATCAGGGAGGCTTAAGAGTGTGACCCCTCTGTAATTGGAGCACACCCTCCGGTCCCCTTTTTTAAATAGAGGGACCACCACCCCAGTCTGCCAATCCAGGGGAACTGCCCCCGATGTCTATGCGATATTGTAGAGTCGCGTGAGCCAACACAACCCTACAACATCCAGAGCCTTAAGGAACTCCGGGTGGATCTCATCCACCCCCGGGGTTTTGCCACCAAGGAGCTTTTTGACCACCTCGGCGACATCGTCCCCAGAAATTTGAGAGCCCAACCCAGAGTCCCCAGGCTCAGCTTCCTCAACAGAAGACATGTTGGTGGGATTGAGGAGGTCTTCGAAGTATTCCGCCCACCGGCCCACAACGTCCCGAGTTGAGGTCAGCAGCGCACCATCCCCACTATAAACAGTATTGGTGCTGCACTGCTTCCCCCTCCTGATACGCTGGATGGTGGACCAGAATCGCCTCGAAGCCGTACGGAAGTCTTTCTCCATGGCCTCTCCAAACTCCTCCCATGCCTGAGTTTTTGCCTCAGCGACCACCAGAGCCGTATGCCGCTTCGCCCGAGACCAAAACTCTCTAATATATTACAGAGCTTTTTAGCCCCTCGGTCTTGGGGGGTTGTCAACATGAATGTTGAAATCACCGACAATTATCAAACAATAGTAATCAATACATATGAGAGATAGAAGCTCATTGAAGTCCGCAAAGAAATTTTCCACATGTGTTGGTGTTTTGTATAGAGTTATTGTCAAAGTTCATTTGTGACCTTTTACCTCGATTCCAAGATATTCAAAAGACGTAGGCAAGGCAGAGTCCTTGAGTATCTCCATAAGTTTAACTGATTTTGGTTATCGGGGGAATCCCAAGGCGTTCCCAGGCCAGCCGAGAGACATAGTCCCTCCAGCGTGTCCTGGGTCTTCCCCGAGGCCTTCTCCCGGTGGAACGTGCCCGGAACACCTCACCATGGTGGCGTCTCCACTGCCTCCCTGGTGAGTCTGAGTGAACATGGTCCACTCAGACTCATTGTCAAAGTTTGTTTGTGGCCTTTTACCTCTATTCCAAGATGTTCAAAAGACAGGCAAAGCAGAGTCCTTGAGTATCTTCATAAGTTTCACTGATTTTGGTTATTGCCTCAGTGCAGTGGTTCTTAATCTTTTTTGAGGTACGGAACCCACCAGTTTCATATACGCATTCACTGAACCCTTCTGTAGTGATAAATAAAATATGATTATTTTTTTCCCCCCAAATTCAAGACCCAACTAGAGTCGCAGTTCTTTAAGTGTGCAGCCAAATTCCCCATCATGGTTGGCCTCCATCAGGGAGTTCTTCATCCCACTGTACGAGTTGTTTGCAATTGCCTTGCTTTCTGCTGCCAACTCAGTCTTTTGCAAAGCGCTGCTGCTTTGACCCGACAGTGGGGCTAAAACAGAAAAGTGTCTCTTTTTAAAGAGAGGGAAAAACCTCTCTTTAAACCTCTCTTCACCCGAGTGTCCAAGACATACGACCGCAGGTCCGATGACAAATTCAATCATCAAACTGCGGCCTAGGGTGTCCTGGTGCCAAGTGCACATACGGACGCCCTTATGCTTGAACATGGTGTTTGTGATGGACAATCGGTGACGAGCACAGAAGTCCAACAACAGAACACCACTCGAGTTAAATCCTCAAGAGTGCAAATACACTGATGGTTCCCATACACAGCTGACGGGCCCTTTACAGGCACCTGGAGTCACATGTCAGGTGGTGGTGTAGGCAGTGGCGCAAAAAGTGGGTATGCAGCGCATGCAACGCATAGGGGCGCAGCACCAGACGGGGCGTCAAAACCACGTCTGTAGGGGGCGGCGCGCCGATTATGTTTTCCCATACACTTCAGCATACCTTACGCTCCTTTACCTCGCGCACGTGACGAGGTAAATGTGGCAAGTTTTACCCTTCACTTATCATTGTCTCGGGGTGGTTGGCGCCGTGTTATGTTTTCGCATCCACCTGAATAATGTGTAGTTGCGCCACTGGGTGTAGGAATATTTCAATCTGGAGAGACTCAAACAGAGAAAGAAAGCGATTTAAAAAGTTTAATGACAAAATGAACATGAAAATAAACAAAGTCCTTTGCCGTTCAGGCCCCTACCGGGGACGTCGAGCTGGACTTCGATAAGCTTGATGAACATTCCTGATGCAGTATAGGAATGTAGACCCCCCGGGGCCTGTACTGGTGGCGGTGGTTGGAGGAAGATGAGGCTTGAGAGCCGGGAGCAGAAGGTGGAGATGGGGCGGAGGTGGGTTGATCGCAGCTGATGAGCAGAGGAGGCCATGGATGAAGGTCCTTTTGAACTGGAGCCCAAACGATGATTGGCTGCAGCCAGGCTTGGAGCGGCGCTGATAGGTCCAGGTTGCAGAGAAGGAGGTGCTGATTGATGAGGCAGGTGCAACTAGAGTCTTCCAGACTGAACCTTTGTCAAGACTCCATTACAAAACAAGCCATTATATCCCTTGGTGCAGGGCCGTGCAGAGACCACTAAAGGGGCAGGTGCTCAACAACAAAAATAGGGCACATCTAACCGCATTCTAGGACAGAATATTAACAAAGCCACTCAGCTTTCAGAGTTTAATAAACAATGATAAATAACAAAAATGTGACATATACAATCAAAGCTAATGAACATCTCCATATAGAGCATAACACTATGCCCATGTAAGATATTTTATTAGTAATTTCTTTCTGCAGGTCTATTTTGTTATAGGAAAGTATTGAAATGTTCAACCCGCAATTTAGCAAGATATGTAAATCAGAGATAGACCACCAGACATATTTTGTCTTTACAGAATTACACTATTAAAAATATAAACAAGGGCACAATGCAACCTTTTAGTGGACTGTAATCTATAAAACAGAGCTGCCTGTTTGCTGCAGTGGAGATGAAGATGGTCCGTTCAGGAAAGCAGAGCTGCATCAAACTTTAACGTGGAACTGCAGAAAAAAAACAAAAGCAAAAATTTAATTGTTAATGCATGGCACCATGAGAAAAGCCTACTGAGTTTTGCTTAAAAAAACCTTTTTAAAAAACTTAAATCACACATTTTTGACTCAAAGGTAACTTTGTTTTGTTGTTTTTTTGCAAAACAAACTTATTTGCGCTTGTCAGAAATCTTTTCTTGCTATTCTAAGTTTTTGTTTGTGACTCAAAGTTTTGCTTGTGATTCTCACATGACGTCTTGAGCAGGGCTTAAAATAACAACAAAATATTTATGATGTGTGCAAATAAATGTTTGTTTGGTAAAAATGAGATATTTAATAATAAAAAAGTCTTTTAAACAAAACTTTTTTTTTTAAAGGAATCATTACAATTCCAAAAGTTTTTATTACAATTTTATTTTACTTAACTGAGGTTAGTTTTTTTTTTTCATTGAATAATTGGGAAACAAATGTAACTTCATAATCTGTGAACCAGACCCTAAACTTAAGTGTGGTTTGAGTTTTTTCCGTTCATTAATGACACTTTTATTACATTCATTATATCTATCATGGTAATTCAGGGTGAGTTATTTTTAATTCTAAATGAATATCCTTGTTGGACTTTTATTTAAGTGTTATTCTCCTTCAAGATACATTTACCTAACGCTAGAATAAATGAAATGTACATTATGCAGCAAAGGAAATTAGAAGATCGGACATATATCCATTATGGAGATGATCGATTTTGGGCGGGCGATGTGCCCCTATTGCATAAGCGATACTGAAGAATGACTGATATCATTAAAGATACAGGGGAGAAGCTTTTTAGTTAACTAGCTTTGCTAGCAAAGTCGTTAGCTATCAGCTAGCTAATAGCACAACAACAGCCGAATGTCTGTATGATAAAAATACTGGATCGATAGATAAGAACAGTTTCTCCTCACCTGGCTGTCTCCTCCCGCTCAGTAGTTCTTCAGAGAAAGGCAGAGGCCTGTCAGTGTCTGTTGTATTTCATTACCTCTCTGCTTAATCCGCGACTCCGAGCTGAAGCAGAAATGATACTTCGTTTTCCGTCATCTGACAAGCAGCAAGTCTACTCCACTTTATTCACCAAAAACGTTTTTTTTTAATTCACCAAAACTGTTCTGTAATCTGGAACGTTCGCTACGTTGATCTCCAGTTAGCCACCTTATCTCACTGCGCGAGAGGCAACTGCGTCATGCGTCACGGGCAAAAGGTCAAAGGTAACAAGGTGACCGGAGGGCTTATTATGTCATACAAAAAAACAAAAAAGCAAAGAATTTTAGCACGTTTTTTTTTATGTGTCAGAAGAGGGCTTAGGAAATAATAATACCAAAAAAAAAAAGATTTGACTAAAAGGGCACTTTGGGGCAAGGAGCAAAAAGGGCAGGTGCTCAAGCACCCCAGCTCCCCCCTCTGCACGTGCTTGCCTTGGTGAGCTGAGTTCCTAATCGTTCATGGTGACTGAAGAACGCCCGCAGAGCCGGAGATCACCTTGCAAGCAGATTCCCGTTTTCTGGAGAGCAATCCCTGTCCGTCCCGACCCCGGATAAGCGTAAGAATATGGATGGATGGAAGTTTGATTTTTTTTTTTACTTTTAACGTGAACATGTTCTGTTCTGGTTCAGTTTGAAATTAAGAGAATTTTTAAAAATGCTTATGTTGTGCAAGTATCTGTTAGTATTAGAAGATATTTATCAATGGATGTAAAAAAAGGCAAAGGATGGAAGTGAAAAATTAGTCAAACATCTTAAGCATCTCTGTTCACATCTTTTTACCTCACAACCACAGATGTTAATGTATTTTAAAGTCCTTTCAAATAAATTACAACTAACGTGCATAAAAAATAAAAAAAAAGATTTTTAGAATCATTTTGCAGTTTTTCCTGTATAGTGGCTAATCTTTCGGGGGAATCTGTGCCAACTTTCCCACATCTCTAAACTAATTTTTTCACCTTTCTTCTTTGCAAAAGACCTCAAACTTGATCAAGCCTTGCCAGGTTTGTAATTGGATTCAAAGTTTGAAATTTTGGATCATTCTATCATATTGATACTCTTTAAAGTAAACTACGCTGTCACAGCTCCTGCTGGATGCCAAACATTTGCTTCTGACAGGTTTTTCTTCTAGATTCCCTCTGTATTTAGCTTCACCACTGCACCAACATGTTTCACTACTAGAGTTGTGTATTTCTTCTTCCAACAATTCTTGCTCGAAGCCAGATTTGTGGAGTACACAGCTAATTGTAAAATGCAAATTGTCCCACCTGAGCTACCATAGGGCATTTGCCTGCAACCATTTCTCGGTAAGTTAGATCTCTGCTTCTTAAGAAGACCGTTTTAAACAGAATATTCCTTGACAACATAGCCTTGATTTAACCTTTGCATTTTCTTTCATCCCCACAGTTACAGTTTTTATTTTTCCTTAAACAAACTGTAGATTTAATGCCCTGACTCAAGGTCGCTATCAAATTACTGCAGTTCAATTCCTTTTTTTTCGAGCTCATCTCTTTTTAATGCATTATTAATTTTCTTTTATTTTTTGACATTTGCCTCAGATGGATTTTTTTATCTTTATTTCTTTTTTTTCTTTTAATTGTTGTGTTAAAAGTGCGGGTGAATGTGTTTAATGTCACCACTCCTTGTAGCAAATGAATCAACCTGATAAGGTGTTGGTCTGTTACATGTAGTCGCATTATACCATGTAATGCAATACTATGATTATAACAGCAGTGCAATCCTCTCCTGACAAACTGTTGCAGATTCTAGCAAAAATGCAAGAGTTCAAAAATCCAAACAGACGGAAAATGAAGAGTTGGATGGTAGAAAGAAAAGCTCAAATTAAAGTTTGCCTGCAGTATGGCTGCTGATGTGGAAAACTTTGTGTTCGCCATCCACCCCCCGCTCCAGGACAGGTGGCTCGTACAATAAGAGCCGCTGAGTGAGATACTTGTGCGAGATTAATAGTGGCGATAAGGCTGTAATCAGAGAGCGAGCGAGGGAGCAGGCGAAAGCCAGACGGGAAGCAGGGAGCGGGTTTCAGATGGTAACCCACCTGGCCCCCTGCCAGCGACGTGTCAGCGGCCTCTAGATTACCGGCTATACATTACTCGGGTCTATTAAAACATTATGCTCACTGACTGATGCTGACAGGCTGACCAGACAGCGGTGACTCTGTGGGCGAATGTGTCTGTCTTATTTAAGGCCCCCGTTGGCTCCCGAGCCCACTTTCATTGCCAAAAATCCTGCAAACTACACATCTGGGAATATCTTGTGGTAGAGGGAGACAAATCTTATGAAAATCTCACATAAACACTGCGTGCTTTCCAGCCTCCCTCAAAAGGATATAAATTTTCCATTTGCGATTAACAGCTCCGGTCTTTGGGGACACTTCCATGGCAGCGCCCCCGATGTCCCCTCTCATTACAAACTCTACTGACCTTCATTTGCTCGCACCCTCCCTCCGTCCCCCATCCTTCCACATTTCACATTTTGAATTTGAAAGCTCTGCTGGCCAGATCAGTAAATAATTACACGCTGCAAGGCAGGCAACACGATAATTGAATGTACAGCGAGCTGGGATCTAGTGATGGACAGATTCCCATTAGCCAAATCCACTTCATTGGAGTTTTACCCCGAAGGGTAAGTTATGTTCAAACACAACCTAATCCACCTTCAGTGTTTCTCCCCTTCCCCCTCTCGACGCTCCTGCTCACAAAACCGACCGATGGAATGACGGCAGCAGTCGTGGCAGGCGAGCGAAGCCAGCAGCATTGTCGCAATCATTTCCACCTCGCTCCGCCTTTGATCATGTAGAAGTCAACCTGCGTAAGGTGAATTATAACCAAGCGCTCCCCGGCGAGCTGCTGTTTGATGAAATGTTCCTGTTCCATGTCGTGACCCCCCACCACTCCCTCGCTTCCTTGCGCCGAGTGACCCTCTTCAGGGCTGGAAATGAGTGCAACACGTACAATAAATGGTTCTGTCTATTCAGCTGTGAAGGGCATCTCTCTCTCTCTTTTGTTTTTTTGCTGCTCCTCCGTTAATTAAATCCTGGTGCCTGTCATGTACGATGGGTGTATCGGAGCCCACGCGGAAATTTGATTATCAGAAGTCGTCCTTTATGTAGAAGAAAAGCTGACCTTAAAAACAAATTACATCAACTCTCTCATTTAAAAGCCAGTTAGAGTACAGCAGTATTTATTTATTTATTCATTGGAACAAAAGGAAATCCAAGTGGTATCAAACATTAAGGATTAACATGAATTGACTCTTCAAACTGCAAAACTCAAAAATAGGGGTGCACCAAGAAATCGGTAAGAGGTGTGCAAATCTGCATATTTCATTATCGAGCCAATACCAAGTCAATACAGGGTCAATATCACCAATATCGATACCAGTACCGTTATCTGTTATTTATGTGTGATTTATGATGAAACGTCTGATCTCTAGGCATTTTTGCTGTTTTCCCTTTGAATTATTTTGTAGAATCTAGATAAAGTTTATAGGTGTCTACAAAATACTTTAAGGATATATTTACATGATAAACAGAAATGAAAGAAAAACAGATATTTGTGCACTGTATTGTAAATAAACAAAGTGCCAAAAAGCAAATTTAAACAAAATCTTTTTACGGTAGAGTTGAGAAACTATACTACAAAAATAAAATAAAATAAAAATGGCTCGGGCATCTGGTCAGGATGCTTCCTGGACGCCTCCCTGGTGAGGTGTTCCGGGCACGTCCCACCGGGAGGAGGCCTCGGGGAAGACCCAGGACACGCTGGAGGGACTAAGTCTCTCGGCTGGCCTGGGAACGCCTTGGGATCCCCCCAGAGGAGCTGGAAGAAGTGGCTGGGGAGAGGGAAGTCTGGACCTCCCTTCTGAAGCTGCTGCCCCCGCGACCCGACCCCGGATAAGCGGAAGAAAATGGATGGATGGATGAAAAATAAAATAAAATTTCAAGAGGGAATCTGAAACTAAAGCATGGATTTTTATCATGCTAGAATAGATCCGATACTGATATGGTATTGATATATCCTTGCTGTGGAAGTTGAAAGTAAACGTTACCTATTTTCACTGTTGGCAAGGTAAAATAAAGTAAAAGGAGGCATAGAGATGTAAGGAGCTGTTTAAAAGGAAATGCTTTTCTACAATCGTCTTATCTGAACTTGATTCAAGGTTTGAGAAATGGTAATACTTTCCTCAGGTAACAAGAGGGCACAACCGAGTAAGGCAAGGTCCTTTACTGTCCTTGAGCTTTTCAAACTCTGCCTGTCTTGTGGACGGAGCCAATGCTCTGAAAGTCTGAAAGGAAATTGACGTAAGCTTTTTCAACAAATCATGGTTGCTTCTGGGGTCTCCAGTTTCTGCTAAAAGAGACGCCTGACGTAAGACTATTTGTGCATACTGTGCATTTATTAAGATGTGTGCAGTTCACCGATGTGTTAACAATTAATTCCCTATACGCTATTAGTCGTATCCCTTCATTCAATAATGCAAAATATGTAAAAATTTGTGGAATAAGGATATTATTCTGATTTCTCACGTAATCTGGCAGAAATGTCAAAGGCTAAAAAGAGTAGAGGTGGAGGTGGAACTGCAGTAGCAGCTTTGAATTATGAAAACGTGGTCGGCTGTGAAGCAGAGCTGCACAGCACACTGAATCAAAGTCATCACTGCTGCATCAATGTGACGTGTGAACGATCTTAATATTTAGCAAAAACACTTTGCATGCAAATGAAATATTCACCAAATGGATTGAGCCTCAAGGGAAACACATTTTGATGGTCCTGAAAAATACATTTTTGTGTGTAAAGTAGTTTACGTATGCGTCTTACGGTCTGTTGAAGGTGTCATTGCTCCTGATGTGTTTAAAACTCTTGATCAGATTTGATGAAGTTGAGACGTGTGACGGATCAAGTCCTCTAGTAGGCTGCTTTGCTAGCTTGCTTCATGCTTGTGGTTGGCTGTGTTATGTTAAAGCAAACAGTTATGCTACTTTTTGTCCTCAGAGTTGATGCTGTTCAACTCTGAGGATGCCAACAATTGGTTGGCACCGCACCACTGATCTACCTGAAGGAGAGAGAAATTATACAGTAGCGTGTTCATTTGCTTTAAAATATGTTTTCAATGTATTTTGTAGCCGTACCTTTGACGCGAACCCCTTTGGTGGAATGCCGTCTAGTACACAGCTGGTATTTAGGCACCTCCTACTCATCTCTTCTATTTATGCCTTTTGCATCAGCGCCACTCGTCATTTATAGTGACTGACTCTGTGTTTAAGACAGTGACCTTTCTCATGCAGTCATCTCTTTTCCTGCCCCCGATGTCGGTTCCCTTCTAGTCGGTTGCCGGTTGAGGGCCGGTCTCCGTGTGTGCAGAATAAGCCGGTGGTTGGTTTTATGTTTACGTGCGTGGGCGTGTGTAGGAAAATGTATGCATTTGACTCAGATGTTTGAAGCCGTATTCAGCTCGCAGCAACCTCTAGGATAGCGGTTCTCAACGTGGGCGGTACCGCCCCCCAGGGGGCGTTCAGAGGACGGCAGGGGGCGCTGGCGGACATTTTTACAAAAGGGGGGTGCTGGGATGCCTTTGGGGGGCGTTTAGTCGAAAGTAAACTTTACACCTTAAATCCACAACAATACCAGTTTAGACTTTGAGCAACTTGATAAAACTGTATTGTGTAACAATAAACCATGCTTGGCTGCAACTGTATCGATGGCAGCTCTTCTATTCAGTGTTTGTAGCTTCATGGCGGAGCTCCGCTCCGCATCAGTTCAGCGTTACACTGGCTGATGACGTTGCTGTGATTCACTTTGCCTGGTATTTTTGTACATATGTTTTGGCAGTTCTGTGATCATGTCAAAGCAGCAATTTATATTAAAAAGTGTTTTATTTCCGTTTGAAAGCTGCCCACTTCCATGGAAGGACATCAGAAAATCGCTCTTATAAACATGTAATTACTAAAATCACGATACCCTCACATTGTATCCCTCTGAAAAATGAACCCATTTAAATCAAGAAATCCCTCCATGGGTGATACCTCGATAGAGAGCGTTCATTTTATAGCGTTAACACCGGTGCTGCAAGTGGTCCGACATGAAACGGGTTTGATGGAACAACGATACCAGCACTTTTAAATTTCAATAATCAGAATACCGAAATTGTTTCCGTTGTTTTAAAAGATTTATGTCGGTCTGCCTTTTCCCCATCGATATGTTTCCCGACCGCCCTGCACCTTAGGGAGTTAAAAAAAAACAAAAAAAAACGATGCGCACATTGCGCAAAATTCTGAAACATGAGAAGCGGGCAAAACGGAGCGACGAACTAGATGTGAATTATGGCATAAAAACAGATAATCCGAGGCTGAACAGTGAAAAATCAACACATGATGTGAAACACATGACGATTACGAGGCGCAGCAGGTGATGAGTGAAAATTACTGATGGTCAATAAACGATAAAATAAATGTAGCAACAGGAAAGAAACTAAAGTGGACATAGCAATAAACCGAGAGAGGATAATACTAATCAAATGAAACTAAATGGAAATGAATGAAGAACAAAATGCAAGAATAAACTAAGAAACTAAAGTAAATACGGAGGAATAAACTGGTATGGCAAGACCTTTCCAGCAATAGTTAATACAGAGGACTGTATGGCAAGAATAAACACACTATTTCCAGATAAAAGGTAAAACAATATTGTTGAAGTGCCATGGGCAGGGGCGCAACTACACATTATTCAGGTGGATGCGAAAACATAAATCGGCACCCCCCACGAAGGAGCGTAGAAACATACGCTCGCCTCCCCCCCCAACCCCCCTCCTCCAGACGCCGATACGTTTAGGGCAAAACTCGCTACATTTACCTCGTTATGTGCGCGAGGTGAAGGAGCGTAAGGCGCGCTGAAGTGTACGGGAAAACATAATCGGTGCGCCGATTCAAAACATCTACAATAATGATAGTAAGAGCAGTCGTTCACACGTGTTGGGGAATCTTTGGGTGTTCACGTCAGACAGATACCATCGCCTCAGACTGTCTTACGTGTCTTGTGGGAGTCCTTCATGTTTATTTTATCAGTTCTACTGTTGCAGCCGTGTCTTTCCCTCAGACATTGTGCACGGGTCACGCATCTGCTTTGAGTAACCTCTGAAGGAACCCATGCAAGCGTTGAACAGCGTTCACACTAGTGAACTTACAGAGCGTGAACAGCTGTATCTGCTTGTGCGTGTCATTTGAATATAAGCATTTAATGGGTGGGTTGAAGTTTAAAGGGATTTGAGGTGTTTGGTTTTTTTTTTTTTGCTGATGTTTTGGCATGGTAAAGGATTCTGATGGAATAAAGACCACACAAAAGTTACACAGTGTGTCTATTTAAAAACAAGAATTGCATCAATAAACTGTTAACATGATTTCATTACATTAGTCAAAAACATGAACAAAATAACTAATGAGACATTTTAACTTATGTCTGGGAAAATGTCTTGTTTTACTTGGAGATTGTTTCACTTATAACAAGTACTTTTTTATCAATATTAAGGAATTATTGACTTAAACAAGCTCCTATTTCTTGCTGAAGAGTTACCTGTAACTTAGTTTTGTTTTTATTTCAAGTAAGATATTTGCACGAGAAACTTTGTGTTAGATTTTGTGTTATTGCAATGAACTGCTTTGGAGTCCTCTGACTTGATAAATTGCTGTACAAAGGCATTTCATTTGCCGTTTCTGAAGACCGAATTCAGTACAACCATCTTCCAGGAAATCTTAGAGCATTTTGTTCCTCCCTCTGCTGAGAATCATTCTGAATTTCATTTTTTAACAGAACACACTGCTGCTTACATGAGTAACTTCAGCAAATGGGGGAAAAGGCCTTGCGGTTCTCTGGTCTTTGACATTTGCAGACTAGTGATGTGCTTTCTTGCATGTTACCAAGCTGAGTCAGGTGGACCTGGGAAGAAAGGGTTCTAAACAAAAATCTGAAACGAAAACTGAATTCCAGGCATAGCTTAGTCGTGAGTGTGACTCACCACAATGGGTGCACAGGAGCAGAAAACCACGACTAAATCCCTGCACGCCATTTCAGCTTCCTGCACGACTTGTAGAGAAAAAGGAGCACGCTGCAGCTATATCACCGTTTAAGCCTCGGCGTAGGAAGGTTGCTCATCCAGAATCTCGTCTGTCTCTTCAACGTCAATGACGGGAAAAGAGACATAAGTACTAAGATGCTGTCAGGCACAGTCATGGATTTAAACCTTGGCATCCTCACTTGAGCCTCTAACCCAGTGGGTACAGTAGAAACATTGGTAGAAGTATGGAATGGGGACACAAACCGGACTGAACTCTCCTGCTTCGTCCTCTGGGGGTATTGCTCGTCAACTGGCAGCTTTTCTTCATCCTCTTTTGCAAATGTGTCACAGTGACATCAAACAAAATGCAACAAGCAGAGTTTCTGTAAAGAACTTTGACGGGAACATGAAACGCTTTGTCTTCAGAACCTTGGAAAGGTTTTCATGCATCTTTAACTTTTACACATTATTTTGCGTCACAGCGAAACACCTCAATGATTTGATGTCATTGACGACACAACTTTGAAGTGGAAGGAAAATAATACATATTGGTGGTCTATCTGTGATGTGTGTATTCACAGTCAGCCTCATTTACTCTTACGCCGCTAATCAAGCGAGCGGAATTAACGTCTCAGGATAATTTATCTGGTCTGTGGAGACTCAGGAGGATCAGACCATCTCTTGGACGGCTTTGTCCGAAGGAGGAGTGGAAAAGAGTAAAGTGAAACTGCAATCCTGGTTATCGGTCTAACCAGACAGATTAGACGGTTGGAGAAGCAGCCAGGAGATCCTTAGTCTGCTCTGCTCTGGGTGTTCTGCATCTTTCTATCAGGAGAAATGATGAAGTAGTTAGAAGGTACAAAAGAACAACAACCTTAAAGGGGCAGTATTATGTAAACTCGACTTTTTTCAGCTTTGCATAATGTTAAATGGTATTCAGAAACACACTTGGAGTGCTGCTTTGATTCTTCCACGCGTGTTTGAGGAATCCTTTCATCTCCGTGGCAACCACTGGGGCATGTAAAACACCTGAGGGGACCAAGCACCGCCTTCCACACACAGCTCCTCCTCAAATCTGTAGCTTCCACATTGCAGAGCCCGCCTGTCTTGTGACTTCCCCACTCAGCTCCTTCAAACTAGCCAGCAGCAATTAGCAAACACCTGGTGGAACTGACATCTGCTGAACTTATCATATGAACCATTTCTCAGTCCAGTGCTCCCACGAACGTTTGTGATCGCTCAATAAAGGAGTGTCGGAAAGAGCAGGGACTTAAAGAGACAGAGGCCCAATTTCAAGGCGCTGTATTGCGAAGTCAAATTTCTTTGAAGTCATGTTTGATGTATACAGCAACTGAAGGTGACATAATTGCCTTATTGTGCTGTAAAATGATACTATGTGGTAGGAAAAACAAAACACTGCCCCTTTAAACATGCATCCAGTAGTGGAATGACTTGAATCAAAGCATATTTATATGTCACAGTGGCCCAGTCAAAGTCTAGTTTTAGGGTTTTTCCTTGTAACACGGTTCAGCTCAAAACGTTTTAACAGTTATGAACCCTTTTTGCAAACTACCTTTTTCCCTCCCGTCTCCCTCTTAAGTCCGATACAAAATCAGCTTCAAGAAATTACAGCCTTTACTGCATTTTGCTTTTGCACCACTTTTACACGTGTGCTCCACTCTTATGTGCAACACTGGGAAGCCTCGACGGGCTAAAATTATAGCTCATGTTCTTTGAACTGCTTCACAGAGACCATCTGCTCCAGACTGTATTTTAATTGACGGAGGAGAGAAGAACAAACATCTGGAGCCATTTGCTCCATTTTGCAGCCAAGACACGCGGGTCAGGAAAAGTCGGCATTCGGCGTTCCTCTCCGTCTACCTGCCGGAGAGACGGAGAGGAACTCTGACAACGTCTAATTTACACCGTGGGCCTTTTTATCTCGGTGCGGAATGAGTGTGAAGTAACCAGAGGACGGGATGATGATTTGTATACTTTTGCTGACTGGAGAGGACCGAGACGTGGGTTGGGAGGAGACTGGAAGGGAAGAAGAGGGAGAGACAGATGGGAAATGAAGGACGAGCTAAACTTGGCAGAGACGAATGTGCTAGGCCTCAATTTATCTCATATCTTTTGATTTAAACGTCCACATGAGTGCCGAGCTTGGAGAGAGAAGAAAGGGGAATTTGATTTGTGAAATAAAAGAAGAGGAAGACACAACGTGGAGCATTTCTTGTCATTACGATATCGGTTTATTTCGCTCCCATCCGCCCACATTGTCAGTTGTGGGCTGCAGCTGGATTTTTCCCATAATGACATATTTGTGTTGCCTTGAAATTGCTCTCGCCAGAAAAACAAAAGTGGAGGTTTGTGATGGGGTTTAAATGACTTGTAGGTGTTCAAAGCGAGAGACTGGGACTCCAAAGATTGCTGTTTGCATTCTGTCACTTAACTTTTGATCCGTGTCTTTTAATCAGCTGTGAAGCTTTTCCCCCTGTGCTAAAAAGGCACGTCATAAAAAAAAAACGGAGACTGAATCCACTATCAATCAATAAGAACTGCAAGATTTAGTCATAATATTTCTTCCTTTACTTGATTTTTACTTTTAAATCACTGATACACTGCATGATTTTTGCATATGGAAATTGGGAGCCATCTGTCTCAGGGACAAAAACATTGGAACTGTGCAATTAAGCTCCAAATTCAGGTTTTAATTAATATATTGTTTTTATTTTCCTGTGATGTAAGTATTTTGGAGCGGCTTAGAATCCTGACTCGAATCTCATAGAGAACCATAGCAGCGGGTGAACGATTAGGGTGATGGCAAGGAGGCTTTCCAACATAAAACACATGGAGCTCATCATCTTCTTTTTCTTTTTTTTTTTAAATAACAGAAAAATTATGCAAAAAAGACACATTTTAAGGAAAGTTTGTCTGTCCTGCCGATTAAGATTATTTCACTGATTCCAGAGATGGAGGTAAACATCCTCATTTTTGTGTGTCAATTTTAAATCTAAAACAAGTAAAAAAAAAAAAAAAAAAGCTACTCTCAGCTAAAGTATGTTTCGTTGTTTCAATACATTAAATGTATGGGCATTATTGAGAAGTGAAACCTGTTGGGACTGCACAGTGGTGCAGTTGGTAGAGCTGTTGCCTTGCAGCAAGAAGGTTCTGGGTTCGATTCCTGGTATTTCTGCATGGAGTTTGCTTGTTCTCCCTGTGCATGCGTGGGTTTTCTCCAGGTACTCTGGTTTCCTCCCACAGTCCAAAAACATGACTGTCAGGTTAATTGGCCTGTCTAAATTGCCCCTAGGTGTGAGTGTGTGTTTGCATGGTTGTGTGTCTCTGTGTTGCCCTGCGACAGACTGGCGACCTGTCCAGGGTGTCCCTGCCTCTCGCCTGGGACGTTAGCTGGAGATGGGCACCAGCAACCCTCCCGACCCCACTGAGGGACAAGGGTGCAAGAAAATGGATGGATGGATGAAACCTGTTGAATGGCATCGCCGTGGTAACTGGGCCGACGATCAAAACAATCTTCTTGCTGCTCATATTAACAAAGCCAGCTGTACACCTATCATATCTAAGTGTTTTCTGAGTTTACATTCGTAAGTTTGTAGACTTACAGAGGATACGTTTGGGTCCCACTTTTTTAAAAATGGTCTTCCTGCCTCAAACCTGCCATTAAGTCGTTTTATAGTCGTCCTGAGTCCATAACGTTTTCAAATCCCACATAATTGAACTGACTGGAAAAATGTAAAAACAAAAAAACAAACATGCAATAAACAAAAGCAATATATTCTGCTGTAAGTTTGGCAGTTTTAATAATATTGTTAAGGTGGATTAAGATGCTTTTTCCTCCAATTCGGACCGATGTTTCATACCTTCCTACTTCCATTTCATACCCACATATCAAATGATACCTTTCACATTTAAAGCGATTTAAAATGTTTCTCGCCTTCCATTAATTAAAGCATTTACATTTATTGAAATCAAACTGTTATTTGTCGAGTCCATATGTGAGCTTAGTGGCATATATTATAAATCTGTTTGCCTTATTCCTCAAGTTTTTCTTTCCAACTTCATTAACCTTAACTCAGTTCATTACAACAATTTGCCAAGTGGTATAAAACATCTTTCTCCTGCTGCACATGTTCTGTGAAGCAACACTGTGAAAGTTCATACACCTGATACCTCTTGGTGCTTTGCTGCTGCTAAATCAAGCAACAAACTCGTTGCTTTCGGTTGTGAAACTCGATCTTTACTTGGACTGCTACAGACATGAACGAGAAAAATTCTGCGTCATTTCTTTTTGTGCTGTTCATTCTTTTACCAACTAATATTCTAACACCTACTCCCAAAGCACAGGTCAGTTGCACAGCACGGCTCGTAAGCGTTAGTGTGACTTCTTCCTTTCGGCTACCTCTGCTTTATCAGCATTCCGCCTACGCTTGTGTCCAAGCAGACCGAAGTGAGGGGATTGTGTTGGAGCCTCTAAGATCAGATCAGACAGGTTGTGTGTTCACGTCTCCTCTTGAAGAAGCAGATCCCTCCCCTCCTCTCTCAAATAAAACAATTTATACCTTCAGAAAAAACTCCCAACAACCTTTGATATCTTGTTGTCTTCGGTATAAATTCACTTCTAAGAGCTAAGCCTCTCTTCTCCGACTTTGCCCTTTTTTACTTCTGAGCCTTTCACAAACACAGCGCCCACCTCCCGCTTACAGCCAAACCAACTTCTCATTAATAACAAAGCCTTTTTCATGTGTTTCTCCTCTCTCTGCATCTCTGTTGGTGTATGAATCTCTCGTGGAAAATGGTTTATAGAGCTGCCTTCTACAGGCGAGGCAGATAAGAGCTAAATGCATTACCCAGCAGCGCCGCATCCAGCGCCGGGCCCATAAATCACACCGTCGTTATACTTGAGTGTTGACTTGAGTGTTTGCATGTATTCGTGCCGCCGGTGTGTGAGCGAGCGAGTTGCGAGGAGGATTCATATGTTTGATATATTGCCCCGCATCGAGCTGTTTGTGGATTTTTTCTTTCTTTTTTTTTTTGTTTTTGTTTTGTTTTCACGGTTTTCATTAGACAAGCCTTGATTTGTTTTTCTTCTGGAAATACAGAAACTTGTGTCTTGTATGGGAAAGAAAGCCATATGTTGCTGGAAAAGTCCTCTTTCATAATCTGTGTGGCCAGCATGTCGGCTAGATCTACAGGAGAGGAGATGAAAATGTTGCTTCGGACGGGAACAAGCGAAGTGTCACTTTAAATAAAATGCACACAACAGCTATTGAAACTAATGCTGAAAAAGAGCTTTTTAAAACCTCACCTAAAAACATAAAGAAACATTGACCTTCATTTGTTTTATATTGGAAGTGAAGCAAAAAACAACAAAAAAAACACGTTTATGTATTTTTTATTTAGTCCAGTTTGAATTGTGGAAAATGCCACCCAATTCAACTACAATTATATTTACTTTTTACTTTGCAAAATATATCTATTTTTTTAAGGTGCCATTTTTATTCGTTGTCACAAGCTATTCAATCCAACACTGATCTGTTTACCACAGCAGACTATCTGGGTCAAACTTTGTATCTGACTAATACCAAATGTGCAAATTTTGATTGCCACTCGTCAGACAGACACATCAATGCATCAGGACATTTACAGTAAGTTATGGTTGTTAATGTGCTGATTTTTTGTGACGGAAGAAGAAAAGGCGACTGGGCAGAACATTCTGATGTTGGGTCCAGCAGCAAACACACGGCATGATTTTTCCAGAAAGTGTCAGAAACTGCTGGATATTTGACCACAGACTCAAACTGCGGCCAGTTTTTATTTCTGTGACGGACAAAAATGACTCTTAAGTGAACAAGTTACTCATTTGGCTAAAGCGTAACTGCAGTTTTAAGTCAACTAGGTTTTATGAAATTTTAGTTTGACTAAATTTCTTATGAAATTAGTTAACTAAAATATAAAGTGATAGTTCAAAGCCTTAAAAATGTTAAAGGAAGCTGTATTTGTTGTGAATGTAAAATACTGATCCAATGATGAAGCTGAATTAAAGTTACATTTCGCTTTCTACAGACAGGTTTTTCATCTGAAATTACTTCTTGAAAATGCTTTAAGAACCAAAAAGGAGGTGCATTGTATGCATACGTTGAGTAAACTAAAAATGCTTGGAAATCATCTTCCTTTATTATTGTTTTTATTAGCTGATAAAAATATCAGTCTTTTTGTCATAGTTTTTGTTGTTGCTCTGTAAGAGTTTTAAGTTATTTTTTGTTTGGAGAAAAACGCTGATGGATGACATTAACACTGGCTTAACATGAACTCATAAATCACAGTTTTGTTATAGTCCATGTAATATTATGACATGGTTACTATAGTGACAATGTAACCGAGGTTAACATAATCTTCACTAAATGAAAGCCTTTTCATAGAAATAGCTATAAAATAGATAAATAGAACATAAATAGATAAATAGGAGAATAAATAGGTCTTAAAACAGTTAAAAATATAAAGTAGTAATTACAGACACCATAAGTGTTATATTTCATGTTATGTTATTTTATTTGGTTAAAAATCTGCATAAAACAGCTTTATTTTGTCAGCAGCTAAAAAGGTCAAGTGTGAGATAAATCTCTTATTCTGAAGGTTCACATTGATGTGTAGCCCATGTGACTAGCTCCAGCCAACCGGATTGCTATGTTCTCGCGCCAGAAGAAGAAGCAGAGAGAGCGAAGAAGAAGAGGAGCATTCTGCACTTTTCAACCTGACTGCGTTCGGGATTGTGTTATATGTTACAGAACTGGACTTGGTGAGTTAAAAAGTGTATCTGTAAACTATTTTTATTTCGTTGAAACGGAAAGCTAAAGTAGCGCATTTATGTTTTATGTTCAAAAACTGTGGAAGTAACGGATGAGCAGTGGTGGGTGAAGCATGTTCCCCCCACCCACACACGATGTTCAACCACCAAATCGGCGAGTATATAACTTTATTCAGTACCAAGCGAAGTTAAATGAACTGTTGTTATGCTTTTTTGGTTATTAAATCAGACCTTTTTGAGGTTCTGCTGGAAATTGGACCGGGAAATTCCGAGTCGATTGCTCAGTTGGATTCCGCTAGTGAGAAACAAGATGGCGAGCCGTAACCCAGGAGCCTCGTAACCATCCAGCAGGAACTACGCCCTCTGCTGGATACTGCAATTCATCCACACTGGTATGACCTGCCCATGTTTCCTGCTGAAATAGCAGTGAATTCAGAGAAACGGGATTAACCCCTCAGGATCAGAGAGAAAAGACATCGATTTGAAGCACAAGTTATTCGGTCTTTTGCTGGATTGTGTCTGTTGTGTTTTATTGGGTTTTTTTTAAACCACATTCAATGTCTGTAGCAGTGTGTAGAATGTGAAATTGTTGTTGGGTTAAAATAGAAATAAGAAACGGTCAAAACAACACTAAACTAAAATAGATTTAAAAGATTAAACAAATCATTAAATTAAATAGATTAACAGTATAAACTGAACTTAAATAGAACTATAACCTTGGTTTAAACAAATAGTATCCTTTAATACCTAATAATAGGTTTAAATTTCAAGGAAGGGATTAAATAAATCATTCTAAAGAAATAGGGGAACTATTTTGTATTGAATTTGTGTCATCGTACGTCAACTGTTTGTATAATTGTTGTTTGTTTTCTTTTCCTACTAAAATAATAAGCCGGCAGTTTAAACTTATTTTCTGGTCTGTGGTCATTGATACACTTCTCCCTACTCCCATAGCCGAACCTAGCACTGGTCCTGTTCTGAGTCTAGCACTGTAATCACATCTTAAGTGTTACAACAATAAAGATTATTGATTGACTAAATCTGCCCCTTATGCCTTACCTGTGGTTAAGAGGGATTTTTAGGAATGGACTCAAACTGGTAAAGCTCATAATGTAAACCAACCTGCCACAATAGTATTTCAGATATTACAGTTTTGGTAGTAAATTTAGTAAAATAATTGTCCTGGTAAACACAGCATAAAATACACTACAGTGGTTAGTCAAAGGAACAAAAGTGAAAATTTGTCCTTAAAAGTGTCCCTTATTGTACCTGGCAGTCCAGAAAGTGGATACGCATGAACTCAGATCTCAAAGCCCACAAAAAAGTGAATTCATGAATAGAAGTCAGATATTACAAAAAAGGAATAGACATGCAGGCAGCAAGACGTTAGACCACCCAACGCTCTGGAAGGGGAAAGACGTCAAAAACTAAAATCCCCAACCCTCACAACCCACGAACGCTGCCGATAACGTGCCCTTAAAGCACTTTGGAAACTCCAACTTCGAAATGGAAGAGCGATAAGGTCACATTCTGTGTCCCGAGTGAGGCAAAGATCATGGAGAGAGTCATCACTGGATATGATAGCTCGGTTCACAAATCATCAAAAACAGAGGCTTTCGGCGGAAGAGGCCTCGGTCTGCAGCCAAGACGAGCAAGTGCATCAGGTCATGACTCTGATCATCGGTTCGCTCGTCATCTGAACTGACATTCACGGAGTTGAGCGCGCTGGTTTCGCCCCGAGGGTCAAGCCGTCAAAGCCGGCGGAACGCAGGTGGAGACAGAACGGAGGAGCAGCATCATATCTCTTCACAAAGTGACGCAAGAGCAAATAAACACAAACAAAATTTAAAACCCCACGTCTTTCATTTCATTTTTATGGATGGTGTACCTGAATATCATAATTGCAGTACACTCTGAAAACGACGGACCAGTCACTCCATCAAGCTTTCAAATAACCGAATAAAACCAGACAGCCTGTTACTGCTGAAATGATACAGTTCATCCCAGAGATGAATTCGTCCAGCGACCGGAATCAGCTGGCTACAGGCTTGACCGGCTCTGATCGATGATCAGCCAGTTGGAAACCGAAAACCTGATCCGTTTCTGATAAGAACACACCAAACACAAGCACACTAACACTCTTTAAAGTGGAAGTTGTCACTGTGGAAGGAAGACTCGCACTTAACTTACTCGCTTTCTTAGTCTACAAGGAATAAACACTGAGACATTTAGTAATGCTAACGAGAACTATAAGATGCTAAACAGTAAAAAATGTCAAAATCTGTCCCTGTTTTTAAATAATGGTAAAAATCATGCTCAACAGCAGAGTTGTGCAACACTGACTCCACTCTATATTATGACATTAATATAAATAATCATCGATTGTTTTTAACCAGTAAGGCTTTTAATGCTTTTGTAGAATTGCAATTATTTAATGAATTATTTAACAGTCAGCAAATAATAGCTACTTCCTCTGAAATATTAAGTTTAATACAGATGTTTTAGTTTGAAATGATTTTGTAGGGGGAAAAAAGCTGAACTTGTGATGTGATGCGCAGTATATTTTCAGATGCACAACAACCCCCCCATGATGTGCTTTGTAAAGAAATACTGTACATGAGATATGCAACATGTTTTTAACTGGGTTTTATACACTGTTTTATTTCAATTTAGGCTTTTTAAACTTATGAATCCATCCATCTAGTAGAAAAAAACTACCTTAGAGTTGGTTTTAGTTTTTATTAGGAATGGGAATCAGCTCAAATCAATATCAGCGGATCAGAAATCTGTGATAGGAATGATCAGATTAGTTAATCTGTCTGTGAACACTGAGGCATCCTGCAGGGCATCGCATGAAATCCATCTGGTGCTATAAACAGAAATGTGGTGCTATACCTAAAACTAATAATAACAAAGAAAACAAAACACTAAACTGTAACACACGATGTGCAGGTCCAGTTTTTTTTCCCAGTTTTAATCCCTTTCAGTTCATGTGGTTTGGTGTTATTTGCTGGTTATTTGCTAATTAGTTTGGAGTATTTCTGTCCAGTGTTCAATGTGGTATTTATTTTTTTTGTCTTTTTTGCACGGATATGCTACTGTGGTCCTCCTATTTTATAATCTTGTGATTTCCGCCGCATCTGAATTGGGAGTGCATAATCCTGCATAATTCTCCTGTTTTCTCCAGAGGTCACCTTAGAGAACAAGTTGTGAACATTCCTCACTCCCTCTGATCTCATCCCCCCCCACCGCCGCCCCGTCCAACACGACCCCGGAGATCCGCTGAGGCAACATCATCCGTTGTTTGGTTTTGTCGTCTCTGTGAAAACAGTTCAGTGTTGGAGCTTGGCATCGTTGGCTGGCCTCACGACTTCATCATGTTGAATTAAGTCGAATGTCTGCACCCTGGCCGCATGCCAGAAGAGGTCAGCCTGGGCGGCCTGCCTATGAAAACACACACACACACACCCTCCCCGCCCTTTAAGTTCCTCTTGCATGGAAAGGTTCTCCGCGTAGAGAAGAGTATGTTTACCTCGTATGTTAGGAGTTTTCAGAGATAAGCATCTCTGAGAGAGGCCCCACTCACAATTCGAGTGGTATCGGTTAACCTCTCTCATGTGTGCTCACGTGGGCTCTGGCTGCATGTGTGTGAATCACGGCCCACCAGGGGCTGTCCAAACTGCTGTCAGTCTGAGTTAAATCCATCTGCAACCCGCACCGCTCACTCCACCCTGTCCTTGAGGAATGATCTCACCTTCCATTGTTCTCACACCCAACTTACAGGGATAGTCGAGGATTTTGGAAGAGAGGTTTTGTTAGAAGGTTATGATATTTTACATGCAGTAGATAACTCTGTTGGTGGAGATACAGATGTGTGCAATATGACAAAAGAGGTGCAAAGCTTCTCAAAGACGATGAGAAACCTAAGTCTGGACATCGTTTCTCGTTAACTGTAGTCAGGAAACAAAATGTCAATATAATGAATTCGGTAACACTTTATTTGAAGGGGGGTGATTAAGACCGACATGACACCAACATAAACATGACATATCACCTGTCATGAACATCAATAAGTCTTGATGAATATTTATGACTGTTGTCATAAAGCGTCATTCGGTAAATCATGACACTTTTAATACAAAGTTGACATTATTGAAAATGTCTTTATGACAACTTGACATTAACCTACCCAAAAATCTATGTGTAATGACAACTTGACATTAACCTCACCAAAAATGTCTTCGTTATGGCAACTTTACATTAGTCTCGCCAAAAATGTCTTCGTTATGACAACGTGACACTAAGTAAGAAATTATAACTTTATGAATGTCATAACAGGTGAATTTTAAAATGTTATCCTTATACGACAGCATTAACAACTGATGTTACACATACCTTTTGCTGTCATGAGACCATTATAATTGTGACATTATCCTCCTCTGTAGCACAGTAAACTAGTAATGAAGATGTCATTGAGTGTCATTACTCTGTCTATCGCTTTAATTACAGAGTCTTGAACATTTCCAGTTACCTCAAGTAAAGTGTAACACAGTAAACCAGTAATGAAGATGTCATTAAGTGTTATTACACCAACCAAACTTTGAAATATCCTTACCTAACAAACCAATCGACAAATGAAAAGAAAGTCTTTATTTGTTTAGCATGAAACTTGCATAATTTCCTCAAACAGGGGTTCACATTTTCAGAACAAACATTATTTATTTATTTTTTTAACAAAAACTTAGTTTAGGTCAGCTTATGAATTCTGAACTCACTTTTTACTAAAACAATATAAGGGAATTACGTATTACGTAAATAAAATCAAAAAGAAAAAACATTGAAAACATTGAATGGCACCACTGGTTATGGGTTAGGTGTTTCCCATAATAATGGTGTCTTGGGCAGACTTTTTCATGATATTAAACAAAAACTTAAATAAATTCTAAAGAATGTGAAACATAAATTTTGTTTATGATGTTCAAAAAACATTGAAAATCTCCAGATAATGTATGTTTATGTGCAGTTTGCAAAGTTTACAGGGCATTTTCAGAGAAACGCAAGTACATATTCGATTATTCACTGACATTTAAAAAATATGAATGTGCAAAGATAAATCCACCCAATGTAAAATAAAAAAAAGGCTCAAGTTTTGTGGATCTACATGAACCCAGTATATCCTGACCTTTAAAAATCTTTGTTAAATAAATTTTTAATAATTTGTCAGTCAGACAACAGCAGATTTTGTATTTGTATATAGTACAGTACGTGAGTAAATTAAAATAAAAAACATATTAATGACTCTCAATAAAGCATTTCTCTATTGAGAAATGAGAAAAGGCTAATGCTGTAGTAGCCCAGATCACCCCATCACTATCCATTGAAAACCTAGTCTGACTTATCAGCAACAAAATTGTTCAAATTGATGCCCCTGTGTATCATCAGCGTAAAGAGAAGCTTTGTGCTTAGATGATATTTTTTTATTTGTTTGTGTTCCTTCTCTTCAGTGACCACAGTGAATGGGGTTGTGACACGGTACCAAAAAGCCTTAAAGACGTTCACAAAGTATGGGTCGATGAAAAGGGCCTTCTGCAAAATCAACGTAGATCGTGATACGATTGCGAGAACCGCGGTGATTGCAGAACTCGCAATCACTTTCCCTGACGTGTTCAAGGAGCTCATTGCAGTAAGAGTAGAACAGGAGAATATATGTGAGTTGGCAGATGATGCCGAAAGGCTATTACTAATAAAATGGCTGAAACCATCACATCCAAGAAAAGAAGTGGAAAACTACTACCCTTAATGCACAAATACACTCGAGAATTATGAAAGATAGGATTTCTTTATTGTTCACTTAAAAGTAGGGATTTTTTATTGTTCATTTAAAAGAAGACTGTTTTTATTGTTAATTTAAAAGAAGGCAGTTTTTATTATGTTTTTTGTTTTTATTTACGTAATACGTAATTCCATATTGTTTTAGTAAAAAATGAGTTCAGAATTCATAAGCTGACCTAAACTAAGTTTTTGTTAAAAAAATATAAATAAAAAATGTTTGTTCTGAAAATGTGAACCCCTGTTTGAGGAAATTATGCAAGTTTCATGCTAAACAAATAAAGACTTTCTTTTCATTTGTCGATTGGTTTGGTTAGGTAAGGATATTTCAAAGTTTGGTTGGTGTAATAACGCTTAATGACATCTTCATTACTAGTTTACTGTGCTACAGAGGAGGATAATGTCACAATTATAATGGTCAGCAATATAATGGACAGCAAAAGGTATGTGTAACAATACATGAGTTGTTAATGCTGTCGTATAAGGATAACATTTTAAAATTCACCTGTTATGACATTCATAAAGTTATAATTTCTTGCTTAGTGTCACGTTGTCATAACGAAGACATTTTTGGCGAGATTAATGTCAAGTTGCCATAACGAAGACATTTTTGGCGAGGCTAATGTCAAGTTGTCACAACGAAGACATTTTCAATAATGTCAACTTTGTATTAAACGTGTCATGATTTACCAAATGACGCTTTATGACAACAGTCATAAATATTCATGAAGATTTATTGATGTTCATGACAGGTGTTATGTCATGTTTATGTCAGTGTCGTGTCGGTCTTAATCACCCCCCTTCAAATAAAGTGTTACCATGAATTCTTTGTATTTGCTTCCACAGAGAGAGTGAGATGACTACTGCTAGCATGTCGGGATATATGGGATGCCAGTCCTGTAAAAATCAGTGGGTTATGGGCAAAATGCTCTGGGATGGAAAGATGAATAATAATAATATTTATGGTATTTATAGTAAGTATTTATTTACGTATTTATGAATATATTCTCTATCATTTGGTAAGCAAAAATGAAACATTCTGGTGTTTTTTTCCCACGCCATACGGTGTTAGTTACAGCATTACCAAGCAGACATGGTGATAAACTACATCGTAAAACTTTCTTTTTTTGTAGTTCGTCAAGACAGATAGCTTTGGAAATAGCACACATAACTTACAGGAGTTGTATCAAAATAAAAACCTAATATGACAAAGTTCCTTTATCCTAATGAATTAGCCATTAGCTTCAGTGGCTAATGGCTAATTGGATTTATACTAAGTGAAGACCTCCATTTAAGCTAAAGGAAGAGTTATCTTTTATAGGCAAGATATCGCTTATAGCCTTTTACTATAATTTTTACTTAAGTATTCCTGAACAATTTCAGCCCCACCTAACATCCAGACCCTATTAAGGTTTAGATGGAGCCTAAAAATTCAGATCTGGCCCGAGTTCGAAGCCGCTGTGTCCGACCCCTACTCGACTGAGCTCATAGTAAACCTGACATATTATTTTAGTTAGGCTCCTACTTCTTTTGTTTTTATGATATAATTTGAGTAAACAGTGTACATCTTCTGCAGTTTTCAGCTTTTAACATCTTCCGGCTTCATTTTGCCGCTTGTTGTAAATCACAGGGTGAGTCAAGTGCAAATCGTCTGGGATGTATGATTCATAAGAGCGGAGCAGTACATTGTTGCTTTTTACATTCTTTCATTCTTTTCTCAATGCAGTAAACGACCTAATCATCTATTTAGACTATAATAAGTAGACTAACACGACTGTATGTCACGCATTTACATTGAAATTCTCTTTGCTTGAAAAGAACTGGAGGACTATTCTTTTGTACTAAGCCCGAGCCTGACCCGACTATTAAACAAATAATTGTGGCCAGACCTGGCCTGGGTTCTGGCCATAAATCTAAACTCTAGCAACTGTTGCTGGAAAATTACACATAGGCCCAACTGAGTGTTGAAGGTACATGAGCACTATTCTTTTTACGAATCTGCAAATCAAAGTCAGCGAAAGAAATGCCTTACACAGGAAGTAATTTTGGATTCTCCTGCGTTATCACCCTACATCTTGGATTCTTTTTTCTCCAATCCTGCTGTTCATAGGGAACAAAGAGACTTTCTCACAGTTTATCTCAAGCTTGACGGTTAAGTGAGAAGACATTCATCTCGAGTTTTCTTTTTTTTTTTTTACAAGAAAATTCATATGCGCTAGCATCGGATCTCTGATTGTCATCTGCCTGCTAGACTTTTCACAATTGCTGAAGGGTTATAAAAGAAGGCTTTTGGAGTGGGCCCTTATTTACCTCCCAAACGCATTCGGTCGTAACCTTTCTGACATCGCCTTGTTTCCTGTTTAAATCGTGTTCCCTTTAATGCGCAGCAGCGCTCAGGGAGGAGGGCAAAGTTTCCTCCGCACAACAATCGTTCCATTCAAACCGGCAGTTATAAAATAAACACAGCTTGCCATCTGCAACTCAAGATCACTTTTTCCACAGTCAAAAAGCGATGCGGAGGGCGCCGAGTGTTGGTGTGATGGGCAAACACGCACACGCGCGCGCACACACACACACACGGTTGCCCTTGCAGTGCCATGATAAGCTCTGCAAGGGAGGAAAAAAGTTCTTATCTCCAAATTTCCATTGCGGGCAGGTGAGCGCCTTCAGTGTGTGCAGAAAGTGAACCTTAAACAACTGAGCTGAGGTTTTAGATGAAGAAAAAAAAAAACTGAGTGTTTGCTCAGGTCTTTCACACCTTCACACAAAGAGCGATGTCCATTATCTTCGGCATCTCTTAAGTGGTTTAAGACCTGCACTCTTGTCACGCAGTCAATTCCTAATGAATTCTCTGTGTGAGAAATGGAGGCAATAAAAGTGAAGTAGATGAGAGGAGATGCCGTGTGTGTGGTCTGCAGTCTAATGAAAACAGGGGTATGTATAAAGTCTATTACCCCAGCCATGACCAAAGTCCCAACTCTGTATCATTTTTACAGCGAAATCCTTCTCAGATGCCTCTTTTCGAAGAATTCAGCGAACGGTTAGAGGCGACTTCACCGACTTGCTTTCTCTCACATTTCCATTTCTGCTCTCTTTGTTGCGTCACAGTTCCCTCTTTCTTTTTTGTTTTTCTACCTCCATCTCTCGTCTATCACCTTTTCTTCTCTCCATTTCCCGACTCCACTTTGATTCAGGTCGTGTACTCCAGTCAGTCATTCCCGTCACACTGTGATATTGCTCTGAAAGGAGCCTGAGATGACATGGGAAGAATAATTTTTTCCCCCCCATCTACCCTCTAAGTCGACACCGACAACTTTTGGACTACTTTTGAAAAACTTTACATTTATTTTGTGGGACAATTTCTCCTGCCCCTTTTTCGAAACGGCCATTTCTGAGAAAAGCCGTTTGATGTTGAAATATAAGTTTGTGTATATGTCCAGCATCATGTTAAAACCAGCTGTTTCCTAATTTTAAGAAAAATTCATCCCACCGAGCTTCATGGAAGTGTTGCGAGTCCGTCAGCTCTGCTGATTACTGAAATCAGTCTGCGCACTGCGACAGGGATGTTTGTTGGGCAGCAATTACTTTTCATCATGACTGCCGAACAACAAATTGCAGAACATGCTGACTCGACGTCCCCGGCCGGGGCCTGAACGCCAAAGGACTTTGTTTATTTTCATGTTCATGTTGTCATTAAACTCTTTGAAATATCCCTACACCAACACCTGACATGTGACTCCAGCTGCCTGTAAATGGCCCGTCAGCTATTTATGGGAACCATCAGTGTATTTGCATTCTTGAGGATTTAACTTGAGTGGTGTTCTGTTGTTGGACTTCTGTTCTCGTGACGGATTGTCTCCGATGTTGTCTTGAAACGGAGGACACTGCAATCTCTTGTCACTGGCTTAAGGTTACTTATATGGGCTGGATCGTAGCAATCACTACGATTGCTATGATCCAGCAATCGTAGTGCTACGATCCAGCCCACTTATATGGGCTGGATCGTAGCAATCACTTGTAGATCGTAGCAATCTGAGAAATCCTTCTCAGATGCCTCTTTTCGAAGAATTCAGCGAACAGTTAGAGGCAACTTCACCGACTTGCTTTCTCTCACATTTCCATTTCTGCTCTCTTTGTTGCGTCACAGTTCCCTCTTTCTTTTTTGTTTTTCTACCTCCATCTCTCGTCTATCACCTTTTCTTCTCTCCATTTCCCGACTCCACTTTGATTCAGGTCGTGTACTCCAGTCAGTCATTCCCGTCACACTGTGTGATATTGCTCTGAAAGGAGCCTGAGATGACATGGGAAGAATCATTTTTTCCCCCCCATCTACCCTCTTAAGTCGACACCGACAACTTTTGGACTATTTTTGAAAAACTTTACATTTATTTTGTGGGACAATTTCTCCTGCCCCTTTTTCGAAACGGCCATTTCTGAGAAAAGCCGTTTGATGTTGAAATATAAGTTTGTGTATATGTCCAGCATCATGTTAAAACCAGCTGTTTCCTAATTTTAAGAAAAATTCATCCCACCGAGCTTCATGGAAGTGTTGCGAGTCCGTCAGCTCTGCTGATTACTGAAATCAGTCTGCGCACTGCGACAGGGATGTTTGTTGGGCAGCAATTACTTTTCATCATGACTGCCAAACAACAAATTGCAGAACATGCTGACTCGACGTCCCCGGCCGGGGACTGAACGCCAAAGGACTTTGTTTATTTTCATGTTCATGTTGTCATTAAACTCTTTGAAATATCCCTACACCAACACCTGACATGTGACTCCAGCTGCCTGTAAATGGCCCGTCAGCTGTTTATGGGAACCATCAGTGTATTTGCATTCTTGAGGATTTAACTTGAGTGGTGTTCTGTTGTTGGACTTCTGTTCTCGTGACGGATTGTCTCCGATGTTCTCTTGAAACGGAGGACACGGCAATCTCTTGTCACTGGCTTAAGGTTACTTATATGGGCTGGATCGTAGCAATCACTACGATTGCTGGATCGTAGCAATCACTACGATTGCTGGATCGTAGCAATCACTACGATTGCTACGATCCAGCAATCGTAGTGCTACAATCCAGCCCACTTATATGGGCTGGATCGTAGCAATCACTCGTAATTTAGTGAGGCAACTTTTAGCAAGTCTTCTGAAAGTCAGGAAAAGAAAACCTGACTGGTTTATCTCTCAAGAGCTTTTTTATTTAGAAGTTTCTGATTCAGGTTGGAGATGGTTTGGAAGTGAGTTCCCCCAGACCAGGGGCGTCAAAACTCATTTTCATTTTGGGCCATATCAAAAATGTGAATGCTCTTAAAGGGCTGGTTGTGCCAGAATATATTGATAAAACAAATTAGACTGTTAAAATATCAATAAATAGCAGTTCCTCCAGAATTTTGTGACTGTTTTAGTTTTTTTTTTTTTAAATAATCAAAATCACAGATTTTGTGGTGCCGATTTAGAAACGTTTGTAAGGAATTTTTACGACTTGATATTAAATGTGAATTTTTATGATTGGTTGTATCAATTACAGACGACAATTTAACATCAAGTAACTCCATGTTTTTGACCAATTTTGCGAAAATTTGCAGTAAAGTTAGAAAAAATGTGGAGATTTGTTGATTTTGTGTGGATTTTGCAGATTTGTGAAAAACCGGAAGGATGTAATTTGGAGTCTAGATGGGCCACATAAAGAACTACGGCGGGCCAGATTTAGCCCCCAGGCCTTTTAATACATACTAAATACAACGTCCTTGACACGTTAAGTATTTATAGTGCATTTCTTAAGCTGAAGTAAAAAAACAAAACACAAGTCTGTAATTGCTTTTTTCTGACTCATAGATTGAGCTTTCCCCTAGCTGTGTGGTTTTTTCTGTATAATTCAGCTTCCTCCCTATAACATGCATGTTCTGTTGACTGGTTATTCCAAATTCATCAAACTGATTCATTTTTGCCTCCGGGGATGCACAGCTCCTATTTCAAACATGGAGGTCGAATCGCCTTTCGGGGGCTGCACATATGAAACGTTTCTACTTACAGCCGTTCTTGTGGATTGCATGTCACTAAACCAGTGGAACACACAGTGCTGTAACGTAATGTGAACATTTTTTCCTATTAGGGTGTGATTGAAAACAGCTGAGTGACATTATTATTGACTTACATTGAAACAGTAGTTGGTATAAAAATGGTAGATCTGCTTGTTTTCTGACTTGTAATTTATAACTCTGAGCTCTGCCAGGTTTGGACTTCCAGCTATGCATATGATTAGATTTTGTTTTACAAACAGAAATCTGAAAAATTACTCTTTACTCTGATGACCCTAAATTTGAAAAAGTGATCAAACAGAGGTTATATGCATGTCATTTAATGTCGTCATACATGCAGATCCTGTGTGAAGGATTCAATCTGAAATATGTTACGCGCTAGAAAAATGTACGTTGTATTAATTCTTTTCCAGTGCTCTGTATTTTACCTCCAGGTGTCGGTTCTTGTAAACCGATTGCATGGTTTTTTATTGTTGTTTGTGAAAGTCTCCTTGTATTTTGCCCTCTGATGTGTTTGTGATATCTGGGATGATATTTCAGCAGTACCCTGATGCCCTGGTCATCCCCATTTCCTTTTCATCTGCGTCAGCATGTCACCTTGTTTAAGATATATAATTACGCTGTCACATCCACCTATGCGATAAAAAGTAAATTGTCTATTGTAGAACAAGATTTTTCTTTTTCTTTAGGGGACTTTTTTTTTTTTTTCTCCCGTTCTTCCTTTTCTTGTAGAATGACAATGAAATCTTTCTTCCTTGATCGGAGCTTGGAGTCGATGTCCTTCCTTTGTCATCATGTCACCTGACGATGCTCTCTCTAGAGGCGGTAATGTACTCCTTGGAGTTATTATGTATTTTTCTTTATCATGTGTTCTCCCTTTTCCTTCTCCCCTATTCACAATCTTGCGATGTGTTAACACAGGGACATAACACCTTCTGCAATGAGCTGAGAGCTTTTGTCTGCTTTTAATAAACATTTTCTGGCAGAAAATGTCTTGCGAAAGTTGGAACATGGAGACTCTCACATTTAGAATAGAGATAGCTCATAGTCAGGGAAACGCAGAGGCTTTTGAAATGTTTCGTACCTCTTCACGTTTGTCCGTGTCTGTCCACACGGACATGTTTTTCTCCAAAAACGAGTTAAGTAAAAGTTTTTGCCAGAGCGTGTTGATGCGGACAGTAAAAACTTTCTTTTAGTGAAAACTCTGACACATTAGCCCAACATCCATCCATCCATCTTCTCCCGCTTATCCGGGGTCGGGTCGCGGGGACAGCAGCTTCAGAAGGGAGGTCCAGACTTCCCTCTCCCCAGCCATTTCTTTCAGCTCCTCGGGGGAACCCCATGATGTTCCCAGGAAAGCCAAGAGACTTAGTCCCTCCAGCGTGTCCTGGGTCTTCCCCGAGGCCTCCTCCCGGTGGGACGTGCCTGGAACACCTCACCAGGGAGGCGTCCAGGAGGCATCCTTACAGGATGCCCGAGCCACCTAAACTAGCTCCTCTCGACGTGGAGGAGCAGCGGCTCTACTCTGAGTCCCTCCCGGATGACGGAGCCTCTCACCCTATCTCTAAGGGAGAGCCCAGCCACCCTGTGGAGGAAACCCATTTCGGCCACTTGTATCCGTGATCTCGTTCTTTCGGTCACGACCCAAAGCTCATGACCATAGATGAGGGTGGGAACGTAGATCGACCGGTAAATCGAGAGCTTCGCTTTTTGACTTGGCTCTCTCTTCACCACGACGGACCGGTACAGCGCCCGCTTCACGGCAGACGCTGCCCCAATCCGCCTGTCGATCTGCTCCCCTCTTCCCTCATTCGTGAACAAGATCCCCAGATACTTGAACTCCTCCACTTGAGGCAGGACGACCCCCCCGACCCGGAGAAGGCACTCTACCCTTTTCCGGCTCAAGACCATGGCCTTGGATTTGGAGGCACTGAGCCTCATCCTGGACGCTTCACAAAATCGATCATCAAACTGCAGCCTGGGGCGTCCTGGTGCCAAGTGCACATATGGACACCCTTATGCCTGAACATGGTGTTCGTGATGGACAATCCGTGACGAGCACAGAAGTCCAACAGAACACCATTTGAGTTCAGATCGGAGGGGCCGTTCTTCCCAACCACGCCCCTCCAGGTCTCACCGTCATTGCCCACGTGAGTGTTGGGCATAAAGCCCCATACAGGATAGCTCCTAGGATAATTGGGACACTCAAAGGACCTTCACCCATGGCTTCCTCTGCTCATCAGCTGCAATCAACCCACCTCCGCCCTATCTCCACCTTCTGCTCCCGGCTCTCAGGCCTCATCTTCCTCCGACCGCCGCCACCAGTACAGGCCCCGGGGGGTCTACATTCCTATGCTGCATCAAAAATATTCATCAAGCTTATCGAAGTCCAGCTTGACGTCCCCAGCCGGGACCTGAACGCCAGAGGACTTTGTTTATTTTTATGTTCATTTTGTCATTAAACTCTTTTAATCGCTTTCTTTCTCTGTTTGAGTATCTCCAAATTGAAATATCCCTATACCACCACCTGAAATGTGACTCCAGCTGCCTGTAAAGGGCCCGTCAGCTGTTTATGGAAACCATCAGTGTATTTGCAATCTTCAGGATTAAACTCGAGTGGTGTTCTGTTATTGGACTTCTGTGCTCGTCACGGATTGTCCATCACGAAAACCATGTTCAGGCATAAGGGCGTACATATGTGCACTTGGCACCAGGACATCCTATGCCACAGTTTGATGATCGATTTTGTCATCGTTTCATTGGATCTGCGGTGGTATGTCTTGGACACTCGGGTGAAGAGAGGTGCGGAGCTGTCCACTGACCACTACCTGGTGGTGAGTTGGCTCCGGTGGTGGGTGAGGAAGCCGGTCAGACCTGGCAGGCCCAAACGTGTAGTGAGGGTCTGCTGGGAATGTCTGGCGGAGTCCCCTGTGAGATGGAGCTTTAACTCCTATCTCCGGCAGAACTTTGAACACGTTCCAGGAGAGGTTGGGGACATTCAGTCTGAGTGGACCATGTTCCGTGCCTCCATTGCCGAGGCGGCTTATCGGAGCTGCGGCTGCAAGGTTGTTGGTGCCTGTCGCGGCGGCAACCCTCAAACCCGTTGGTGGACGCTTTCGGTGAGGGATGCTGTCAAGCTGAAGAAGGAGTCCTATCGGGCCTTTTTGACCTGTGGGACTCCAGAAGCAGCTGATGGGTACCAGTGGGCGAAGCGGCATGCGGCTCGGGTGGTCACTGAGGCAAAAACTCGGGCGTGGGAGGTGTTTGGAGAGGCCATGGAGAAAGACTTCCGTACGGCTTCAAGGCAATTCTGGTCCACCATCCGGCGTCTCAGGAGGGGGAAGCAGTGCAGCACCTACAATGTTTATGGTGGGGATGGAGCTGGAAGAAGTGGCTGGGGAACGGGAAGTCTGGACCTCCCTTCTGAAGCTGAAAATGAATGGATGGAGGATTTAATTGATTTTTTTTCCTTTCTTTAAAAAGGGACACTTTTCTGTTTTAGCCCAACTGTAGGGTCAAAGCAGCAGCACTTTGCACAAGACTGAGTTGGCAGCAGAAAGCAAGACTATTGTAAACAACTCCTACAGTAGGGTGAAGAACTCCCTGATGAAGGCCAACCATGATGGGGAATTTGGCTGCACACTCAAAGAACTGCGCTCCTTGATGGAGCTCAGATGCGCTGACGCGTAGGCCTGTCGTGATAAACGATAAATCGATTAATCGCACGATAACCATGATGGGGAATTTGGCTGCACACTCAAAGAACTGCGCTCCTTGATGGAGCTCAGATGCGCTGAGGCGTAGGCCTGTCGTGATAAACGATAAATCAATTAATCGCACGATAACCATGATGGGGGATTTGGCTGCACACTCAAAGAACTGCGCTCCTTGATGGAGCTCAGATGCGCTGACGCGTAGGCCTGTCGTGATAAACGATAAATCGCACGATAACCATGATGGGGAATTTGGCTGCACACTCGAAGAACTGCGCTCCTTGATGGAGCTCAGATGCGCTGAGGCGTAGGCCTGTCGTGATAAACGATAAATCAATTAATCGCACGATAAATTAAACCTATCAACCTCATTTTAATTATCGCCTTTATCGTCTCTTCCGGCCTTTTTTCTTTCTGTTGATGACACTGAATGAAAAAAGGCTCTGCTCCGGTGCTCTCCATTGACCCTCCCTTCCTCATTTCCTTAGTGTAATGTCCAGCGCGCACTACACTAGTTGTCGGCCAACTGTCGGCCCATTTCCAAAACCTGAGACCAAACGTATAACGGTTCGATCGGGTTTGATTGTGCCGTGTGGCGTCCAACCACATGGGCACAAAATAATGGCTACAAGTCCAGTTAACTAATTTTAATATCAGGCATTAATCAATGCTTTACTAGAATATACCTGTGACACATGGGGCTAGAGTCAACGTAAAGTCCTGACTGAATGAAAATCATTGTAACCTACTTATGTCACGTTAACAAAGAACAGCTGAAAACTTACCGGGTTTATTAACTGCGGTAGCAATTTGGCGCCAACTCCTCCCCTTGTCATTTCTATATTATTTGCACGAAATGTTGAATAACATTAATGTTGTTTCCACATATCACCTCCAATGTCCGCTGGACTTAGTGTTGCACCGTGTCAGCTGTTTGGGATTCCCCTCCGTAATTTCCCCTCAGAAAGCGCAGAGAAGAATCCGTGCCTTCTGATTGGCTACCTGTCACATTCAACAGGCTGTGTTAAGCTCCCAGTCGGGGGAAACGATTTAGATCGGAGCGGCCACGAAGATCTACCGTAACCCACCACACACTGCAGGATGATCGGTTACAAAATCACCAGCGACAATCTTAGATCGGCCAACGATCTAAGATTATCTTAAGGGGAAAATAGGGACAAAAAATCATGTAGTGTGAAAGATTACTTTAGGTAGTCGAATGTGCCCATCTTCTCTGTTTAAATCTAGTGATTACTGAAGGGCAATATAGTATACAGACTTCATAAACTGCACTCTTTTGGTTGAATGCAGTATTTATTTCCACTTTGACTTTATGTTTTTTAGTTTTTATTCAAGTATGTTTTTTGTTAATGGAAACTGAGAATCCATTTTATTTTTGGTTGTTTTGTTTTAGTTAATCAGTTCCAGTGTTATGTGTTCTTTTGAAAATATCTATGGCAGGAAATTGCATGCATTATTAGTCATTTCCATTAAATCAGTGTCAAAAGGTCTTGAAACAATATCGTTTATCGCAATAATTTTTTTAGACAATTAATCGCTCAGCAAAATCACTGAAACTTATGGAGACACTCAAGGACTGCAACCGTTTAAAAACATCAACCCAACCTCCAACCTGACCTAAAACCCTGAATACATCACACATAACAACAATGGCGGATTAGATGCTCGTCTTTTAGTTTTATTAGTTTTATGACCCAACGGCACACAGAGAAGAAGCTCAGCAGCATTTGTTACTAAGGATGGGCAATATGGACTTAATGTTTTACCGTGACTTATTGTGGTTTTATTGCAAAAACTGTAAAAGTGATGGTAAGAAGGATTTATTGTTTCTTTTCTAGGCAGCTATATTCCTGAGACAGCAATCATTGTCAGACAAACACAAATACAGCTCTACATTCCCATTTGTAGTATGCTTCATTAGGACAGCAGCTAGAGAAAAAACAAACAAACAAACAAAAAGAACTTTAATTTGTTTCTCTAAACTGATCACAGTAATTTAATTTAATCATATTTTGAACAGACAATCGAGAAAATGACAATCCTGGCAATACTGTTTTTGAAAAACATCAACAGGAATTTATCATGACAATGATGCATCAAATCATATGAAATTTATCACGATAAACGATAAATGAACACTAAACATTTTTAAAAATTATGTGCGTCACTAAACTGCACACAGTAACTTCATTTAATCATATTTTGACCAAGCAGTGGAGAAAATAAAAGATGACAATCCTGACAATACAATTTTTGAAAAATGTCAACAGGAATTTATCACAATAAATAAGAGATGATTCAGTAAATGTCCACCCCATAGTTATCGCTCCACTCACTGTTCTTGTTTTCTTGTGTTCACTGCTAACCTAAGCTTTATGCTCCATGTTCATCTCTACTTATAGATCTGGGAGAACAAAAATAGCTTTTTTTTTTTTTACATCAGTGCTGGTAATCCATTTAAAAAAGACATTTGACACCTGGATGCAGCAATACTTGAGTGACAAAGTAACATCTTTTTGTCAGAATTACCCTTTCCAGGAGTTGGTTCATTCTCTGGGGAGCATTACGCTGGATAACAAAATGTCAGACATCCTCCGAATCCCTGTGATTCTCCATCAGGATACGTTTGATGTGTGCAGCATGTCACCATTAGGCCTCAATCCCCGCAATCAATTCCCTAAAGCCTGGAGAGCCAGGGCAGCTCACTAAATCAGCTGCCTGGCTTGTCCTCCAACAAGAGAATTGAGACAAATACAGAAGAGGCCAGAGAGGTTCACCAAAAAAACACAAGCCACCGTGCTTCCTCCGAATCTGATGAGCTTCTCGCTTCAATGGAAACGTAATGAATGTGGGGGCAGCGGAGGGGAAACCCTGGTTTGTTGAAAGGATTTGGATTTGGAGAGGGCTGCTCTCATTATGTGGAGCTGCTCGTCATGGTCACCGTTGGCAACGGGCAACACGGAGCTCCCACAGCCTCCGAGTGTAAATCATGGAGGATGATTGGATTTGGGGAAAATCACATGGACATGCTGTCCCTACACTGTAAAAAAAAACAAAAAAACTAAAAAAAACGGGTAAATGTACAGTAGAAATTTGAAGGAATTTTTCCGTTTTTAGTTTTACATGTATTTGTACTGTATTTTCCATTTTATGCATTGCATCATGGGAACAAGAACCTTCGCGAAGCGCGAAAAATGGTCAGACGGCATTTCAAGCTCGCTAACCGGACTCTGGAACATATATTTTTTGGACTTCGGTTGGATTAAGAGATGGAGTTACCTTTCTGCCACCTCCCTGGTAAAATAAGAACACATTATTTTCTGTGAATAATGTTTTGAAATATTTGTAGTTGACTTCGTGAGACTCCTGGCACAGTCTATAATTGCAAACTATTTTCAGTCTTTTTTTTTTTTTTTTTTACAAAAAAGGTATATATTATTTTTACAATGCTGTGCTTGCTTGTGTATTATAAAAGTAAAACGCGGTGATTGCTGTATTTCTATTCATGTATTTTACCGAACTCAAAGTACCGGCCATTTTTTAAAGTCAAACTGAACTGGGCTCGTGAAAGCTAACCCTTCATAGCGTCATGCTACTTATGTCTCAATTCTGCTTTTTTAAAAATATCAAGTTGTAGTTGTCTTATTTGCTAAACATGATTTGATGTCCCGGTTGTTAACATAAAAGCAGGTGGCCATTTAACTTCGGTAAATATACTTTCCATGTCAAGTTTGGAGTTTTAGAATATGGGAAATGTCGCCTGGAGTGGGGGGTAGTTAGAGGTGGTGGTGAGAAGTATGTTGAGGTCGAACGACGAACGAACGGTAAACTTGGGGGAGCGCGAGCAGCCGTTAGACCAGGGGAGAGACGAACGAACGTAATGTGGGGGCGGAGGGAAACCGTTAGACCAGGGGACGACAGTAAGACTGGGTGGGGACGGCTCGTGTTACAGTCAACGTTAATAAATTTGTTGCATGTTCGGTTCTCTAATCAGGCATGTTGAGATTAGGTTAAGTTGATAAACTATTACAATGGGTCAGAAGCTTCTTGCCTCATATAAATTGTACGTCAGTGGATTGTACATACAGATAGTTAATTTTCCTATTTCTGAAATAGGAACAAAAATAAAAGTGACGTTTGCCAAAAGAAATTTCTTCCAATTGGGAGTTTTTACTGAAATGCCTGCTTGCAAACTCATTATCTGTTATTGCTGTTCTAAATTTGTTGTCAGAACAAATGATTTCATTTTATTGTAAAAAAAAAACAAACAACAACTATATGATGCAGCCAACGGAACCTGTCATGAATGTTAAGGATGAATGTTAAGGCTAGTTAGCATGGACACCAATGACAGTGGATAAACGGTTTTCCGTTTGATTGACAGCATGAAGAGGTTGATTGACAGCGCTAAGACTATCCTCCTGTCTCTGATTGGTTGGTTTTGGTTTGGAGTGATGGATTTCTTCAGATGGAAATAGTAGCTCAGGGGGAGTGGAGGAGTTTATTTTCACAAATTATATTCTCATAACATAAAATCATGACATAGTGACTTTATTTTAACAAATATGCAAAAATCAGTGTATGTTTTTATTTTCTCAAGAAAATATTTCAATAAATCTTCCCCAAATCCTTAATTTTGAAGATTGGTAATCCGCCAATACATGTGAAAGTTATTTCATCCACTGATCTTATCTACCTCAGCAAAGATCTAAAAATCAACCGCTTTCCTTTCCTGTTAGAGATGTTTGACTGATAGACCGACCCACCAGGTCATGTCTCCATGTTTGCAGTCATCTATAGTCACCCCACTGTTGCCAACCCACTGACGTTTTCTGCATTTAGCAATATTCAGACAAGACGATCAGTATTGGCCAAAATCACAATTGACAAGTCAGATTTTTAAAGATTGGCCAGAAATCTGCAATTGACACACTCCTAGTGTAGTTTTTTTTTTTATCTGTCAGAATTCATCAAAATTATTCAATGTTGTTGTTTGTGAAAGAGCTATTAGCAATTGGTGAGACGCTGATGAGCAAGGTGATGTGTCGCTGTAATGTAATTTAGAAGCGTTTTGTAAAAAGTATGTTTATAACATGAAGTGTTTCTGTGTTAAACTTGAGTATCCATTCTTTTTGTTTATAGATTTTCTGTGCTCAAACCCTAAACGAGGTTGACTCACGACGCAGACAAAGGTGAAGAAGCTGCTTTGCATTCCACCAAGATGGCTCAAGTCCCTTAATAAACTGTATGACTGGGAATCTATGGAAAATTTGAGCCTTTTGAAGTTTTAACGCGATTGATTTTCTCATCAAACCTGGTGCACCAAGAACCTTTGCGAAGCACAAGAACTGGTCAGAGCATTTCAAGCTCTTGGTAACTGAACCTAAGAGTTGGATTAATCTTTTTTTGCAGAACATAAACATAACTGTTTTGTTTTATGTTCACAGCGACTAGAGGTAATGAGAGCACACACTCATGAATCCAGTGTCTTCCACTGTCGTTGGCATTAGACTTTGTTTATGTAGCATTTGATTTTTAACTAAATATTTATACCTGTATTTCATAAAAATAGTGGTTGACTTTTGGCATTTATTTTGAAGTATGTTGGTCCTGTTTACAGCTATGATTTTCATGTTCCAAAGCAATTTTTTGTATGTTCCATCTTATAGTAATTAACAAAATTGTTTGACTACAAAAACTAGAGTCAAGACAGCTTTACAATTAATTTATGCGTTGAAAATTTGTATAGTAAAATACAATAAATTAGTTGTGATGTACAGAAGATAAACATTAGCAAGCTCAAGAATAGGCCTGTCACGATAAACGATAAATCAATTAATCGCACGATAACCATGATGGAGGATTTGGCTGCACACTCAAAGAACTGCGCTCCTTGATGGAGCTCAGATGCGCTGACGCGTAGGCCTGTTGTGATAAACGATAAATCAATTAATCGCACAATAAATTAAACCTATCAACCTCATTTTAATTATTGGCTTTATCGTCTTTTCCTGCCTTTTTTTCTTTATATTGATGACACTGAATGAAAAAAGGCTCAGCTCCGGTGCTCTCCACTGACCCTCCTTTCCTCATTTCCTTATTGTAATGTCCAGCTCACACTACACGAGTTGTCGGCCAATTGTTGGCCCATTTTCTAAACCTGAGAGACCACACATTAGCCGACACATGGGCACAAAATAATGGCTACAAGTCCAGTTAACAAATTTTAAAACCAGGCATTAATTAATGCTTTACTGGAATCTACCTGTGATGCATGTGGCTAGAGTCAACGTAAAGTCCTGACTGAATGAAAATCATTATAACCTATTTATGTCACGTTAACGAAGAACAGCTGAAAACTTACTGGGTTTATCAACTGAGGTAGCAATTTGGCTCCAACTCCTCCCCTGAAAATGTTCTGGTAACTTTTTGCCAGGATACTTTCATTTTTTTTTTACAGAATTTCCGTCAGAAGTTTCCCATAATTTAACAGTATTTTAGTTCAAATTTTTTACGGAATTTCCAGCAGAATTTTTTCCCGTAATTTAACGGTTTTATGTGTTTAAAATTTAACATATAAAGGCTGTTAAATTACAGAAAAAATTCTGCTGGAAATTCCGTAAAAAAACAGAAAATGTACTGGCAGAAAATTACCAGGACATTTTTCTGTTTTTTTACGGATTTCTTTTTTACTGAGTAAGACTGCTTTACCTGTCAGTGAGGGGCTTGTTTGAGAGTTTTGGATTGTTTTAAGTTAATTAAAATGATTCTCCAACTCGGTCACAGACTGAATTTAAACGTTGCCGGTTGCGCTCAAATTGAATTTTTATTTGCTCAATCTGATTGTAATCTAACGACCCAGGACCCAAAGATGTGCCACACACATTCAGTTCAGATTTTCCACATTATTGAAGACGTCATGTTTTGCTTTTTGTCTTCAGGTTTGTGTGTTGTGATGCGGGAAAATCTCTTGTTTAGGATCACTTTCCTCTCAAGTTGTTTTATTTTCCGGGTGCCTGTGTAAACCACCAATTGTACATTATTCTGCTGAAAATCATACTGATAAATGAACAAATTTCTGTTCATGCAGACAATTTGTGTTACTGGTATCTTTTATATATATATATATATATATATATATGTGTGTTTGTGTGTCTAATAGTGTCAAAATACAATTTTACTTTACAACCACACTATCCTGACTGTAAAAGACAAAAAAGACTGTTAGAGGTGTCGGTATAATTTTCAGCTTTTTATTTACCATGCTATTAAATGCCAACAAATCTATTTTGACACCTTGTCTAATATTTTATCTTATGTTTCGTGTGCTTAATCTAATCTAATATCTAACATTGGCCAAAGTTAGTTAATGTGTGTATAGCATACCAGAAACACTGCATGTTCTATTTTCCTTGTCAACTTTACTGTTAGTGTAAACTTAGCTAACCTGGATTTATACTAAATGAAAACACAAAGAGAGTTGACTGCTGCTGCTCATAACCAAGTCCTGACCTTTTGTTTATGCTTTAAGGATGCTGTTATTATTGCTGTGCTAATTGGAAAAGAGAAGATTGAAGACTGATCTAAAATTAGGCTGTAGTATGATTAGGCAGGAAGGCATTGAATCTTTACTCTGTGTGAAGGGTTTTGGTTTAAATGATGAATTAGCAAAGCTTAATTACAGCAAGTTATCTCAGACTGGCTGCTTAAAACCAGAGTAAACACTGGTAAATAAACCTCCTGTGGCGCCCAGAAGCACGGGGGGGAGGAAAAAAGCAATAAAGCAAAAACTGCAAAAGCGGATTTTGAAAGTTTAAGCTTTTCATTTTGCGTTGGACTCAAAATGTTTTCTGTTGCACATTTACTTTGGCTAATGAGAGCCTTTGCTCTCATTAGCGCAGGCCTGTTGAGTGAGTGTCAGGACATAAACAGCCCAGGAGAACTTTTAAACTCCAATAAGTGCTGCATTTTTTTTGTGTTTTTCCCAATAAAAAAAATGTACCATTGCGCGAGTCGCCCTTCATCTCGGTTTATTAGGCATGGAAGAAAGCTTTTCTTTTCCTCTTTATGGCCTTAATTCCACAGGTGCAAATAATCACAAACATTCCCAACGCGCACACTTTGAACAAGCAAAGAGATCACGCAGGAAGTACAGGGAGCTGGAACGTCGTGACGAACCAATTCAGAAAATATAATCGGACGTTTCGTAGCACCTTCACAAAAACATGCGCGCGAGTTCCAGCGCCATCTGTTGATTGTCGTTGCAAGGAGAAAGGCGAAGTTCTGAGACGTTAAACACAGGGTGGCGGGACAGCTGACGGACTGCAGCTGCACTGACTGTAGTAGAATTATGTTGTTGAGTTTGACCAAAGGAAAAAAAAAAAATAGAATTAGGGGGGAGGGGATTGAGGGAAGAAAAATGTAATGATCTCATTTGCAGTGATGGATAGCATTTACTCAGGCAGCGGCAAGCTGCTTATGTGTTATTTTTCAGACAAACGATCCCTCAACCTCCAGTAGGTACGGCAAACCTGAAGCAAATGGAAATGAAACGAAAACATTTTTAAACCCCTTTCTGAGTTTAATACCTCTGGCAACGAGTTTGTTAGCTCTGATGATAATTTACTTGTTACTTATGCTGGAAATGTGAACAAATGGTTGTCTAAAGCGTGTCTTTTCCAACATGGGTTCAAACATCGATCGTAATTCTGCAAAGCAAGAAGTTTTTCGATGCCGACTGAACTGATGTGATTGGGAGAAGTGTGTGTGTGTGTGTATGTGTCCGGGTAGAGCATGGGGTCTGTGATCTTGACCTCATCATGCTATAATACAGGCCGAGTCTATTACACCTGTCCAGGCTGCCATCAATCTGACCACCCTTCACCTTGAAGCTGGCGCTCTTTTTCATCCCCAGCCTCATTTCCTTCTTCCCTTCAGCACATCGGCTCTGATTGCACCGTCTTCCAGAGTGCTTGCGGTGAAGATCATTTCAACCCACATTTACCTCTTTTTATTTTGTCCCTGCCGATTAGATTACGGTACGGTGAAAATATAGAAATGTGTTGTTGCTTTTTTTTTTGCCCCATCAAGCAAATTCAAATGATTTTCATTTGTGAAAAGAAAAAGCTGTCCAAACCAGCATGGTTCAGTGGAACGATATGGTTTGAGCAATTTGCTTTGTGTATCTGCTGAATTTGACACGTTTGACACAATAGAGGAGAAGTCCTGCAAGAAAATGTGTAAGAATTACACACAGTGTTTATATTTTGTGCAAAAAACCCCCAACAAATCTATATCTCTCAGCAACATTTATTTTAGAAACCAAAAAAAAAATATTGCCACTTTTTCTTTGCAATCAGTTCAATCAGTCTGGCTAGAAAAAAACACATTGTGTAAACAGCAATGTATAAGTTTTGCCATATGTTCCCAATGGATAATAAGATCTAGATCTGGATGGGCCATTCTAGGACTTCTAGATCTTTCTTCCATATCAAATCTTTTCACATGTTTACTGCATTTATACTGAGATTAAATTAGACATATGAGGTCTCTACTGTTCAGGAGATTTATGAGGACAGGTGGTTGCACTGGATTTTATTTAGAGATGTCAAAGGAAAGGAGGCTAAATATAAATTCATGGCACACTTTTCAAACTTATAAAAAAATTCCTTCACATTGCAATTATGTGCTGCATTTTGGCATATTGGCAAATCCCAAGAAAAGTGATTTTCACTATGAAAACTTGTTCTAATTACTCTTTCTACTTTTGCTTCCTCTTTTACAGACCAAATAATTGACACGGCCCTATTTGGTTGGAGAAAGTAGGACGCAGAGACACACCTGGCCCTTCGCTTCGAGATGAATCGTGCAGTCGGATGCGGCGCGTCGTTATCGTTCCCATCTCTTGAAACTGCTGTCTGATTTAGCTGAAAGTCCGAACCATCTCGAGTTCAAATTGAGCACACGGCACATAACAACGCCTCTGTAGTAGGCGAAGCATCTGAAGGATGCGGAGCAACTTCAAAGTTACAAGAAAAGTGGGGGGGCCGGGGGGTTCCCCCCACAATCTCAGGTCCTCATCATAATTTTTTGCCTGTGGTTCTCTCGCTTTGACAAGCATCTGACCTCATTCCTCAGTCGCCCTGATTAGTTTGATAAAGCTGTTCTTCACTTGCTGCCAGGCTTGCAGAGGAATGAAGATGGTATGCTGAGAGAAATGTAACTACTTTTCTGTCCATTTAATGTCGCTTAAATTTTCTTAGCGCAATAATCTGGTTTCGTCAAAGGAGTCATCTGTCTTCAGCTTACCTTAGTGAGCTGATTGATGAACTTTGAGTCTAATCGCCATCTAATATTTAAATGCATATTGAACTGAAATAAACTAGTTTTTTTTTTTTTTTTGCTGAAAAGTATTTAATTACATGTGGGGTTCCTCAAGGCTGTATTCTCGTACCATCTTTAACATCTGCACGATGCCCTTGGCTTCAATTTTACAGCGTTGCAACATTTCTTACTGAAATGTTGCAACACTGTACCTTAGTCATCGATGACTGTGTACCTTACAGGTACTGTGGTCGATGACTGTGCGAATGTTTCCATCATATCGGTGACCAGCGGCTGGGCAAGCATTTCTCGCAGTTCAGTGCAGAAATTCTCTGTTTTTGGTCCTAATTATTCGATAAAAGAGACAAAAATGACAGAATTCCAGAAACCTTGGTTGCAGTTAGAGGTTTAGACTTTAACGGCCACATAAAGTCTGCTCTCAGATGGACTTACTACCTTCTGAAAGAAATATTCCTTGGAAATGATGAAGGGGAGGGTTGTAGGTCTAAATACATCATGTAAGGCTTGGAGTGGCAAATTAGGAGTACATGGGGAATTCCCAGAGTCCATGTAAGAATAATAAAAAAAGGAAATCACCAGAAAATGTCGCTATAAGTTATGCCAAAGTACACAACTTTTAATTTAGAAGAACAAGTGCTTTGTTGTAGTCTGTTGGAGCGCCACCTGAATGAGACACCTTTGTGGACTTTGAACGGCTCAGGTTACCCAGCAGGAGTTAAGCAAACGTTTCCTTAAGCTCACATTTCTTTATTAGAACTGTTTTTCTTTATTGGTCTGATGTAATATTTTTCCTTTAAGTGTGATCTTTTCATCAGCCGTAAATGGGGAAAAGAATAGAAAAAAATCATCAGTAGCAGAAATAATGGCTTGAAAAGATCAGCGTAATTCTATAATGTGTTTCACTTGGTGAATTGCAGATATGGAAATAAATGAACTCTTCAATAATATTCTCACTTATTGCATTTGACTTTATAGTAACTTCATTACACTTCATATGAATGATTTTTTTTTTATTAAATAATGTCAGACAGCTCTTTTCTTACTGCTGCATGCTGTTATAATTTTTCAATCGTAATATTTAGCCTCTAAATATGCTCCTGCGGTCTTCCATTCATCCATCCATCCATCCATTTTCTTACACCCTTGTCCCTCAGTGGGGTCGGGAAGGGTCTCCTGCGATCTTATGCATGCTTTTACATTTCATATTTACATACAAATATCTTGTGAACATATGTTGCTCAAAGACAATACAGGTTTTTAGAAAGCAACATGGACGTTTCTCCTTCTGGTCAGATTTCGCCCCGTCTCAGTCACTGTCAGAAAGCGGTAATTACTGTCCGGCACAGGCCCAAGGAAGAGGCGCTGCTCTCCTGTTTGAATCGACTGCGGGGGGAAGCCTTCACTGGGTTAGCAGCTGGGTCACTCCAGAGCTCATCAGGAGTTCAGTCCAATCAGGACGAAACGCGACTCTCATCATCTGATACCCGCGCCTCACTTCAGAGACGGATCACAGGACGGGGGAGTGCTTACAAGTTTAGATCGGATTCAGCTGCAGTGAAAGCATCATTTAAGCAGTTTGGTCGACCCCGTATCCAGAGGATGCGCTGTTATTTTCCTCACAATATTCATGCGTTGAGTTTTGCTGTTAAGACATAATTTGCATGACCTGACAAGAAACCCTGTCTCTGCGCACGGGGATACGTTTCCAATAAATAATTCACGATTTATCCGTGGGAGGAGTTTGTTAAGAATTGATCACTTTGGCAGAAAAGTAAAAGAAAAAAGCAGGAGAAAACATCTCTGACCTGGAGACGCCGTGTGTGAATGAGTCTCTCGTCTCTTTTCTCTCCCTCTCCCACATTAGTTTGATGAATAACGCTGACACGCACCGACACCGAGGGTCATCCATCAGCGCCGCGCCAGAAAAGAGGACGTCAGATATCGACGCCCACAACTTCTCCCCGTGTGCAACACAACTTTGAAAACGGTGAATTATTGAAACTCCTCAGCAGCCGTACATCTCAAATCACTGATGTACTCCCTCAGCGGAGGATGGATGGGTTGCGTAATCGCAGATGTAGTCATACTTTCATCCGCTCAAGAATCCATCTCGTATAATGGTCTTGAATAGTGAAGTGAAGACGTTCAGCTTGTGTGTGGAATATTTTTCTGATCTGTCCTCTATCTGTTTTTGTAGTACATTGACAGTTTAAAGGGGCAGTATTATGCATTTTCCAGCCATAGTTGTCCGGAGCACCCGGAGAAAACCTATGCATTTTGTTTAAAGTGTGTCCATTTAAGGAGCGTCTCTAACAGTTAGTGAGCAAGAGACAAAGGTAAATTTAAAAGACACCATTTAGCCTAATCACATTTTCCCCCCGAATGGCAGAAAAAACCGGAGCGCCCGGAGAAAACCTATACATTTAGTTTAAAGAGTGTATCGCAGAAAGAAACACAACATTCAGTACAGGTAGAGATGCAAGTTATTAATGAGTTAATCTAAAGTTGATTAGATTACAACAGAAAATTATTGTTATGACCAAACAAAAGAAAGTCTATGCGGACTTTATTATTTAATGATTGGAACTGTCCATCCATCCATTTTCTTCCGCTTCATCCTCTTCGGATCGCAGGGGTAAGTAAGGAGGCCCAGATTTCCCTCTCCCCAGTCATTTGGTCCAGGAGTTCCCAGATCAGCTGAGAAACATAGTCCCTCCATCGTGTCCTGTGTGTAACCCACAAGAAGGGTTACTTTAAATACCTTTAATAGTAGATGGCAATACCAACACTACAAAAGCAAAAGTAAGTTGGGCCAGATCAGGAGATTCTAAATTAGGGGGAGCCTAGGTGTGAACAACAGAGGAGAGCACACAATGTATATAAAAAAGTAGAATTTTCTTTTTTTTTAAAGTAGAATTTAATATAAGCAACATTTGTGGGTCCACATTGTATAAATAAACAAAAATTGCTTGTTTTAAAAAAACAAAATTAAATAAAAATAACCCAGTCTTTTATGTGTCTGTCAAATGTTCTTTCAAAGTTTGTTTAGTCTTTCCAATGTGTCTGTGAAATATTTTTTTATGTTTCACGGCTTGTGACCAGTCGGGTCACTGTCTACCAGTTCACTTGGTCCTCTGGGCTGGGCCTCGCCATCCAAGTTCTTGTAAGGTTGATCTTGATGTCTCTGGCACAATGTTTCAAAAGTGCACCATAAGAAAAAAAAACCTGACCTGGAAGAAGGTCAGGTTTTTGTTGATGCTAATATCAACAAAACAATTCAACAATTCAAATTTCAATCTAAAAGTGCCAAAGTACATTTATAACACTAAATCTAACATTCAAAATGTGGATTAGAAACCTGCATTAGCTCTGACCTACAGAGAGCAGAAAGTTCCTAAGTAATAAGAACACATCACAGCACCATCACATTAACAACGTTGAAATATTAAAACATGTACTAATAGAAAAAGAAGTAAATTTACATGGAAAAAATACAACATACACAATAATAATGATTTAAAATGTATAATACAATTTTATTTTTTATTAAATTTGAACAGTTATTAGGTGTTTTAGCCCATTTTTAGCGAATTTACTGGGTCAACGGCTGAGCGCGTGCGATTACTGGATACTGGAGCTTCTGTAGCTCAGGATCAGGTCACCAAGGTCCCCACCTTCAGCTGCCATCCTTTCAATACAGCAACCCACCCCTTTGTCCCTCCCACAGGTGGTGAACCTGTGTGAAAAGGGAATCACGTCTCCTCTTTGTCTGTGCCCGGCTGGACTCCATGGGTCCATCAGTAACGCAGATCTTTCTCTAAGCCTTTGTAACCAATCCATAACCAGCCCCTAGGTGTATACGCCTCTTGTACGTTATGCTCACAAACGCACCTTATGATGTTTTGCTGCGTCTAACCCCTAATGAGGAAACTTTGCCGTTCTCATCCACTGTGGAACTCCCGCCAGGTTGCCCGCTAATTTTTCTCTGTTCTATTTCTGTGGGAAAAACCCTCCTGCCTGCCAATGTAAAAGGCCGCATTTCAGGCTTCGTTTTGGGAGGGGGTGTTGGCTTCAGCTGTTTCTTTGCTTGTGTCGTGAGGTTTTCTTCTTTAAACGCTGGCTCCATCTTGCCATCACGCAGAATTCTTCGGTTGCATATTGATTTTGTTTTGGGTAGCTGGAGGTTTTTTCCCTGGATCGGTGGTAGAGGTCTGACTTATTTATTGTTCGTTTGTGTTTCAACTTTGATTTCATCTTTTGGTCCTTTTAAAGCAATATTATATTCAACTTTAGCCTCTTTGCTTTTTATGGATTCTTTCAAATTCTCATGTTCCATCTTCTCACTCGGGTACAAATCTGTCACCTTAGGCACTTGTAGGCCTGTCGCGATAAGCGATAAATCAATTAATCGGACGATAAATTAAACCTATCAACCTCATTTTAATTATCGTCTCTTCCGGCCTTTTTTCTTTCTGTTGATGACACTGAATGAAAAAAGGCTCGGCTCCGGTGCTCTCCACTGACCCTCCCGTCCTTGTCCAGTGCACATTACACGAGTTGTTGTTTCCACATATCATCTCCAATGTCTGCTGGACTTGGATGATCGGTGATCGGTTAGATCGGCCAACGATCTAAGATTGCCATAAGGGGAAAATAGGGGCAAAAAAATCGTGTAGTATGAACTACTGCATTAGGCAGTCAGATGTGCTTATCTTCTCTATTTAAATCTAGTGATTACTGAAGGCCAATACTGACTTCGTAATCTGTACTTTTTTGATTGAATGCAGTGTTTATTTCCACTTTGGCTTTATGTTGTTTAGTTTTTATTCAAGTACGTTTTTTGTTAATGGAGACTGAGAATCCATTTTATTTTTGGTTGTTATATTTAGTTTATCAATTCCAGTGTTGCGTGTTCTTTTGAAAATAAAGTGCATCTATCAGGAAATCGCATGTATTCCTAGTCATTTCCATTAAATCAGTGTCAAAAGGTCTTGAAACAATATTATCGTTTATTGCAATATTTTAGACAATTAATCGTCCAGCAAAACTTGTTATCGTGACAGGCCTACGCACTTGGTTTTTGGCTTCTTTAATTAGATTTTGATCCTTTGTCCTGTTTTCGGATAGTAACTTTATCTGATAATTTAAGGCTCTATTTTCTGTCTTCAGGTCTCTCCACTCAGATTCTGTGTGGGCAAAACTTTTTTTCACAACCAGAGCCTCTCTATTGCTGTAAGGCTAAGGGGGCTTGGAGGTCTCAGCCTGCAGCTCCATGAGTTTACTCACCTTGTTTTTTTTTTTGTTTTTTTTCATCAGACGCTATTTTAATCTCCTTTTTTGATGTTTTTTCACAGCTAATACGCCTGAAGATAAACTGATCCTTGCTTTAAACTCTTGCTTAGGTCTATCTATGGCTTCCTCTACTGGAGTTTTTGGAAGTTTCTTCTCAAGAACTTTATTTTCCTTCTCTGCCTCTTTCAACTGCTTTTCTAGAGCATTTACCTTGGCCTCAAGAAATCTGTACTTGTCTTTTTCACTCAAAATCTCATTAACAATTATTAACAAACCGATTGCCAGCTGCGATCAACCCACCTCCGCCCCATCTCCACCTTCTGCTCCTGGCTCTCAGGCCACGTCCTTCTTCGACTGCCATCACCACTACAGGCCCCGGGGGATTACATTCCTATGCAACATCAGGAATGTTTATCGAGCTTATCGAAGTTCCAGCTCGACATCCCCGGCCGGGGCCTGAACGCCAAAGGACTTTAATGTTTGTCATTAAACCTTGGTTAATCGCTTTCTTTCTCTGTATGAGTCTCTCCAGATTGAATTGTTGGTGAAATTTGGTGAAGTTCAACTGGAAGTTGATCAATTTCAAAATCACATTTTAAAAGGAATAATACTCCACAAGTCTAAAAAGATTTTAGCAGGGAGGATAAACCAAAAGCTCTCGTAATGTTTCAGAAAGTTTTGTAACCATCAAAGTTTTAAGCAACTGTTTACGGAGTCAAAATCAAGTGCAATGAGACCTCCTTCTTCCAGTGATTTTATAATATATTTTCTAATGTAGTGATGTTTTTCCAAATGATATTAAAATGATTTTGATAAACTTTTTTAATGTTATCGGAAATTTCTAAGGAACAAGATGGATAAATGAGTCTTGATAGACTTTCCATTTTTGAGAGTAAAATTCTTCCAAATATTGAAAGGTCTCTTTGTAGCCATGTGTTTAAAATAGTTTTATTTTTTAATAAAATATTATCTAGGTTGACAGTTGATCTAAATGTTATATCTTTGTATTGCTGGGCTCAGGCACAGATGACATCCGGAGTTGTCTTTGAGAATAAAAAAAGGTTTTATTTACCTTAATACAAAAACTCAGCTTGTCACACTCGGTGCCCAACGCTCCTCAGCAGAACGAAAACAGTGCACTGCCTCGCTAAAACGCACGTTTGAGGAACACAGGTAAAAAAGTCACATTCAATGACATATAGGAAATATGAGTACCAAAGATCAAGGCAGGAGACAGACACAAAACCAAGTTCTGAAGGAAGGAACAAACTACAACTAGAAAATTCCCTAAGTGCACTGCCTTATGCTAAAAGGGGGTATTGAGACTTTTATTTTGAAATTTTCAGTAATCTTCATTTTAAATGACCACACTAATAAAATGTGTAACCGTGGTTGGGTCAATCCAGCTATATAATGCCCAAAACAAAAATAATTACATTAAAATTTGGTATTAATCCAAAAGACCTCAACCTGAAGTGACTCTGCTTGTCCTTATCAAACCCCTGTCCCTCCTTCGGTCCTCCAAATGGACCACCAGCAGGGAGCCAACAAGCGGATGACAGTCTGTCCCAGCAGGTGACACCAGTGACGGCAGAGCCAAGGTGAGGGGGATGGAGGCGCATTGGTGAGAAAAAAGAGGTGAGAGAACTGTGGAGTCTGAGCGCAGGAAAGCAAAACAAAACTAATCAGAATTACTTACCTCTGGTGTCGGGAAGTGATAAATGAAGTTTAACCCATAAATGAAGTCAGCAGTTGTGTTGGATGCTCATTTAGAAAGGTTTCTCTAACCTCGCAAAACTACACATACTTAGCCAACATAAAACATGACACTTCGACTTGTTTACATGTGACGGTGCATTTTCTCTGCTGTAAACCTTAGTGAATGAGCTGTCAGAAATGTCACGGCAGATTATATGTTTAGCATCATGCAGGCTGTCTGTTTGGGGGAGTAATCGGCAGAGGTTAAGTAGGCTCCCGTAACTCCGCAGGACGACCACAAGCTGTTTCCCTAAACATATGTAACAGACTTTGCCAGATGGAGCCATGGAAATGGGGTGGTGGGTGATGCAGTGCTGTGAAATCAAGGTGTTGGAAGCATGAGTCATGTGAAGCATGACATTAATGACTTCAAGAAATCTGTTAAAGCAAAGTCATTTAGACATCGGTTATTGGCATTACTACCTTATTTAGATCTAGACTCAATAGAAATGGAAGTGGTCAATCTGTATGTATGATACTTGGTTCATGAAGACCAAATCGTTCAGTGTACAGTATCACCACCCCTTAAGTTTTTACCACATTTTCCAAAAATCCAAGCTTTCAGGTTTTTAGGTTCCTCTAATTGGAAACTTCCAGAAAACTGAAACGTTGCTGAAACAGAGTTTAAGTAGATGTAAATACACAGATTGTCTTCACTGAACATACTATAGAAGAATCAAGAATCATTCTCTTTTGACAATGTCGACTCAAGAAGGCCAAATACAAAAGCGATAACTCAGAACTTCAGCCATAAAGAAAATGAAAACCTTGTATCATTTTTCTTTACAGTCATGTACAACATTGAGTTGCCCATACAATATACTTATGATACATTAAGATTTTTCATTGGGACACGTTGCACATATACCCTCATCCTAACTAAACCAGTTTCAGTCCCATGGACCTTACCACAGGGTCCGCCTTTCATTGGCTAATGCCCATTTTACGTCACAGCGCAGCTATCACGTGGGTTACCGGCTCACAAACTCATGCTAATACTGTATATACATTGTGGACTACCAGACCGACAGAATGTTTTTGCGTCAGGACTCGGAAAAAAACGGTTTTCCGTCAGTTGAGTATCTGTACAGGCGATGTCAGGTATCCTGATCGTGTTTGTGGAACTAAAATTTACAGATTTCCAAAATCTGAAACGGAAAGCCTTGCTTGGATTAACGCTTGTGCACGACCGCATTTGCAGCTCAACCGTCATAGGATCAATAAGAACAAAGTGTCTGCTGGCGTAAGTATTATTGCTTTGCTTTCTTTGTGTTTAGTGAATGAAAAAAATAAAGTCGATAATAAACACATCCATTGCGGAAGACCTTTTAGCCAAGTACAGCATAATGGCAGTACCGATGCAACTTCTACATCCTGAAGCCTGTCTGTTACAGCCTTATGTTAGCTGAACAGATCAATATGCAATGTGTACCGTATCTGACATACATTAAAGATTTTATTTCACCTGAAAAGGCTTTTTACTGAACTGTAATCGTGTTAGCCGCGCTAGCTTTTGCTAAACTGTAATCGTGTTAGCCACGCTAGCTTTTACTAAACTGTAATCGTGTTAGCCACGCTAGCACCGGGTACCGTGTATCAGGCGTAGGCACATTCGAACCCTCAAAATCATGAATGTCCGACTCAACCAGCCTTGCAAGAACAACAGGCATCAGCGATCTTGTCCACAGCTATATTTATGCTGAGGGTCTGAGGATCTGTTTTCCTCATCGACTGGTAGCATTTAGCTGCAACTCGCACAATGTTAGAGGCATCGCGTGGCTAATACATCTTGATGTCGTCCAAAAAAGATGACATGAACTTGTTGGTTCCATTGTCGTGGCTGATTTTTGTGAAAATCCGGCAGAAATGCTAAACTAATCGACTCAGAAATACTCTGCAGAGTCAATCGAAACGAAAAATCCCATAGAGCCTAAGCTCTGCGAGGAGGCTAATGTGAGACATGAAGTCACGTGGGACTTTCGAGGGGCGTTTCTGGGCGAAGCTTGGTAAGGTCCATTGTAGAGGAAAAGTGAAGATTTTCAATAGTGCACATTTATTTATGCACATTTACATATTCCTTTGAAAGAGTCGTTTGTGTGTAATTTGTGTTTGTTAACGTGACTGCAGCAGTTCAGTCAATGCCATGCTGGCCCAGTAAGACTGCGTTGTCTGACCTAATAAGACAGTCACTTAAAAGTACGAGGGTTCTCATTCAGTCACAAGGCTGACATATTTAGTTCTCTCAGATCAATGGAAAGAAGAAAGTGACTGATGTGTGACCGATTCAGCTGAGACCGTCTGTCGTATTCATAATTCATCAGCTGCTGGTTTATGACGATTCTTCTGATTTTGTGGAGTTTTATTTATTTTTTTTACATATTACACATGTATGCAAACTATTTTTTTTCTCTTGTGGATTACCCTTACATTATTTCTTCCCATTTATATATCAGCAAGAAAACGTAATCTTTAAAAGAGATTGCCAACACTTTCTACACATGATTGCGACTTGTTCCTTTTTTCCATCCTCGTTGATTAGCTTGGCAAAACGTAGCAACCACAACGGATGAGCTCATCACGAACAACCAGTTTGACCTCGGTCTTTACTTTAGTTTGATGATGGGAAAAGGAGTGTAGTTCTGTGCCAATAAACTATTAGCATAATATAGATAATGACTTGGAGACTGAAGCTACTTCCTTCACTCCATCACCAAAAATAAATAAAAAAATCTGGCGGCGCTAGTTGATTGATTTTATAAGTTTGAATTACGTCTTTTCCTAATGCCACAGTATGGTGTCCTCAGTCATCTTAGCTTAAAGTGGTGCCTCAAACTAGAAACTCATTTTAGCTCAACCCATTTCAACTAAATTCAATTCAGTATAATTATAACATGTTGTAGAATTTACATCTTTTTTTTTTCTCAAGGAAGTTAGAATCTAAATTCAAGTGAGTTTGGTTTATTTCAATCCAGTCATATGGCCACATTCAGATCAATCCTAATTATTGTTGAGTGCAATCAAAAGTCAGCCGGTGATATAATGACAATTAAAAAAAAACAGAATCTGCCATTTTGTTTCCTCATTCTGAGTGGGCGTAGTGCACCGTTTGACAAAAACAAACCTCCATCAGAATCTGACTTGGCTACCCTGAGAATAGGCAACCAATGCCTTAAACTTAAACTGCTTTCATTTAATTGATTTAACTTCTATTTTACGTCAACTAAACACACAGAAATGCTGCCTGCCAACTGAGCTAGCCGAGTTGAGATTGCACAAAACAAACATGGAAACCCACTGAGACGAACTCGGTTTCCTGTCCTGGCCTCTTTGAAGCTTTACATCTGCTCTCCTATGTGTTGAAATCCAATCTAATGTGTGGATTGCCACATCAGGAACAGATTATCAGCATAAAATACTATCAACCGGATCTTTAATTTGTCTCATTAACCAGTAAAAAACAGAATAGCAAGCATTTGCTACTTATGGCTAAGCCTGGCTGAAGTGAGGGTTTAAGCTTCAACATAGACTTTAAAATAGGCTGTGGTATTGACACACATGCTGTATAGATGACATTGAATGGCTTCAAATGTAATGTCATCAATATGGCTTATCCTACTGTAAAGATTTTCCTTTTCCTACACTTAGCATTGTAAAGTTGCACATTTCCCAGAATGCATCCCCAAAATATTCAAAATAATGAACGGAAGTAAAAAATAAGATGCTAATGTGAAATCACACTTATTTAAGTTACTAGGAACAATACTACACATAGTTCCTTTTTTTCTTGTACTTTTAGTTTCTGATATGTTAAGTACTTTAAGTATAAAGTGCCTTAACCCTTGTGTGTGCGAGGACTGAGGCAAACGTAGAGGACTGTGGAAAATGATACAAGTTTTACGTGTGTGGGGTCAGTTGGACTCCATTTCAACATACAAGGGATAAAAAAAAGGTATTTGGATCCCTTAAACCATTTTTACAGTTTCTCATTCTTACTAAATAGCTTAAATAATGTGCTGCATTGCCATCCAGAAACACTCAGAACTACCCCAAAGAGTAAGTTCAGGATCCTTACAATTGTCCTTTTTTTTTACTTTTACTGAATTTCTGAAGGACAGCAAAATTACTGGATTTTGATTTGTTTTTCTAGCAAAATTCTACCACTTGGAGATGGTATTTCAACGACCATCACGCTGCCATTTGAAGAGTATTAGCTGAAAAAACAACAGAAGAGTTAATGCACTGACTGCAGTAAACAATATTTATCGTCAATATAATTTCTCAACATAGATGTCTTCAAATACACCCGTACCTGTCAAATTTTGGATTTGAGAATATGGGAAATGTCTCTGTCCCGTGCTACTGTCAGAGGAGGGGGGACATTATTTGGGGATACGTTTGAATCACCGGATTTATACAGGTGAAAAAGAAGCGATATCGCCAACGTAACCCACAGGTTACGTTGTAACCTGCTAACGTAGCTAACGTCGTGTTGCTGACACGACGTTAGCTAGTCAGTTGTCTCATAGTAAAAGAAAAGTACCGCTTACCTCTTTGTACAACTTAAAATACCGAACAGTTGGAAGTTGTATCTCCATCTGAGATCCTGGTCTTGCAAGTTTTACATGGTTCACTCCGTTTTTAGTTGGACATTTTATGATTGACGTACCCAAAAGAAATTACTCACAGGAGCATATCTGCTATGGCCGTTTTTTCGTCTCTCGATCCCCCCACCTGTTCCCCCACCGTCCACCGTTATTTTTAAATCGTGTTAATTTGATTGGTACGCACACATACATACAGAGTGTGGAAAAACAGAGGGACGGTCTGCGCCTGTTAAAACGGAATGAGTGAAATGAATTAATGGTGCCACTTTACAAATAATGTGTTTTAAATATTAAGACTTTGAGTAAAATATCAGGTCTTTTCAAGTAAACGGCTTCAAGTCAAGTCCCAAGTCAATGGTGTGAAAGTCAAAGTCAAGTTCGGGTCTTTGAGCATTTTATCTAGTCAAGTCTCAAGTCTTAAGTCTTGATTTTAATGAGTCCAAATCATGTGACTCAAGTCCCCACCTCTGCTTTCTTCTCCATGTAAAGTAGATATCACGAGTCTACTTTTTCGTTGGTTCATTAATAAGTTTGTTGTATTTCAACACATGGCTGACTTGGCACTCAGACTAGTTGTAGAACAAGAAAACAAAATTTGCATGTCACATTATCCCGGTCAGGTTGGTGTCGTAACAATGTTTTTTCAAACTGATTGTTTTGGTTCAGCTTGGTGTAACAGCCAATAGTTTCACACTCTTACGAAACACCCACTCGTGACTCCATGTTTGAGGGAAAACACTGATTATTTGTTTACACCGTCATGCTGACCTTCGACCCCATCGCTGCATCTTTGCCTCGGCTGTCGGTTTGACGAATGATCGGATGCTGATGTGCAAAAACTTTCAGTTTTAAGGTCTACTGCCACCAGTGCCCCTCCAAATTAGCTCTGCTTGTTATGTATCGCAAAAGTTTATGACCGTTTTGTTGAATTTTTATGTAGTGTCACTGTTTTTCAGCCTCTGCTGGGATTAGTAATAATTTCAACCCCAAAAACAAGCCGTATAAACAACAAACGACAATAAACAGGCCCGACCACAGTGCTGCGGCGTGACTCATTTCGTCCCATTATTCCTTCCCAGAAGAGGACTGGCAGTAATGAGAAAACAAGACTCAGTGTTATACCGAGTCTCTTTTCTCAAAGCCTCAAGTCCCGGGCGCAGCAGAATGATGCAAAACCAACAGCGCTTATTGTTATTCACCGTAAAGTTGCGTTTCTGGGGGAATTGAAGCAATTTCTCTGTATTCAAATGCAGTGAGAATGGTTTCAAAGCTTGGGGAAATGCAGTGGAAATCTCATTACGGTGTACACAAGCTGGAAAGAAAAAAGGGAGAAAAAAAGATCTTGGCTCCCGGGCAAATTAAACGCCTTCTCCTGAATCGCAATAGGCTTGTTAGGGGTTGTGTGTGTGTGTGTGTGTGTGTGTGTGTGTGCGTATGGGAAAAGCGGCGAGGGAAAGGGAGGAAAACGAGGGATTGGGAACCGTTGTGAGGCTACCTGCCTGTGCTAACAAGTGGAGTTAACGTTTAACCTGCGACCATCTCAGCAGCAGAAACACGAGACGCATGAAAACACCTGGACGTCTCAGTGGACTTGATTGTATTTACGTGTTTCTACGTTGGCATGCTGCATGTTCTCCTTCGCTAACAGCTTTTTACATTCAGCTCAGCTCATGTTAGTTTTATAGAGCAAAAAAAAAAAAAAAAAAAACTACCACAGGATCAAGTAAAAACCAAAGTGGCTCATTAAAAAAAAAAAAGACTCATTTGGACGGAGTTTTGTGGGTGGGGATTGTTAAACCTGTTATTTTTTTTGTTTGTTTGATTCTTTCTATATTTCAGTCCTGAAAAATCCTATTTACTGTGATGGAATTTAAATAAATGACATTTGATTTCAGCCATCGATGGTAAAAGACGGACCGGATATTTTCAGGAAAAGTAATATTTCAATGTTTTAAACGCTTTACGTTTTTAGGTGACAGTAAACACAACCACAAGCCTCCTGGATCATTAATAGAATTAGCGTTAGGAGACGAGGTGTTGCTGTTGCCGATCACCTTTGTGGGTTAGGCTCCTTCAGGAAGGCTTATTTTATGTCTGTAAATGTGACAAGCTTTGTCTGATTTTGGATTGTTTATAATTCAAAGTATGAATTGTGTAAAGTGGCCCTGCGTCAACGACTGGAACGCCGAGCGTTGCCATTTTTCCTCTCCTGTTGCTTTAAAAGCAAGAGGTCTACTTTGACAGAATCCCTTCAAAATGTGCTCCTGCCAGACATTTCCATGAAATTTGCTGCACAACTATAAAAATGATTAAATTTGCAGATTTATTGTCTCCAATCATGGCTGCAGCAGATACTGCAGAATCAGTGACCCTGTTTTGGCCTTCACACTGGCAGCCAGAAAAAAATAAAATAAAACAAAGTTATGGTCGAAATACTGCAAAAACGTTTTGTGTTTTCAGTTTTTCTGTTTAATAGAAAATATTCCTAGCTTAGTGTAAGTGTCCTTACCTGCAACTAAAACACTGTTACTGTCTATCACAAGACGCTTGTTCCAATTTATGTCCAAACTCTACTGTGACTAGCAAAAAAAAATATTTTATGAGTTAAACAATTTGGAAAATGGATAACTCCCAAAACAAATACGACAAATATTTTATGAAAAAGAAAAGTACTTTGAGTGGATTTCTGTGTGGAATTTCACTGTGACTGATCTTAAAACTGAATTGATGATGCAAAAAGTTAAGGTTTAACTCGGCTATAATTTTCCAGAGAGCGTCTGAAAACCCCGGTGACTCTTTAAGCGATGTTGGATCCCCTCGGTGCAAAGCATTAAACTGGCTTCACAACATGCAAATAAAACCAACAATAATTTCAACCGTCAGGATTTTTTTTTTTAGGCTCCAGGTTGTTTAATGACACAGATAAGAGAAGGTGTCATAAACCTTATGTTCGGGCGCAGCAAAGCTTCCCCACCACCTGCCTGAGGGACATAAAAAAATCCAACTATTGAATTGTTCTCTGAGGGGACGTATGGGTCGGGATGGACTGATGCCAGACCAGAGTCACACTGACCGGAACAGGCGCCCTCGACTTCAGCCAGACTGATGAATCCAGCCAGTAAATGAGCTCTTCGCTTTAAGGTGGATAATTGAGAAAGAATGTTAGAATGGGGGGAGGGGGGAATGCTGAAATAATGTTTATTAGTAGAGCACATGTTTATAAAACAAGAAATGTTTAAGATGCTAGGAGAAAAAAAATTACACATCATTCCCGATATCGCAGCAACCGGTTTTGGAAGGAGAACAAAAATTTCGACTAACGATCGATCGAAATGATTATGTTTTCGATGTCTCAATTAGGACAAAAAAAATCAATGAATACCCGGTAAGTGGGCACTCATTTAGATGAAAAAGCTTCAACCCATTTAACAGAGAGGTGTGTCCCACATGTAAGTGTATATTTTGTATCCTGTTGCGCATTTAACATCCCAATTAATCAGAAACGAATCAAGGTCACTCAATTAACCCTTGTGCATGCGAGGACTGAGGCAAACGTAGAGGACTATGGAAAATGATACAAGTTTTACGTATGTGGGGTCGACATACAAGGGTTAAAATAAATGAAAGGAGCAAATCTGACAGATAAGTTGTATTTTGTTATACGGAGTTCATGCAGTCTCCTTGTTCATGCCACCCTGGGCAACTGCCAATATGGCCAATGTTAAAAGCTGCCTTTGGCTCAGTCAGTTTCGATAACTCTCCTTTACACCAGGATGTTGTTTATTGGCATTCTCTGAAATGACTCCAAACACACTTTTGTGTTTCAAAGTCTAACTCTGTGTTACCAGACCAGGCAAAGTCTCACAAGCAGCCTACTTGTCACTCTTATATTTTTGACCTTTGACATGTAGAATTATTATTTTCCAAAATTATTTTTACAACTTTTATGTACACTACATCAGTATAGGTAACACTCCCCCAATGTTTGTGCATTAAAAGCTTTTTTTTGTTGGTATTTTATTATATTAGCATTTTTCTGAAAGACTACTGTGGGTTTTTGGTATTTGTAAGTCATGATTACCACGTTTTGAGCTCAGCCTGTACAACAGAGCGTATAAGTTTCCACTTTAGCTCTCACAGGACAACACTGTCTGCGACACACAAAGCAAACCTTGGGACAATTTAGATTAACCACAAAACATAAACGTCATGTTTTTGGAAGGAAGCCGAACATGCGAATTCCACGCAGAAAAATGCATCAGGCCTTGGATTCAACATGCTCTAATTAGAAGTATTATCATCATCTGACAGGGAAGCTGGGTTTAGTGATTATTAAATGAGGGGTTTTCATATGGGAGAGGGCGGTGGGCTACGACCTGGGAGGCATGACTGCTCCAGCCGATGATTAGTCATGTAGGAGGGGTGGCCTTGTGCCTTCTCCCTGCATGTCATCTGATAGATGGGAAATTTCTCCTCATGCTAAAGTCGGCGAGAGCTGAAAGTTGAAAAGCAGGTCAGGGTCTCCTCAGGCACAAAAGCAGGAAGCAGGAGAAACTGCGTAGAACGGTTGAGGCATTCGGTCGACAGGGAGAAAACGAAGTTGATTGGCCGGCGCGTATCCGAGATGGTAGAACAGACCATAAACCGAGGGTGGGAAGATTTACTGATGAACTAACACTTTCAGTAAGGAGATCTTCATATAAGCCTTACAAACTCCTCTTTGCCTCCTGGCCCCCTTTTATGGGATGCTTTCGTTTGTGAGGATTACTGGGTGTGAAGCTTTTGGGTGGGATGAGGACTGCAGCGTTTCTTCATCCAGCAACCACCTGCAAAAATACTTTAATGCCCTTAATTCTCCCTGTGCCTGAAAAAAAAAAACGAGGATGGAGGAGACAGTCCTTTTTAGGTGAAGATCAGGGGCCTTGTGATGAAAGACGCATCAAGGAGAGTCGAATCATTTACGAATTTCAGATTGTGGAGGCACTTATTTTCTACTTCAATCCATATCACCACTTCTAGTGTTATGTTTGTTTTTGCAGCTTATAAATAAGTCAAAAATTATAATTAGTGGGGATTTGAGCATTGTTGCTGGATTTAAGGTTGTGCTGACAGGTCCAAGCTAGATGTTGTTTCCCAATTTTAAACCCTTAATGCTAAAATTGGCAAATTATCTGCTGACTACACAGACCCTGTTTGAGATTAGAGCTATAGAAATGGTGAAAAAAACCTCACACACAAAACAATACAATACACAACTTCGTTCAACCAGACATGAAATTTGATGGGTTTTATGTCCATATTTTGTCAAAAAAAATACTTAAACATGAATAAAAAATTTAATTGACTACATTTTGTATGTGGGTATGAAAAAGGGAAAACACACAAAATGGGGGAAATAATCATGATATATCAATATTATTATTAATGTTTCATTTATGGCTTTTCCATTCTGTGCTACAAAAAAAAAATGCTCCAAAATGTCTGCTCCCTGTTAATGTGCCTGATTGAAAATCTGAATTGGTGACTCCCAAAATGATAAACTCAGAACTTCAAAACAACGGTGTATAAATTCATGAGTGGCTATGGGATTTTTATTTATTTATTTATTTTTATAATCCGTGGCTCACAGAAGCTTCATAAAGGCCCAGCAAACCTGAGAGCGCCATCAATAATCCATCTTCGGAGTAAATTCTTCCTTCAGCAGAGATTCGCTGCACAGAGGAGGCATCCATTACATGTACCAACAGCTTTAGATATATCATAGATTTGAAAAAGAAAAATCTCAGTTGAGTCATATGCGGTTGGGAGGACAGTGAGAAATGAGAGTGAGGAAGGTGGAAAGAGCTCTGGAGAAGAGGAATCTGTTGGAAAACTCTTAAATAATAATAATAAAAAAAGAAGAGATAAAACCTTTGAAGCACATTAACCTTGTAAAGCTGTAATGCATCAGGCTAAATCCTCCACAGCTTCCCCCACCACCGCCGATTAGCATGGAGCGCTGGGCGTTATCACACGCCAACACACCCAGGCCACGGTTCCAGTCCTGCGATGGAGCCGAGTCCACTTCCCTCACTCGGGGCCATGGGACGGGATTCATACGGAAACACCTGAGGGTGCTGTGGTTATGAGATAGCAGTAATAAAACACCTTTATCAGCTGGTGCCTGCACAATATCAGCTAATGGAGCCTTTAGATGGGCAGTGACTGTTCAGGGTTTCATCTGCAGTTTGCTGGAATTCAAGATGTAGTGAAAAAAAAAAATAGCGCTGGCAGTTTCTCAATTTGCAAACCTGTGGCCTAATCTGAATGATTTATATGATAAACCGTTCACAGTGCCTTTACGGGGATTGGATAACATGAGGTCTACACAGTTCCAAGGCCAGCAGTAAGCCTGAAACCAAAGATAACGCCTTAACTGAGTGTCAGGTTTAATGAAGGTCAACAAATTATCCCCCTTATCGCAAGGTTTTTTTCTGAGTTTCTGCTGAACTGTCTTGCTAATAAGGTTTAAAATATCAATGCCCCACATAGCATGTTTTCATTGCAGTTTGTATGGAGCTAAATTGGGGCCACGAAGTTTGCCCAAAAGGGAAGATTTGAAACAAAAAACCATGAAAATGAAAAGAAAAAAAAAGATTTGAAAGTTTAAAAAAAATTAACTTAAAAAATGGGGGGGAAACAACAACAAATATCGGAAACTGAAATTGAAAAATTGTAATCTAAAAAGTAGTTGTGAACTTTTTTCAGTCTCAAGTATTTTTTGTTTTTCCAGTTTTATTTTTTCAGTTCCAAGTCTTTCTCTGTATCAGTTTTTTTAAAGTTTCAAAATTAGTTTTCTGTTTAAATTTTTGTTTTAAGTATCTTTTAGTTTGAAAAAACAAAGAGCAAGCTTTGACTCCAATTTAGCTCCATAAGTTGGTTTTAAGCAATGTAACCTCATGAGAGACCAAGCACAGATGAGCACAAGCTGGATGTATTTATCCAGTTATTGTTGTCTCTATTTTTGCCTGTCTTGAGCTTTATTTTATGATTGTGGAACAAAAAACAGTCAACATCCCTCCATTATAGAAAGATGAGCATCTGGAGGTAAAAGTAAAGCTTTACCCTTCAATAGATACAGTTCCTCTGACCTTTGTTCATCAAAATCAAAACAGTTTAAACTCACTTATTTTTTGGTTCTACTCGGTTTTGTTGAATTCGACCCAGTTTAGTTTAATTCAGTTCAGTGTAATTTAACCGACGCCTCGGGGTCACATTGGGTTAATAATGCATGAAGTTTGTTGAGGTCCATTTCACAGTTTAAAGTTTGGGTGACTGCCTTTATTGTTCCCCTGGAGCCCCTTCCTGTGCAGTTGTTGCCATGTGACACAGCACTTTGTTCTGATGAATGATGGTGCTGATTGGAGTCTAGCTGTTTGTGGTTTCAAACTATCTTTGTTTCCTATAAAGTATAACACAAGCACAGCTTTGGTCTTACAGTCCAAAGACACACATGATAGGTCAACTGACCTCTATACTTTGCACAAGGGTGTGAATGTGAGCATGTATCGTTGCTTATCCTGTTTATCTCTGTGTTGCTATCTGGCCTGGGCGCACTCCACCTCTAGTTTATTGACCACTGTAAACAGGCACCAGTCCTTCTACAAAACCCTGAAATGATTAGTATAAATGCTATACATAATCCAAACTAGCCGTACTGAATCAAATGTTAGGAGACCTAATAAGTTGTTTTGATAGGGAGAGTCTTTACCAGTGGGAAAACCTGCGTTTTCCACACAAACTTCAGACTCTTGGTGGAATACAAACACTGCACATCACCATGATCACACTGCAGCTGGTGAAACTTGATTTCACCAGCTTATCGTGACATTCATCTTCTATAGCAGCCAGTCTGATCTCTTATAATCATCATTTGAGGTTGTCTTTAAAGTCCACCTAAACTCAGAGAATGATTTTTCCAACAAAATGGCTTGCTTTTGCAATACCTACTATAGAACATTTGCTTAGATTTTGTCTACCAAAAAATAAGATGTCACCCTTTATATATCAGACAAGCCAAGAAATAATGTATCAACACATAATCATACATCAACATGTATTTGGTTTATGTTTTTTTTATTTCATCTGGTTTTAAATAGATATGATTTTTTATGCTTTCTTCAGAAATCTGCTGTCAACCTCGTATTACTGCACACTACTATGCAGATAACACATATTCAACTTTTATTAAAATGTCAATAATGTAAAAAAATATATATACGATTTGTGAATCCATGTAGATACTTTTAGGATAATGTTGTGAAATGACCCTCTTGCTACATTCACCATGTATTAGTACGTTGGAAGCTCATGTCTGGGTGTAAGATCTGTGGTCTGGAGATTTTTTTTCATGTCACCCCCGGTCTATCAAGGATATTGGCCCTTAGGTCCCCGTACTGTCTGCTATCATCTGTGTAATTTCTTTACTCTGTGACCCATTTACGTCTCTGCTGAGGGTATCCTCTGTAAGAATATTACCTGTCACTTTGTCAGAGGGCAAACTCATTTTGAACCGTAACTGAAATTGTCTGTCATATCGCTCACTTTGTCATTTCAAAGTTTTTGTTTTCACAAAGAGTCAGGGAGAGGATGAGAAAAATCTTCCCAGGATCACCCTGACGGTGTTTTATTTTGACATTTAATTCCTTCTGCACCGAGTAAGGAAGCGAGATTCGAAAGCTTCTGCAGAGAAACACTAAGTCGTGCCAACAAAGACCTCAGCCAGCACCCGCAGCTAGCTGCCTCCCTGTGGTCTCTCCAGCTAAATCGTCCCACTAATCTTCAATTACAATGCCGACAATAGGTGTTGACCCGGCTCGGTGCCCATCGCTGCTCCCCGCGCTCCATCCGTCCCTCGCGTGCATCGTCCCCGTCGGATCTGCCGGCGGGGCCATACGCGCGATCCTGTCCAAGCACCCGAAGGATTGACCTACTGTAGATCGAGGTCGGTTCAGAAACTAATTCTGCAAACACAAAGATGGATTAGCAAAGATTAAGATGACAAGTTTTAAGGATGGAGAAGTAGCTGGCATGGGCCAATTACGATTAAGGCTCTAAGTAAAAAAAGAATGGATTACAGCTATTCCAGCCAAGGGTTGTTTTTGGATCCACTCTGACCCCAAATCGTCATTTAAATGCCACAGCTCCTCTTTTATTAAGGGTTCATGTAAAACACTTGTGGAATTCAGCAACTTACATGCAGCAGATGACGCTTCGTGAAAGAGCGTCACCGGTGCAGCAAAACGGTGAAGTTCCATCAACTTAGGTCGGAATGTCATGAATTTTCTGGACATGTCAAAGAAATTTGCAGGTGTGAGAGTTAGACTTCAGCAATAATGCTACTTACAGGGCTTAAAGAGCTCCTGCCTGGGGCCGGATTTCCGGCTTTTGACCAAACGGTCCGCCACTACCAAACTGTAGTCTCTGGGCTTAAAGAGCTCCATCTACAAAGATGTCTGCCAATCAGAGTTCTAGGTCCCGTGTTCTTGACCAATGTTTGTAGAAAAGAAGCGCAGCGTTCGGTTCGGCGGTTAAATCAAATGTGATATGAAAGAAGATGGAGTTTGTCTGACCCGGTAAAGAAACACGTTTACTTGAGAAAGGAATTAAAAATAAGTGGCCCTGGGCGTAGCTAGAGGAAAGGGGTCAAGACGGGAAGTTGGCTTAAATTTTTACAAAAGGGGGCACTGGGATTCCTTTGGGGGGCGTTTGGTTGAAGGTAAACTTTACACCTTAAATGCACAACAATACCAGTTTAGACTTTGAGCAACTTGCTAAAACTGTATTTCATAGCGTTCATTTTATAGCGTTAACACCGGTGCTGTAAGTGGTCCGGTATGAAACGGGTGTGATAGAACAACAGTATCACAGCACTTTTAAATACAGAAACAAGCATAAAAATCAAAACATCTACAATAGTGATAGTTATATTAATAATATAATAATGGTCAGTGCAAAGTAGCCTGCAAATTCTTTGGTGGGGGGCGGTGAGGGACCTGGATAAAGGCTAGTGGGCCACTGGCCCAAAAAAGGTTGAGAAACACTGATTTAGTTGGTAATGTTGCATGTTCTAAATTACTTGCTAAAACATTGACTGAAAGGACTCTTATTTAATGTTGAGGGATTTTTGCCTGTAAGGCAAACCTTTAAGCCACAGACATGTTAAATTTTGTTTTGAGTTGAAATGTCCTGAAGTCTTATTTAAGTTTGAGTGTTTAGCTTGTTAATTGTATTGTTAGAAGCAATTGTTTGCACTATTCAAAGACACTCATTAAACTGTGGCAATAGCAACGGTATAGTTAATTTCTATCATAACTATAAGTTTCAGGCTCAGGATTTTTTTTACTTTAAGCCCTGTACTTAGGCTCGTGCTGTGGTACGCAGACACTCCGTCTATGCTGTTGAAGGTTAATTTACCTCTACGGATGCCAAATGGTCAGGCAACTCCAATTCTACAGTTCACATTTGCGCTGTTTTTTTTCTATTCAGACAGCTGATAGTCTCCTTCTGTTCTCTGTAGTCATTTCAACCGACTGCGCACCACTAGGCCACTTTAGAGTATTTGTACCATACTCAAAGGAACACCCCAGGAACAAAGGGTGTTCCTCTGGTGAAGAAAACTAAATGCTAGGATTGAATCAAGAGGAGGCTCAATAAAGTTTGCGGTTTAAGGGTGCACTTACAACCGTGTTGTTGTAGCTTTGTAATGTTTTTCTTTGTCTTGAGCAGATTTGTTTGTTTGAAAGCTAATTTGCACATGTGTCATATAAAAGAAGGGAAAAACGGTTTGAGAATTATTTATCTGCTAAAAACAGGCGCTTTACCAGGAGTTTGCACAGACATGAAAATATACCTAAAGATAAATTATTCATCTGAAAGAAAGCAAAGCGTTGTCTCGCTCTAAATGCGTCCCAAAAATTCACAAACTCAGTGGGGAGTGTTTTTATTTTATTTTTTCAAAGTCATTGCGAATACAAACCTCAAGCGTTCTATGCAGACTTCCCCTCACATTTTGTAGTTCAGCTTTTCAGCAAAGCTCATTTAAACTGATGAAAACGTGATATTGTTTTGGCCCTTGCGGTCCAGTTCCTGCATTCTTGCGTTGTGGTCCCACCAGATTGTACACAGGTTGCGCGCAAAGCGTTCCTGAGCCATTCATTTCCCCTAATGCATTCCATGTGTGGATTCACTCTGCTCAAACACACATCTGCTCTGTCGCTGTGATTCATTCAGACGATCCACAAGCATGTTTTATTGCTCTTTCCTGCATTAGGAAATTCTAATGAATAAAGGAAATGTAAGTCTTACCGCCGCTTATAGGGATTTAAATTCCTGCTTTGATTCCTTCCCCCTCCCACCATCCCCAACCTCCTCTAAAGCCATTTTTCACCAGTACTCCACCTTCATTACTCATCCGAATGAAACCATATGTCACAGAGACAGAAACATCCCCCCTCAAAATAACTCAGCCAAGTCTTAAAAGCTGTCGGTAACTCCGTGTCATAAAGCCCCCCCCACCACCACCACCAACCCACCATCCGGTTGTCGTCTTTGACACTTGAGCTCTGGATGTTTTGTAAAACTCTTCACAGGATGTTAGGGACCTGGTGTGTGAGTGACTGTGGCTGGCTGAGCGCGTCTGTGGGTGTTCACAAAGTGTGTGCGAGCGCATGTGCGGTTTCCAGTGTTTATGGACGCGTGTGTGGTCCGGCGCAGAACAAAAGCGGACACTCATCGGCGGGGCTGGCGTGCGCGGAGCACATTTGGATCAGGAAGGAGAGGCAGGCTTTCATCTTCTCTCCGCCTTGCCGAGGGCCCCAGCGGGGGACCGCAGGCCCAAGTCAGGCGAGGAAGCCTTTTGTGTGATTAACGCTGAAGGTTTAGGGGGTTCCCCCACCCGCCGTCAGACCCTCTGATGAAACTGAAGAGCCCCCCATCGGCGGGGAAGTTAGTCGTAGCCAACGAAATCTCTCCGAGGTACAGATAACAACCTGCCACGCTGGGGCAGAGGGAAGGCGAGCAACAAATAAAACAGCCAAAACACTAACCAGCTGTGAAGGGGTTTTGGCATTTCTATCCTAATTACAAACTCAGTGGGCTTCACGAGCCCCTTCTTCCCCTTTCCCAGCTTCACCTCTGCCCCATCTGTTAGTCTGCCGTTTAATTAAGGAGACTCTCCTAATTGATGAGAGTGAGAAATGCAACTTCAGACCACAGTCTGACTGCAAGTGCTTATGAAAATGCCTGAGAAATTGGCTTTCTGCTCAGCCCTCAGACTCATTCATTAGCCGCTGTGGCAGGGCCACCTCACACCCACAAACAGTCATTTATCAGCATTATCCTGGAGCGTGCCTCCGTAAACATAAACATTCCTTTTCCTAAGTGATGAAGGGGGGCTGGGGGGACTTTTATTGTTGTCTGGACTTTTCTCTCAGTTGTGGGTGGTTTGGGTTTGATAGTGATGAAGATCTGAGCCTAGACCGACTTTTACCTGGGAGACAGTTTTAGGAGATGAAGGGAGTTTGGGAATGTTGGGGTTGGAAGGAAATTAGGCGTTTGGGCTTTTTCTTACATGAAAGGAAATATTTATATACAGTTGTATATACAGTTGGCTAGTAGGCTAGCCAGGTAAAAACCAGAGGGTTTGAACCCTTCGCTATTGAGAAACTGTTGCTTTCTGAAGGCATGGACTCTGTTGAAATTTTGCCCAATCGCTAACATTTGCTCATGACGTTTATAATGCACCAGTTTGATGCTATGAAGCTTACCATAAATTGGGTTTGGTGTAAACAACCGTCCTCCAATGAGAAGAGAGAAGTGCAGAGCCGAACGAGGCGGCTGCTGATGTTAATTCAGTATTTGGAAGCGTGGCTCAAACGGACTGAACGGCTTCGTTCACTTCCTCCACTGCAGTTGCTAAAACTGCAGCCAGACCACAATTCGACGTCGTTGTTCACAGCTTCTCCTTCTGTTTGCCGATTGGTCTGGTTGGGACTCTTTCAAAGAAATCCTGCTCAGTGGGAGAAATCCCAGATGGTGTGGTGAAGAGAATTTAAAATCGAGTGGGATTGAATGGGAAGGTGATGGCCCAGTACTGGTAGGGCAGAATGGGCCAGTGATCAGGATCAGGGTATGATTTAGACCGAACCCTGTTATCCAGAGGGGCGATGCATAAAAAGTGTGAATCAGCTTTAATTCTACAATAACCAGCTCCGTTTGGCTATGGTTGCAGTTTCTTTTTATTTAATTATTTAATTATTTTGGGTTTATTGGCAGCACAATTACACATCACAGCTCAGCACAAGCCCTATCAAGCAAAGTGCATGTCTGACATTATTTATTCAAAATGAATGAATGGGTTGCAGAGCTGTTTTCACTCTGAAAGCATCTTTTGTCTGTGTTGACTTTGATAGATTTCATTACAAGTCCAAATATGGAAATAGTCCTGCTGTAGCTTATTAACCCTTAGTTGCACAGGTGACTAAAGTCTCATTTTGAGGCCACTTTTGTGAAAAAAGTTATTTAATGTAGGAAATATATATATATATATATATATCACTTTGATAAAAGAACAACACTAAAAATTGCGAAGGTAATATTCACACGTTCACCCCGGATAGGTCAGCAGTCCAACACAGGGCAACACAGCGAGCAAATATTGTGAGCAAACAGCAGGTAAACATCTCACTTCCATCTGGATTCAGGAATAAACTCAGATGACGGGGACTTCCTGTGGGAAACAGCAAGGCAGCATGAATGGAGGAGTCAAAGAGAGCTTCCTAAACCAGAGCTTACTTTCACATGAAAGAGCGGGATGATTTCTTATTTACCCTTGTCTCTGATGGAGCTGAAACGAGAAACTTTCAAAGATTTCCTTTGGGTTGCCGGGGACATCGAGCTGAAGGTAGTTGTCTTTCAGGAAGATTTAAAAAAAAAAAAAAAAGAAAGAAAATAAGACTCCTGTCCCTGCTCTGCAGTTTGTAGCTTGCATAGCGCTTGCAGATGTTTGCTTTCAGTCAAACAGAGGAAGAAACCACGCAGCAGAGCGCCATTTTTAGTAAGTTGCGTCCTGTTCCAAAGAGCAGCTTGAGGTGTCACATGCTGATTTAGGTTCATTTAGTTTTACGAAGAGCGCAGGGCACGCACATAAAAACCTAAACGATAATAAAAACCTGAACGACGTTGCGAGCCTCCCAAGCTAGCAGTGTTGAATCACCTTTTGCTACCATTGAAGCTTCAGGGGAGAAACTATTTCACTCTGCTTGCTGAACAGCTCTAGTTCACTCAGGTTGGACAGAAAATATCTGCAAACTGTGCAGTGCTACTTTTCTTCAACACATTGCACTTTATACACAGGTCAGAAACTGATAGAAAAAATTTGAATCTTTATAGTTTTCTTTCAGCAACGTGTTTTTGTCCTCACTAGTCGGATTCGTGGAGTGCTCCAGTCGTCTTATCCACAGATTTTCTCAGGGGCTGGGGATCTTTGCAGGTCTTTCTGAGTTCCCTCTTCTGTTTTTCTCTTTGAAACCTGTCGGTTTAGATGGACAGCTTTGTCCGGGTAGGTTTGCATCTGTGCCACTCTGTTTCTATTTCTGGAAGATGCTGTGTTTTTCTGTGTTAGTACAGTATTACTCTCTTGCAAACAATTTTCAGACTTTTATTTTTATATATATAATTTCATTCATACTAGGGGTGTTTAAGGTGTGGCCCGGGGGCCATTTGTGGATCTCGGAATGATTTTGTTCGGCCCCCTGACCACAACACGAAAGTGGTAAAAAAATTTAGCCCACAAAGCAGAAATCAAGTCACCTCAAAAATTGTGGAAATAGTTTTTCTCTAAATAAGGCTGTTGCCTTGTTGTCTTAAACCCTTTTTATGTTTAGAATCTTTAACGATAAACATATTTTGTAAAAAAAAAAAAAAAAATTGTCCATCACAAATTTTGTGTTTTTTATTTAATGAATCCTGTGGCTCACCAGCAATTTAAATTTGCCACTTTAGCGCAAAAAGTTTGGACGCCACTGATTCCAACTTTAACATTAATGTATTAAATTAATACAGTAAGTATCCTGAAGCCTCTGGTTATAATCTGAAAGAGCAGAGGAGGAGAGGAGTTTGTATTTGCTTGGTAGTTTCATTTTTGATGGCATGTGGAACAATACCATACTATAGGTCGCCACTGTGAGCCAGTTTCTCATGATGTCAGGCTGACAGGTTACGGTAGAGGGTACCACTTAAACCCGCCACCTGTGAATACCTCGCCTTAATTAGAAGGCAGAAGTTAACTGATTGTTTTGGCTTCCCGTTCACGTCTGAATGATGTTTATTGTGTCCAGGCTCCATCTAAGCCCGCGCTGCATTAAAGCAAAGTGAGTTTACCCAGTCCGCCCACCTGAAAGCCACGGAGCCCCTCCTCCGACTGCCCCGCCACTCACCCGCACCTCAAACCACACCCGGACCAAAATCCATACGACGACAGAAATTGCAGGGCAAATGCCTTTGAGCCGCGCTGATTAAAAGACCCCGCCAACTGCATTTCAAAGAGAGCCTAGACAATATCACGAGCACGCTCGCCTGCCGTGACTCACCCGAAAACTGTTATTACAGCTTATGAAGCGGTGCATTCCATCTCTCTGTGGTTTTCCAGCTCGTAAGATAAGCCTTAGATAGCTGAGGTAGGCTAAGTGGTCTTAAAAGCATCCCTGAGCGGTTAATAAGTATGTACTAATGACTCCCAAACATGCCTTATCAACATGGAAGTCCTTGATGAAGCTCCAGCACATCCAAGGGCTGAAGTGCTGTTTGACGTCTCTGGCTAGTAAATCTAGAGGCACAAGAAATGAGAGAGAGAGACAGAGAGAGAGAGAGAGAGAGACGGGGCTTGCAGGACAGTTGCAACATGCAGGCCACTGAGACAGCTGTTCAGTGAGCCGCATCTTAGGTCTTACTGCAGCCCAACTTCATCTTTCAAGCCCACCTTCACTACTTAAATCTCCATTAAGAGCCTTTTGCTTTCTGTCTAACAGATTGGGTTTGTCCCACGCTCGGTGCGAGGGTTTGAAGTGGGTGATCGGACCGAGGAGGGTCAGGAGGGATTCCTGATTCCCGATGTTCTGTCAGAAGATAAGGTGTTTTACCTTCCGCTCGGAAAAGACTCGAATAATTTAGGGACACTGATTATATTTGGTTTCCTCCTTTGCAAGTGTCAAACCTAATGCTGTTTGTGGTGGGTAATCACAAGTATTTAAGTGGTCATCTATACCCTCAAAAAAAACCACATAAATAGACATTTTAAGAGGATAGTTGTCGAATTATACGTTGTTTTACCATTCAAATCAAAGCAGTTTTTATCCATATACGGTCAAATTCAATCAAGGCGTAAAGATGTTAGACATTTCGTAATTTCAAATGCAGAGAGAGATATTTATTGATATTTTAACAGTTTGTTCATGGGTATAGTTTGGGGCAGTGGTGCCCAAACTCGGCTTTCCAGGCCCGGCATCCTGCATGTTTTAGTTCTCTCCCCGGTTTAACGCACGTGGATCAAATGATGGCTCATTAAAAGGCCTAAGAGGAACATTGACAAGCTGAAAAGGTTGTTACTGCCACCAGGGAGAGAACTAAAACATGCAGGATGCCGAACCGACTTTGGGCACCACTGGTTTATCTTAATCAGTACGTTCTGCCACCACTGGCCATTTGACGACATCCGTGACACCCCTGATACCGAACATGATACAATTCATCCTCTTGCAACCTGGATGCATCATTACTACTTTCGTTGTCTTTCATTACAGCATTGGTTTTAAAATCACAATGTAATCTGATGAATGGGGTTGATAGCAGATCCACTGCCGCAGTCATCTGGACGATGGCGTGTGAGATGTCAGACTGCTGCAGTACGTCCAGGTTGACTCAGAGAGGTTGCCACAGAAACGGTCGAAAACAAAACAACACTTGCTAAATATTGATGCTTTCTGAAGACTGGCAACTGTAAATAACCCACCCTGTTATCGAGGGAACGGGTGCAGGGCAGGAAGGAAGTTGTTTCCAGCAGGTCAACCGTACCCGGCTCCCAGTAACGTCTTCTGTGCGTTCTTACTGGGTTAGCTCAGTCAGTTGGCGGCCTTCCTCCCAGCGATGCAGCTCTTTCTCAGCAACAAGCTGTTATCTTGCATACATGAAAAGGTTATGCTCATCCCCATGGAACCACAAACAAACATACAACACGTACTTCTCCCGAAGCCAGGGATGTGCACAAAGGTGCCCGAACAACATGGGGAAAAAATATATATAACATAAGACTTATTCTTGTTTCCATGTATTTGAACTACGTGCTTCAACTGTTTTAAAAAAACTAAATTTTTGTAAAACAATATCTTGACTAGGTTTGTTCATCCCGCAGAACGCTATCCGGTCTATTGTCTGACACAATGAAGCCTGTCAGAGCCTTGCTTGTAAAATATCCTGAAAACTACCCGTTATTTCCCTGCCTCTTCAACAGTTTACTACTTTTGTGTTGATTTATCACATAAAATCCCCACCGAACGCGCCAAAGTTTATGCTTTTGACGTGAAAAAAAACAACACACTGAAAGGTTCAAAAGATACGGATATTTTTCAAAAGCAGAGACAGGAGTGGGCAAACAAAACTCAGGAGGGCCTTTCATGTTTCTTTGCTTCAAATTGGAGGGTGAGCTCAGTGTATCCAACTGGATGCCTTTTACATTCCATTGCTGCTTTGTGCAAATCTTGTTTAGTCTGTGTTGAGGTTGTACCGATTAAAAAAAAAAAAAAAAAAGAGGTAAATATGTGAATACAGCTGTGTGGTTACAGATCTCTCATTATGCTTATCTCCTGTTTTCAAGACGTATGTTTATGTTGTTTCTTTTTTGTTGTCAAAGCCAAGGTTACAAACTATATTAAAAAAAAAGGTAAACATAATAATTAGTTTGCTTTTGTAATCAGTTTTTCATAATTAAATGTCAAAGAAAAGTTTAGTTTTTGAATAAATCAAACTTTTTCTTTTGATTGTTTACCGCTTGCGAAACTCCTTTTTAAGTTTTGTCAGAACCCGTGTAGAAGTCGGCGCCGTCAAGGTCAGTCACGTATTTGTTGCTCCCTTGTGTTCCATTAATTACGGCCCTTTTCAAAATGTCCTCACCTGATTAGAAATCACTTAGGCTGATGTTAAAGCTGTAAATTAGCTTTTGCAAGTAGAGCACCTCAATCAGCGGGGTCTCTCTCCATAAATCCCAAGGTGGGCGGTTGAGGGGGCGAGGGGACGGGGGGAAGAGGTCAGTGGATTTTCCAGGGAGAAGGCTACAGTAATGACTCAAGTGGGAGACAAAAGGCGCAGGCAGGGGAGGAGGTGGGGGAGAAAAATGGAAAGGAGAAAGAAGTGCAGAACCCATTGTGCGTGTGAGCAGACCTCCTCTGAGTTAATTACCTCCCCTCCATTTTCTTTCAGCCGTTTCACGATAACGCGGGGCAAAAGGGGGCATCCCGCGGAGGGTAAACAGAGGGCTAACAAAGATGCACTAGTCATGGACCAAATGAGCTGAAAGAAACATATTTGAAAAACATTAGGAGATAACGGAAACGCGAGCTGCTGGAGACAAAACCTGAAGAAAATCCACAATGAAAAATCCAGGAAGTCTTTCCGCAGGCATCTCTTTCTCTCTGTGTTGTCCTGCGAGATAGAGGGGAGTAGAGATAACGGACGCTTTTGAAAACCTCACAAGTCCTTTTCTTCAGCAGCCCAGCAGTGGCTGTTTATCCCCTGGTATTTTATCTCCAAAGTCTGCCTTTCTGGTGCCGATAAGCGGAGAAATCTTTACCCAACAACAACATGAAAGTCGCATCAGATTCCCGACGGAAACACAAATATGGAGTCGCTTTAAATAAATGAGGAAAAGATGCCGCTGCTCAAAGGAGTGGCCGGCATAAAACGCGTTCGCGAAGGTGAATTTATGTGTCTTTAAATTGAATATTTTTGGTTCTGCTATCTTTAGAGGAATAGAGCTTTACAATAAAGAAGTGTTGTGAAAGAGTCCGTCTCGGGGCTTGTGATTGGAAAAGTTCTGGCCCCTGACACACTGCCTTGCCTGAGGCGGGCTGGTCTTCAGCTGCCTGCCTGACTGCTGATGTAACCCGAGGTCAGGAGTGAGCACAACCCAGCGGACAGAACTCTCATTCTGAAAGCATCCCTGACGCCATCGTATTGCCTCTGTGTGTCTGGAAGCGTTACAAACCCAACTCCTCTCCGGATGACGTGGAAACCTTCTGTCGGTGCCTCAAAGTGCGAGAGCTCACCGTGGCTTTGTGTCCGGCTAACTCGCACTTTCACTTAGCTGGTGAAATTCCCAGCAACCTCCAAAGGCACGGTCAGGTCAGGTCAGGTCAGGTCAGGTCAGGTCGGGACTTTGAGCAAAGGCGTTGCTTGGGAGGACTTTAGGTCGCCTGCACTCGGCCTGTGGCGTTCCCGCCATCACAATCGGAATCAGTTTCGTTGGCAAAGAATGTTCGACCGAAATGAATTTGACTTCAGTTTCACCACATCATACCGTACCAACTTTGAAACATCGGAAGCAAAGTTCAGCTCATAGCAGAATACCTAAAACGTACAGATAAAGAAAAAATAAAAAGTAGATATGTCATATGAGTAAAATTCAAGTGAAACATATGGTTTTTTCACATTTGATAGACCAGTAGACTCAGTTTGATTAGGGACCAAAGTGAAACGATCCCAACTAATTAAAAAACCTGTTCTCCTCTCCGCCTGTGGTGTCGCTGCACCAAGAACTACTGAAGGAAATGACACGAAAACTTCCAAAAATGACCCGAGTTCAACTTCCTTCTTCACAAATATAAACAAAAATGGAGTGGTGTCAGATTTCATCAGTTGTAGGATTTCTCTTTTGCCTTTGATAAAAGACCAGGAGCCATTTCTTTCTATTTTGCGTGAGTTGGGGTTCCATTCACTCAAAAAGCCCAACTATGGTACAGTCCAGTTCCTGCTTTCGAGCGGCCAACCGGAGGGGCCAAGAACACAAGTAGGAGTGAAAAACACAGGCAGCAGTGTTTCGAAACAGGACTGACTCACCCCATCGTTAAGTGTCCATTACAGCAACCCGAGTGGTGTGAAATTAAAGCTTGGATTACAGTTTAAAGAGCTGACTGCATGGGGAGGGAATGGCTTAAATGACAGAAGCAGGACTTTACAACACCTCTAATTTAGTAAGAAATTGGTGTAAAATCTGCTGGCAGTGGCCCCAAATCAACAGTGATGAACTTGTAATGGCCACTTGTTGCAAAAAACATGCAAACTATGTTTTCTTTTCATTAGAATGTAATACGTTTAGGGCCAACAAAGTATAAATGAAGTATACTTATACTTCATTTATATCTGTATATTTATATAACGGTAAATAAAACTGACAACATTTACAAATGTGTTCCCCATTTGTAAATGTGTAAACATTATATGGTCTTTAGAGCCTGGCTGACATACAATAATGTTTTTAATGACACCTTCAGTGCCTTGCAAAAGTATTCATACCCCCTTTTAAATGCTTTCTCACATTATGACCACTTACCTCGTTAAATTTTATTTCAACTTCCTTCCCCACGAGTACCTCGAATGTCCTTGAGGGCTTTTTAAATTATATTAGCCGGTCCTCCAGAGCCAGTCTCTGCATATTTTAGGTGTTTCCCCGCTCCGACACACCTGAATCAAATAAATGGCTCATTAGCGAGCTACTTCAGAACCTGGTGACATGCTGAGAAAGTAATTAGGTTTTTTTTTTTTTTTTGAATCACCTGTCTTGAAGCGAGGGACACGTCTAAAACATGCGGGCCGGGGATTCTTGAGGACCGGAGCTGGCAGCCCATAATATTACCCATAAAACCTCTCATCCTGCACAGATGGCGCTCTTTAATCTTCAAACTGCATGGATGTTATTATGATCCTGAAGTGTTGTCTAAATGTGTGAAATATCTCCTTTGTGGCTGACTTTATTTTGCAAATGTAATCACTCAGAAAGCCTTTTTTAACTAAATGATTACATGTTTAGAGTAGGAAATAAGCATGAATAAAGTAGACCATTTGTGGATCCACTTGACATTTTCATTGGCAGCGGTGATATGTGACGCCACAAAAACGACTAAATAATAATAAACTAAAGGAAAACACACACCCAGAGAGCCTGTGGTGCGTCTTGGCTATCGCGGCGTGCCAACTGGCACTCTGGATGTGAACTGCAGCTGTGGGTTGGATGATACAAAAACAATAGGGTTGTTTTGTGTTGGGCGTCTTGCACGGCCAATGTGGGTTAGCCTTTAATCTTTTTTTGTTATTTTCGTTCTACAGCATGTCTAAGCTGAAATAAAATTGTCTTAATTAGAAAGTTTGACTCGCATCTTCGTTCTCTAAGAAGTGACTGTTGCTTATATATATATATATATATATATATATATATAAATCCAAGCACAGATTAGCTACATTTTCCCAGCTAGATTATTTATTGCTATTGTTTACACATTCACAGTTTCCTTGACCAAGGACACTTCAGGATCTGGACGAAGGGAAGCTGCCGTCCAGATGACGACTCTTCCCACTTGGTCATGGCTGTTTGGTTACCGCCACATCTGGAAGTGCAATGTAAGGCTGTAGGAACTAAAAACCTGTAATTGATCAAGAAATAATGACAAACTCTCTCAATTTATAACGCAATATTGGGAAAAACACATTCTCATAAGAGAAGAATGCACTGTTACCAATCAGGATTATAATAGGGTTTTTTTTTTTGTCATAGTTAAGTTTTATTTCATTGTGACTTTCTGTTTGTCTAATTCGGTTAGTTTGTAGAGTGTGTTTGCTAGTTTTTATTGGTTATTCTTTGTTAAATGGTTTTTAGTCTTAGTAGTAATTTTCATATTTTTCATGCTCTGAGTGAATTTTAGTTGTCGAATTCAAAAAGGTGAAAGTATTGAATTGTGATTATGTATACAACAGAAGATACCTTTTCAAAAAATGTATTCAGTTATTGTTGAATTACAAGTGACGGGCATTTTCTTTCAACTTTTGCTCTCGCCATTTTGCAGACTAGCGTAATTTGCCAACAGTTGATGGAAATTACTTTGTGGTAGGAAAAAAAAAAGTTTACAACAGTTTGAAAGGCTGGTAAATAGATTCATAAACACAGAAACGAAGGATATTATATCTGTAATTTCAGTATGTCTTGGTTTTATAAAGGCACACTATAGTTTTAGTTAGAGTTTTTTCCATTAGTTACCATTTTTATTTACTTCAGTTAGGAAAAAATATTTTTTATTCAGGTTCTGTTATATTCTTAGTTTTTGTTTACTATAATAACCTTGTTACCAATATGTAGCGGACTCTTGCATGAGCTCCTTCAGAGACAGGCCGCTGCGTCCCAGCTGCACAAAGTACCGTTATTGCAGATCTTTACTCTCAGCAGCGTTTAGATTTGGAGTTTTTTTCATTAGTGTATTTTTAAAGCTCAAACACATCTTTTTTTTGTTTGATTTTTTAAACTACTAAACTGTTTCGCTTTTTTTTATCCAAATGTTTAGTAATTAAACAGTTTTTTTTTCTTACGCTTTACATTTTCTTACTGTATTTTTTTTTTCCTTTTCCTTTATATTTTTACCTTCACCTGAATCTGCCTGCTTCCATTTTGCCTGTCACTTTGCTGCTGGTGTGCCCAAATTGTACAATATAGGATATTTCTAATCAATTATTTTATTTTCTATGACATTACGTTCCTTTTGCCTTTGTCATTAAAAAACGACCCATTTTTCACACGATGAAAAAGTCAGAGTAAATTGCGTCTGCTGCATCTGTTAGCAAATTGCTTGCCACAAAGAAATAAAATGTCTACCAAAGCAGTGATGCTGGACTGCTATCATTTTGAGCACTTTGGTGAAAATTTAAAACATATCTACGTCTATTTGTGAGAAATTAAGAGTACCCAAAGGTGGCTTTTAAGCTGCCAGTGTTTTCATGTGTGACTGAGTCAGGGCCACTACTTGTGTTGCCTAGCAACATTGACATTATAAGGTACTTTGTTTTCATCACTCCGGGCCACACATGCATGCTGCCCACACAAAACGCCAAGAGTTGAGTGTGTTTGGCCAAACTCCGCATAAGCCAAGAGCGCACGGAGGATTCAGTGCTGAAGGGTCAGGCCGTCCGCAGTATGTTCTGGATGACGGGGGTGGAAAAGGGTAGGGGGGGTTTAAGACCTACTTCCTGGCTGTCAGGAAGTCCAACTTCCTGTCTTGATTAATGGGGGGACTTTGGGATCACACAGAGCTACAGAGAGAGGGGCCTCCCACACACAGAGCCGTCCACATTTCACCTTGAGTGTCAACCCCCTCCTTTTTTTCTTTTTTTAATTCTCTCCGGCTCTCACGGTGCTTGAGAAAAGCAGGACTAAAATAGCCCAGGCTTGGATTTCAGCAGCTTATTGCACCATCTCGAAAGGCACTGTGATCGTCAGAAACGAAAACAGATTTCCCAATCCGCAGACACTCCTGACAGCAAAAAAAAAAAGCAAAAAAAAAAAAAAAGGAGTGGATCTCGTTTGCTCGGGGGTCACGAACGACTAAAACCGGTGCTTCTTGAACACGTCTCGTCGGTCAGGAGTCGAGTCGTGGCCAAGAATGTCAACAAGCGAACGGGCTCCTCTACAGCTAGAGGAATGTGGCAAGTGGAGTCATTAACTAACAGAATGATGGTGGACCTGCTAGAGACGTAGACTCCATGCCTTGCAATGCGTTAGACTGATAGGGAAGGCTTTCCATTGGAGGGGATGAGGGAGAGGTGCTTTTTAAGATTTCATGTCATCCTCAACCCCCCACCTCCTTGCAGATAAAGGTTGCCGTTGCCAAGGTGACTTGACAGAGAAAGGGAAAGTATCTGGCTGTTTTTTAACCCATCCTTGTGCAGGGGAAGCTTAGAAGCCAGAGGCATAGATAAGACTATTTCAATCCCTCCCTTTTCGGCGGAACAAAACCTGTACGCATGATATAGTGCCCTAAATACCTCAAGACACTTTGGCTCATTTGAAAGCTGCCTAAATATGCGAGACATGCGGTAATGAGCGAGTTGGAAGCTGCTTTCGTCCGCTAAATCGGCGCGGTGACATTAACATGCGCAGACAGACAAATCGCCTTCGTAATGAAGAAACCGAGGCGGAATGTTACAGTCAAGAGGAAAAAACTCTTTATGTTTATTAGCCATGAATTTCACATTGTGAAAAAGAAAGAAAAAAGAATCAAATGTAACAAAATAACACCGTAAAAAATCGAAACAAAACTTTTACTTGATCAAATAAGAGAAATCCGATGCACACTGACAGAATCGTCCCGTCTCGTTTACCACTTTCTGTGAAAGCTCAAGACGACGAGATGGGGGGGAAAAAATAAATCGGTGGAAATGCCGCTCAGCAATTAGGTGCAAATTGAAGGGGCATTCATTGCTCACTGTTGCCAGGGAGACTTATGTGTGGAGGGGAGGGGGAGAAATGTCCTTATCTGATTGGTTGGGTTGGAGTCTCTTAATTCAGCGACTGGATGTGGTGGACGTTACAGAGCCACAATGGTCGTCACACAAGTCTTCAAATTCACAATAGGAGGAATTTTGTGAATGGCCGAAGGAGGGCTGAGCGGCACTTTACAGGGGGATGATTTCCACTGGATGTGAATGGAAAGTGGGATGTGTGGGGGTCTTAAAGGATGAAGATCTGAAACAAAATACACCAATTCCACCAAGACAAAACCTTTTACAATGTGAATGAATTTGACAATGCAAATGCAACATGTTCAGGTCACCTAGACAGACAAACAGACAAAAACATTGAGAAGATGTTAGCAGATATGTTAAGACTTTTGTTGCTGCTGTTTTTTTTTTGGTTTGCAGAAACTTGCTTCACTGAATGTGTGTTTTTTTTGTTTTTTTTTTATGGTGAAAAGCACTGCGGTGTCTGCCCTTAACGTTACACAGCATTCGGAGCCAAACTCAAACAGCTAACGGGACCACAGGTTCACTCTCAGGGAGCCAAGTTGGCACGTGTCACACAGCCTCTGCTGTCCTTGGGACAGCTGCAAACACTGCCAAATTCTCAACCATGTCGAGGTCAATCTGTCATCGTGCCATCCTATCTTTTCTTTTGGGCTTTCATAATTAGCAAGATATGAAGGTTTTTAAATTTTTTTTTTTTTACCAATTAAGCCTTGTATTGGTCTAGATTTGAGCTGGTGCAAGCTTCTACTCACAATTTCAAAAAAGGTGTCAGATTATCTAGTTGCTTTGATATTTAAAGTAATAGCAGCACTTGCAACGTTAGCAAGTGCTGCTAAACAACACGATTAAAGAATAAGAATGTTGTCTATAATTTTAGTTTCGTGGACTCGTTGAAAAATGTACGTTAAATACATAAAAATCACTGTGTTCCCTGTGACTGAAGGGCAGGAGGCTAGCCTGCAGCCCGCTGCTTAGCAGAGACGCCAATCGCAGCTTTCAAATGATAATTTTAACATTTCGACAGACAAGACAAAAAAATTCAAAACTGCCCAATTTGTCTTTGTGTTGGCAGGTAGGTGGAGGTGGGTATTAGCCTTTTTGAGCAAGTTGAAGCTTTTAAAACAAAGAAAGGGAGAAAAAAAATGTGATTTTTTTTTGTGTGTTTTTCTAGTTTTCTAATCAAAACCTTCTTATGTTGGAAGTTGATCCCAGTTTCCAGCATATTCCCTAGTGAATTCTCCATCTTATGGTTAGCAACTCTTTCTATAATTTAAGTCTCTTTCTTTTTAAGCCACTTGAAAAGAAGTGAACAGCGAAGCTACGTCTTGGAAAAAAGCAAGTTTCTCCTGGCAAAGACTGAAGTGTGCAAAAGGCAGCTCACTGAGACCAAATGAAACACAACACTTGGCCATGCACGACATAACCCAGACGTACATTCACATCTGAATGCAGGCAGAACAGAAATAAATAGGATTAAACATATTAACATGACACAGTATACCAGTACCATATAAATTAAGACTACACTGCAGCAAGTTCAAGAAGAAAGTGTTTTTTTTTTTTTCGAAAAAGGATAATAAATTCAGCTTTTTGTGTTAAGGTGACAAGACTTTTTGAGGAGTACATGCCAGTTTTCACTGAACCACTGTGAGAGAACATGCTCGAAAAAAGGACTTTGGCGGCGAATCAACAGGCGAGCCGGCGGGTCCGTCTGGAGAAAACGATGTTTTACGGCGTCGCTGCAGAATCCAAACATTGGGCGTTAACGTGTCGGCGACAAACGCCGCACACGTAAGGCCACGACCTCCAGGCACACGCAAATCCCATCGATCCGCCTCATGAGTGGCAGCGACAGGAAAGTTTTTGTAAGAGAAAAGCGCAAATGTCCTTTTTTTTCTGGGTCTGAAGCATAAATTAGAAGCTTTTAACAGTTTGAAAACAAACAAAAAAAATCAAAAGCGGGGAAGATTTGCTCCTTCATTTTTCCGTGTATGAGTCAGATATTCAGTCAAAATCCATTGATTTTGTTCTTTTTCAGTCAAACCAAAGCATTTGTCATGCTATTTATATATATTTATATATGTGTGCGTGTGTGTATATATCTATAATTTTTTTGTCATAGAGAAAACTTCACAGATCGTCACAAGCCTGTTATGACTACATATGAAGAATGCAGCTTTTCATGATATGTTTGCAGCACTCCTATGGCAGCATGAAAGCACAATGTGCACACAGGTCAGAGTCTGTGCCTCGCAGAGCAAGCGTCGGTCAGTTTGGTGTCTCGGAGCAAGATGTCCGCCTTCCTCAACGACTGCACACCTTTGGATTCTCTGCTCCTGCGTGTTTGTCTTTTTTGTTTCTCTTCTTCTCTGTTTTTTTTTTTGTTTGGTTTTGTTTTTACATTTTTTGCAACACCAAGATGAATGCGGGGCATCTGTACATCGCTGCTTGGCGTCTCTTTTTGGAGAAAGAGAATGTGTGCTTCTTCGTGGTCAGGAGACCAGCAGATGACGCGAAACCGGGGAGATCTGAGGAGAGAGAAGAAAGACTCGTTAAACAGGCCAATAAAACGAATGAGGAGGAGGATAATATAATAAAAGCAACAAAAGGTAAAAGGTTAAGTTAGTTAAGTTAGGATTAAAGTAAAAGTTATTTGCAGATAACCTGAAAAATATGTCTTTTCAAAGAACTGCAGTGGAGGAACAGCGTGGGGCAAAGAGTATCTCTTTGACTTAATTTACGTTGCGAGACACAGAAAGTGTCTTTTTATTCACATCCTGTGATCTACAGCAGTTGAGAGAAACAGCAGCCTTGATGTTCACTGTGGTTTTACAGGAGATAAAACCCAAGGGAAGTGATTAATTTCAGTGCATGTTACATTACAATACATTGTAGTGTGTCTAGCATTATTTTCTGCCAAACTTCCACCAACTGTTTCCTGCGAATCATCTGGCTGGCATCCAGCTCCTCATCTCCTCCTGAGCCAACATCACTTCACGCTAACCGTGTTTTATCGTTAGTTTCATTTTGCTCTTTTCATTTTTAAAGAATTTATTTATTATGTAGCTTATCTTGACAGCTCATCTTCATGGCTAACGTGGCTAAAATGTATTTGAATAAATCCCTCTAATGCTGGCACTTAAAAAATATAAATTAATATTGACTGAGTATGTTATATGTAACATTTCCTTAGCCTAAAACTTGAATAAACAATAGCTATGGAAGGAAGTAAAGAACTAATTTCTCCTGCACGTCTTGGATAAACAGAAAGAAAATGTTGGGATGCCACTAAGTCAAAAAAACAAGGCCATGGCCAAACTGGATTTTGAACAACTCAAATCTCTGCAAAGACGGTATGGTGTTTATGTGAACGCTGTTTTCTTAACCTTTAAACCACCAAACTTCTCCATTATTTCAAATTGTGGTTTAACTCTTACTGGTGGTACTTAGGCTCCCTTTAATGGTCCTCAAAACACTTTTTGATGTCACTCATCTATAAGATAAATAAAATACTACCATGTGTGTGAAAGATGCAAACTGAACTAAAAACAATTTATACAATAGCCATGTTAAATTTATAGTTTGAGGTTAGGGAGAAACTTCTGACTTTTATAGCTTCAGAGTACTTTCTGTAACAATCATAACCATAGATTGATATTGGCAGCCAGTTTATACCGTACCTTCACCTAACTACAAGGCATAGTTTTGTTTTTTTTATAAAGAGCATTCATTTTATTTATTTGCCCTGTCCTCAGTTATATAAGGTAGTAGAACACTATTATTTTCCTGGATTTCATGATGCCATCTGTCTCCACTACACGATTTCTAAGAGACAAATCTAGAAAGGAGAAACTCTCACAGTTCGTTATTGTTCTCCTGGAAAAAAACTCAGAGCATTTCTTTCTTTTTTTGTTTCTTTCTCTCTCCTAGCTACAATCTCCTTCTGTGAGGTCAAAACATACTTCCTTTTTCCTTTCATTCCTAAGCACTCGGCCTTTTTTTTCCATTCCTCCTCACTTCTTCTATTCACCACGTTCACTGAGTGGACTTTGTCAGTTGCCATGACAGGCAGGCGCACCGAGAAACAAGTTCTCAATGAAATTAGCAGCAGGATCTTTTACTTCGCTGGACGCTGTGTTGCTCTGGCTTACAGTTAGCTTGAACCTCCTGTCTCATCTGTCCCTTTCGAAGATGAGTCGCTCAAAATAAGGGGGGGGGACAATGAGTTCAAAAAAATGTTTCATCTCAAGAAGGGAAGGAACATTACAACGCAGGAGCAGCGGAGCTGTTCTGAGCTGTCTCCTAACATTATCAGAGGGAAGACGAGCAGAGCTACAAGAATGAGGAGTCTCTCCACTTTCTTCTTGTTTAACTCTCAGGAGCCGAGGCCTGTCAAGGCATTAGGAAAAATTAAAAAATATGAAGAAGAATTGCTTGCACAGCTTCTTACTGTGTGGGGGCATTGGTCTGGGAATTGTGCAAACATAAAGACGAGGAATGTGAGCTCACTACCCATGCTCCACATACGTCTGGCCTGCTTATCGTCAGGGCAGGACTGTTTGGGTTAGAATGAGGTCATCAAAAGAGCAGACAAAATGGTAAATCTTCAGAGTAAAATAACTATTATCAAGGATGATGTGTGTGTGTGTGTGATTGAGTTGTGAAGGATGGGGTTTATGCCTGCAAGCTCTCCAGCTCCCCTTCCTCACTTCCCCTGCTGTCGCTTCTCTCAGTCACCTATTCTTGTAGCTGATGATAAACGGCTTCCGACGCAAGTTGCAAGCTACCTCCCTCTTTTGCAATGTAAAGACCACAGCTCCCCCCGCGGCCCCCATCAAAGATGCGGGGCCTGGAGTGGTGTGGGGGAACTGAGATTGGATTAGTGACAGCAGGGTTTTGAAGCTCGGTGATGTGTGGTACAGCTAATTTACGGATCCTTTTTTCTTCTGAGAGTTTCCCCCCTACGGGAGCTATAAAGGTATCCAATTCTCTTTCAGTTACCCTTTCTGTCCTTCGGCCTTTCCAAACAGTCGCATACCTCACTTAACTGAAGCACCGAAGCACTTAACAGGTCTACCAACTTTAGTCTTGATCTTGTTTTACTAACACAACCCCAGCCTCTTGCACATTCTGAAACAGGCACAAGGAAAAGGGTCCGACCTAAAGCATTGGCATCAACTCAATATTTTGGAACATGAGGGTTGAAAGGCCCTTTCTTATACTAACTCTTGTTAGTATTAATTAAACTTACTGGTTGTCTAGGGATCCTAAATTAGGCGGTTAAAATGCTTAGTAGAGAGTCTAAGGCATGGCTCTTACCTATTGGAGAAGGTACAGGTCAATGGTTCAAGATTCAAGCTGGTAGATGTTTCCAGGTGCTGACAAAGGCAGTAGGGATGAGCGAGTACGGAACAGTTGTGATGCTGTTCCATGCATCGAGTGTGGGGTCGTAGCAGTCCAGAGTTTTACACCGCTGGGTACCAAAGTACCCGCCCACCACGTACAGTTTGTTTCCCGATGCCACAGCCTGGCAGCTCATCCGCTTGGCCGTTACGTCCCCCACTTTAGTCCACTGGTAGTTCTCGCTGCTGAACTTGTAAGCCGAGCAGGCTGAGAATTCGGTGTCCCCGCCCATGACAAATATTTGGTTCCCCAGCACGGCAGCGGCGGTGTAACGCCACGGCTGCGGGCAGGATGCCGGCACAGTCCATCGGTTTTCCTGCGGATCATAGCATTGCACCTTGGGCAGTTTGTCGTGGGTGACACTGGTTCCGCCGAAGGCAAACAACTTGAGTTTCACGCTGACCACTGCCGCGTTGCTCACACCCTCTCTGAGGGGTGCCACCATGGTCCACTTGTTTGCCACTGGGTCAAACTGTTCTACTTGTTTGAGCGACACGGACGGAGAGGCAGGGAGACAGCCTGTCGCCGCAGTGTGTCCTCCAACAACATATAGGCAGTGTTTCAGCTCCGCTGAGCCATGGCCAAACCTGGCGATGAGCATAGGTGCTGCTTTGGACCATTCCTCATGCACAGTGTCGTAGACCCATACGTCTTTGGAAACGCCGTTCTCTGATCCTCTCCCGCCTGTGATGTACACCTTACAGCCAATGGCACAGGCGCTGAACTCCTTCCTGGGACTGGGGATGTCGGCCTTTGGGATTATCTCTTTGGCTTTCTGGTCTACCAGGTACAGTTTGTCACACATGAATGTCTGTCCGCCAAGCAGGAAAAGGGCATGGCTGGTTTTTCTAGGTCGAGCACACGGGCTGTTGACCACGCCATCATTCTGGAGGATCTTCAGCTTGCAGCGAATAGCTTCATCAACCAGTTCTTTGCTTTTGGCCTGATCATTAATCAGCTCTTCTGTTGAAACATTCTCCATTAGAAAGATGGCAGGCAGCAAGGCGAGACGAACCGTTCTCAGAAGCTCTGGGAGGTAGCAGTGCCTCTTTTCTAGGTCATAGTTAATCCAATTAAGGGCAGCTTCATAAACCAGTCTCTCATCTTCTGTCTCCAGCTCCTCGTGCGACAAAAGCTGCACTACCATATCTTTGGGCAATTGGAGAAAGTCCTCTGTCTTGCAAATGGCAGGGAAGTTGCTTAGACACATGCCCCAGGAGAGCTCTGACAGCTTCGTACACTGGTGGGCGTCAGACAGCAACAGCATGCCAAGACAGTTGGACGGATGAAGGTTTCTTTCCAGGAATTCGGCGCAGGCATCACGAATGTCCTGAAACTCCAACATGTCCCCAGCCTCCAGCAGCGACTCTGCATTCTCCTCATTGATCACCACCCGTGATGAGTATGCGTAGTCGAGCAGCAGCTCTAAAACCTCCGGGTGAATCGAGTCTCGGAAGTCGACCTCGCTGGCCTGGCTCTCCCTCAGACCGCCACTGAACATGGCCTCGAAGTAGCGGCTGCACGCGGCCAGCACGGCACGGTGGCAGGGGAAGGAGCGGCTGCCCGCGTGGAGGAGGACGTCTGTAAAGAGCCTCTGCTGCCGTAGAGCGTTGAGGTGCATGAGGACACTGTCGGCATAGGAGGATTTGTGGAAAAGGTAGATGTTCATGGAGCCGGTGCTGGCTCGGGATTTCCGGTTCTCATGGACGCACACTGACATTTTCATTGAATCCTGAAAAAAAATAAACAAATCTCCCATGAATGCAACATATTTAAAATCTATCAGAACAGATATAAAACACATTCTCTTTTACTATAACACACTTTAGGCAAGTCTTAATCTTTTAAATCGTGTATTTATATTTCATGTGGCTATAAACTCAAGAAAAATATTACTAGAGAAGATTCTCTTCAAAGTTAGTCATAAAAAAACAGATTAATCAGCTAGTAAAATAGGCCTAATTTGCCTCACAAATGTAATTCTCAGCAGTGAATGCTGTATGCAAACACTAGGATGTTGATGTGGCAATATTGAATCGTTCAATGCTAGTGTCCATAAAAGGATGAGAAAACATGCACAGTCTGGAAAAGGGAAAACAAAACTCCATCAGCAATAGACTGCATCATGTACACAGTGTGTCCTTGGCCAAGGACAGAGCAACTGTATTCTCTAGAAAATATTAGACCTTTATCTCTGAGCATTTCTTAAGAGAAAACTTTAAAACATGCAAGTTTGTTTTTCAAAGAAAAATGTGAGCTTGATTCTTCATTGTGATCACCCTCACTCACCCAAGAACCTGTGTGAGCTTGTACATCCACATAAAAAAAAACATCAACATACTGTGTCTGCCCTAAAATCCACACTCCTCAATAAATTTCACACAATCTCGCACTATTGCATGTAATACATAAGCTCTAAAGTCGTCCTTTCTGAGCTTCAAGTGGATCCAGCTTGCTTGTTGTTTCCTTATTGGCAGAAAGCAGCTGCAGTGTTCGGTCGGCTCCCAACCTTCCAGTTACCGGGAATTCCAAGGATTCCAAACATTGGAGGCAAAAGGCTCTCGCAAACATCCATAAAAACCTTTTCTAAACACCTGTGAGGCATGATGCATTTCTCCCTCTGCGCTCCAGATTTCTGTTTACTTGACTGAAAATGTGAATGCCCTCTGAACCCTTTTTTAAAAATTAAATTTTGCTGTGCAAAATATTTGGCGTTATTTTTTTTAACGCATTAAGATGACATTAGAATTTTTCACTTTGCATAAGTCATACAATAAGAATAAGGATGCTTTATATTTAATACAAACATAGAGCCTTTTTTTTAACATGACAGTATTTACATATTAACTAGTGCTATGACGATTTTTATATGTTTCCTTGTTTAGTTACAGGTGTAGTCCATCATATGTAAATAAAGAGTTAAAGGAATGATTCAGGATTTTTGAAACAAGGTTTTGTTAAAGGTTCATAAGCAGTTACTATCTCTCCTGGCATCTTCATTTAGAATAAATCCATATTTGTTGGTCTTGCAAGCTAAAAAGCTAATGGAAAGCCATGTGAAAGCCATGGCTTTCACGTGGCCGTGGCTCTACCATCTCAAAACATGCCAAATATTTTTAAGGTTATGGAAGGTAATACATTTCTAGGAGCCTTTAAACCATAGTGTTGCTCGCAATGACAGTTGTTTACACCAAAGTAAATGATTATTTACACAGGAAATGGATGTTGGAGGTAGTGTGCCACCAAAAATCTTCCTAAGTGAAACGCTTACTGAGAATGAAACATCAAAGTAATGACACGGATGTCCGACTGAAGTTCTCCATGTTCCAACATGTTCCCCCATTTTTTACCTAGAAGTTATTTTTTACCTTCCATGTTAATTAAGAATTTTAATGAATTATTGAGATAAAAAGGTGATAAAATACTAAAAAAATAACAGAAAATCTTGAATTAGAGGGGCACAGAATGTAATGCTGGTGAGTATGAATGGACATATATGCTACAGTTGGCTTTACTCTGACCAAAATACTTGCACGTTTCACCCCAGAAGACTACCGGTGGTGAACCAAAACCTACCTTCATTTGTCTTGAAAATAATCATTATATTTTGTGAAAAATAATGCAATCATAAAGATAAAATAGTGTTTGTATAGTTTACTATGGCTTTTTTGAGATTGGAGCTTAATAAAGGTGGCAAATATCTGCTTTAATTTTGGCTCCTTTCCACCTTGCAGTTAGCTTTAGCCTCCAGGACCAGATAAACTGGATTTACACTAAATGAAGATGCTAACAGGCAAACCTTTGTAATGTCTAATATTTTACTGTCTATAGCATCTTTTAACAGATCCTTGATTGGAGAAATCCTGAACTATCCCTTTAAGTTCTGTTAGAGGGCAGATGTTTTACCAACCTGTCGGTGGTGAGGGATTTTACATTCGCATAAGATTTGAGTTCAAAAGACCTCGTTTGTCAAAAGAGATTCCTCCCGAACTGAAGTACAGAGAGGCAAGGGGACAGTTTCCAATTTCCATAAGTTGCATCATGCGCTTAAGAATCCTCAGAATGCAGCCTTGTGAGGAGGGAAATCAAGTGTGAAGCCTGTAGGTGCAAATGCAAGAGCGGCGAGGATTTGTGAAGAGTACTGTCACTTCTACCTTTGGCTTTAGGTCTCTGTGAATTCTGAAGGAATCGCTTTGAACTCCAGCTTTGATGTTCATGACGCACAAAGAAGTAATTCTTAGCATTTGGCTGCAAGCGTAGTTCCTTAGCCACAGCTCGTCAGTTTCTTTATATTCATCCTATCTCTCTTTTCATTAACAAGTGAAGCACTTTCTGAACTTTTCAGATCACGGTCGTGTGCTGGCCTCACATGCTCGGTCCGTGATTTTCATCGGGTCGATTTACCTAACAAACCTTTGGTTTCATGCTGAACTCAAATGACTTGCGAAACCAAATTAGGGAGCCTTCCCAACAGCTTGGTAAACCGACTCGCTTTGGTGTGTGTTTGTGTGCGTTTCGCACAGGGAGCACCAGCATTATTTGTCAGCAGTTTATGAAACATAAAACCAACTGCTAACTTCGCTCAACAGGCTTTATTGCATTCCAGCAGAGACATGACCGAGGCACACGTCATCTCCTGGAATCAGCGATGATTGGAATATCCTCGCCTGGTCTCTCAACTGCAGGTGCCACCTCCTACACACACACACACACACACACACACACACACACACACACACACGCACGCACGCACACATGTACACACTCCGTCTCTGCTTCTCTAATTGGAAGTTGTAAGTAGCTTGATTTGAGTAAGTGAACCTAATAAGTCCGGGACTTAATTAGCGAGGTTCTGCTTATGCTATTAATTAGCATTTTAATAAATGCGGCCATCTATAGTTCACGTCAGAAGCAGAGAAACAGACATGCAGAGAAACGACTTCAGCAGGAACACAGCTGCAGCTCATATGATTAACTGAACAATGATGATCATGTGTAATGAGGATAAAGGTAAAAAAATTCCAGTATGAACATCTTAAACTATACAAGTCCTTCTGCAGTAGATTATAAATTTTCCCCCTATCAAGTCATAGAAGCTGTCACTTTGTTCTTCGAGTTTTTCTTATTATTTGTTCATCTTTTCAGTCCCAGTGCAAGCACTGATTTGTGTTTTAGGCCAGTGTTTTATGGTTTTCTGTCCTATTACGATCACTCTTCATGTAACTGTGATTGTGTTTTTATGATTTTTTAAAAATCTGCTTTAAATTGGTGCCTTAGTTATGAAAGATAGGTTTGTCTCATTATCATTTTGAATCTTTTTGATACGCTTTATAGCTATGTTTTCCATTTCTGATCATTTTCTGATATTTTTTATAATTTTCCTTATTTAGGCCACAAAGGGCTTCTTTGGGATGATCTTGGGGTAATTTATTGTGATATGCTTTTATCATCTAAAGCACTCTGAATTGTCTTGTGGCTGAAATGTACTATGCAAATAAAAATGACTTGACATAAACTTTAATTTTGCATATATTTATGTCTCACTTGAGCATATTAAAATTTTCTTTAATGTTATCCTTGATGTACCTTTTTTCTAATATAGCAGATATATTTAGCTTTATATGTCCCCAACATATCACATGTCAAATGAAAGTAGAGCTAGTGATCACACTGAAAGTGGAAAAAAAACAACTGAGAATCTGCATCACTAATAAAGCCAAACAGACGCAGTGGTAAAATCTAAATGTCAGCATCGTGGCATTTTGACTAAATAACCTTTAGCTTCAGTATCTCGCTTTTAATTTCCACTCCACAGTAAATTTCTCTACGAGCTGACCTCGTCGCGGCTTAAAACTTTAGAACATCTTCACAACGACAAAATGCGACATGGCCTTTTTCCTCAGAAATGCTAGCAATCTAATCTGCTGTCCAAATGTTTGTTTGTTTGAGTCGAAGAATTTCAAAATGTTCTTGTTTTAATATTCCTACTCTAATATGCATGATGTCCAGTCCTGTGTAATATCCGGAGGACATGTTTTGTATCAAACGATCTGCGGATCATGCGCTGACTTGAAAAGTGATTCGTAGGCGCAACAGTAGAAATTTAGCCCTACGCAAACTGTCCGCACCGTAAAACATAGCAGTGGTGGCAGTGTCATGCTGTGGGGATGCTTTTCTTCAGTATATACAGGGAAAACTCTGAATGTTGACAGTAGGTAGACTCGAAGGGGGTACATACAAATAAAAGGCAAACTTTATGGATAATTGAAAAAATATTGTAAAAACCACGTGCTACACTGTCCTGATGTATCGCCATATCTTTCTGAAATACATAAAAATTTGAGGTTGTTGCCAGATGAAGATTTACAGGATTTGCTCTGCTTACATGGCATGTTATTAGGATCCCACCACTTTCACCGACCAAAGCTCGCCTTGTTAGGAACATGCTGTACGCACTACGCAGAAGTTAGGCTCAGCCTGACAGACTTCTCTAACAAGAACTAACTACAGTAATCTGAGCAGCAGCATCTCCACTGACTTGTCTCTCTGTTGTTGTTTAGGGAGGTATAACGAGACCGCTTTGGAAGGAGGAAAATTCCTCTAAAACGTTAGGTGTGCGTTTGCAAGTATGAGGAAGTGATGCTTTTCCATTGTTATTTCATTCTGCAATGTAATGAGTCCTTTCATATTGACTGCATGACTGAGTTTGTGAATCATCTCTTGTGTGTGCCTCTACCTGGGAAAAAAGCACCAACATTTCTTATTGTTCATGCTTTAAAATGTGAGGATACGCATCCAGAATGCAGTCTTTTCAATACTTGGAGTTTTGATGAGCATTTCTTTTACCCTGTTTGCTTTTTTTTTTTTTTTTTTTTTTCCGTTTTTTGTCTCCCTTTTGAATTTAACATAACACACATTTCTAGGATTCGTACACAATGAAAGTAGCTCGCTGGGCTATGAGAGGGATGAGAGGCAAAATGCCATCCTCATCCTTTTCAAAAGAAACCAGATCCAACAGACGCACAGCCAGACTATGTGCCACATGCAGAAAGAAATACAAGAATGGGAAGGGGGAGAGAGAGAAGTAGAAAGAGAGAGAGGAGGGGAAAAAAAGGTCTGGCTGCAGTCTGGTGGAAATCATTGCCAGGTGCTCACAGTCGACCATGGACACGGGAAGAGAGAGGGATGGGGAGGGAGACAACTTCAAAAGTAAACACCAGGCTTATGTGGACTTAGCTCCGAGCATCTGCCGAGCGAGACGCACAACAAAGACCGCAGATGAACAGCGGCAGTGGCAGCAGGGAACGATCTAAAAACCCTCAAACAGACTCAGACTCATATACAGCCTCGTCCAAGCTGCTGCGATTTAAATAATAATAATTAAAGAAAAGTGACTAGGGAGCGTAAAACACCTTACGCCGCCAGCAAAGAGGAAGAAATCCAGAGGGAGAAAAAAGGGGAAACGTAAAATGCAAACAATAAAAGCAATATTGACATAATGAGAATGTCAACAATTCGCTTCCATTAACCTTGATGCGTTCGACCCGGACCGTTCCCCTTTCTCTGTGCAACTTTAAATTCGTAAGTCGGAGGAGAAAATAAAGCGCGTATGTGGAGGAATTGTTTGTCGTTTTTACCTCTTTGGGTGAAAGAAGGACTTCAGTCGTGCCCGACGGGTCGCTCGAGCATGCCACTCGTGAGAGCGCCACGATGCAAAGCCTTATGCGCTCGCGCGGAGTGGATGGGGGGGACTCCTTTGGTTATCTCCGAGCAAATAGGTCGCAAGAAGAGCCGCTCTCTGGCTAATACGCGGACTGGTCGTCGGGTCTGGTTGTATGCGGTGGAGAAGAGGTGAATAATAAGAGGAGAAGCTGTTTGGAGGCGTTCCTCCGGCTCCAGCTCTGCTCCGCTCCTCTTCGTCGCTCCTCCGCCTGCGCTTCCACTGAAATCAATGGGTGTGTTTACAGCGAGAGGACCGGGATGTCTATGGCAAGCCGTTTCCGTATTTAATCGAAGAACCGCGACTGTTTCTTGCCAGGTTATACAGAGCAATAATACAATTTCCATTTTTCAGAATAGCACTTTTACTAAAGATGACACCATGTTACGTTATAGCGTTTCGCAACTGCAAATTAAAAAATATGAGGTTTGAATGTAACTGCAGTCTTATTAGTGTGTTGCACTGCAACATATCAAATGTAACCTTTGACCTACAAGAACTGCTTTCAATTTATCCTTGTTGGGCCTTTAAATCGAGTCATAATATGTTGTTATCCTAGATGATGTTCACGAATCTCCAAAATATATATGCTTTCAGGCCTCCGACAAGTATAAGGTAAAACAGAAATGTATTTCAATTTGTTTCTTGTATAAGTTGTCTCATATTACCAATTTATAAATTCAGAAAGCTTTTAATGTCCTCGATAAATTAACTTAAACCTAGATCTTGTTTGGGATTGTTATATGTTTGTAACTGTGTGTGAGAAAACAACCCATTACATAATCATTAATATGATATTTTTACTGACTTTGTTGTCTGTCTAAAGAATGGAGTTTGGAAGTTAAAAAGCACTTTTAGAAATCAATAATTAAAACAATGACTGTATTTATGGCTATTAACAAAGAAATTAGTTGATATTTAATACTTTTCTAATTTCAACTTATTATACATTTTTATATTTGAGAGATCAATAAAAAAAATTATCCTACTCAAAATTATAACCAGAATGGATCCATGTTATCCACAACAATATTATCGTCGTCTCATTTTGAAAATGACACAGTGCAACAGAGATCTGAATTAAGCTCTAGATATTCAAGAGTTTTTATTTAGTTATCAAAAAGGTTAGTTGTGAATACGTAGAGTGCTACGAATATCTGAAACGTTCACTTTTACCGAAATAATTGGTTTGTTGATGACTGCTCCATTGCCAGCGCCACCTAGTAAATCTAAAACTGGATTGCCATACCTGAGAGACGGTGAGGGGAGGATCAGCTCGTCGGTCTCAGCGCACGAAACGGAGAGAAGAGAGAGACAAAGAGAGAAAGAGGGGCTCGCATGCATAGAGATGGGACGGAGAGGTTGTCTCACAAGGCGACAGCAACAAGAAACAGAAAGTAATTAAATTAAATATCTCACCTTTTAGATCCAATGCATCCAATGTTAGTGGAGAAAATGATTAGAGTTTGAAACTAAAAGCAGCTCACCATGGTAACCTAATCTCGAGTAAAAAATACCAGTTTAAAATGGTGTTTGCTCTATTTTAAACTGGTATTTAAAACAGAGCAGCACCATTCATAACACCTTGGATGATGCATAACATCACATACCTTTCATTGAAAGAAGAAAGACAACAAATATACTCAATTCTTCTAATGTACTGCAATGATAATTACTGCCTCATTGATGCTATTTGTAACTGTTATTTAGATAATTATGCGTAGACTTAATCATAAATGTAGAATGAATAGAAACTGAGTTTAATAAACGTGCAATAGCCATCATTCAGCCCGCTGACTGGTGTCCAGCAACAGGTGGAGGAGGGGCAGTGCCATTCTCTATCATCTCACATTAGAAGGAAAAATGCTTTAGCAGTTTTCAAACCGTAACCTCTTGAAAACTCTGAATATCTTACCTGCATCTCAACCTTGTCTAGTTAAAACATTTGCATGCCACCTTTAAATCTCTGTGCCGAATTTTGTTGCAGAGGTACATGTAAACATTAGAAGAACATCATGATCTTTAATATCTTTCTCTTTTTTTCTTCTTTTAATTAGACCTAAATTTCAAATGTCCCACTTTACTTAACACATTCCTGACATTCTGTCATGGCTTTTAAATTTGGAGCAACACCCCAAAATTATTCATGGTCCCCTTCTGGGCAGACCATTCAAGGCTCTCTTGTGGCACCCCTGGGCTTTTGGGGTTGGAATGACCCCCTGCCACTGGGTCAACAGATTAACCCCTTTTTTTGTCAGTTTTACCCTCTTTAGGGCCTTTTTTCAATTTATAAGCACAGAGGAACTCTAAGGAAACAATCATTCATTGGTGAAGTTAGACCTTGGGGGGGGGGCAAAACTCATATGTATCAATAAGCTGCTCCTCACTGGTGACATACAGGTGTTTCATTTTGAAACTACTTTGCGATTCAGGTATCGGTAATAGCGGAATAGTTCCCTGTATGGTCCAGCATTTAGAATAGATCCCAGACATGAGAATCCAGCGTCGACGTTAACTACAGGGACATATTTTCAGAACTTATAATCTCTAGGTGACTCCGAGTGCAAAGTTCAATCCCATAGGATTATAAAAACATTATGGTTTCTTTGCCGGGGCTCCCGGAAACGCAGGGTCCAATTTTATCCAATTTTGCGTCGTCTTAACGTGAGTCATGTCTGTGGTCTTCGCTGGCTGTGACCAAACTCTTCGTTGGACCCTTAAGGCAGTGATGCCACTATTTTGTTTTCAAGCTCTGAGCTTGTGATGTGGTGATCGAAGGGCCTTCCCTTCCCATCAGCCGTGTGTGACGTCACCAGTGCACCATTACTGCAAACAACACGTTAAATGACGACTCGAGCTTCATTAGGAACACTGTAAACAGGACCATAATGTGCCGTTAATCCCTAAGCATCTAGATGTAGCAAGAGGGACACCTAGTGGACGAAATATGTAAAAAAAAAAAAAAAAAAAAAGAGAGGCAGGTAAATGAAAAACATTTGGTTTTCCTACCAAGTTCTCCTCTTTTATTTTGTCCAACCTGCTCACAGTGTTTTAGAAAACAACAACCAGTGGTGTCTTATTTGTTTATTATCTTTAAACTAATGTGCTTTGTCAAAAAAAAAAGTCAATGATAAAGCATAAATGTTACAAAATAAATACGTAAAATTCAGCGGGTTATTACTGGTGATCCTAAAAGGGGCCTAATCACAGAAATAGCCCAAGTAGGAAGGGTCTATATGTTGGTCAAATCAATATATTAAATAAAAAAGTTTTCCAAGCAGAGGAGAAAGAGATTACCCCGAACGTGCCAGCCCTAAAATGATGCACTATGCTGTGGGGAGACTTTTCTTCAAAAGGGTCGGGGGAAGCAGGGCAGAGATGATAGAAAGATGAATTATAAGCTGTGTATTCATATTTTAGAATGGGCTATTCAAAGTCCAGACTCAAATGTCAAAGGGCATTTTGTGCCAAAGTCTGAATTACTTGCCATGGAATCAGAATGGAGGTATCTTGTACCCTTAAAAGTTGTGACATGGTGACAGTCAAAGATAGAACATAGAACAACATGCAGAACAATCCATATTACAACACTTATGAAGAGATATTAGATGTTTAGTGCTGCATAGAGTGGATGCAAAAAATGCAACTAAAATGGGGCAGAAAGAAGTGAAAAAAGTAACCAAAACAGAAGAAAAACATGTTATGATGATACAAAATGACATTTTTAGAGTTTTTGGGGTGGGAAAATGACAATAGCTACACAATAAACACAGCCACCTTGTCAGAAAACCTGGGATTTATATGCTTTACGCTACTGGACTGGATGTCAAACTGCAGCTTGTACCTGAATGAACTAATAAAAAAACCCATCAATGCTCTTATACATTAGCCCTCGTAACTGGACTAAGCTGATTTGACTAAGCTCTTTTGTGTGACCATGACAAACAAACACACTGTTACCTGTCTTATGAGAGATGCCAGAGATGAATAATGAGTGAAGAGTGGGTGGGTAAGTAGTCATCGCCGAGATGCTTGACTCAAAACAGAAGGGAGCTGGTGTTGCCTCACCTTGATGCTGAAAGATAAAAATGTAAAAACCAGTTGGACGTGTTGAAAGTGTTTGCAGTAAAGCGAGACTGGCTTCTTCCCTGATTAGGAGGTATGGGAAACGCTGTGGTTCTTTAGTTGGCATCTTTCTTTCTCAGAATAGCTTTAATTTCTGCTGGTGTAGACCGTGCACCACATCGGATCTGTTGGAGGGCAGTCGGTCTGAGCCCACCCGACAGCTGGCACCACTTATGCTGTCAGCATTGTTTCCACAGATCACTCAGGAGTAAGCGATTATTCCTCATCTGGCGTAGTCAGAGGTCGGCAGTAAGCGGGAGCCACGATGTCCCTTTGTCATTTCTGGAGGAAAGACCTGCCTGAAGGGCGTGCTGGTCTCCAGAACTTATATCTGACCTGCGGGAAAGGATTTCCAGCAGCTTCTGGAACACACTGAGTCGAAGTGCATTAAAGCAATATAAACTCATCACGATATCCGAATGTATGTTTCAGCTGTTGCTTTTATTTTATTTCGTTCTTTTTCAAAGATAAAATGTGGGAGAATCAATGTGGCAACTGCCTTTATAGATACAACCATTAAAGTCTGTGATGTAAACAGAACAGGAGGAGTGCACTGCCTGGGCTTTGTTCTAAGAGGAAGTCAGGCGCCCTTTGTGTTATTATACAGAAAGCCGTATGTGTCCTGTTTTGAACTTTAGCTGAAAACCACACAGTGTTTTATTCTCAGAAAGACTGAACCAAAATGTTCTCAGTAAGAGCTGCATGTTTTAAGCTGCTGGTTTACAACATGCGGATTATTCTCAGCTGTAATGTTACCGTCAGCCACCTAGTGGCCATTGGTTGACTTACAGCCATCACTTCTCTTAGCTCCGTGTGCCAAAGAAGTAAACAGCATTGGATTTAATTATTTAAATAACCAAACATCAGAATTTGTTTATCATTGTCATTCTTATTACCCATCAGATAATAAGAAGAAAATGGGCCTACAAAATAATAAGGTTACTGAACAAATTTGTCCACTACATTGTACAGAATTTTATAATAATAATAATAATAATAATAATAATAATAATAATAATAATAATAATAATAATAATGTTGGCCAAAAGTCATAAAGAACTAAGAAATTGCTTAAAACACAGTGGTAATAAACAAATACCTCAGCAGTTTTTTAATCTAGCATAGCAGTTTTTTACAAATGTTTTTTGTGAAGTCAGTGTTTTGCCTTTGGTTGCAAGCTACAAGTTTCATTCCCTTTCAAGGAAAACTGATTACGCCCCCCACCCCCAAAAACAAAAAAAAAATTATATATATATATATATATATATATATATATATATATATATATATATATATATATATATATTAAAAAAATGAAATCTTATAATAGATATTGTAAAAGAGTCAGCGTTTGTGGCTCCAAACGACTTTGCCAAGCTAGAGCGAAGGCAAAAATGACTCTTTGGGTTGTAAAAGTTGCTGACCTCTGGTTCATCCCTTAAAATCCAACCTTAAAATTTCAAGGGTTTGGAATCCTTTGCAACTACACTATAAAAACAGTCAAAGAATAGTTGTTTTTTTTTCCCTCATGCTGTCCTCAGGAAAAGTAGTGTAATGACTGTGCATATTATTAAAGATTTTTTAAAGTGAACTGTACCGTGACAACAAAGCAAACAGGCCTGTTCTGACGGCCTCACTGCAGTCCAGCCTGTTCTACATGAAACTGGTGCTGCAGCAGATTCTGTAAACCTGCATTCAGACTCTATTTCCTCTGTGCATGCGTGGAGCCTACATGTATCCATGTATGCACGAGAAACGCGCAATAACGAAGATTAATGTGTAACTTTTAATCAACACCTACATGTGCTCTGACCTACTTACTCAGCTGCATGTCAAAGTTTACAGAAGAAAAACATCTGATCAACCAGATGGTTGTGTTTAAGAAATACGTCACCACACTTTACTTCTTAGTTCTGACTTTCTTTTAATATTCCACAAGCACTGTGTTAAATAAATAAACACCAGATAAAAAAAAAAGAAAAACTATGAACACAAGTTCACACTTTAAACAAGATCAAAAAAAAGGGGCGGGGGGGTTGCTATTTTAGAGAAATTCAGCTACAAATTTCTTTGAACCACCAAATTCTTATGATTTACTGTCAGTGCTGGGTGCTGCCTTGAAAACCACTAAGCGTTTAATTCTTTTGTTAAAAACTCTTCAGGTTTCGCAGGCTCAGCATTTTAGAAGCGAGAATAGTTTTGTCCTTGAGCTGTTGTTTGGACCCCATAGTGATGAGATCACATGACATCCGGAAAATAGACTGAGGGGAGCTTTAAACCCTGAACAAGTCACCAGCAATGCTGCATAGAGACAGAGAACCATGTAAGCTCACACTCACACCTGGTCATTTTACAGTCGTTAATGAACTCAGCGTGTGTACTTTCATACTGTAAGAGGAAACTAAAGCAGAAATTGTGCTAAGCCAGTTATACGTTGCTAATCTTTTATATTGTAACAAACATTAAGTTCCTTGTACAGGTGGAGGAGTTAAATACATCTCCATAGCAACCACCGGGGTTGCTATTGCTTCCTTAACTAATTCAAAACATGTGAACATGTGACGTTTCCCGACTCAGGAACAAACAGAAGGAATTATTAAATCTGTTTTCTGTAACATTGGAAATATACCTTTGTCACCGTAACACTGCAAGTACAATAAAAAAACTATAATTTAAAGTGGCACCGTATTTTACGACGGAATACGAGAATAAAGTCATAATTACCAGACTGAAGTCGTTAGGAGAACTCCAACGCGAAAAAGCAGTCGTAAAACTCCGATAAAATGAAAAATGTTGAGCATCTTATGCTGTTACACTGTGGTATTGCTTTAATAAATCATTTTTAACTACGACGAAGTACTAGTACGACGGTACGACCTAGTATTAGTGCCAGACTAAGAGTAATTAAATTACGAGAATAAAGTAGAAGTATTAAAGATTAAAATTATTTTTTATTAGAGAAGCCAAATAAAAAAAGTGAAGGGTGCTGCATGTACATACGGTCTCTTTAAATTGTTACTTCCGTGTGGGGAATCCCGCCCTCTCGTTTCCCATACAAATCTCTTGTCATTCTCGTCCAGGTCTTGTGACTTTACAGCTCTTCAGTTAACATGAACAGTCTACTGGGGTTTACGTTCATCTTGCTGGCTCTCGGTTCCTGCCGGGGGCTTCAGGACAACGACGTCGACAAGGAGCCCGACCTCGTCTTCCAGCCCTCCAAATACGGCTCTCTGTGGCCTCTGCCGCAGAACGTGCAAATTTCGGATGTTTCCTTAAAGCTGAGCTCCTCCAGCTTCAGTATCACTGATGCCAAAGAGTCTGGAGCCGGGGCCAGCTGCGGCCTCCTTCAACTGGCCTACAGGAGGTCTGGAAAGTTTGGGTTTTTTCTGGCCGGGGGGTTGCGGGTGGGAGGGGTGGGTTCTCTTTCAGTTAGTTACGTTCATGATGCATTCACGGACCTGTTTTGGCTCTTATCTGCTGTATCTCTCTCCACAGGTACTATGAATACATATTTGGGGGCGCTAAAAAGCAGAAGGTGAATCGAAGCGCGAGAGCAGGTCCCACGGACCTGTTGGAGCTGCAGGTGTGGATCACATCACCTGACTCGGAGTGTGACGGTTACCCCAGTGTGTCTTCTGATGAGTCATGTGAGTCTCTTCCTCATTGATAACATTTTTTTTTGGTGACCAGCTCTTCATGCAAAAATGCCTTTAAATAGATAATATCATCTAGTGCACATAGAGCTGCATTTGGAGAACCTAAGTTTTTATGAGCGAAAAACATAGGCAAAAGAATATTGCCTCTCTAACTCCATGTGCGCAATTAAAGTATGAACATATATTTTATTTATGACTTATTTTCTGCAGGGTGCAGCTGATAAAGCAAAGCATTCCGCCTTTTACCGTTTCATTTATCCTTGGTTTTGTTTACATATTTTCTATAAAATATGTGAATAGCAAAAACTCATTTGGTTGAACTAATCAAAATAAATAACATTAATATTTTTGCACTTCAACAACATAATGGCGTTATTATTACAATTTTAAAAGGGTTACAGAAGATTTAAAACTTTCTGATACTGGTGGTGTAGATAATGTTTTATTGTTTTTTTTCTTTTGAAATAAATACACGAATAAAAAAAAACAACCTTGGAAAATAAATGTCACTTTTGCGATCATAGCGTAATTTCAGACAAAGAAATTAAAATGTTGTACATGTAGTCAGTGGAAAGGGGGAATATGCCATGAATAGTAATATTAATTTACAAAATGACCTGTCATTGACAAACTGTCAATATATATTCAGCTCACGTTGCATTTCCCATAGTGCCACTTTAAAGCACTATTTAGCGTCTGTTACCTACAGTTGTTATGAAAAAGTTGAATATATAAAAAAAAAAAACTTAAGAGAAATATGACTTCATTTCATAGCTGTACTTTGAAATTGGCCTCTCTGTCTTTAAGAAGCTCAGCTTTTACCCAAAACGACTTTCCCATTTTGAAGAGTGGCTAAATGAAGTTGCACATCGTATCTACACACTGGAAATGGGAAGTAGTGGTAAATTTAAAAAAAAGTTCCTGAAAACTCATCATCTTAAAAAATGTTTCAGTTGCATTTATCGGATTAAAAAAAAACCTAGCCACAAATTGTGACCCAAGTTATTAAGAAAAACGCATAAATCATATCCCATTGAATACTTTAATTAAATGGTTTCATTTTTTTCACCCTGACATTATGCTTCTGCATTAAAAAGTACATTTCCAAATTTAAAAAAATGGATCTTATGATGAAGTCTCTGTTTTAAATTTAGTTAAATTATCTTGTCTTATTAGTATATTTAAATGTAAAAAGTAATTATTATAGGCTTGATCTCTGCTGCCTTTTAGTAATGAGGGATCATGAAAATATTTTCTTGGAGTTGATCCCACTGCAGTGAAAAATCGTGGCTAATGAAGCATAGGGAAGATTACCATCTCACAAGTTTACAGTCAACTTGACACACTTAGATAATCTTATCTAATGAAATGATAAACAGTCACATTTTTCGGTGAGCGATTTAGCTCCATTTGATCAAAGAGGAATTTGTAAAGAGCTGGACAAAAAAAAAAAACATGTGCTTTAGCTAGTGAATACATTTTCCAAGAACAGTAATCCTACTTGTGATGGGAAGGAGGAAGTAAAGATTACCTGGAAAGCAAATTCAAGGATTAACCCAGACCAAATGTTTCATGGCTTACAGTCCTGATTTAACCTCCTGGAAAGCTTTACCAGGTCTTACTACAACTGTTTGTTTCTGCAGATGAGCTGACCGTGGATCAGCCGATCGCTGTCCTGAAAGCACCGAAGGTCTGGGGAGCCCTGCATGGTAGGAGTTTATTTACCCATGTGCCTGGTTTTAAATCATCATCAAATGACAAGTACATAACTTTTTTCTCTCTCTCTATTGTGAGGTCAATTATTCAATTGCGTTTGTTATGAGGTCAACATAACAAAATTAAATTTAGATCTTATGTCCCGTGACATAAGACGTGCAGGACATTTTTAAATGGGGTTTAACTTGCTTGGAAATGTGTATTTTATGTCGTCTTCTCCTTTTTGAGGTCTGGAGACTTTCAGCCAGTTGGTCTTTGAGGACGAGTATGGAACCGTAAGTGAGACAGATGAATTGGGTCTATCTCCTTGTTGGTGAACCGTTTCCCACCACAGGTGTTTAAGCTGCGGTTTATGTTGTTTCTGCAACTTTTTCCCAGAAAACCATCAATTCAACGGTTATCAGTGACTTCCCAAGATTTGCTCACCGAGGCATCTTGCTGGACACGTCTCGGCATTTCCTTCCAGTTAAAGCCATCCTGACAAATCTGGTACATAAGCCACATGTTTTTGGAGCAAGTAGTTAATTTATCGTAACTTTTTAAAAATGTATTCCACTTTACTTCACCCTGCAGGAAATCATGGCGATGAATAAATTCAACGTCTTCCACTGGCACATCGTCGATGATCCGTCTTTTCCCTACTTGAGCCGGACGTTCCCAAACTTGAGCCAAAAGGTTCCAGAAAAGCTTCATCATCTCAGGTTACCCAAATGTTTCATCCCCCGGTGTTGACATAAATGTATCCCATCACAATGTTGACAGGGCGCTTACCACCCGTACACCCACGTGTACACACCCGCAGATGTGAAAATGGTGATCGAGTTCGCCCGCCTCAGAGGCATTAGGGTCGTCTCCGAGTTTGACACCCCAGGACACACGCAGTCTTGGGGTAAAGGTGGGTTCCCTAGTTGCTGCTGTCCACATTTGGTTTCAGCTCCTACATTCTCCTGATGTCCGCTTCCGTCTCAGGTCAAACTGACCTGCTCACACCTTGCTACTCCGGCTCCAAGCCATCTGGCACCTTCGGACCGGTGAACCCCATCCTCAACTCCACTTACGACTTCATGACGCAGTTCTTCAAAGAGATCAGCGAAGTTTTTCCCGATGCCTACATTCACCTGGGAGGTGACGAGGTGTCCTTCGAGTGCTGGTGAGGAGCCCTGATCCGTCTAATAGACCAGAGAGATGTTAGCGGCTGTTATTTACTTATTTATTGTCTCTACAGGCAGTCCAACCCAGACATTCAGAAGTTCATGGAGCAGCAAGGCTTTGGAAAGGACTACAGGAAACTGGAGTCCTTCTACATCCAAAAGTGCGCATCTTATTTTAGTTCCTTTTGTAGAAAATATTCAGACATTTCTTTTTATTGATTGATTTTTTTCATATAATAGACTTCTGGACATTGTCGCTGCTACCAATAAAGGCTACATCATCTGGCAGGAGGTCTTTGACAATGGTGTTAAGGTATACTCAATTTTTCTTATTTTTGTAAAGTGAATGCAAAATTTGTTACTTAAAATAGTGTAAAATGATTGTTAAACTGCAGTCTGTTTTTAACTCTGCTTTTATTGAATAATTTAGGAAACTTATTATATGGACCCTGGAGATGCTTCTAAGTTGTCTTTTAATGTTGTCCCACCATTTGCAATATTCCTACAATCATCTGGAGCCGTGCCGAAATTTTGTGTTGCATTATCAATAAGTCCTATCAAAACAGGGAACAAAAATGCTAGTACTAGCTGCAGACGTAAATGGGAGCATTTTTATAATTTTATTTTACAGATTAAGCAGTATGTGTCAATTCAAGACAGCTTTGATGATTTGGTATCTTGTGCAAAAAAAGATTGTACTTATTGCTATTTGTCTGTCATTTTGGGAAGCTGTACAAAATATGTGGCTTTGTATCAACTGTACTAAACTCAGCTACAGTTCATTCTGGAAAATTTTGGGTATTCAAATTTCTATGCAGCTGCTCAAAAGCAGTTCGACTCAGATAAAACAAGTCTCTACTGACAATTTTTTTACAGTAAGTAAAGAAAAAAAATCAGAAGTTGACTTGAGCTAAACTTGAATACATTGATAGAAATAAAATAAAAGCAAAAAGAGTCTTTCCCTAAATATTTCCAGATTGATCTTCAATTTTTTTCCCTCCAACTGGCTTTCTTTTTAAGCTACGTCTGCAGTATATTAAAAACATGGGTTTGACTTGTAACAATTGCAGCTGAAGCCCGACACAGTAGTGCACGTGTGGATTGGCAGTGGGAGTAACTCAGAGATGAGCAAAGTGACCGCAGCCGGATTCACCACCATCCTCTCCGCCCCATGGTACTTAGATTATATTAGCATTGGACAGGACTGGCTGAATTACTACAAGGTTGAGCCGCTCAACTTCAACGGTCAGTTTTAGTAGTTAATAATAATAATAATAATAATGATGATGATGAAGATAAAGATGATGATTACTTTCCCCCCCCACCCAATCATCTCATGATTGAGGGAGGGGGATCACTTTTCAGCTCGTTTTTGTTCAACAGACTTAAATTTAAAGAAACTGCACAGTTGTGACAACAAAAGTCAGTGTGTGAACATGGGGCAGTGCGGTTGGTGGTTTTGCTTCTTTATTTGCGTATTTCACCCGACTGGTTGACTTCAGTCTTTGGTTTCACAATGATCAGGTCAAACAAGATAACCTCTATCATCAGACGAAAGGTGCTCAGAACCTCTCCAGGTTCAGGGATGTTTTGGAGGGACCACCATCAGCAGATGGAAAAACTCATTGTGGTCTGTTATTTCAATCTGTCTCCCTCTCTGTATACGTGTGTGTGTGTGCGTGCGTGTGTGTGTGCTCTGTAGCTGAAACCAGACACACTAATCCACATTTGGAAAGGAACCCCGCAGGCGTACCAGTCTGAGATGGCAAGAATTACGTCGGCAGGGTACAAGACCCTGCTGTCGGCTCCGTGGTACCTGAACCATATCACCTATGGCCAGGACTGGCCGGGCTTTTACAAAGCCGACCCGCAAGATTTTCAGGGTTTGTGTCTGCATGATGTATATAGTATATACTGGTTACGCCTCACCTAGTTGCAACTGCCTTGTTCCTGAAGCTAGCTCTAGTGTTGCCACACAGCTAGCATCTGCAGGAAGTTAGAAAAGCAGCAATTGGCTAGCGACCTGTGGACTTTATTTACTAAAGACCACAGATTACTCTGTAACCAGGTCATCTGTTTCAACAGTCCTATAAAATAAGAGGTTTTATTGCTGAAAATGCCTAAAAGTCAAAAGGTTTTTCCAGCTTTGAGACTCTTCGCTGCATGTTGACTCAAACGTGACTCAGCATGTAAAGATTAATGGATCAGGCTTGTTAACAGAAAGATTCATGAATCAACCACTGTCCTCCTGAAATAGAGCTAGGCAAAGGTAAATGGAGCACAGCTCATTGCTTATCAAACTTGCCAGTTTGATGAGTAAAAATGAAAATTACTCTGAGAGAAATGTTTTCTCGCACAGAGATGTTGTCACCTTCTCAAATGTTAAAATAATTTTACAAAAATCAAAGTGTTAATGTAAACAGTGTTATGCACAGACATTTTGAGAAAAACTAGATTGAAGACTTTGCGTTTCAACCAGTTGGCGAGAAAATTCTGGCTCAAATTTCTTTCAATAGGAGCCAAAACACAAGAACCATGAATGTTTGAAACATATACATTTGCATGGATTTGTGTCACTATTCTGTATGAAACGCAGGGAATGTGTTGATTACGATCAGCACTTCTACGCGGGCCCTGCTTTATTATTCAGTCGGCGTTTGGCTAAAATGAAGCAAAATCCTTTAACTAAAACTGACATGTCCCAGTGTTGTCACTCCTGTGCAAATCTTTGTAAGCCTGTTGAATAAAGAGCAGGAAAATGTGCTTGTGCTTATGAAAAGGAAGCTGAATTTTGTGAAAATATGCTTAAAAAAAACAGGAACTGAAGAACAAAAGAAGCTTGTGATTGGTGGAGAGGCCTGTATGTGGGGAGAGTACGTGGACGCTACGAATCTGATACCGAGACTCTGGTAAAATATGTCTGTCTTAGCTTATTTTAAAGGCATTTATTTTTCACTTTTTGTCATGTTTATAGGCACAAACTTTAGTGTGTTTTTTGTTGTGTTAAGGGATAGCGTGCGAAAATTCTAAGTCCATGTTGTCGACTCCTAGTGTTAATACTTTTTTTTTTTCGAAGCACTGTAATCACAAATGATACCAAAATGCTATTTTATATGTCTTAGGCCTCGAGCCAGTGCTGTAGCAGAGCGGCTGTGGAGCGCTAAAGAGGTCACAGACACCGGCGATGCCTTCAGCAGACTTTCTCTTCACCGCTGTCGCTTGGTAGAGTAAGTATCCAGATAAGTACGTAACGGATATTATTACTTATTACAAGAGAAATTACGAATATTTTTTCTTTTCTGTAAGGCGTGGGATACCAGCTGAGCCGCTGACTCCCAGCTTCTGCCTGCATGAATACAAAGGCGTCTGAGCGCTGATGTGCTGGTCTGGGAACCGAAAAGGGAAGCACACGCACTCACAATTAACTTTTATGCGTGGTTTGTAAAACTGGGGAATCAAATGAGGAGCTTCTGCTTCAGAGCTGTCACTGTACTTATTGAATGCGATGCACAAATCTTATGTTCTATGTCGACGTGAATGATTTTTTTTTTCTACATGCTTTTGTTTTTGTTGGTGAGACTGTTTCTAAAGATTTCAATAAAATCTTGAAATTGTAATTGCTTCCGTGTTTTTGTTTTTATTAGCAAAAACTATACAGAAATGCAGCGGCTGCGGATTCATTTAGCAGCATAAGAGGAGTATGACATCGTCCCCTTTCAATGTAATCTCAATATTTACCATAATAAATAGCTTTTTTTTTTTTTCACAGAAAATGTGAAGAAAACTGTAAAAATGTGTGATCACATCAGACCGGACATTCTTTTAAGAAGTGTGCTCTGGTCATGGGGGTTCATGGCTTCGTAGGCGTCCAACTCCATTGAGAAAGTGGCGTTCCCAGAGGTCACAGTTCGCAGGACAGTGGAATAACCCTTTGACGTGTCAGAAGATTAAATCATTAAATGACTTTCAGAGAGCAGAGGCAGACATATCATTTAAATCATGCTGAATCTCACCATCATTTCAGCCAGGGGCACCGTTGCCATCAGCACCTTATTGTCGTGGCGACTCTGGATTTCTCTGACAGTCCCCCGTCTTTGGGCCAGGTCCCCCAGCACCGAGCTGAGGTACTCCTCCCCGACGGTGACCTCCAGGGACATGACGGGCTCCAGGACCTGTCCCCCTGCCAGCCTCAGGGCCTGGGTTCCCGAAGCGACACTGTTAAGCCCAGGCCATCTACTGTGCAACGCTTTTTAACATGAACAAACATTCTAGGTTTACCTTCAGCATGCAACGGGACACGCAGGCCGACACCATGGCCGGAGACGTCCCCGGCTCCACGGAAACACTGTGGATCAGAGAAGAAACGCCCCAGATGGGGTAACCCAGCAACGGGCCTGAGGGGGAAAGAAAATCATATTTGAAAACCCTAATGGTCAATCCATATGGTTTTGAATAAGCTGCTTTTGGCTTTTTTTGTGTGTGTATTTGAAATATGTCAGGTTTCTCTTTATATAAGATTATCATTCTTCCTGCTCCTTGTTCATTCAACTGATTTTTTTAGTTATTACATGAACTATTCATGTAACAACTATTACAATTTGTAACAATTTATTGATTGAAAGAAAAAAAAAAACAGTTTTCAGCACATTTCCAGACCTTTAACAAAAAGTGCAAACTGACATCCTTAATCTGGATTTTTTCTTCTTTTTTTTTTTCTTTTTGTCATTTTGTTGAACATTTTTACTACTACCCTTTGCCTTGTTGTTGCGATAAAGACTTTCATGTTTAGGAATAAGAAAGAATTATTAAAACTACTTTTACCTTGAAGGTATGAGCTTTGCACTCCGTTTTCCACAGCCTCTTTTGTTTCTGGCTGGATCTGCATTTGTAGTTCTTCTGTAAATGCTACTTCACACGAGGCGAAGTCTACCGGTCTGACGGTCAGATTGACCGACGCTGCATGCCTTCTGTCCCCTATGGTTCGGTCCAGTGTGTCTGAATAAAGGCGGATTCATTAGCTGATATTTTCAGCCTTCCAGAAATAAACTTTGAAGCAGGGTACCTGCAGTGGAGGCTTCCTGGAGGATAGTTTCTCTGTAGGCCACCTGCAGCGGCCCGAGGTGAGTCTCGATGCCGTATTCTCGTCTGATTCGGTCGTGGATGATGTCGATGTGCAGCTCTCCCATCCCGCACAGGATGGTCTTGGCACCGAGGGAAAACAGGATGTTTAAAATTAACCCGCTGTGCTCAGAACAAAGCTCTAGCTGATCCAAAAAAAAATGCTAGTACCTGACCAGAATCGGGGTCAACTCTGACTTTCAGGCTGGGGTCTTCTCTCTGCAGGCAGTTGAGCGCACTCTCCAGATCTTTTAGTGAAGAAAGAAAAGAAATGTTTGAAAGACTGGACATTTTTCGGGAGTCAAGATAAACACTATACTAAAATGTTTTCTCTTTAGGGGAATCAATTTTGAGGTATTTTTGGTGGGATTTCATCCAGGAGATCAACACAAAGCGAGACAAGACGGAGGAAATTTGTGAAAATAGCATTTTGCATTTTTAATTCAGGGGAAAAAAGAAAACTAATTGTGTGATTGTTGACCCTAGCACCGACCTGCCTGCTTGGCCATGGTGGGGGGTTCTATGGTGCAGAAGAAGACAGGATCAGGGACCTCCACTCCCGACAGGACGATGCCGATGTCGGCTTGGTCTCCACGTTTCGTCCCCGTCCCGCCGTCGCTCTGCGCTCGACGAGCAGCGGCAGCCGCGGACACCTTGGAGGAAACGATGGTGTCTCCCGTGACCGTCTGACGTGAAAGTGCAAAAACATGAGCAAACTCTTAATATTCAAAAAAGGCGTGGGGAATAAACGGGTCACCTGCTTCAGTCCTACGGTCAGGGCGATGTTCCCTGCACTCATGGAGGGGATTTCAACCTGCTGGTCAGCGAACGGCACCAGCAGTCGGCTCATCCTCTCCCTGCAAACAGAACGTTTCAATCACTCCGTATCATAAGAATAAGCGACGCTGCGGCTGCCGGGATGGAAACGACATACGTGTTGTTCCGGTTTATGTTGTGGACGGCCGTCTGTGATTTCAGCGTTCCAGAGTAGATCCTGAGGAACACCAGCGGACCGCGCTGCTTGTCGTGGAGAACCTTAAAGGCCAAGGCGCACAGGTCGTCTTTGTACCACCGTCTGCTGGCCCAAAACAGACATATAATTTTATTAAAAACAATGACACATTATTTGAAATAAATAAATTAAGAATTCAGTCCCCACTTTTAGATCAAGTAAATAAAGTAAATCAATTCTGTAAAATAAAACCTTCAGGGCCACTCCAAAAAAATATGTGCCCAATATCACTTGAGAGTTTTTTATAGTTAAATTATTCATGATGATGCACAATAGAAAGTTTATTCACATCTGTTAAATATTTACACTGATACAACAAAAATAATTCAAAGATATGAATAATTAACCTTAAAATATGCTTAGTATTTTACTTAGAAATGAATTTAAAATGTATGTTCCTAAAAGAATTGTAGCCCTAACCTTAACTTTTTGCAGAGAAACATGATTTTCTTGTAACCCAACACAAAGACATTCAGAATATTATCTGCCACATTTAATTGGATGTTTTCTTGTCTTTATTTTATTTTGGAGAGGAACTATTCTTACTGTGATATTTCAATAAATAAACTAAAACTGAATGTTACATTTACAGTGTGAGATAATACTTTTCCAATAAAATATTTCCTTCCCTTATCATTTTCCATAGGCGACGTAATGCATATAAGGTTCTACATATAATTTGACATCCGTTTATTTAACAGATTAAATTACTGAAACAGGTTTCAGAGGTCACTCACACCAGGTCTTGGTGCCGTTCGTTAGGAGCGGGAAGGTAAGAGGTGATGGCGTCTAAAAGAGGCTGAACGCCTTTGTTTCTCAGAGAGCTCCCACACAGCACCGGCACGCCTTTCCGGGCCAAGGTCACCCGCCGCACAGCTTCCTGTAGCTGGAATATCAGATTAAACACAGGTAAGTTTGTAAAGTATTATTACATCTGAACACAAAGTCCTGTTGTAGGTCAGTGCAATGGAAGACTTGCTTTTTTTGCGGGAACAGCCTCAAAATTGTCACTAAAATCCGTTAGCAGCAGCTCAGCAAATTCATCGTCCAGATCAGCCACCTGGAATTCAGAGAAAAAAAACGCTCATCAAAGACCATTCTTTTTTAAAGTTAGCTGTTGCTGCAGATTCCAGGATGTGTACCTGCTCAATGAGTGCCGTCCTGGCCTCACCGGCTGCTTCCAGGAGTTCTGGATCTTCGGATTGGCCGAGAGATTTGGCTTCAAATGTTCGTCCGTCGTCTTGTGTCGATGTCAGGTTCCACGTGAGCTTCTGATTGGTCAACAAGTCCACCACACCTGTAAAGTTCTTACCGCTGCCGATTGGTATCTAGACAGGGATCGATTTAGGAGGAGCTTACAATAAAACCTCATATTTGTTATTTACAAAGATGTTTATGTTGTAGCTGAACACAAGAGTTGGAAATAAAAGGAATTTATTCAGTAAAAATGAACAATTTAGAGAGAATGTTGATGTACCTGCAGGAGGACTGGAGTGGCTTTCAGTTTCAGTCTTATGCTCTCAAGTGAGAAATTTAGGCTGTAAGAAAAATAAAATATAGCTTCATTTTTAATATCATGTAAAGAAAACCCACAGTTTTCAGAAGACAAGATGTCCGAGTCACTTACTCTGCTGTAGGTTTGTCCATCTTATTCAGGAAACAAACGCAGGGTATATGGTGCTTCTCTGCTTGCCTCCACACGGTCAGAGTCTGGGCCTGTTAGGGTTATCAAAGGCAGCGGAAGTTGCTAATTACACGAGGAAAATCGTTTTTAAATCTAAAATGAAAAAATATATCTGCTTTGCCAACCTCGACGCCAGCAGACGAGTCAAACACGGCAACAGCCCCGTCAAGAACACGAAGCGCCCGTTCCACCTCCAGAGTGAAGTCGACATGGCCTGCAAACGCACGAGCTCTACGCTTATTTGTACTTTCATTTTAATATTTTAGGCTTAACAAGTTTTTTTAATTTATCTACCTGGCGTATCTATGAGGTTGATGCGGTGGCTTTTCCAATCAAACGTGACAGCTGCTGACTGGATGGTGATGCCGCGTTCCCTCTCTTGAGCCATGAAATCCGTGACCGTGTCCCCGTCGTCCACGTCTGACGGAAACAAACGAGCCAACAGTTCAAGCCATGGAAAACAGACGTCCACACACTGCTGTCTGTGTCTGACACACACCTCCTAAGGCCCTCGTGTAGCCGGAGTAATACAACATCCTCTCTGTTGTGGTCGTCTTTCCTGCGTCGATGTGAGCCATGATGCCGATGTTTCGGATCCTGCAGAAACACAGCACACATTAACACTGATCTAATAGGACATGTAGAAAATGGTCAGTAAAATTTGGTTGCTGAATAAAAACGCCTTACTTGGAAATGTCGGGGTTGAGCACCGCCCGCAGTGATTTGATATCATCTGTGATAGTTAGCAAGAAGGTAAATGCTGAGTATTTGACTAAATCCAAGTTAATCAATGGTGTATGTTTTTAAGAAAATTAATAATTTTGTCACATTAGTAATAATTGGAGGTTAATTGCTTATTGTGTACATCATAACTTACTGGATTTTTTTTTTTATGTTTTAAAAATATGATTTATTTGCATAAATTCCTTGAATGCCTTACAAATGTATTTTCAACTCTTGAACTTTTCATTTTATTACATTACAGACACAAGATGTATTTAATTTTTCTTTTTTTTGTGAAATAGAAGAAAAACTATAAAGAATTTTCAAAACGTTTGACCAGAAAAAGCATCTAAAAAGTGTAGTGTGCAAATGTGTTAACCTACTTTACTCTAATACCCTCAAATAAAATGTATTTAAATAAATGATTGTTTAATGAATCTGGAAAAGCTTTTTCAGAGATGCAGAGATCCACAGCTTAGGAGATAAAATCTGTTGACAGGACAATTATTCATTGTGTATTCAGCAAATATGGCCTTGATGAAAGAGTAGTAAGAAGAAATGGTTCCTAATTTGAAGTGGTAAAGTGACTAAATGTATATAAAACGTAATTCCAAGCTGCATGGATAAGGATATTCTCCTTAAAAATCCAACACAAACTTTAAAACATTTTAAACAATGAAGCTAAAAAAAATCCCAAATAGTCTTTTTTATTATTTATTTAAGGAATGTAATTATATATTCTGCTATAGTAATCCCGCTTAAGCCTAAAAGAATGCCTCCACAGTGCCCTTTAGTAGTGATGAAAATATTTGTATTGAGTTGTAAATCACACCTGGTAGAGCAACATAATGTCTTCTTAAATGCCAGCTCAGTCTACATCTGCAGCTCTGTGATCCAGCTCTCAATAAGCATCGTCCCTGTGAACGACACTGTTATTGATCGGATCAGTTAATGGCAGCATATATGTAAAATAAATATATGTCTTACCCATATGATCCCCTTGAACGTCTGTAAGGCTCTGACAGACATCTCTTGTTATAAAAGCTCCTTACTGCCTTTCTGTCGCAGCTTTAAAGACAATGAGACTTGGCGAAGAGCTGTCACCTCATTCGTTACATAAGAAATTCAAATAATTTATATGAATAATACAGAAAAGCAAAGGTATTAAAGTACCCTTGAGAGCACAATCATTTTTGTTACTCATAAGTCTCGTTTAAGGCACGACTCCAAAATACATCCCCTGGATCCCTCAGGCTGTCTTTTGGTTCCGCTTTTAGAAGTAAATTTTTATTTATTTTTTTTTACAGTTAAGTAAATTTAAATATTAGAGTACATAACAAATAAATTAAAGCATTTTTCTACGGGTACGTTTTATAATGTTTGACAACAAAGCCTATTCTAAAAAAAATAAAATTTAAAAACGGATATATTGTTTCAGCGTGGTGACGCACTTCCTCTACGTATAGGCTCCGAGGAAAACAACATCAGAAGAGCCTCAGCCTGAAGCAAAACACCAAAAAACACCGTGCCTTCATCAACCATAACCACCAGCAACGTCTTTATTGAAACAAGAAACTTCCGAAGAACAACATGGTAAGAAACCCAGTCGTCTAAATGTTGTTTATTGGCCGGTATCAGACAATTTAACGCTCTAGCTTTTCTTGAGCTAGCTTTAGCTTTCGTCAGCATGTGGCAGCGAGGGCAGGCGCTACTCTGAACGAAGCTGGATTTCAGCTGTTTGTCTCAAAATCCACCTCATTGTGTTATTGTCAGGTCCTGATGTCATTACAATATCGAGGATATATTTTACACACGAAAGTAGTTTAGGTAACCAGTCATGAAAGGTTACTGAAATAATTCCGAACAAATATCGAGTGTGATTAAATATTTTTTGCATAAGAAAACTGAACTTTGAAAATAATTTTAGCTTGTGATTTTGTTCTCAGTCTCAATGCCTTAAATCAATATTTCTGTTTGTTTTTTTTTAAACCATCCGACCTTATTTTCTTGATTATTTCCTTAAAATTTCTGTTTTTAATGGTGACATAGCTAAAGGCTAACAACTATAGAAATATCTGACATAAACTATAAACAGAGCATTTTACATTGAATTCAAAAAGATTAAGAACCTGTTATCTTTCTGCCACAATTTATTTCACAAAAGTTTATAATTAAATCTGTAAAAGTTGATTTCCATACAGCCTGAGCTGCAAAGTTTGAACGTGCGTGTCCATCATGTTTCTCAGCCTCAGAACGAGCACATCGAGTTGCACCGCAAGCGGCACGGCTACCGCCTGGACCACCATGAGAGGAAACGGAAGAAGGAGAGCCGAGAGGCTCACGAGCGGTCCCACAAAGCCAGGAAGATGATTGGTTTGAAGGCCAAGCTTTACCACAAACAGAGACATGCAGAGAAGATCCAGATGAAGAAGACGTGAGTATGGAGGAGGATATCCTGTCTTGTTTTCTTTTCACCCTTGTAACTTTTTCTTTTGTTGTTTTCAGCATCAAAATGCACGAACAGAGGAAGACCAAGCAGAAGGACGATGACAAGACCCCTGAAGGAGCTGTGCCGGCCTACCTGTTGGATAGAGAGGGACAGTCTCGTGCAAAGGTCCTCTCCAACATGATCAAACAGAAGAGGAAAGAGAAAGCTGTAAGTGATGTTTTATGACATGCACATACTATATCTTTTTGTAAACATTTGTATAAAATTAACATGATTGTGCTTATAGGGCAAGTGGGAGGTGCCCCTGCCAAAGGTTCGCGCTCAAGGAGAGACAGAAGTTCTTAAAGTCATCCGAACAGGAAAGAGACAGAAGAAAGCCTGGAAGAGGATGGTCACTAAAGTCTGCTTTGTTGGAGAGGGCTTCACAAGGAAACCTCCAAAGTACGAGCGCTTCATCAGACCTATGGTAAGCCAACCATACAGGTTGAGTTAAAATGTTTTCTACTCCTTGGTACCGATGCACCGTTTCACTTTTTGCACTTTTGATACAAATACAGATATCTGGGGTTTAATATCGGCCGGTACCGATGCGATACAGAAAACAGTGCTGAGTTGGCTTAAAAGATTTCTTTTTTTAAACTCAGACATAAATATACTGACGTACAAATTTATCTCTGCACCAGTACAGTGCATGTAAATGCACCAAAAGCTTGACAAGCTTGGTCAAACAAAAACAGCACAACTTTCACTTGTTTGGTCATTGCAACAGTCGATGTGAAATAAAGAAACTGAAGCTGACAAAAACAAACAGCAACAAACATCCTATAAGATGGTTCAGAAAGTGCAGTTAGGAATTCTAAATATAATGTAAAATAAGTAATAAAGGATCACAACAGAGTAAAAAGCATAGAATTAGACTGAATTATGGATTGGTCACATGGTGACCAATAACCGGTCTAAAATAATTTTCCAGTATCGGTACTGATACAGATTAATATCGGATCGGTGCCTCTCTACTCCTTGGTTTGAGCTCGGTCACCCACATATCTGTGTCTTCTCTAGGGTCTGCGTTTTAAGAAGGCTCACGTCACACACCCAGAACTGAAAGCAACATTCTGCCTTCCCATCCTGGGAGTGAAGAAGAACCCTTCGTCACCACTCTACACCACTCTGGGGGTCATCACCAAGGGAACAGTGATAGAGGTCAATGTCAGCGAGCTGGGCCTGGTCACACAAGGTGGAAAGGTCATCTGGGGTGAGTTCTTCTTCAATAAGGATTTTTTTGTAGGATGTAAAATAACTTAAAGTATCATTTTGTTTCTGTCTGTTACTTTTTTACTTACATATTTCTTCAAAAAGTAGAAATTCCTCTTCTTTTAAAACTTCATACCAAGTGAAGATCTTCACGTTGAAATGTTTTATTTTTTCCTTCTCAGGTAAATACGCCCAGGTGACAAATAACCCAGAGAACGATGGATGTATTAATGCAGTTCTTCTGGTATAAAACTCTCTACCTGCCTGATAACTCCTGATTACACCAAGAGTATTGATTAACAGTGGACCTACATTCACCAAACTGTTGGGAAGGTGGCTGGAGCTGTGATTGGCTACGTCTACTGCAGCAAAAAGGACACTCTGAAAGGAAATTGTTTGATATAAATAAACTTGAAATGACATCAGATATTTTTTTGACTTTTGCATCTTCCTTGTAAATTGTGTAACAATAGAATAAGTGAAATAACCTCAGATTATATCAAAATATGCTTAAGAACTCAAAGTTGAAGCTGTTCGTGTCTTTCATGTCAGCTGATATGTTCTTTGACAAGAGACTTGTCTCAAGCTTAAAGCCATTTTAAGCAAAAATAATCTAAAATCACAAATGTGACGATTGTGTGTTTGAAAATGATCTAGTAAAAATAAAACAAAAGTTGCCTCTAGATTCTGGGTTTTTGGAATATCAACTTAAATGGTGTTATAAGTCATTGGGGTACAAAGAACATCTGTCTAGTTTATCACATTTTTTTCTCTCCACAGATGACATTTCTGAAGCTGATTATGAACCTAAAGTAAAAATTATATTTAGAAAGATCTGATCTTATTTTAGTTTAATCCAGATCCTTTACATCTGTACCGTCTTCACTTCCTCAGACACAAAAATGGGAATATCAGTGATTTATTTACTTCTGTACTAGGGCTGCATGACCTTAGAAAGAAAATGTGATGTGTGTTGAAAAATGTAATGAATTTCCATATGCACAACGTTTTATTATAGAAGTTGCTTCAGGTCAATGTCTAACTTAATGCATTTCCATATTTACCCTCTAAAATATGATTATAATGTGTTCTGTTTTTTACATTGTCATAATACATTATAAGTGAAAAATGTTTTAAAGCGATTATCATGGTCTTGATTTTGTTTCATAACAAAAACCTTGCTTTTGAGAATCATCTTATATATTTCACACAATTTAACACTTTGGGAAGCATCAACCCAACACAAAGACTGTTTCCATTTAGACTATCAGAATTGACGATGAGAGGATGATCTTGAGTTTCTTAAAAACAAATCTTATGACATTTAATTTCCCTTGTGCAATTTTTAGCAGTGCGCCATGAGATTTAACAGCTCTGGTCATTTATTAGGGTAAATAAAGAGCTGCTGAAGTGCAAAATTCGTTCTAATAAAAACTGAGAATAATTTGACCCAGTTACTTCCTGTAGTCCGTTCACATCCGTCACATCACTTAGTGCCTCATCCTCATTGCCTTCTACATCTATATATAGAAGTTTAGTTTGTTCTGTACAGTCTTGCAGCCTGTGGAAGAGTACAGCCTGTCAAGTTTAGGGGTATAGACCATTTCCTTGGCCACTCTGTCTGCCACATCGCGGCTCGGTCTGAGGTTCCTGGCTTCCATCTCGGCCATGGCGCACTGGACCACGTGCTCGTACTCCAGAGGCAGGAAGGGAATAAAGAAGTCCACCAGGTTCTTGTCGATCAAACTTGTGCGAAAGAAGCCCCCTGCGGGACAGGAAACAGAAAAAGGACTCTGAGCACTTTTTCTTGATTTTAAGGAAATGTTGACGAGATCTAAGCTTACCGTTTTTGTTGTTGTACACGGACAGTGAAAGTGTGTTTTCCAGGTCGTCGAGTTCAATCTCTTCTCGAGATTTTCCCGCCTGCCAGAACTCTAGAGCCGTTTTAGCGATGTTGTCTCCTCCTTCGTTGCTGTTGGATAAAAACCAGAAACAAAAAGTTGAAATGTAAAAAAAGAACCAACTAAAAAAAAACAGCAACATTTGAAGTCTCATAATTAGAACACAGTTCAAGGCTGGGCTAAGATCTGAAGCAATATCCCAAGCTGTGGACATCTCACAGCTTGGGTTCAATGCATCTGAGAAAACACAAGAGTCTATGTTTCACATAATAGTAAAGCTATCAACCTAAACTGAAACTGGGCATGGAGATCATTAACCACACAGACAGCTCTTGGTAAGCCTGGAAGAAAACCTGTTTTAAGTTACAAAGGTATTCACGCTGGAGCAGAAACCAAACGTTCATTAACGTAATAACACCAAGTAAAAGCTTCAACGGAGGGTCAAAGCATATACGTGTGTTAGAATGACCCAATCAGAACCCAGATTCGCATTCAGTGTTGCTTTAGAGTAGTTTATATACCCTAAATTACAAAACAGGATATTTTTTTTGTTAAGAAAATTACTGTACTTTTCTGCATTTACTTCATGAACATATAACTCAAAATAAAAGTAGCCTGTAGTGGTCGTCCTTAAATGGATCTGAAATATTGTGGTGTCTTACCTGAGAAAGATGAAGATGGACTTCCCATAAGAGACCCCGTCCAGATTGTCATAGTAGTCCAGGTATGGCTTAATGCTGTCAATCAAGCCTGGGTGCATCTTGTCCATCTCATCAAAGATGAACATGGAAAGCTCACAGTCGGTCACATTGCCTCTGACCCACTGCTGCAACTGAGCCTGAGAAGAAAAGCAAATAAGTCAGCTGGCTGAACTGGACAGGAATGACTCTGTTCAATTTCCTGTCATTCCCTCCCCACCCCCCGGCTTAAAAAACAGCAATTATTAAACCACCAATTATTAAAACCTTCAGTTATTACATCTAGGAAATGAGTGATCAGGCCTAAAATCTGGGAGTAGTTATGGACTCAGACTTGAACCTTAAAGCCATATACAGTTACAAAGTCTGCCTTCTATCACCTGAAGGACAGGCTTAAAGGACAAATGTTCCTGGAAGATCTAGAGAAATTCATCTAGTGTTCCTTTTTAGTCACAATGATTACTGCAACTGTGTCCTCATATGTCTGCCTAGAAAATTAATCAGACAGCTGCAGCTGATCCAGAACGCTGATGCTCATGTTCTCCCTAAAACCAGGAAGACGGAGCACATCACCCCAGTTCCAAAGTTCTTATACTGGCTCCCTGTAGCTCATAGATGAGACTTCAAACTGCTTTTGTTAGTTTATAATTCAGTGAACGACATATCCGGCGATGGACTGACAACCTGTGCAGGGTGACCCCGCCTATTGCCCAAAACATTCGCTGGAGATAGGCACCAGGAGCCCTCCAGACACCACTATGGACAAGGGTGTATAGAAAATTAATGGACGGACGGACGGACGACATATCACCAAAATACATTAACATGCTGTTGTATCAACCTTCCAGACCTCTCAGGTCTTCTGGTTCTGGTCTGCACTGCATCACCATAACCAGAACCAAACATGGAGATCAGTTTTTATGCTCCGCTAATACGGTACTAACTTCCAGAAAAACAAAACTGCTCAAACACGAGTTCCTTTAAATCAAGGCTAAAGACCCCACCTGTTTAGAGTTGTAACTGGAACATTGATTAGTTCTAGTCTTCATTCCAATATTTGATAAAAATGACTCTAAATAATTTTCATCACGGCATTTGACAAAATGTAGTGTTGTTCATTGTTAGCTGTTCACAATACAGCATTATATTCTTATAATGTAAAGTAATTTTGAACTGCCCTAAACTTGACTTGATTAGAGATGTATTCCTTACCTCGTAGGTATCAATCCTATGTTTATGCGGGAAGTGAAGCGTGGATGTGAACAAGTGGACAAAGTCGCTTTTCATTCCTTTTTTGTAAATGCTTTCGGCGATGAGCTGGCTCACAAAGTTCTTCCCGGTGCCAGTCCACCCGTGGAGAGAGAGGACCAGGGGCTTCTTCGGGTTCCTGTTTCTCATGAAGCCGCTCACAGCATTTAAAATGATGCTGGACGCAATGTGCTGTCCGAACAGCTTGTTGTCCAGGTTTCTCTCTAGCTCTAGAAAATTCAGGCAAAAAGCTAATCAGAATTTGTGGCTGGAATTTGTGGCCATAATTTATTGGCTAATTTGGTGGAGTAACGTCTGGTGTCTTGCAAATTAATAAAAACAAATGCATTATAATACCTCATACAAGTTGTAACAACAGATTTGAGGGCTTGAGATTGAAGAAATAGTGTCTAGCTCTAACATGTTTGTTACTACAATCGTCTAAGCAGAGATGTCAAACTCCAGTCCTCAAGGCCCGCTGTCCTGCAGTTTTTAGATGTGACACAGGTACAAAACTTTGGAATGAAACGGCTTAATTACCTCCTTCTTGTGTAGATAGGAGGTAATTAACCTGTGGCAGAACCACCTGCCACGGGTTCTGTGGCACAGCTTCTGTGGCAGCTAACACTTTGGTGGCAACTGCTACAGCTTCCGTGGCAGATTAAATATTGAATATGAATAAGTCATTTTCAAAAAAATTTAATACAAAAAAAAGCAAGAATACATGTACAGTTGCCACTGATTTGGTGTGGCATCTGTTGCACCGGCCACAGATTCTGTGACAAATGACACCAAATCAGTGACGGCTGTATGTGTGTATGCACATTCTTGTTTTTTTTTTGTTGTTTTTTTTTATTGATTTGGTCAATATAAATTTCTTCATATTCAATGTTCAATCTGCCACCAAAGCCATGGCATCATAGCACCAAAGCCATGCCACTTAATCTGTGACCTCTGTCACAAAGACCATGTCATCTGCCCCTGTGGCAATTAACATTCATTCTGTACATGAGAGACAGCAGTTGGTAGTTGTTTTTCAGTTTGTTATGCCCCCTGATGTTTATTGCCTGGTCTTAAGCTGTGGACATTCTAACCAAAAATGTCCTAAATTGTGGATTGTCAAAGTCTACTGAGGTGATCTACAGATGTGAAAGTGTTGCAACAGGTGCTGGTGCCAAACACTGAAGAGACAATATTCTTCAGTTTCGTTTTCATTGAACAAACGCGTTCATCAAACAGATATGCTAAACTTTCATTGTCGAACCACTCGGATTTTGTTTTTACATAAGACGATTGTGTAGAATTAAATAGTATGGAGAGCACAAGAAAAAAAACAGCACAAAACAATCGGTTTACAACGTTGCGCTTCCGTCATTGGTTTTGAGCTACGTTCGCCTACAATGTTTACATTTGACGTTCTTAAGGATTAAAAAAAAGGAACACACACAACACTCAGAAGCTGAAGTGGAATTGTTTGCTCACTTGTTATATTGAATGATATCCACTCGGGTTGGCAGCACTCGTTGAAGTAGCAGGACATGCTTCTCACTAAAACTCCTGTAACAGCAACCGCTCCTATTGCGATAGTGGTGCCTACGGGTTCCAGGGCCTCCACCATGCTGGAGTAGAGAAGTAGCCAGATGAGCAGGACATGTTGCTTTTTCGGCTGCATTTCGATTACCAAGACAAACTGAGATAAAACCGAAAGGAATACATTAATATGGGGAAGCGACTTGAAGAGGAAGTGCTGTTGTAAATTTGGGTTGTCAGAGTCCAAAGGGCACGCCCTTTGACAGGTGCACGCCCGCGCCCAAGGCAGATTCTGTGGGCGCCAGGTGCAGGTCAGGTGTTATGCCCAGAAAAGCACGCCTGCCCAAATTTGCATCCCCTGTCGCGGGAGCGCGCATCGCTCTAAGCTCTCGCATATTGACGAGGAAACGGATAAAATATGACCGAAGAGGAAATTTTAAAGATATTTGTAACATTATCTCGTTTCTCAACCGTGTAATCCCTAATACGGTGGGTTTTATTTCGCAAATTATTTGAAATAAATACGGTTTTTACACTTTTATTGACACATATGAGTCAAACTTTTTTTTCAGTCCGTGTCTGTTGTAAACGTTCTCCGCAAATGGTTTGAAATTCTCTGCTTTGTCTTTTTATATAATAATAGCTCAAAAGCATTACAACAGAGACCCATTATGTAGAACATTTTATATCATGCTTCACTTCTAGTCTGTTAATGTAGGAGGAAATGCAACTTAATTTATGAGCCTGAAAATATTTGCATCCGTCTTGTTGATATGAAATTTATAGCATTAGCTCAGAGAACAAGTGTAATTACGTAGAAGAGATTAAATCATTTCAGCTCTTTATTTCCCCCAATTAGCACAGGGATGCATGTTTTGGCAATATAGATTTTGAGCCTGCCACAATATGCATCCCTTCTCTATTCCCATCAAATATTATCCTATCAATATAAAACTTATACCAGCAGTTATTGGAACTACTCAGATTATGTAGAAAAAGTTATTTCACTATTAACTCTTGAATTCTTCAAATTAGCACAGGGATGCGTTTTTGGGCAAAATTTCCAGCCTGCCAAAATATGCATCCCTTATCTATTCCCCTCAAATATTATCCTATTGATTTAAAACTTATACCAACAGTTCATGGAACTACTCAGATTATATAGAAAAAGTTATTTCACTCTTAACTCCTTATTTCTCCAAGTTGGCACAGGGATGCGTTTTTGGGCAATATGGATTTCCAGCCTGCCAAAATATGCATCCCTTATCTATTCCCCTCAAATATTATCCTATTGATTTAAAACTTACACCAGCAGTTCTTGGAGCTACTCTCATTATGTAGAAAAAATTATTTCACTCTTAACTCTCTAATTCTTCAAATTAGCACAGGGATGCATTTTTGGGCAATATGGATGGCCTGCCAAAATATGCATCCCCTCTCTATTCCCCTCAAATATTATCCAATTGATTTAAAACTTAAAACAGCAGTTCTTGGAGCTACTCTCATTATGTAGAAAAAGTTATTTCACTCTTAACTCTCTAATTCTTCAAATTAGCACAGGGATGCGTTTTTGGGCAAAATTTCAAGCCTGCCAAAATATGCATCCCTTCTCTATTCCCCTCAAATATTATCCAATTGATTTAAAACTTATAACAGCAGTTAATGGAGCTACTCTCACTATGTAGAAAAAGTTATTTCACTCTTAAGTCTTTATTTCTCAAAGTTAGCACAGGGATGCATTTTGGGGCAATATGGATCCCAGTGCTAATTTGAAGAATTAAAGAGTTAAGAGTGAAATAACTTTTTCTACATAATGAGAGTAGCTCCAAGAACTGCTGTTTTAAGTTTTAAATCAATTGGATAATATTTGAGGGGAATAGAGAGGGGATGCATATTTTGGCAGGCCATCCATATTGCCCAAAAATGCATCCCTGTGCTAATTTGAAGAATTAGAGAGTTAAGAGTGAAATAACTTTTTCTACATAATGAGAGTAGCTCCAAGAACTGCTGTTTTAAGTTTTAAATCAATTGGATAATATTTGAGGGGAATAGAGAGGGCTGCATATTTTGGCAGACTGGAAATCCATATTGCCCAAAAATGCCTCCCTATGCTAACTTTGAGAAATAACGAGTTAAGAGTGAAATAACTTTTTCTACATAATGAGAGTAGCTCCAAGAACTGCTGGTATAAGTTTTAAATCAATAGGATAATATTTGAGGGGAATAGAGAGGGGATGCATATTTTGGCAGGCTGGAAATCCATATTGCCCAAAAATGCATCCCTGTGCTAATTTGAAGAATTAGAGAGTTAAGAGTGAAATAACTTTTTCTATATAATCTGAGTAGTTCCATGAACTGTTGGTATAAGTTTTAAATCACTATAATAATATTTAAGGAGAATAGAGAGGGGATGTGTATTTTGGCAGGCTGGAAATCCATATTGCCCAAAAACACATCCCTGTGCTAATTTGAAGAATTAAAGAGTTAAGAATGAAATAACTTTTTCTACATAATGAGAGTAGCTCCAAGAACTGCTGGTATAAGTTTTAAATCAATAGGATAATATTTGAGGGGAATAGAGAGGGGATGCATATTTTGGCAGGCTGGAAATCCATATTGCCCAAAAATGCATCCCTGTGCTAATTTGAAGAATTAGAGAGTTAAGAGTGAAATAACTTTTTCTACATAATCTGAGTAGTTCCATGAACTGTTGGTATAAGTTTTAAATCAATAGGATAATATTTGAGGGGAATAGATAAGGGATGCATATTTTGGCAGGCTGGAAATTTTGCCCAAAAACGCATCCCTGTGCTAATTTGAAGAATTCAAGAGTTAATAGTGAAATAACTTTTTCTACATAATCTGAGTAGTTCCAAGAACTGCTGGTATAAGTTTTATATCGATAGGATAATATTTGATGGGAATAGAGAAGGGATGCATATTGTGGCAGACTCAAAATCTATATTGCCAAAACATGCATCCCTGTGCTAATTGGGGGAAATAAAGAGCTGAAATGATTTAATCTCTTCTACGTAATTACACTTGTTCTCTGAGCTAATGCTATAAGTTTCATATCAACAAGACGGATGCAAATATTTTCAGGCTCATAAATTAAGTTGCATTTCCTCCTACATTAACAGACTAGAAGTGAAGCATGATATAAAATGTTCTACATAATGGGTCTCTGTTGTAATGCTTTTGAGCTATTATTATATAAAAAGACAAAGCAGAGAATTTCAAACCATTTGCGGAGAACGTTTACAACAGACACGGACTGAAAAAAAAGTTTGGCTCATATGTGTCAATAAAAGTGTAAAAACCGTATTTATTTCAAATAATTTGCGAAATAAAACCCACCGTATTAGGGATTACACGGTTGAGAAACGAGATAATGTTACAAATATCTTTAAAATTTCCTCTTCGGTCATATTTTATCCGTTTCCTCGTCAATGTGCGAGAGCTTAGAGCGATGCGCGCTCCCGCGACAGGGGATGCAAATTTGGGCAGGCGTGCCTTTCTGGGCATAACACCTGTGCCCACAGAATCTCTGGATGGATGGATGGATCTGGATGGATGGATGGATATACTCAAAACCTTCCGCGATTGACGTGTTGCAGCCAGGGGTGAAAGCAGTGGCGCAAAAAGTGGGTATGCAGGGTATGCAACGCATAGGGGCGCAGCACCAGAGGGGGCGCCAAAACCCCGCCTGGAGGGGGCGGCGTGCCGATGATGTTTCCCCATACACTAAAGCGTGCCTTACGCTCCTTCACCTCACGCGCATAACGAGGTAAATGTAGCGAGTTTTACCTTTCAAGTATCGTCGCCCCGGGTAGAGGGGGGAGGGGGGGGGCGATCTTTGTTTTCGCATCCACCTGTATAATGTGTAGTTGCCCCACTGGGTGAAAGTAAGGGGGTACGGCAGGGTACTGCGTACCCCTAAAAGATTTAGTGGGGGCAAGGGCGTAGGAACGAGTCTGTCATTGGGGGAGACGCATATCGGAAACCTGACAGATCAGTAAATACCTTGAGCAGAAATGTCAAACAATTGTGCCATCAACACGTCAGTAATGCGTTACTCTAATCTGACGCTTGTTTCAGTAACAAGTATTCTAACATGTTACTATTTACAAACCAATAATCAGATTAAAGTTATGCATAGTACAATGACCGTCATTCCAGGATGAACACTCACTTTAGGATTTGCCTCACAACTAGTAAGCTACATACTCTGGTAGCACAGACAGGCTAACAGATTCTGAAATATCTTATTGGTCAAAAGACATTTGATTATTGGTCAAAATGCATTGATATAAATTGACTGGTAATTGAACTGGTTCTACCTCTTTCTAAAACCAAAGTAGAAAACAGCTCATAAAATAGGACTCGGCAGTTTTAAACTCAATACAGCAGTTTGACCAACAAAAATAAAATCTAAAAAATAACTTTTGTTCTTCCTGAACAACTCTCTACATCAGTCCAACAGTTTGATCTACAAAATAAAAAAAAAATTATACTTTTCACATGTAACAGACCCTTAGCTCCTCACTGTTAACTCAGTCTCACTTTCCAGCTCTGCATTCAGCAACTTACCAAACATGAGCCATAAAAAACACTGAGGCAAAAAGCCTAAATGTTTTTTTTCTTCTGTCATTTTCAGCCGCAAACATTTAACTAAAATATATACGGATATGTGTTTCTGTCTCTGCCTCCCTCTGACTCTCTGTAGCCTGATGTCCCTGCATGGATTCATGGATTTACTACAGTAGTGTAGTGTCTGTTGTGAGCTAAATATAAAAAGTATGTTTTTATCATACAGAATGAGAATTTAAACAACTTAATTTTCAGATGTATACATTATTATACATCTCAACTCTATTTACTGTGTAGCAAAAATTTTCACAAATTTATTTTTAAACCTCTCCTCAAGCAATTTTCTTATTGTCTCCTAACCATTACCACACTAAGTAGTGTGGAAATAATGAAAAAAATATTGAAATGTTGAAAAAAATCAACCTGACATCAGTCTTCACCTGTTCTCCTTTCTGGTTTTATTGAAATTAATATAATTTTTATATCTTCACACTCTGAAACTCCACCTGGCTTTCCTATACCTTCCCTTACCTGCTTCTCTCATAATAAAATAGTTTAGTTTATTTAAAAATTAGAAACAGTTAATACATATTTCAATAAACTAAATGAAGATCTCACTAGAGCAGGGGTGCCCAAACTTTTTGAGAGCACAATTTACTTTTTCTCTCACCAGCCGCCTGAGATCTACCTCATGACACAAAGACACAAAAATAGCAAATTAAACTCTATTGACTTATTTTATATGCGAATATACATCAGTTATAGCAGAAATAATAAAGTGACGGAAAACCTAATGCAGTTTCTTCCTCAGTGAGATTCTGACACTGGGAGCAGCTTACTGGTTTCTCAGTCAGAAGCTGGTTGCAAACCTGACGCCAGCAGGTGTCAGTCAGTCATGGTGGATCTGAAATTTGGTTTGATGACCTCAATATGAGAAACTACAGACTGATAGGAGGAACCAAAGAGCCAAGTAAAGGTAAAGGCAAATCTTCTGAAGTCGGGATATAATTAATTTAATTTCACATAATTATCGCGGTAGAATTTGTTAAACTTAATTAGATACATTTGTCCTATTTGATGTTTGTTGTGACGTATAGTCACGAACGAACGAGGTCGTTAGTCCAAGTTTGTGTTTATTGAACGTTCAGAAACTACAGCAGGTGTAATGAGCCACAGCAAAGGTAAACAAAGGTAAAACAATCCGAAAAGATGATCAATTCAACCCCTCCCCCCCATCTCTCTCTCTCTGTCGTTTAAGCACACCGTGGCAACCGCCTGCACCCCGCAAGCCAAGCAAAGATTACATTAAAAACACAACATTCAGTCCGTTACGATATCATTTTTCCAGGCTTGATATTTATTTCTCGATTATTAATAAGCCTCTCATGAACACAGCGGTGGTTGAATAGCTAATTTAAACTCCCGCTCTGCTCGTCAGTCGGTCTTTGAGTCGCATTTTTTTCTCTTTTTTTTGTTAATGGAACCGAAACGCACAGAATTGTGCAACACCTTGTTTAAACAATAATTACTGAGATTATTAATTTTAATATGTTTCGATTACTTTTTATAATTATTCTTTTTTAATGAAGCTACAAACGTTTAGGATCTTAGTGAATATTTTTGATAAGCCTATCAGAAGAGGAAGTGCTGGCCTCAGCGTCCTGGCGGCGTTCAGTTTGTCACCTGCCGAGATCGACTCAAAACCTTTCCGCAATCGACCGGTCAATCGCGATCGACGTATTGGGCACCCCTGCACTAGAGCTTCTTCACCTTTCTTCAACATCATTCTAGCACTGCTGTTCTCCTAAATATCTAAATAATATAATATAATATAATATAATATAATATAATATAATATAATATAATATAATATAATATAATATAATATAATATAATATAATATAATATACCCTTCCTTGGGCTGCCATCTTATCGTGGTGGAGGGGTTTGAGTGTCCCAATGATCCTAGGAGTTATGCTGTATGCAAAGGGGTCACGTGCAGTGTGTTACGGGCGGCAGCCGAGGGAGGTCTGATCCTTGGCTGCAGAATCTGGCTCTTGGGACGTGGAACGTCACCTCTCTGGTGGGGAAGGAACCGGAGCTAGTGTGCGAGGCTGAGAGGTTCCAGCTAGAAATAGTCGGCCTCACCTCGACACATGGCTCTGGTTCTGGAACCAGTCTCCTTGAGAGGGGCTGGACGTACTTCCACTCTGGAGTTGCCCATGGTGAGAGGCACCGGGCTGGAGTGGGCATACTTGTTGCCCCCCATCTTGGCGCCTGTACGTTGGGGTTCACCGTGGAGAATGAGAGGGTAGCCTCCCTCCGCCTAAGGGTGGGGGGATGGGTTCTGACTGTTATCTGTGCTTACGGGCCTAACAGCAGTTCAGATTACCCACCCTTTTTGAAGTCCTTAGAGGGGGTACTGGAGGGTGCCCCTCCTTGGGACTCCCTTGTTCTACTGGGGGACTTCAACGCTCACGTGGGCAATGACAGTGAGACCTGGAGGGGCGTGGTTGGGAGGAACGGCCCCCCCGATCTGAACTCGAGTGGTGTTCTGTTGTTGGACTTCTGTGCTCATCACGGATTGTCCATCACGAACACCATGTTCAAGCATAAGGGCATCCATATGTGCACTTGGCACCAGGACGCCCTAGGCCGCAGTTCGATGATCGATTTTGTCATCGTTTCATCGGATCTGCGGTCGTATGTCTTGGACACTCGAGTGAAGAGAGGTGCGAAGCTGTCCACTGACCACTACCTGGTGGTGAGTTGGCTCCGGTGGTGGGGGAGGAAGCCGGTCAGACCTGGCAGGCCCAAACGTGTAGTGAGGGTCTGCTGGGAACGTCTGGCGGAGTCCCCTGTGAGACGGAGCTTCAACTCCCATCTCTGGCAGAACTTTGAACACGTTCCGGGGGAGGTTGGGAGACATTGAGTCTGAGTGGACCATGTTCCGTGCCTCCATTGCCGAGGCAGCTTATCAGAGCTGCAGCCGCAAGGTTGTTGGTGCCTGTCGCGGCGGCAACCCTCGAACCCGTTTGTGGACGCCTTCGGTGAGGGATGCTGTCAAGCTGAAGAAGGAGTCCTATCGGGCCTTTTTGGCCTGTGGGACTCCAGAAGCAGCTGATGGGTACCAGCGGGCGAAGCGGCATGCGGCTCGGGTTGTCGCTGAGGCAAAAACTCGGGCGTGGGAGGAGTTTGGAGAGGCCATGGAGAAAGACTTCCGTACGGCTTCAAGGCGACGGTGGCAGGGCCCCGGGGGTGGATGAGATCCACCTGGAGTTCCATAATATAATATAATATAATATAATATAATATAATATAATATAATATAATATAATATAATATAATATAATATAATATAATATAATATAATATAATATAATATAATATAATATAATATAAATACATGTTAAGTGGTCGAGTATGATCAGGTGTTACTGCTGTTTCAGTCTCAATCTAAATCATTGTAACTAGACTAGCTAACTTTTAAACAGAGTTAGCAGTACAATTTTGGACATGTAACTATCCCAGAATTGAAACGGCTTAATCAAAAAGATTTAGTTCTATATATGAAAGTATACTGACAACAAGATGTTATAAACGAGCGATATTCATGGCAAAATCAGCTTTCAAAGTTTAATAAACAATGATAAATTACAAAATTGTGAGATATACAATCAAAGCTAAGGAGAATCTCTACATAGAGCATACAACTATGCATATGTAAGATATTTTATTAGTAATTTATTTCTGCAGGTCTATTTTGTTATAGGAAAGTATTGCAATATTCAAACCCGCAATTTAGCAGGATATGTAAATCAGAGCTGGACCACCAGACATATTTTGTCTTTATAGAATTACACTATTAAAAATACAAACAAGGGCACAATGCAACCTATATAATCTATAAACGTGCTGCCTGTTTGCTGCAGTGGAGATGAAGATGCTCCATTCAGGAACGCAGAGCTGCATCAAGCTTTAACGTGAAACTGCAGAAAAAAACAAAAAACAAAAGCAAAAATTTTATTAATATATGTCACCATGAGAAAAGCCTGCTGAGTTTTTCTTCAAAAACGTTTTTAAACATTTAAATCACACATTTGTCTCATGAAGTGAATTTTTTTTTGCAAAACAAACTTATTTGCGCTTGTCAGAAATATTTTCTTAATATTCTAAGGGTTTTGTTTGTGACTCAAAGTTTTGCTTGTGATTCTCACATCAGTCGTGGGCAAAATATTTCTGATGTGTGCAAATAAATGTTTATGTTTGGCAAATAACTTTTTATGTTCACAAGACAAAAATTAGTTATTTAATTAAAAAGTTTTTTAAACAAAACGATTTGGGTTTTTTTTTAAAGAAATCATTACAATTCCAAAAGTTTTGATTACAATTTTATTTTACTAAACTGAGGTTAGTTTTTTTCCCCCATTGAATAATTGGGGGAAAAAAATTTAACTTCATACTCTGTGAACCAGACCCTAAACTTAAAGTCTGGGTTCAGTTTTTTCCCAGAACACAGGGAAAAAACTGGGTTCAGTTTTTATTACATATAATTACATTATTACATATAATGAATGTAATAATGACACTTTTATTACATTCATTATATCTATCATGGTAATTCAGGCTGAGTTATTTTTAATTCTGAATGAATATCCTTGTTGGACTTTTATTTAAGTGCTATTCTCCTTCAAGATACATTTACGTAACGCTAGAATAAATGAAATGTACATTATGCAGCAAAGGAAATTAGAAGAACGGACATATATCCATTATGGAGATAATAAGTTTAGACGGGCGATGTGCCCCTATTGCATAAGCGATACTAAAGAATGACTGATATCATTAACGATACAGGGAAGAGGCTTTTCAGTTATCTAGCTTTGCTAGCAAAGTCGTTAGCTAGCAGCTAGCTAGTAGCATAACAACAACAGCCTAATGTCTGTATAATAGAAATCCTGAATCGATAGATAAGAACAGTTTCTCCTCACCTGGCTGTCTCCTCCCGCTCAGTAGTTCTTCAGAGAAAGGCAGACGCAGAGGCCTGTCAGTGTCTGTTGTATTTCATTACCTCTCTGCTTAAACCGCGACTCAGAGCTGAAGCAGAAACGATACTTCAACGTTTTCCGTCATCTGACAAGCAGCAAGTCTACTCCACTTTATTCACCAAAACCGTTTTTTTTAATTCACCAAAAACTGTTCTGTAATCTGTAATCAGTAATCTGGATCGTTCGCTACATTGAGCTCCGCAGTTAGCCGCCTTATCTCACTGTATCTAACCCCCCGCCCCCCCTCTCTGCACGTGCCTGTTCAAACGGAGTTTCTGACTCTGCTGCTGCCTTTACTCTGAGCCGTTCAGCTGCGGTGAAATTATTGGGGTAATAGAATGTGGCTCTCTCAAATATTGGGGGGGGGGACATGTTTTATTAAGTATTTAACAAACAAAATGGCTTCTACCGCGATTATTATGTGAAATTAAATTAGTTGTCTAATATTAAAAAAATAGTTTGGTGCTGTTGGGCTCAGACTCTGAGAGGCTTTTTCTTTATCAAACAATTTTTTTTGGCTGTTATTTAGTGGAAATATTGATGTTGATGAGATTTTCTCCAAAATGATAAAATTTTTCAACCTTTATAGCTCCACTGTTGAAAACGAGGCTCTAACATTCACAAATGACAAGTGAAATAAAATCCAGTCCAACATCTGGTTTGAGGTGATTCCTCTGGAACCTGTTGGAGGAAAAATATCCCAACTTCAGAAGATGTGCTTTAACTTAACAGAGCTCTGTGGTTCCTCCTGTCAGTGTGAGTGTCAGGGTGAGGAGGCACCAGGTTAGGAAGAGAAGTGGCAGCTGCAGGATCTTCAGAACAAACGGGTCATGATGCTAGGCTACTGATTATCCCTCTGTCTGGACACAGGAACAATAGAACAAGTTTAAAAGCTAAAATGAATGATTATATGCCAGACATAGAAAACTGGGATGCACTCCATGCTCATGGAGGTCTTATGACATCTCAAGGTGTCAACATTGCAGCCAGTAGGCTGAAGGAAATACAGCTTTATTTTGTAGCAATTCAAGAGCTACTAGCTTTTATCGCTTTGCAAAAACATTAATCAGCACAGAAATTCGAAAGCACACAAAGAAACAGTTATATATAAATATATTTTGTCATAGTACCCCCAAGGATTTAAAACTACTTTCATCCCTGGTTGCAGCCCTGCTCTAGCAAAGCATTAAGAGTTCAGAAACAATATGAAATGGGAAAAAAGTTATCTATTAACTGATTAAGTCGTGTTTTAGATTGTTCTTGAAAAACTAATCAGTCACGCTGAACAGAGAACCCGTTGATTTTTTACAGCAGACAGTCGCTCCCCTCTCTGGCAGGTACTGCGTACCCCCACTAAATCTTTTAGGGGTACGCAATAACCTGCCGTACCCCTTACTTTCACCCCTGCCTTTGACAGAATCAGTCAAAGGGCCTGTCAAAGCTGTCAAAGGTGACAGGCCCGGTTCTTTGCCCGCCTACAGAATCAGCCGTGCACCCCCTGGACAGGAAGCTGTTTGCTGTTTTTACCTTAAAGTGGCCAACTTTTTGTAATTCCTATATCGATTTGATACAGTAGGGGCTTCCGCACTTCCCGCATCTGTGCCTTCTGTTACTTTTTTCAGCAGTTAAAACTGTTTAATCCGTTGTTAACACGCCGTAACCGGTTTTTCCGAGCTGCCTTTAAACGCAACAGGAGGGCTATGACGCACGCGCTGGGTTTACGCCTGTGCCACAGCAGCGACGAGACCTCAGGTGTGTTAGAATCACAGCACCAAACCAGCAAAAGGCAAAGAACTTTGCACAGTTTTTCCCTCAAACTAACTGACTGAGTTGAGTAAAGCTGTTGGATGCAGGTAATGTTAGCTAAAAGATGACTAGCTAATAACAATACAGCACCTTAAACTTGTTAAATAGTAGCCTATAGGCTACTGATGTTGTCTATTTTCAAAAGTGGGTATAGTACTTGTTACATTCACTTGAGTAACTGTTTTGGAAAAATGGTAGTTTTACTGCACTGTACCTTTTTCTTTTACTTGAGTAATATTATTATTGCTACGCCGATTCATTTTGCCCCCCATTAAACTCGTCTGGATTGGGGCTGCAAAGGTGCCTTATACTGTTTTATTTAAAGTGTACCTTAAAAGATTGTGGTATGTGTCCGTTTACTTATGATAGATTAATCATATCCAAAATGGGGGCGCTGTAATCAAAAGGAACACTTACTTATGTAATGTGGTTGCGGGGTCCAACATGAATGCTGATGGTTTAAATAAGAAACTAATATTAATAACTCAGAAGCCATAAGAGCAAAAAAAATGGTGCTCTGTTGCTTTTCAAACCATGACCTGAAGTGTTTTGTGATTCAAAAATATTTACAAACACCCAAATATAACTTTCCTTTGTGCTACAGACAAGTGTAGAGTTTTCTCAGGTTGCTGACCAGCAGCACACAGTAATCGGTGTGGGTATGTACTGTTTGACTTTATGCACCGTCAACTAATCAACCAAATTTTAAACTACATCATAAAACAGGACACAGAAACCTAAGGGTAAATTAACCCTTAGTTGGGTTAATTTACAGACTGTGAGCTGCTAGTGACCCAGCAATTTTACAGTATGAGCAAATGTTTAGAATAAACATTTACATTTACCATGGTATTTATAGTTAAACTCCATTTCTGCTAATAAATGAACAAGGAAATATTTCTGAATCACATTGTCAGAACTCAACACTAACAAGGAAGCGAAGCGACATACAATTAACTGTGAACATTGCCTCAAAAACTATTATATTTTCACAAAAAAAAAAGAAAAAAGAAGTAGCACAAAACAACTTGGAAACTACTGACACTGGTCAAGAGTGCACCCAGCTTTTGATTCCTGCCCCCTACCCCAACAATTAAATGTCAAAAGGCTGAAATTCAAGATGTTCAGATCTGGGATACCATTCTTTACTTGTTATTGCTTGTCACTATAACATAATTTGCTGGGCAATAAAATGTCCCAGTAATTAGTGGGATAAATGATAATATTGTTATTTTGAGACCATTTTTAAGTAGTAAGCTGATAATGGCACAGTAATACAAGCTTGCTCTCTCAAACTTTAATTTTGTAAAGAACTGTTAACACTGAAACTGAAGGATATTGTAAATTACAATACAAAAAACAACTAAAATAAAAACCACTGACAACCGAAACCTTGAATAAAATAGATTTTGACGTCTCTAAACAAAATTTCACTTCAAAGTTAATCATCAAAATAGAAATTATCCAGCTAATTTTATTTTATCATGCATTCTCCTCTGGACCACCAAATGGCCCATCCATTCCTGTGTTAGTCAAATGTTTTCCCAAATTAAATTTTTCCCCCTCTTTAACCGTGGAGAAAAAAAGCAAACATAAACCATATTTCAACTGAAATAAAGTCATGTTATTTCTCTTAAATGCCAATACGTTTTTCAAATTGTGATGTTTTAAGTGCTCATAAAATCAAGGAGGACGACTATCTACCAAGATCTCTTTTTATAACACATTTTTTCTTTGAAAATGGCTATTTTTGTAGTCTGTCATCTGAACCAGCCATATTCATATAGTAATATGTGATTATTATTATTAAGCAATTTCACCATGGGGATCAATAAAGTAAATTAGATTCTAAATGTACTAATTCTAAATAGAAGTGAGGTTGCATCTTCATGTACTTAATTTGTATACATAAATTATATATATATATATATAACACTTACACTTAAGTGTGTTCCCTTTATTTTTTTTGAGCAGTACATATATATATATATATATAAAACCTTACAAGTTAAGCTTTTGGTTTACAGTATTTCCCGTCCTCCTGCTGCATCAGCTTCATGATTTTTATTTCACTGTTTCACCTTAAGTTGCACTTTGCACAGTCATGATATGCAAGTTGTTTGATGATTACACAACTTTCCCCATGTCAACGCCAGCTGGTCCCATGATGGGTTTATTGAAGTGATGAAAGAGTGGCCACTGAATGAGTTAGAATCTGGTGTTCCCTTTATACCAACGAGTGAAACGCTGATATTCAAAAACATGTTTTATTATTAGCTGTGGTCTGAATGCTTGGTGGTATGTACAGCCAAGGAGCTTTCTATGCACAGCAGAAATTCACATTCACATTCAGAGGTAAACAGAAACAGTCACACTGAAAAGGTTTGCTTTCTTCTTAACACTTGTACAACCAACATAGATAAACTTCCTCCCACTGCTTAGAAAGTAGAATACAGTAGCTTCAAAAAAGCATAGATGCCCCTCTTAGTATGGCACTGAAACAAATCTAAACTTTTTCCAACATTAATGTAACATTTATTCTGTACAAAAAAAATCTGTTGGAAAGGATTTTTTTGTTTTCTTGCAAAGATGCAGTTTAATAATTGTGAAGAACCTCAAACTCAATTTTATCATTCAGTCTACTTGAGTAAACACTAGATTTGCACAACAGCACGAAAATGTATAACTGATTCTCTTGCTGAAAATTCCAGCACTATTAATTATTACCCCAAATTTAATTTTACCATCCTCAATGAGCAGCTCAGGTGTAAACATTAAGAGCAGAGTCCATCTTATTGGTCAAATACATCAAAAACGCCCAGAGCAAATATTGTGTCTAAGCTGATCTTTGCTATGTCAATTAGGAGTGCACTGATTGCAGTTTTTTGGCCGACCACCGACCACAGATTTTTTAAATGAATGACCTGCTAATTCCAATTTTGGCTTTTTTATTTTTGTCTTAAAAATGACTAAATACAGCAACAAAGTCACGAAGTTGGCAGCTATAGGATGACGATTGTTAACCCAGCACCAGATGCTTAGATGCTTACATTAATAAAGTTTGAAGTTTATAAAACTAGGCTACTGCAGCTAAGCTAATGCTTTCCAACTGATTTATTTTTCAGCTCATCTGTATTAGAATTGTACAAAATTAGGAGAACATGCAATATGTGATAATGTGTGCAAGTCAAGTCTTCCAAAAAAATTTAAGTGTTAAGGTCTTTCTCCTTTTGGTTTCCTGAAAACAAAAATCATAGATTATCATCTGTCTGAGTGCCGGAAAAATGAAATAAATGTCCATCTTAGCAAGGACTTATTACAAAATGGCTTCAGGTCAATGTCTAAGTTAATTCCCTAAAACCTTTACCTTCTAAAATATCATTACACTGCATTATGTTGTCATAACGATAAATTTACCCCCAACATTACATGTGGAAATGTTTTAAAGCGATTTGTCATGGTCTCGTTTTCTTTTCATAACAAAAACCTGACATTTGAGAATCACCGTATATTACATGCAATGTAGCGCTTTGATTGGGGAAACGCCAACCCAAACCGTTTCCATTCAGACGATCAGAACTGATGAGGAGACGACAATCCTGAGTTTCTTAAAAACAAATCACGTTACAACACTTAATTTCACTGGTGTAATCTTTGCAGTGCAGTGAGGTTTAACAGTGCAGAATAAATGACACTAGATTTAAGTTTTAAAAAAGGAGACTTCCTGTTTTCACCTCACCTACACCACCAACTGCTCGTTTATTGAGGTAAATGAACAGCTGTTGACATGTAAAATTCGATGAAAAACTGTGAGACAAAGATTTAAGGCGATCCGTTCACGTCAAGACCACGTCGGAGAACGGCTCCAAAGGGAAACGGGATTCCCTGGCAGGAAGACGTCAATACTTAAGAGTTTTTCCAAGCAAACACAACCGTCCAAGACTGGCGACATAAAAGCATAGATTAAGCTCTTTAGCAAGTGACTAATCGCTCTGACCGCTTGAATATTTCATCCGGCTGGCGCTGAGTGTAAGTGAGAAGGCCTCCTGATGGCTTGACGGCCACAAGGTCAGACAGAGAAACCTTCACTAAATTCTCTTCAGCCAGACTGGCTTCCTGTCTCTAGTCATTTTGGCTGCAAAGTTCTTTTTCTAAAAAAAAAAGTGCACTTAGTGACTCGTCTTTATGTCCTTTAGATGCGCACATCTACGTGTAGAAGTCCAGTTTGCTCTCTATCGTCTTGCAGCCTTTGACGGAGAACACTCGCTCAGATTTGGGGAAGTAGACCAAATCCCTGGCCACCTGGTCTGCCACGTTGGGGCTGGGTTCGAGGTTTCTGGCTTTCATCTCGGCCATGGCGCACTGGACCACGTGCTGGTACTCCAGAGGCAGGAAGGGAACGAAGAAGTCCACCAGGTTCTTGTCGATCAAACTTGTACGAAAGAAGCCGCCTGAGGGAAGAGAAACAGAAAAGTACTTCAAGAACTTTATTTTTATTTTTTTAAATAAACTGTGACGTGACCTCGGCTTACTTTTGTTGTTGTTGAACACAGACAGCGAGAGAGTCGTTTCCAGGTCTTTGAGCTCGATCTCCTCTCGATTTTTTCCCGCTTTCCAGAACTCCAGAGCCGTCTGGATGATGCCGTCTCCTCCTGCGTTGCTGTCGGGTGAAAACCAGAAGCAATAAATAAAGTCTCGTAATTAGGAAACAGCGTTCACTTGTAAGATTTAACTTCAGAGAATATCAGTGGATATCACACCTGTTAGTTGGCTACACTTAGTTTGATTATATATGCTTATAAAACTCTCAGAAAAATGGTTTGTTTCTCTTCATTTACTACATTGATAAAAATCAATATAAAACCGGGAGGATTCATTTCCTAAGACACAAGCCAAATCTTCTGAAGTCTTAGTCGTTTACCTGAGAAAGATGAAGATGGATTTCCGATAAGACACCCCGTCCAGCTTGTCATAGTAGTCCAGGTACGGCTTGATACTGTCAATCAAGCCTGGATGCATCTTGTCCATCTCATCAAAGATGAACATGGAGCGCTCACAGTTGGTCACATTGCCTCTGACCCACTGCTGCAACTGAGACTGAGGACAAAAACAAGCAATTAAAACAGGTCAGACGGCTGAAATGTGTTGTAATATAATTCACGGACTATAATTCACCTTGTAGGTGGCTATGTGCTCCACATGAGGGAAGTGAAGCGTGGACGTGAACACGTGGACGAAGCGGCTGTGCATTCCTTCAGCGTAAACGCTTTCGGCGATGAGCTGACTCACAAAGTTCTTCCCGGTGCCGGTCCACCCATGGAGAGAGAGCACCAGAGGCTTCTTCGGGTTCGTGTTGCTCATGAAGCCGTTCACGGCTTTTAAGATGATGCGGGACGCAATGTGCTGTCCGAACAGCTTGTTGTCCAGGTCCGTCTTGAGCCCTGGAGAATTTAGACAAGAGAGGCATCAGGATTAGTTGCTGTTAGGTCAATTCTGACTTTTCCCTCGTTTTTCAATTTTTTTGGCGCTTGGTTTTTCACTTTCCGACGGTTGTCATGATGAGTAACCGTGGCAACAAGATGTTTCCTACTGATCAAAACCAAATTTCCAACTATATGGTAAGACAGAAATTTAAAGAGGAGCTGCAAAAGCAAATGAGCAATTAGCAATGCTTGCCAACAACAGAAGATGTTATTCAGGATATACTGTAAATATCTTCCTTTTCCCTGGATATTGCGTGATAAGGTTGTAATAAAGTAATAGTGTCCTCAGTCAGAGATTTCTGCAAATTCGTTGCGAAACTGACTGCTACTGAACTTGGCTGCAGAAGGAGAAATGGGGTAACAACACCTCTATGACACGATAATGAACAACAAGCTGATTATTCAAGCTGTATTTTATTCCGTCGTGAGCAGTGCACCCTACAAACCTAAAGACATTTCACTCTTTGCATTGGAGGGTTTTGTTGTTTTTAAGTTTCTTGAGCCCTCTAATGTGTTCTACACTGCTGTGGAGATCTACAGATGCAGAAATTCTGCAACATTTGCTAGAACCATTAGCTAAAAGGGCAGTATTTTTCGGTTTCAGTTTACATTACCCCCCACCCCCAACCCACAAGCGCCATTTTACCGTCTCCCTGGCAGTTAGTGCAAATGAATAACAGAGTGGATTTCTAACATCAGGCTCAAGTACTAACATTGCATTCGAGCTCACCTGTTGCATTATAGGCTATCCATTTCGGATCGCAAGTTTCCTTAAAGTATTTGAAGATCGCCCGCCCCAGCGCAGCCCCGACACCGACTACCACCGTTGTTGTGATCGGATCAAACGCGTTCACCAACCCGCTGAATGTCAATGTCACCCACAAGCAGATATGCGAAACTTTCATTGTCGAGCCACTCGGATTACTTCCGACATAAGACGTTTTTTGTGGAATAAAATGGGAAGGACAGCACGAGAAAAAAAACGACGGAGAGCCTGCACGGGCGCTTCCGCCTACGTCATTGTAGTTTTGAGCTACGTTCAAGTCAGGGTAGAAAAAATTGTTTAAATTGGATACTCAAAAGGATTAAAGTAAAAAAAAAGTGGGAGAAAAAACAAAGCAACACTAAAAAGCCAAAGTCTTTGCAGGATTATTTGCTTACTTGTTATATTGAATGATATCCACTCGGGCCGGCAGCATTCGTGGAAGTAGTAGAAAATGTTCTGGTATCTCGCTAAAATTCCGGTGAGAGCCGCGGCCATTCCTACTGCGATGGTGGTGCTAATGGGTTCCAGCGCCTCCGCCATGCTGGAGTAGAAAATCAACCAGAGGAGCAGAACGTGTTGCTTTCTCGGCTGCATTTCTTTTACGAAGACAAATCGGGATAAAACCGAGAGGAACGCGTTGTTATGGCGAAGCGTCTCGAAAGGGAAGTGCTGCTGTTGTTAAATTAGTGACGTCAGGGTCCAAAGGTTTCCTCTTCTTCTCCTTCTTAAAGGGGTTCAGTTTACACATCAATGGCTGAGTTTCCCTAACTCTTTCAGGCTCTGAACCCCGTAAGTAAATACACGTTTTTCTCACAATTCACTAATGACTGTTGTTTTATGGCTTTACAAAATTGTTGATTACTAAATTAATAATTGATTAATAATAATTAATTACAATTAATTAATTGTTAATTAATACTCTTTGGATATCTTATGAACAACATCATTTCACAGTAGGGGTCATGACCCTAGACAAGCAAAAACGTGGCTGTAAGACACGTCATAGAGTGTTTCACATTACAAAAAAAAAAAAAATAATATATATATATATATATATATATATATATATATATATATATATATATATATATATATATATATATAGGTCCTTCTCAAAAAATTAGCATATTGTGATAAAGTTCATTATTTTCCATAATGTAATGATAAAAATTAAACTGTCACATATTTTAGATTCATTGCACACCAACTGAAATATTTCAGGTCTTTTATTGTTTTAATACTGATGATTTTGGCAAACAGCTCATGAAAACCCAAAATCCCTGTCTCAAAAAATTAGCATATTTTATCCGACCAATAAAAGAAATGTGTTTTAATACCAAAAAGGTCAACCTTCAAATAATTATGTTCAGTTATGCACTCAATACTTGGTCAGGAATCCTTTTGCAGCCTTCAATGCGGCATGGAGGCCATCAGCCTGTGGCTCTGCTGAGGTGTTATGGAGGCCATGATGCTTCGATAGCCTTAAGCTCATCCAGAGTTTTGGGTCTTGCGTTTCTCAACTTTCTCTTCACAATATCCAGTAGATTCTCTATGGGGTTCAGGTCAGGAGAGTTGGCAGGCCAGTTGAGCTCAGTAACACCATGGTCAGTAATACCAGTGGTTTTGGCACTGTGAGCAGGTGCCAGGTTGTGTTGAAAAATGAAATCTTCATCTCCATAAAGCTTTTCAGCAGATGGAGCATGAAGTGCTCCAAAATCTCCTGATAGCTGCAGCATTGACCCTGCCCTTGATAAAACACAGTGGACCAACACCAGCAGCGGACATGGCTCCCCAGACCATCACTGACTGCGGGTCCTTGACACTGGACTTCTGGCCTTTTGGCATTTCCTTCTCCCCAGTCTTCCTCCAGACTCTGGCACCTTGATTTCCGAATGACATGCAAAATTTGCTTTCATCCGAAAAAGTACTTTGGACCACTGAGCAACAGTCCAGTGCTGCTTCTCTGTAGCCCAGGTCAGACGCTTCTGCCGCTGTTTCTGGTTCAAAAGTGTCTTGACCAGCACCTGTAGCCCATTTTCTGCACACACCTGTGCACGGTGGCTCTGGATGTTTCTACTCCAGACTCAGTCCACTGCTTCCCCCAAGGTCTGGAATCGGTCCTTCTCCACCATCTTCCTCAGAGGTCCGGTCACATCTTCTCATTGTGCAGCGTTTTCTGCCACACTTTTTCCTTCCCACTGAGGTGCCTTGATACAGCACTCTGGGAACAGCCTATTCATTCAGAAATTTCTTTCTGTGTCTTACCCTCTTGCTTGAGGGCGTCAATGATGGCCTTCTGGACAGCAGTCAGGTCAGCAGTCTTACCCATGATTGCGGTTTTGAGTAATGAACCAGGCTGGGAGTTTTTAAAAGCCTCAGGAATCTTTTGCAGGTGTTTAGAGTTACTTTGTTGATTCAGATGATGAGGTTCATTGCTCGTTCAGAGAACCTTTTCATGATATGCTAATTTTTTGAGACAGGGATTTTGGGTTTTTATGAGCTTTATGCCAAAATCATCAGTATTAAAACAATAAAAGACCTGAAATATTTCAGTTGGTGAGCAATGAATCTAAAATACATGACAGATTAATTTTTATCATTACATTATGGAAAATAATGAACTTTATCACAATATGCTAATTTTTTGAGAAGGACCTGCATATACACACACACACACACACACACACACACACACACACACACACACCATATATTTAAAAAAATTCCTTCTCACCGGGGGTCTATCTGGCTCGGCCTACAGAGCCTAGCGATTGCGATATTCTGTGCTAAATGAATTTCTGATGAGATGTGATGTTTCTGGTTGTTAGCATGCCCATTGGGGATGAGGGATGACAACACGTGGTCATATATATATATATATATATATATATATATATATATATATATATATATATATATATATATATATATAACCCTCCCGACCCCACTAAGGGACAAGAGTGTAAGAAAATGGATGGATGGATGGATATATTCTTAACTTTTCTGCTAAAATATTTTGGTTTTGCTCTTGATAAACAAAACAAGCTTAAAGAAAATGTCATCTGTTTAATAAGTGGAGCCTGGTTTCTGATAGCAAAAATATCTCCAAACAACTAAATGCATTTTTTTTTTGCGTTATGTTCAACATGTAAAAAAAAAAAGAAAAAAGCACCAGACCAAATACATCTAAGAGAGACTTCTCAGCCTCATGGTGGCGCTACAGCACAGCTGAGAGAGGTCGCAGGGATCCAGAACAAGACATAAAACGCACAGGACACACAGCCCCAACCAAACTTTAATAAAAGCATAAAAAAAATGAAAGAGAAAAAAAACCAACCTCATCTCCATTAGGATGCAGACAATAAGACAGAAACTGGATGAACACTGTGACAAAATAAAACATCACTGCTGCTGCCATGGAGATACTGTTGTATCTGAAATCACAGTCATTCCTCCAGGTTGGTATTGATCAACATGTAAACAATGGAGATTCTTTTCAGAAAAGATAAATTATGTGGAGGAATAAGACTTCCTTCAGAAAAATTCAGACATCCTTTCAGCCGTCATCGAGTGGGAAAATGCAGTGTGTGGATGTGATCTGATTACTGAATGATTTGAGCTCTTTGCTCTTTCCTTTCATTTCTCCAGCGCATATTCCCACAGCAGTTAGGAGAAGGCTACCAGAGGGCGCAGGTCAACCTTTAATCCTTCTATAAACAGAAAGCAGTGCCACCGCTCACACTTAAACGCCCCTTCCTCCCCACTCCCACTCTGTTCACCTCATCCCGGGAGGACGGTCTCTCAGAGAATCAAAGCACATTCCCGTCACATGAACAATGAAATGATCCACAGAAAGGAGGCTCAGAGAGCAAGATCTGAAGATCTGCATGTACATAATGCTTGAAAATAAGAAAGCCAGATGTGTTTTCCAGTTGTGCGAACAGCGAGCATGAGGTGTAGCTGGGTATAATTCCTGTTGTTTGTCCCAATCTAATTTTAATTATTTCTTTTTTTTTGGTCTCAAAAATATTAAAATGTCACAGAGATTATAGAAAAATAACCTGTATGGTTAAGGTCACCAGTTGATGGATAAACTTGATCTGCAATGAAAAGAAATCAAACCATTCTTAACTGTAAAAGTCCTTTTACAGTTAAGCCGCAGCCATTCCTACTGCGATGGTGGTGCTAATGGGTTCCAGCGCCTCCGCCATGCTGGAGCAGAAAAGCAACCAGAGGAGCAGAACGTGTTGCTTTCTCAGTTGCATTTCTTTTACGAAGACAAACCGGGATAAAACCGAGAGGAACGCGTTGTTACCAGTTATTTTATCTCACATTTGGATGAAATAAAACCCCCTGAAAAGTAACAATTATTTAATCGTGATTTTTTTATTTTTTTTAAAATGTAGAATGATGAATATTTTTATATTATCTCAAACAGGGTTAGCTGTAAACAGTGTTATTTACCTTTTACTGCCAAATCTGACAATATGATTTTGATTCATAAAGTAGGGGAGCAAATATGCAACCAGTATGCATGTAAAATGTCACACCTTTTTTGAACAATTATCATGTTAAACTGTTCTATTTTATTTACTTTAATGTAGCTTTTTGAAAGAATATGATGAGATTGTGAATTTTGTGGACTGGACTTCCAAAATGTCTGTCAAACAGCTTTTATGTAACGTAGTATTAAAAGATTGTCTGCTCTCTAAATCTGAAGAATTCAGGCAAAATATGAATCAAAATCGTACAAATCAACACCATAAGCTGAACCTGTTGCCGCAGTTCCTATTATTGTCTTTTTCCACATTCATATCTTATAATATTTAGAATAAAATAGGCAGTTTCTTGATTTGTTCCTTTCAAAGTTCTTCTTTTTTTGGCTTTCTTAGCACACTCGAATGTTTCAGTTTTTCAAACAAATTGTATTATCTGTCAAAGATAACCTGAGTAAATACAAAAAATGTAAAATAAATTGTACAATGGCTTTAATTTATTTGGGTTAAAAAAATTGTCTCGCTGGGAGAAAGTAATTACCCCAAAATATAACTGGTCATGTTAATGTTAATGTTCCCCTCCTTGTAAATTAAATCACTTTGAAATTATTGCTCTCTGAATATTGACATAAAATCAAGTACATATTTTTGCATAGCAGGCAGCACAACTATCTTTTGTTGCCTCTGTTTGATCTGTTGTAAAACTGCCATTCTATGCAGGATTTAAGCTCTTCCTGATGGTGGCGCTGCAGACACATTTTAGTAATACCAAGCTTCAGTAGAAACTACAGGGAGTCCCATCATGTTCTGCTTTCAGGCTCACATTTGATAATCCTGGTTGCAATATTTATTGAATGGAAAATGGCAAATAAAAACAGAAATGTTTAATGAAAAGAAAGAGTCTAAAGAAAGAGTGACCTGCTTGGTGAGAACTGGCGTACAAGACTAATGTGAGAGGGAAAAAATTGTCAAAAATTCTAAATTATTGATATAATGAGAAGAAGGGGAGAACAAAACTTATATTGAACTCAATAGTTGGCTACAATATCCAACATTTCATTTCCTAAAACTAAACCTAATTGCTTCTTGTGAATAAACGGAGTGTTGTTTCAGCAAGAAATAATTATTTTTAGTGATGCACATATCAGATATTTGTGAATTCTCATCTTCAGTTTTGTCATGCAGAATTATTTTTTCTTTTGTTTACTTGAGAGCTTTCAAAATGTCTTAGTCCAGCTTTTTCTCCATGACAAGTCAATAAACGTGAGCAGAGACGTCGTCCCACCAGTCACCGTAAAACACGGTTTTACCCTTTTAAGACAAAACTACTGTGGCCTTAAAAACAGGTGAGGTTGGGTATGTTTAAGCTTCCTGTTTTCTACTAAGATCTTGAGACCGACGTCCTCTCGAGTTTAGCGCTACTGGTTATCATCCTGAACGAAGAGCTGAAATTTTTCCCCTTAAATGACAACTCACATCTTTTTATTTCTTCCACCTCAGGCATTAAACATTATTATTTAGAGAAGAATGTTGTCATCACCACAGCTCAGTAGTTCTTCTGTATTGTGTTGTGTTAACTGATCTAAACAATATTTAATTTGTGATTTTCCAACTGGTCGCTCACCAGTCAGTTTGAAAATTGGAAATTTGTGACCATCAAGCAATTACTTGGTGCATCTTTAGGCAATTGAATTTTATTGATATACGTATTTTCGTGCTGATATTTTCATGCGGTGTTTTAGAGTTTTGCGTGGAATACCAACTTTAAGATTTGGTGCTTCAAATAATTTCTTGGATATTTTATAAAGTAAAATTCTTCTTTCCCTGTTGGGACAAACATGTTGCTCTATAACTGACAGACTAAAGTACCACCACTAGTCTAGATGTGGTTGTGGGTGGATGGAGGGACTCGACAATAAAACGTAATCTTAAACTACTGTCTTATTTGTTTAGCAGTAAATTTAAAAATCAAACGTGAATCGGGACTTCTAAAATCTCTGATAACTGGCCGCCACGTGGAATAAAAACAGAGCAAAGAGAGGAAGAAAACGTTTCGACAGCATCTCCTCCATGATGGATTACGATCATCGAAGGACCCAAAGTTCAGCTCTTATAAAATATGACAAAGATAAGTCAAAACACCAGAACCAACTGTGTTTGGGTTCTGGTTTGCTCAAACCGGAATGATCCCGGGCTCGGCTTCCCACGGATAATCTGCAACACCTGCTGTCAGATCCAAACGGATGCACCACATGTGTGTAAGCCTCAGCAGGGAGTGAATTATGACGGGGGTTTTCTGCTGGTTTCCATGTAAATAAAACCAATTTTTACATGTCCGCAGAGACAGTTTTGTTTTTCATGCCAGTCGCTGCGGTAGCAGCAGTTAAAATCCTCAACCTTGGGATGGTATTCCCGTGTCGGACAACAATGTCCCCCACGCAGCGACGAGATGGAAGTCTCACATCCCATCATGCACCAGGACAATGCAGAGCAACAAAAAACGACAGGCCCCAAATTCTACGGCGCGGCTTGTGAATAGGAGAAAAACACGCCTTGGCAACAATGCCTGCAGTCATTTCACAAACATTCCCCGAGCCGTCCCTATTGTGTCAGAGCAGCGGTACATAATGTAAACATCCTCTCTCTGTGCCGAGATGCAACTATATTCAGACTCCCCACAGGAAGTGACTTCATGTCCAGCGTCCGCCGCACTCTTCCTCTCTCAGGTGGGGAGCATTCTTGGCAGCGGACCTCCTGGGTCAAGGAAGCAGAGGTTAGACTGTGATGCCTCTGAATGCAACAAGCAGCAAACAATTTCTGTTTTTTTATTCATATTTATGAACGCATTTCTGTTTGGGTCACTGTTCGGCTGCCTAATCTGGTTGTGATCTAAATGTTTTTGTTGTTGTCCATTGTGTGAAGTTCCAATGATTTCGGGAGATTTTTTATTTACTTTTGGAAAATGGCAAATTTATATCAAAGTGAAACAGGAAAACATGCATCGCTAATAATAAGCTCCTTGATGGTGTGTAAAAACTGAATTTTTGTATTAAAATCATAAGAAACGTTTATTTCATGGGAAACATTTGATGACTGTAAAATGGCACCTTCTTCACTGTGCGAAGTATGGCAGAGGATCTGTGATGCTGTGGGTCTGTTTCTCTGTACATCACATGGTATTACAGACTTTAAAGACCAGATGATTTTAGTCAAACCTCTGGTGGATTCCATCAGAAAACTGAAAATGGGTCGTAATTGTGTTTTCCACAAAGAGCATATAATATTCATAATAGCATATTTAAAAAAAAGTTTCTCCATTTAATTTTAATTCTGGGATGATTAGTTGAAATGGAAAAATCACATCATAACATTGACACTGTGAAATCTAGAGGGCTGGTTGTGTGGCAAAAATAAATAAATAAATAGTTCGTTTTTTTCTTAGTTTATAAGAAACTTCTGGTGTGTCTTAAAGCTAATAAATATGCATAGATCTGTTTGTCTTTAGCTCAGCTTACAGTGAGCCAGGTGGGGAACCAGGCTGGAGAGCACAAGCAGCGAGCTGACGGTTTGACGAAAAGGCAGACATACTTGGCTGACTTTCATAAAACCTGAGAGGAAGCTTTAAGGGTCACATTTTGGTACCGTTTAAAGCAAATCCACATGTAACATGCAGCAACGCACGCAGAGAAACATGCTGACTGGAGAGAGTGGAGGAATACCTGTCTGTGAATCGTTTTGGTTTATGAAGCAGACATGTTTCTGTACATTTAGAACTTAGCAACACTTCAGGGAAAAAGGTTTGCTAGGCTTAAAAAGGCCTGATTGGTTATTGGTCCCACTCATGATTAATCCCAGATCATGCATGGATGAATGGATGGATGCTTCATCTGCGACATTATTTTAACTGTCTGGGAAATTTAAGTGACATGTTTTGTATGGGTGCTGCTAAAATAACACTAAAATCAAAAGCTTTACACACCGATTAGCAACATATCCTTTTGTGTATGAAAGTTTAGCTAATTTCGAAAAGCTTGAAGTCATGTGACCATGTTTACAGAGCAAACAGGAAGTCAGGGAGACAGTTGAGATGCTAAACCAGCTTTTAGGAGCAGCAACAGTTAAAGGACAGGTCAATCAAACCAATCTGTGCTGACCTTCACTTGTTTTTTTTTTTTTCTTTTTATTGTTGTTGGAGTATTTGAGTGTCCTTCTGGTCTGGAAGCCAAATAAACACAAACCGAATTGGGGTCACAAGTTCTTCACACAGGTGTCTCGAAGGAATCCCAGCAAGGTCCTGACAGCTTTTCTTCATGACAAAAACCACAATAAAACAAAATTTCACAGTCCATCCAGGCATCAGAAACCTCAAAATCTGTGGTTACAGTGTCACAAGTAACAGCTCCGAGTCGGATTTTGCAAGGCTGCGGCGAGGTCAGAAACAGTAGTAGATCATCCAGCCATCAACTATTGTACCATGTGTGACTCCCTGCTGTGAGAGGGGGCTTGGGAACAACCTGCCACAGACGGAGCAGAGAGACGGAAAGGAGGAAACCCCGAATAAATGAAAGAGGCTAAACGGGGCAGCGGGGGGGAGGATGGGCAGGTTGGGGCAAGGACAAACAAACATGGGGCTAGTTTTACATCCACCTGCTCTGGCAGCTGTTTTATATTATCTACTGAGGGTTAACTGTCTGAGCGCACAAGAAATCTTCAAGTCCTGCGAGTGAAAGTGTGTAAATCAAGACTTTAGGCCAAATAAAGCAGCACAGCTTCGTAGGCGGTGGAGTCGATGGTGAGATCTTGGACAGGAAAAAGCAAGACTGTAAATACTGAGAGGAAAATGGGTGAATCAGTGAGTAAAGGAATCTAAGTCCCTTTAAAGTCATTTTTTATTATGTTAAAACAAAATAAGGGCATAATAGCTTTGTTGTTTGATGCCATGTTCTCTTTTATTTACCATTTTTAAGAGTGACAAAGAAAAACGGCTGATATTTAGACCTTTATGTTCAGACCTTTATTATATTTAATCTGTGCAATTCAGCAAAAAAAAAAAACAAAAAAAAACTATTCTGGTATAATCTGTAAAATATGAAAAAGTTACAATAACGTAGCATAATTATGTACATTCCTGAGCCAATGTATTCAATCGTCAGATAGGAAGCTGATGGGAGATTGTATTTTTCAGCATCTTCAATAAGACTTTATTCAAATCAGTAAAATAATATCCTGAAGAAAACGTAAGTGGCCTAGTCAAAGTCCAGAATTAAATCAAACCAAAAAGACAGAACTTTCCTCATAGTATTATCAAGTCAAAATTATTGTCAACACTCAGTGTATGCAGACTGAATGTTGACAACGACTCAAAAGAAGCTTTAAGTTGAATTACAAGAAGACAAATAACATATTAGGCCTGGCATCTTTTAATGATCATGACATGTATGTTTTATTTTTACAAGTGGATCACAGTGTATTTTTAAAGGTTTTGTTGTCTCTAGTGGCCTTTATTTGAAAGTAGTTCAACAGGAAAGAGAGCCGTCTTTCCTTGCTCACGTTTGACGACCAAATTCATGTTCCTGGATTGCTGTCACCTTGACGACGGGCTTCTCCTGCTATTTTCAGGTCTAGACATCGACCCATCATGCCCTGGTTCTCGGCCACGCCTAATCCTCCTGTCAACCATTGCCTGTTTATTGACCAGGTTTCTGGATTTTAACTCAGGAGTCTTTTAGTCTTTGTTTTTAAACATAAATCAAGCTGGAGTGCTTCTCCTACCTTCACCACTGACAGCTGTCATTGCCGCTGTGCGTAAACTACTGGAATAGCACTCAACACAGACTGAAGAGTGGTGAGAAACACCCTCCGTTTTAACGCCTCCTTCCCACATGATCAGCCTGTCAAACCACCGTTGTCTCCCTGACGCTCTGTCTCACATTCACGCTCAATCTGTGACATTACAGTCACTCACCTGATTCTTATTTACTTCTTTATTTGTTACTTGACCAGAGCAATAATCCTGACTTCGTTTCAATAAACCTATTCTCATTTAGCGGTATCAACAATCCTGCTACTTGCTTTTGACCACATGCGTCAAAAAGTCCACCTTAACTATTTATGTGGTCCTGAAGACTCTATAGGGCCACATGAGTAGAGCTTCAAGATAACGGTTGTGTGTTTGAATATTACTTCATCAGTCAAATCAAGTCAGTTTTACATCATTTGAAAATATGGTAAATATTATTTCATTTTAATGGAGCACAGAGAAAGCTATGATATTTTAACAGTTCGTTAACAGGTAGTTTTGTCGATAAATCCTGCCACAACCAGGCATTCGAAGACATTCGTGATCTTGATGTGGCTGAAAAACTTTAAAACTTAAATGTATATATTCAAAATTGGAGCTCATAAATTTGGTAGCAAGCACGTTGTCACCAAGGTTTAACTTTAAGACTTTATTTATGTGTGTGAGTCTTGCACTTTGAGCAGGGAGGTCTGAGATGCCTGTTTTTTAAATTTATTTTTATTGTCAAACCTCAACCATTGTCCTCATGCTCTTTGTATTTCCTTCCCAAAACTTAATCTCTGGTAGCTGCTCTGCACATCCTCAGAGTAAGAACTGCAAACTGGAACTAATGATTGTTCCCAACATTTCAACTCTCTCAAAAAGTTTTCCCCAAACGACATATAATTTTTTTTAATAGTAATCTCAAAACTATATTTTTTTACATGAACAAAACTGACATAAATTTTTTAAATTATTGTTTTGCTATCCAGATACGGCATTTATCACTGCCTGGCTTACTTGCTTTGATGTTTATAGTAAAAGTAACAACGTATTGATTGGTATTGTAATTTATGTCTTGACAAATTTGCCGTAAAGATGAAAAGGTCCCACCTATGTGTTGTTTATGTGTACAAATTTAAAGACAAAGCTTTGTCTTCAACTGCTGTTTTTAGCTAGTGAGAACAGGTTTCCAACTAAAGCATGATGTAATCCTAAACTCTTTCTTCTGGAAAAAATATCCAGAAAAAAATCAAATACAGAAATAAAAGATTGTGATATTGATATTTACGTTAGGATATCAGTCAAAGACAGTTTTTCCGCAGACATTCTGACTTCCTCCTGTAAACTTTCTTTTCCCGTCTTTGATCTTTTTCATCTCTGTCCTTTTTAAAGGTATTTGGTATTTTCTTTAAGATTTATGGTATGTGAATTATTTACAGCAAATAAAATCAATAATCAGTAATTTGGTAAGTCTTCTAAGTTTAGAATGTAGATGATTTTCGACTTACCTTTATCTTTGAACATGTTGTTGAACCTCTCAGAAAACGCTTTGACTGGAGAAATGTAAATTTGTACAGACAGATTCGTTGGAAGAGAAACTGAAAAGCTCTCAGCCTGTTGTCGTTAAAGTTAATGCTAAAATAAAAGCAAAAAAAAAAAAGCAAAATTGCATAATAGAAGCAGAATGTAGCAGAGTTAGGAAAAGATGGGTTTATGTGCAACTCTTAAGTATGAGTTTTATCAAAAAGGAAGGGCTTTAGTCTAGTTTTGGGTGTTTGTCTCATGGACTAATACATTTAAATGTATTTTTATTTTTTTTAAATCATTGAGGAAAATCCCAAAGTTGCTCTAACATAAGGAATGGAGAATAAATGTACATTTTCAGACAAAATTTAAAAGATAATCTGAAATATGAAAAGATTAATTAAGATAACAACAGAAACAAATGCATACACAAAGATAACACTGACACAAAAACCGCATCAGCTGTTTGACTTCGGGGGAACGGTGTCAGTCTCCTGACGAAGATGGAGAGCCAGAGGTTGCTGAAGCCATCTGTAGCCTTTTCTACTTCGCTACTCATTTACTCCGCCGCTGTTGCCCTTTGACCTCCCCCTCTCCTGCGCTCGCCCACTCACACTCCGAGTTTGTAAACACGAGTTTGAGATAAACACTGTGAGCTGATTAGACTGTGAAAGTGAATCAGTGCGGACAGCCGATGGAACGGGACGCTGATAAGAGCTGCCGGTGACTCTGGTGATCAATGGTCACGCACCATCTGTGCAAGGAGGTGTGTATCTGTGTGCGGATGTTTGTCCTCCTAGCTAACCTCCCCCTTCCACCTCCAACAATTCCCATCTCTTCCAGCCAGTTGTCAAATTCAAACAAGAACTTCTGCAAAGACGGGGATCGTGATTAACACATGGTAAAGCACAAATTTAGACACTGATGAAATCTAAGTCAATGGGACTCCACTGAACTACAATAAGGGGCCATTATCCACAACTGAAGACAAGTTACTACACTGACCTTTCCAGAAATAGCTTCCCTACCAAAATTACTCCAAGAGAGCACTGATGGCTCATCCAGGAAGCAAGAACAAACCTTGCGTCTTGGATGCAAGATTTGCATCCAGGGAAAAATGGGAGTGTTCCAAGATAAAACACAGTGTTGACTAAAAAGAGCACTAAGCCTGTCCCACATTAGCTGGAAAATATCAAGATGACCCCCACAGCAAGGATGGAGTGAAGAAACTAAATTAGAATGTTCTTAATGTTCCTGTTACATCTCATACAGCATTGCAGAGAAAATATCATTATATCTACAGTCAATCATTGTGGTGTAGCGTGATAGAGTGGGACCGCTTTGCTGCTTCAAGCAATGAACAACTTGGTATAGTTGATCTTGGCTAGCTGTGTTTTCATTACACTTGAAAATCTCCATTGGCGTTCAGGCATGAATCAGTCGTCAGGCTTGTTTCATGTCTTTAAATGCAACCAAGTCCAGACGTAGAACACAGTGGAAACCCGACTGGGTTTATTTTCCTCGATTTATTTGAAAGACAATCAATCAGTTGCCAGTCCACATATATTCTGATGAAATACAAAGTGTCATGCTCATCACTTCTCCCCTCTTCTTGAGGCCTCTGCGCCGCAGGCTGCACACACAATACGACGTACAACAGCCTTACCCTGCAGAGATCCAAACAGAAAGTTATCTATTGGACACTTCTTCACTGTAAGCTGACCGTCAGGTGGCGTTTCTTCCCAAAAGGACCACCCTGCTCTACCATATGATAGATTTCTAGCTCTACTTTTCCTTCACAGCTTTGCTTTTGTTAGACACCCTCCCCCCTCACACACACACACACGCAGTCCACCCTTTCCTCCTGTTCATCTCCTCATCTATCAGGCTGTGACTCATGTATTATTGTAGTGTTAACACAGGGAAGCAACGGTGGACCGGAAGATCTGCTCCTGCAGATTGAACTACTGACTAAATGACGCTTCCTGTCTCCCGCTCCCTTTTTTTTCCTGTTCTAATGTTGCCTGCAGGACTATTACATCAACAGTAAAAGTCTCATGCTACTGTCCAGACCTGGTTAGTGGTTCGTTTTGTGCATCTGTGCTGTAAATACCAATAAATACAAAGTATTTTGCAAAACAACCACAAACATAAATGTATCTTAGAGGGATTTTATAAGATGGATTAGACATTTATTTTCTTCCAGGCGACGCCCCATGTTTAGTTTCATGTATTTTTACATCAGCTCTGACCAGCTTCACTGTCTCTGCTGAAGAAAAGCACCCCCACAGCATGACGGTACCGTGTTTCAACATGAGGAGTCTATACCGGAGGTTCTGCAACACCTAGCATAACACCGGATGATGGCTTTGTCTGCAGTAACCCAGGCATTTCTGTTGTGGTCAAGAAAGAGTTGATCCAAAAAATAAAAAAGCTAAGTTCTTGATTTACTAGTTCATCGACGCTGTAGATGTTTTCAGACTTCGACTGGGGAGAAGTTCCACGTTTAGACGACGACGCCATGACATGACGGCTGTAGTTGTCATGCCAGGCCACCATATGGCGCTGTGATTTTCGCAGGTCATTGAACGCATTTGCACTTTTGACCCTTACCTTCCACCTCATTGTAAACAGTAGCCTATCTCCATCTTCAATAAACGAAGTCCTATTGTAATACATATGTTCCATTTCATAAATTGTGTTAAGTTAAACCTGTAGTATGCAACTTTTGTAAAAAACAATTTTACAAAGATTTTTACATATTTGTTAAAACTGTTATGGCGGTATAATTCTGTATGAGACAGATAATCTGTAAAAAGATTGAGCTGCTCCACCTCCTCTCTGAGCTGCTATTGCCATCTGAAAATCAACCAATAAGAACCAGGAGGAGGGTCTTAGCGCTGCCAATCAAGCTCTTGTATGCACTCCCTAATGTGCTAACAGTGGAGAAACAACTTACCGTTACAGAAAAATGACTTATTTGCCTCTTCCATCAGGAAGAAGCCGTATCACAGCAGAGAGTGAGGGGGTTAGGGTGATTGGCAACGCTAAGGCCCTCCTCCTCGCTCTGATTGGTTGTTTCTAGTTAGCAATGGGGGAAGGCAGATAAGCTTGATTTTTTTCTCAAATTATCTCTCGTGCCATACTGTTACCACATAGTGACACTTTAAACAAATATGTTAAAAGTAATAATAAAAAAAAAGTTACATACTGCAGCTTTAAGCTGCACAACACAGCACAATGCCATCTTGTGTTTGTTATTTTATGCCCGTGTTTACCTAAAAAAGTGGCTCACATTTGTCATCACTGAATGAATTATGATGTACACACAAGTAAAACACACTCTACCAGCCCTCATGGATGTTTGCTCTCCCTCCAGCAGAATGCCATATTAATCAGAAGTCAAAGGTCACAGAAGGTTTGCATCGGAAAAAAAAAAAATCCACCCTGAAACACGGTACAAATGTAACCTGCACTCTTCACCGCCAATACATCTACATTTACATCAAGGGGGGTCACATAGAGAAATGTAAAGTCCGGGTTGAGAATCAGCAACCCAAACTGGTTCTGACTGACGGAAAGAGCGAAGGCTCAGATCAAGAACATCAAAGACAAGGCAACAATCGCAAGGTTTTCGCTTTGCTTTGTGTCAAAAACGGTGAGGTCAACCAAGCGGATGCATTCGTATAAAAGGTTGAAGGTGCAGATGAGCGCTTCTTTCTTTTTTTCCTTTTCTCTTGCGTGGGGCCAAGCGGGAGGCGTGGGGCGAACGGGCCTGCAGCTCCGAGATAAATTCACAAGGGAGTCGATGGGAAGTGCTCTCACATCACTTCCCGTCTTTGTTTGAGCCGCTATTTTCAAGGCTCGGAATGTAGTTCCTGTTGAAGAGGTGAAGGAATTCAAAACAACACCATTAACCTCTGCGTAGAGGAGCGACGGGGAGGGAAACCAGTTGGAATACGTCTGCGCGAATTATTAAAACGCACAAGATTCACTGGCTAAATGTATTCATATTAAGTGTGTAGTTTTATTTTTTTTTTAAACTAGCAGAAGTACCCACTTCCAGAGCACCATTGAGCGTCTTGTGTGTGTATATCAAAGGGTTTGTGGGAGACGGAGAAAACAGGGGTACCACGCCCGCTTCACATCCTGTGGCAGGTTTGTCCTTGTGGATGTGTCTCATGGCCGCCATCCAGAGACGCGCCAAAACCCCTCTCGTTCCAACATAAATCCTCGTCCTTAAAAAGGAAGTGTGTACTTGTGGGTATAAATTTGCCTGCTTGTACACACTCTTTCGCACCAACGACAAACCGTCTTCGGTTCAGCTGATCAGCTCATTTCCACAGCTTCCAGCACCTCCATCTGACTGTGTCATGGTGACGCTTGGCCATCAGTCATGCTGTCCTCACCTACAGCGGGTCCACAGGCTATTATTAGCTGACGGGCATCTGTCTCCCGGGAACTGTCAGCGATGCCCAGCTCTGCAAACACAGACAAGCGGAAATCCACCTCTTTTCTCCAGAACTTCCCCCGCATCTCCACTCCGAAGTCCCTCTAATGACTCTCCAGGAAACTGCAGTCAGCAGCAGAGGGATTTCAACTGAAATACAGCAAATCCATTTATTTTCTTTTTTTCCCCCCCTCCCAAATCCAGTTTGGCAGTAATGGGTGCATGAGTTCCCACTATTTTTGGACATTAAAACCCCTCAATACGCACCAGTGTGTGCTTACCATCTTCAACCCCACTGTGTATGCCAGCTTGAAACGAAAGAGTGGGAGTCGAGGAGTTTTTGTTTTCTCTCTCTGGCTCTTTGAGAGGCAATCACAGTAGTCTAAAAGAGGGGGAATAGTGCAGAGATTCCCCAGAGTAATGTATTGTAATATTTTTATTCCCTGGGAAAGAGGGTCTGCTTACACACCTCCATCATCACGGGAATAGTTTGACATATTGGACATTTGTTCTCCCCGTAAAAGTCAGGTGAGACGACAGCTAACTCTGCGCTAAATTGTGAGTTCACATTTGGCAGCTGAGTTGCTAAAATTTGTTTCCACATGTTCCAGGTAACATGCAGTGCTACAATATCCTGGTCCAGTGGAAACATGTAGCATGGCTAAAAGCTTTAGCAGCCTTTCATTTGGTAAATTAAGATGACACCACTAAAAAAAAACATTGTTGAGGGAAGTAGCAGCTTTGCTAGGCGGAGACACTAATTTATCTGGAAATCAGGAAGAGGGTAGATTTTAGGTTCAGCAGGTGTGCCAAGATGGTTTCAAATGTGTATATTATGGTGTGTTTGGTGTTTGAACTAACTATTAAAAAATGCAGCAGTATGCATTTTCAGAGGGGGTTTCAAATATTTAGATACTTTAACTTGAATTGTCCCTCGAAGTGAACTTTGGCTATTGTTTATAGGCTCTCAATCCACTCTTGTTTGCACGGTAACATCCATGAAGATAAATAGTTTTGTAAAAGGTAGGAAACAGCATGACAAATAGCACTGTGCCTTGGTATTTCAACTGTATTTTTAAAAAATAATATTTGAGTTAATCTCTAAGGAAAAATCCTTGAATATTTGCGCTTTCCAGAAATCCGTTTTGAGCTTTTTCACAACATTTCCCTTTACGTTTTTGGAAAATTTAGTTTAAAAAAAAATGTGTTTCTCCTTAAGCTGTCTGTTTATAAGTCAACATGTTATACCAGAAATGAAAAACAAGGAAAGGGTACAGAAAATGAGTAAAAAAAAAAAAGCATATGGAGGTAAATTGGGGCCATAAAGTTTGTTTCAAAGAAAAGAATCTGATCGGCTCATTCTGATCGGAATTAGCCGATCCTGGCAAAAAAAGACAAACAAAAAAAAAGGTTGAAACTGAAAAAGAACATTTGAAACTGAAGAAACATTTTGAAACTGAAAAAAAAAATTCAAATATTCTTAAAAATTGTCATTTTTTAAAAGATTTTTTCATAAAATGATGATTTTTCATCTTATGGAAGATGATGGAAGGTGATGGAAGACAATCTAGAGTGTTAGCACTCTAGAATTTCTTCATGTAGCTAAACTCTACACAGTGCTTCATCAGCTTTGGAAAGCCGTCTGTCTGCACCCACCATCACCTACAGACTGGCTTGTTTGTCCCAAAATCAATCAGGAAAATCGTCAGATGGATGCAAACTGCGCCTATTTGATGACCGTTTGTCTGTGTATCTGCACAGCTACATAACTAATAGGTTTTATAGGGTCAGACATGTATTTCAGTTGAAGGTTGTAAGAGTATTTGTGACACTTAGAAGTGGTGCATTCTCTTGACAGAGACGGTTTTCATCAGTAGAGCACAGATAATAGAGGGGAGGAACAGAACTATGCTCAAAATAGGCGGCCAATCGGCACAGCTAGGTCACACTCAACATGTGGCAAGGAAGACATTTTATCTCCAGAAGCCGTCGTTGCCATCAGGACTGCTCAACTGGAGATTTTCACTCACACTTTGTGGGGGCTCCCTCTGCTCCTTCTGCCACTGTCTAAGGCGGATTATGAGAGTGCAACGTCTCATAAAGAAGCCATAAGGGAAGCCTATTTGTCTTGATTTTGAAGGAATTTCTCTGCTGTGCATGCTGGGCTCCAGTGTTCAAGAGGCGATTCTACTTCTATACATTTTAATATGAGAAGGTTTAATATGAGACGGTAATGGATGCTCTAAAGCTCAACAGGCACAATGTAAAGAAGCGCCGAACGAACTGGTCCGGATTTGTCTCCACTGGCTCTCTACCGCTAGAGTGAATGATTGCACTCATGCTGAACCGGCGTTATGTACAGCAGCGCTCTAGACGGTATGTAAAAACCATAGATGAGCAGGCCCGAGATCAAATGGCTGTAATGTTGAGACTGCTGCAGAGGGTTCCCAGGGTTCAGCCGTGGTTCCACATAAATACCCTCCAGAGTCTCTATCTGATATAACGCACTGCCTCTGCGCCATCTGTGCTTAGTTACAGAGCACGATACCTTTTTAATGAACCCATCATCGGGAGGTAACGACACCAGGCTGGTATTCTCCCTGTGGTTTTCTGCCGGCTCCTGTAAATTCAAACAGGTCTGCGCTCATTATAAAGCCGTTCCCTGCACAAGCCGTGCCACTAACATCAACATCAGCGACGCTACGAACAGATGGAAAGAGCGGCACTGTGCTGCAGACGAGCCAAACACAAGAAGTCATAATGTTAGGAGGCATAATGTCGTCCCGTGCTTTCTAAATTAAAATGTTTTATGGATGACAGATCCCTTTAATTCAAAAGTAATGCCTCAAAAGTACGGCCTGATAACACAAAATGCCTTTACTTGACTGGAAAGTTCTGTCTTTGCTATAGATCATGAATCGAAGGTTTCTAAAATTGTGTGGGTTGCTTTGGGACCTCGTTGGACGACTCGTCGATGTGCTCAAGGCCACTCCTTGGAATGTCCTCTGACCGTCTCCAATTTGGATGATGACTCTCACTGTGGTTCCCCTGCAACAGAAAGACTGAGAAACGATTTTGAAACCCTTTCCAGAGAGACGGACGTGTTACTAATATTATACTGTATACAGCTCTAGAAAAAATGAAGAGACCACTGAACTGAACACCATTGAAAACCTCATGGTTATTCCACCAAATATTGATGTCTGAACTCTCCCTGAGTCAAAACATTAGTATTGTTGTTTCTAAATGAATAAGAACTTGTTTTCTTTGCATTATTTGTGGTTTGAAAACGCGGCATCTTTTTCGTTATTTTGATTTGATTTTATTAGGGTTAGGTTTTGTTACCTAACCCTAACTCTAGCCTGATTTGATTTGATTATTCTCATTTTATGCAAATAAATACTAAATTTTGGCTTGGAATTTTGGAAAAATAGGTCATTGAATAACAGAACAATGTTCATTTGACTCAAACAAACACTATAAAAACACTATAAAAAGTTAAATCAGAGAAACTGATTATTTTAAGTGGTCTCTTAATTTTTTCTAGATCTGTATGTCTGTTGTTAAAATATGTTTAATGATCTGAAACATTTTATTGTGATAAAATAACACTAAAAGCAGAAGAATTCTCCAAAGGGATACATAGTTTAACAGCGATATTGCACAATAAAAAACAAACAAACAAAAACACTCACAACCAATCAGCGTAATTAATTTCCTTCTGATAAATTAACTAAATATGTCAGATTTGTCAAGAAGTCATAATTCAACTCAGTTAAACTCTCTCCAATCGTCGCTATTGTTGGCGCAGGTCATGGAGTCGGGCCACCCTCGGTTTTCATCAGGGAACACCGAAAGTCAGACTTTCCTTTCTTCTTTAAACAAATCATTCTTGTGTACGGCCCTTCAGCTGAGATATGGACTGTCATCACCATTCATCATGCAGACCTTTCGCTCAGCTGACCGGATCTGGAGGCAACGTCTCGTCTATCTGTGCGTTTCTGTTAGGAGCACGTCTGGATGTGTGAGGTTGCGCAGCAACAGGTTTACCACATGGCAGAATTATGATTTGATGTCACTCCCAGTTGCCCATCTCCAAAGAAAAAGCAATACTTTTGTTCTGAGTGGATGTTTCTGTGACTCAGACTCAACATAATGCAAACCAAGTCTATAAAAATGTGTTTCTCCAGGTGTTTTAGGTAATAAAAAATGAAGAAATAATGTGGCTGTATCTGTTCTTTCGTTAAATAGCATTATACTGTACAAGCAAGTACCAAAATGTACAAAGTGTTGCTGATAATAATTATTTTAATTTATCATCCGTTGGTTGTATATCTTAGATGAGAAACGCTAGCTTCACTTTAATCAAAGAGCATTTTGCATTTTAACGGCATACTCGGTTAAAATAAAAATGGAAAAAAAATTCATTCAACCAACTTTAAAAAATTACTTTTGCTTAATCTATTATTCTGATTCGAATAATTGTGAAGTAAAGTTGGTTCAAAGGAAATTTTTTTCATTGTAGTTGAATGGATGTGGATGAAAAAATAGAACTTTAGTTCATCCAGTAGCAGAGTTTAGTTCCTCATGCATAACTGCGCATCCTTGGTACAGTTCCTAGGCATCTGAAGGTATCACGGTCATCTTAAACACAGCGGGAAAGTTCATCCATCACTCTGACCAGGAAGTGGATTGCTTCGCTGATCCAGGCATACATGTGGTCTGGTGGAGAACGTGGAGATTAAATTCAACTGTTTGTGGCTGAAAGCAAGTCGGCTTTTACCTCAGATGTTTTTGATACTATGCAACAGAGAAAATTCTTAAATCTAGGTGCTTTCAATGTCTTGAAAGCAAGGGGTGTTCAGAGGGTGGCCAGCGGAGAGTTTGTGACACTTGGAATGATTTTGTGCGCCGGTTGTTAGCAGTTCAAGAATGCAACAAATTTTCCCCTCCATTGAATGTAGCACACACACCTTTTGCACATTTTAAAGGATGTGATTGCTAATAAGAAATCTGTGAACTTTTAAATGGAAGATAAAAGCCACAACTCTAAGTATTTTAATTTACTGACCGTATTTTTATCATTTTATTTCAGTGTCATAGTGAGTAAGTCTACAAAGATTCACCAGCTTTTTATGTAAAACAGGGACTTGGACATACTCATTAATTAAACGTGGCTAAGCTCTCTTTTTGTTGGTGGAGATAGACTAAAAACTATTTGTAGACTAACAAAATATAAGACTCTAAAGGTAAGGAGACTGTAGAGCTTTCTTTTATGAAGGCAAACACCTAACATCCCTTTTCAGACATGCGCTAATTTATTCTTTTCTAATTGTTCTATTAAAACATCAAAGTAAAAAAAAACTATTTACATAAATTATGTCTCATTTATCAATAAATCCAAATGTCAGAGTACTTTCAGCTTAGCATTTTTGTCCCAGAGTGCTTTGAAGTTGGAGCACTGCTGCTTTTTGACCATATTGGACACAATATATTTGCATTAGCGTTATTTTGTGCTTATTGCGTCCATCGCCTCATGGATTCTTCTATTTTAAACGTGTCTCATTGTTATCTCCAGATAATCACTGAGGCAATCCCACTTGTCTGTCGTTCTCATTCTACTCACACTTGTTCAGTCCGTGGGTGTTTCTGTCTAGTAGCTCCATTTATTAATTTTACACATATGGCCGATTGTGCAAGTAGGAGATGGATTTTTTAAAAGTGATCTGTTGAACAGAGTGGCCGTTTGTTGCTAACAAATGATGCTTGACCTTTCAGTAAGCACTGCATTTGTTCATACCACATTTAACTTTTTGACATCAGTTAAGTATTTCACGCCCGTGTTTACATATATGTTGCAGTTTATTGCTGTAAATGCAGTTAATTTGACAACTGAGGGTTTTAATGATTTAATTCATGCTATTTATTGTCAAAACACTAAGTTATATTGGATATCATATATAGTGCATATAGTTACAAGTGCATCCTATAAGTGCAATAATAATGATAGAAATAGAAAATAAAATGTCTAATATACTTTTACGGACCAAAAGGGAAAAGTGGGGGCAATTGATGATGTATATATTAAAGCATGGTTTAGTTTTAAACTCCAATTAATCCAACATTTGTTCATATAAAATTAACATTTTTAATTCAGTCTGCCCATCATTTCACTGTCTGAAGTCAAATTAAGAAAATAAACACAGGATGAATTTTGCTGATTCATATTTTCCCAGGTTTTAGCACAGAATGTATTATTTCAGATCACATGAAGCTGAAACACTATAATAAAATATTTTAAGAATATATATTTTGCTATTTTCACAACAACAAACTTTATTGTACATACAACGTTTCATTGAGATTGGCTTATTTATGCTTTTTCCAAACACATAATATTTTAATAAACACTATTTAAAGCCACCAAATTTCTCAGTTTATGTGGTGATCTATTTCAACGCGCTTTAATTGCTCGTGAAAGAAAAACAAAGCTGTAAAAGTGTTTTTCAAACTGACAATCTTTTTTCAGTTTTCATGCCAAAGCCTTGCCAGAATTTTTGTCAATAAAAACTCAATCTGAACCAAATCCTAAACCTTCCCAACACTATCAACAGTGATACTATTGTCAAACTGAACAAGGTCAAACTGTCTCTCTAACCTGTTAGCAAGTGTGTGAAAAAATCTCTTAAATATTCTGAAATAACTTTCTTGAGGAAAGACATGAAGTACCTAGCATTTTCTCTTCTTTTTTATTTTACATCATCACGGCACAGAATGTCATTCAGAAAGTCAAGTGAACTGGTGAATTTTTGTTTGTGCGCCGAAGTGACCGGTCAAAGCCTAAATTGAAGAGCTGTGACCTCTTTTTGAGGCATCAGACAAAAGGAGATCATCAAGACGTTTTTTTCTAGCAGGACTTCCAAAAGACAGGCTCTACGGGGTTGTCTTAGAAATACAATGAGGAGTCATGTCCTCCCCCAGCCCCCTGCCAGTGGTGGCTCTTGTTTGAGTGGCACCCTGGACAACTCAGCAACAGATTGAGGCGTTCTGCTAAAGCATTAAAAATCCATCTTTGTGTGTTTTCACATCTAAAAAACACAAAGATTTGTGTGATTTTTTAAAATTCACAAACTGTGATATTGATGAATAGTCTCAATAAATTGTAGAATAATTCAGTTCAGGTTTGACCAGTCAGTCAGGTATTGAGGTAAAGGTGACTCCCTAAGAAAAACTGTGAGATAGTAATTGTATTGAAGCTCCAAATGAGACGATAGACATCAGACAGCAGCTTTAACTAACCATGGAAAATGTTTATGCTTATACAGTGCCTAACACTTGGAGACAGTATTGGAAATCTACAGAAGGACAGAAAACTTTATTGGAGCACCCCCAAAGCTATGCGCTATGCCATATATATATATATATATATATATATATATATATATATATATATATATATATATATATATATATATATATATATATATATATATATTTTTTTTATTTCATTAAGAAAATGCGACAAAATGACACTCGGAGCTCTCCACGAGTTCGTATCTTTAATGCCGGACGGACTTTTGAATGCTGTGAAAAGCACCGGTGAATGTTCAGATCGGTTCCAAGTCGACAAGATTAAGCCTGTGTCTGTTCAGCCACATCCTGACTGCCGGAGCGCAGGAAGCGCCGGGATCGCTCTGGTTATGTCCAGGATGGATCTGCAGGAGTGGACGGCTCCAGCTTGAGGAAGACATGGTGGTCGTGGCAGGGCCTGGAGGGCAGGATGTCCTGTTTGGCTGCTCAGCTTCACAATCGGAGCAGAGACACAGGCTGGATCTCTGGTTCTCTCAAGGAGAGGGGAAAAAAACCCCTGTAGCTTATAGCTGAACACATTTATCTTCTAATTCAACAAACTCAAGATGTTCGTATAGAAATTCATATCAAATTCAGATAAGTATGTTCAACTTATTTGAACACATGGTCCTATGATCATGAGTTCTTCAGCAAAAAAATCACTTTTTAATGATAACAGGAAAAGTGTGAAGCAGAATATTTGAACATAGCTGATAGTGAGCTGTGCTTCCCAAATGAAATGCAGCCAGTTGTTAGCAGCATCGAAATGTACCCCCATTAATGTAGCTAGTGGGAAGATATTACAGATGATGTATTTCTGCATCAGCTGCCATGCTGATTTACAGAACAGGTAAAGGAAAGAACGAAGATATTGGAGTAGAAAACTCAAAGCAAGTCCTGAATGGCCTTCGAAATTCCACGAGATTCTAATCTCTGTTCACAGCTCTGTCTGGGATTTCTCCCACAGACTTCGATTTCTGCAACAGAACTTCAACTCAGCCAATCAGAGAACAGAAAGAGAAGTTGTGAAAGATGGTTATTCACGGCGCAGGCAACCTCCAGTGAGCTTCATAGCGTCAAAAATACACATCGCATACCTCACGACAACATTGGGTAAAATTGTAAAGTTTTAAAAAGCTCTAAATGTAAAACTTTCAACTGAATCCACACCTCCTCCATCACGCAGTGGTTTCTCAAAGCTGAGGTTCCAGACTCTGTACTAAGTGAAGCACAGAACAAGAGTAAAAATAAGAGTAATTCTTGAAAGAAAACTAACATATGGCAGCGGCAGCTCTATGCTCTGGGATGTTTTTCTAAAGAAACCAAAGGATTTGAGACATGGACGTTCACCTTCCAGCAATATGACAACATGCAATCCAATCTAAATCTAAAGTAGCAAATGATGCCCAGAATTGCATTCTTTCTCTTAAGTGAGGTGAACTGGATACTATGTTGCTTTTGTGCAGCACAATCAGACTAAAAATAAAGATATCGCCAGTCAGCAAACACATATTTTCACCTCAAAGTGCAGCAGAGCCACACTGCAATCTGTCCGTCCCGCACATTTTGCATATTTTACCTTTTCCAGATTTATTGCGGGGTTACACTTACCCTCCTGTTCATGCCCCATCCAGGGTCACAGCTACTGCCCTTTAGTAAAATCTGTCAGGTCCTCTTTGACGCAGATCCGTTTCCTGTCAGGGTGAGATTTTTATTGTTCCAAGGGTGCCGCCTGCCAAATCTCGCTCCTCCAGTCTTTTCCTGTTTCCCCCAAAAGAGGAAGCGCCGCTCGGCTTCGGCTCGTTTCCATCCTGCGTCTTCTCTGGGACAAATCTGGAATGCCTGGAGCTGCAGAACGTAGCTTTTTGCGTGGCCAAGTCTTGATTTCAAAGAATGAAGAGTTCTTTAAAGAAATACACCCTTCCCACTTTTGGTCTTTGTTACACAAGCTTTTGCTTTAAAAAAATGGACGTAAAGAGGAGCATACTCTGAAAAATCCCCATGATGGTTCACATCCTCCAGTCTAACATGTCCCATCTGAGCCGTAACCCTGGAAGGTGTGTGCTCACCTGCATCCCTGAAGTAGAAAGTACCCATGGTGCCTCAGCACGTAGGCTCTTTGTTATCGCTCAGAAAATAGCTCTTTGTGCGCAGCGAGTGCCAGATCGAGCATTCAGTCATGGTAGGCCCACCAATAAAAGACCAAACACTGGCCAACCGTCAGCAGTAAAACTAAGTTTAGAACAAAAAAAATATACATGAGTCAGTATTTTAGTCGTTTATAAACAACAATCCAGGTAAAAAGGCAGTTCAAGTTATCGAATAAACAATTTTATTTATCCCAAAAAGGGAAACTCAGTGTGCAGAGCAACGTAACAAAATAAGACAGAAGAAAAGAAGAAAATATATAGAAAAAAAAACTGAAGATCTGAAGAAAATGTAAAGGAAAAAAAAGAAAAGAATAGAGAAATATAACAGAAAAAATGAAAAAATTACAAGAAAAAAGGAAAATATGAGGAAAAAATGCAGAAACATTAAAAGGTAGGAAAAAAGAAGAAAGAGAAAATACAAGTAAAAACTGAAAATATAAAGAAAAACAATATAAGAATAGAGAAATATAACAAAAAAATCCTGAAAAAAAATTAAAGGCAAAAATATATAAGGAAAACAGAAAAATACAGGAAAACTAAACCAAAAAAGGAAATTACAAAAAAAACAGAAAAGAAAAGGTTGAAAGATTGCAGACGCTGTGAAGCGTCCCAGATGATGCCATTGATGCCATACGTATAAAAGTAGTTTCAGACCACAAGTTAGGTTTTGTTACCTAACCCTAACCCTAGCCTGATTTGATTTGATTATTCTCATGTTATGCAAATAAATACTAAATTTTGGCTTGGAATTTTGGAAAAATAGGTCATTGAATAACAGAACAATGTTCATTTGACTCAAACAAACACTATAAAAACACTATAAAAAGTTAAATCAGAGAAACTGATTATTTTAAGTGGTCTCTTAATTTTTTCTAGATCTGTATGTCTGTTGTTAAAATATGTTTAATGATCTGAAACATTTTATTGTGATAAAATAACACTAAAAGCAGAAGAATTCTCCAAAGGGATACATAGTTTAACAGCGATATTGCACAATAAAAAACAAACAAACAAAAACACTCACAACCAATCAGCGTAATTAATTTCCTTCTGATAAATTAACTAAATATGTCAGATTTTGTCAAGAAGTCATAAATTCAACTCAGTTAAACTCTCTCCAATCGTCGCTATTGTTGGCGCAGGTCATGGAGTCGGGCCACCCTCGGTTTTCATCAGGGAACACCGAAAGTCAGACTTTCCTTTCTTCTTTAAACAAATCATTCTTGTGTACGGCCCTTCAGCTGAGATATGGACTGTCATCACCATTCATCTTGCAGGCCTTTCGCTCAGCTGACCGGATCTGGAGGCAACGTCTCGTCTATCTGTGCGTTTCTGTAAGGAGCACGCCTGGATGTGTGAGGTTGTGCAGCAACAGGTTTCCCACATGGCAGAATTATGATTCTATGTCACTCCCAGTTGCCCATCTCTAAGAGAAAAGCAATACATTTTGTTCTGAGTGGATGTTTCTGTCACTCAGACTCAACATAATGCAAACCAAGTCTATAAATATGTGTTTCTCCAGATGTTTTAGGTAATAAAAAATGAAGAAATAATGTGGCTGTATCTGTTCTTTCGTTAAATAGCATTATACTGTACAAGAAAGTACCAAAATGTACAAAGTGTTGCTGATAATAATTCTTTTAATTTATCATCCGTTGGTTGTATATCTTAGATGAGAAACGCTAGCTTCACTTTAATCAAAGAGCATTTTGCATTTTAACGGCATACTCGGTTAAAATAAAAATGGAAAAAAAATTCATTCAACCAACTTTAAAAAATTACTTTTGCTTAATCTATTATTCTGATTCGAATAATTGTGAAGTAAAGTTGGTTCAAAGGAAATTTTTTTCATTGTAGTTGAATGGATGTGGATGAAAAAATAGAACTTTAGTTCATCCAGTAGCAGAGTTTAGTTCCTCATGCATAACTGCGCATCCTTGGTACAGTTCCTAGGCATCTGAAGGTATCATGGTCATCTTAAACACAGCGGGAAAGTTCATCCATCACTCTTACCAGGAAGTGGATTGCTTCGCTGATCCAGGCATACATGTGGTCTGGTGGAGAACGTGGAGATTAAATTCAACTGTTTGTGGCTGAAAGCAAGTCGAATTTTACCTCAGATGTTTTTGATACTATGCAACAGAAAAAAATTCTTAAATCTAGGTGCAAACACGCTCACAATGTCTTGAAAGCAAGGGGTGTGCAGAGGGTGGCCAGCGGACAGTTTGTGACACTTGGAATGATTTTGTGCGCCGGCTGTTAGTTCAAGAATGCAACAAATTTTCCCCTCCATTGAATGTAGCACACACACCTTTTGCACATTTTAAAGGATGTGATTACTAATAAGCAATCTGTGAACTTTTAAATGGAAGATAAAAGCCACAACACTAAGTATTTTAATTTACTGACCGTATTTTTATCATTTTATTTCAGTGTCATAGTGAGTAAGTCTACAAAGATTCACCAGCTTTTTATGTAAAACAGGGACTTGGACATACTCATTAATTAAACGTGGCTAAGCTCTCTTTTTGTTGGTGGAGATAGACTAAAAACTATTTGTAGACTAACAAAATATAAGACTCTAAAGGTAAGGAGACTGTAGAGCTTTCTTTTATGAAGGCAAACACCTAACATCCCTTTTCAGACATGCGCTAATTTATTCTTTTCTAATTGTTCTATTAAAACATCAAAGTAAAAAAAAACTATTTACAATAAAATTATGTCTCATTTATCAATAAAACCTTATGTCAGAGTACTTTCAGCTTAGCATTTTTGTCCCAGAGTGCTTTGAAGTTGGAGCACTGCTGCTTTTTGACCATATTGGACACAATATATTTGCATTAGCGTTATTTTGTGCTTATTGCGTCCATCTGCCTCATGGATTTCTTCTATTTTAAACGTGTCTCATTGTTATCTCCAGATAATCACTGAGGCAATCCCACTTGTCTGTCGTTCTCATTCTACTCACACTTGTTCAGTCCAGTTGGGTGTTTCTGTTCTAGTAGCTCCATTTATTAATTTTACACAATATGGCCGATTGTGCAACGTAGGAGATGGATTTTTTAAAAGTGATCTGTTGAACAGAGTGGCCGTTTGTTGCTAACAAATGATGCTTGACCTTTTCAGTAAGATCACTGCATTTGTTCATACCACATTTAACATTTTTGACATCAGTTAAGTATTTCACTGCCCGTGTTTACATATATGTTTGCAGTTTATTGCTGTAAATGCAGTTAATTTTGACAACTGAGGGTTTTTAAGTGATTTAATTCAATGCCATATTTATTGTCAAAACAACTAAGTTATATTTGGATATCATCATATAGTGCATATAGTACAAGTGCAATCCTATAAAGTGCAATAATAATGATAGAAATAGAAAATAAAATGTCTAATATACTTTTACGGACCAAAAGGGAAAAGTGGGGGCAATTGATGATGTATATATTAAAGCATGGTTTAGTTTTAAACTCCAATTAATCCAACATTTGTTCATATAAAATTAACATTTTTAATTCAGTCTGCCCATCATTTCACTGTCTGAAGTCAAATTAAGAAAATAAACACAGGATGAATTTTGCTGATTCGTATTTTCCCAGGTTTTAGCACAGAATGTATTATTTCAGATCACATAAAGCTGAAACACTATAATAAAATACCATTTAAGAATATATATTTAGCTATTTTCACAACAAAAACTTTATTGTACATACAACGTTTCATTGAGATTGGCTTATTTATGCTTTTTCCAAACACATAATATTTTAATAAACACTATTTAAAGCCACCAAATTTCTCAGTTTATGTGGTGATCTATTTCAACGCGCTTTAATTGCTCGGGAAAGAAAAACAAAGCTGTAAAAGTGTTTTTCAAACTGACAATCTTTTTTCAGTTTTCATGCCAAAGCCTTGCCAGAATTTTTGTCAATAAAAACTCAATCTGAACCAAATCCTAAACCTTCCCAACACTATCAACAGTGATACTATTGTCAAACTGAACAAGGTCAAACTGTCTCTCTAACTTGTTAGCAAGTTTGTGAAAAAATCTCTTAAATATTCTGAAATAACTTTCTTGAGGAAAGACATGAAGTACCTAGCATTTTCTCTTCTTTTTTATTTTACATCATCACGGCACAGAATGTCAAGTCAAGTGAACTGGTGAATTTTTGTTTGTGCGCCGAAGTGACCGGTCAAAGCCTAAATTGAAGAGCTGTGACCTCTTTTTGAGGCGTCAGACAAAAGGAGATCATCAAGACGTTTTTTTCTAGCAGCACTTCCAAAAGACAGGCTCTACGGGGTTGTCTTAGAAATACAATGAGGAGTCATGTCCTCCCCCAGCCCCCTGCCAGTGGTGGCTCTTGTTTGAGTGGCACCCTGGACAACTCAGCAACAGATTGAGGCGTTCTGCTAAAGCATTAAAAATCCATCTTTGTGTGTTTTCACATCTAAAAAACACACAAAGATTTGTGTGATTTTTTAAAATTCACAAACTGTGATATTGATGAATAATCTCAATAAATTGTAGAATAATTCAGTTCAAGTTTGACCAGTCAGTCAGGTATTGAGGTAAAGGTGACTCCCTAAGAAAAACTGTGAGATAATAATTGTATTGAAGCTCCAAATGAGACGATAGACATCAGACAGCAGCTTTAACTAACCATGGAAAATGTTTATGCTTATACAGTGCCTAACACTTGGAGACAGTATTGGAAATCTACAGAAGGACAGAAAACTTTATTGGAGCAAGCTATGCGCTATGCCATATATATATATATATATTTTATTTCATTAAGAAAATGCGACAAAATGACACTCGGAGCTCTCCACGAGTTCGTATCTTTAATGCCGGACGGACTTTTGAGTGCTCTGAAAAGCACCGGTGAATGTTCAGATCGGTTCCAAGTCGACAAGGTTAAGCCTGTGTCTCTTCAGCCACATCCTGACTGCCGGAGCGCAGGAAGCGCCAGGATCGCTCTGGTTATGTCCAGGATAGATCTGCAGGAGTGGACGGCTCCAGCTTGAGGAAGACATGGTGGTGGTGGCAGGGCCTGGAGGGCAGGATGTCCTGTTTGGCTGCTCAGCTTCACAATCGGAGCAGAGACACAGGCTGGATCTCTGGTTCTCTCAAGGAGAGGGGAAAAAAACCCCTGTAGCTTATAGCTGAACACATTTATCTTCTAATTCAACAAACTCAAGATGTTCGTATAGAAATTCATATCAAATTCAGATAAGTATGTTCAACTTATTTGAACACATGGTCCTATGATCATGAGTTCTTCAGCAAAAAAATCACTTTTTAATGATAACAGGAAAAGTGTGAAGCAGAATATTTGAACATAGCTGATAGTGAGCTGTGCTTCCCAAATGAAATGCAGCCAGTTGTTAGCAGCATCGAAATGTACCCCCATTAATGTAGCTAGTGGGAAGATATTACAGATGATGTATTTCTGCATCAGCTGCCATGCTGATTTACAGAACAGGTAAAGGAAAGAACGAAGATATTGGAGTAGAAAACTCAAAGCAAGTCCTGTTTGTAGTCTGCCATTAGCATGGGTTTGGCCTTCGCAATTCCACGAGATTCTAATCTCTGTTCACAGCTCTGTCTGGGATTTCTCCCACAGACTTCGATTTCTGCAACAGAACTTCAACTCAGCCAATCAGAGAACAGAAAGAGAAGTTGTGAAAGATGGTTATTCACGGCGCAGGCAACCTCCAGTGAGCTTCATAGCGTCAAAATGACACATTGCATACCTCACGACAACATTGGGTAAAATTGTAAAGTTTTAAAAAGCTCTAAATGTAAAACTTTCAACTGAATCCACACCTCCTCCATCACGCAGTGGTTTCTCAAAGCTGAGGTTCCAGACTCTGTACTAAGTGAAGCACAGAACAAGAGTAAAAATAAGAGTAATTCTTGAAAGAAAACTAACATATGGCAGCGGCAGCTCTATGCTCTGGGATGTTTTTCTAAAGAAACCAAAGGATTTTGAGACATGGACGTTCACCTTCCAGCAATATGACAACATGCAATCCAATCTAAATCTAAAGTAGCAAATGATGCCCAGAATTGCATTCTTTCTCTTAAGTGAGGTGAACTGGATTACTATGTTGCTTTTGTGCAGCACAATCAGACTAAAAAATAAAGATATCGCCAGTCAGCAAACACATACAGTATTTTCACCTCAAAGTGCAGCAGAGCCACACTGCAATCTGTCCGTCCCGCACATTTTGCATATTTTACCTTTTCCAGATTTATTGCGGGGTTACACTTACCCTCCTGTTCATGCCCCATCCAGGGTCACAGCTACTGCCCTTTAGTAAAATCTGTCAGGTCCTCTTTGACGCAGATCCGTTTCCTGTCAGGGTGAGATTTTTATTGTTCCAAGGGTGCCGCCTGCCAAATCTCGCTCCTCCAGTCTTTTCCTGTTTCCCCCAAAAGAGGAAGCGCCGCTCGGCTTCGGCTCGTTTCCATCCTGCGTCTTCTCTGGGACAAATCTGGAATGCCTGGAGCTGCAGAACGTAGCTTTTTGCGTGGCCAAGTCTTGATTTCAAAGAATGAAGAGTTCTTTAAAGAAATACACCCTTCCCACTTTTGGTCTTTGTTACACAAGCTTTTGCTTAAAAAATGGACGTAAAGAGGAGCATACTCTGAAAAATCCCCATGATGGTTCACATCCTCCAGTCTAACATGTCCCATCTGAGCCGTAACCCTGGAAGGTGTATGCTCACCTGCATCCCTGAAGTAGAAAGTTCCCATGGTGCCTCAGCACGTAGGCTCTTTGTTATCGCTCAGAAAATAGCTCTTTGTGCGCAGCGAGTGCCAGATCGAGCATTCAGTCATGGTAGGCCCACCAATAAAAGACCAAACACTGGCCAACCGTCAGCAGTAAAACTAAGTTTAGAACAAAAAGAAAATACATGAGTCAGTATTTTAGTCGTTTATAAACAACAATCCAGGTAAAAAGGCAGTTCAAGTTATCGAATAAACAATTTTATTTATCCCAAAAAGGGAAACTCAGTGTGCAGAGCAACGTAACAAAATAAGACAGAAGAGAAGAAGAAAATATATAGTAAAAAAAAAACTGAAGATCTGAAGAAAATGTAAAGGAAAAAAAGAAAAGAATAGAGAAATATAACAGAAAAAATGAAAAAATTACAAGAAAAGAAATACAAGAAATATGAGGAAAAAATGCAGAAACATTAAAAGGTAGGAGAAAAAGAAGAAAGAGAAAATACAAGTAAAAACTGAAAATATAAAGAAAAACAATATAAGAATAGAGAAATATAACAAAAAAATCCTGAAAAAAAATTAAAGGCAAAAATATATAAGGAAAACAGAAAAATACAGGAAAACTAAACCAAAAAAGGAAATTACAAAAAAAACAGAAAAGAAAAGGTTGAAAGATTGCAGACGCTGTGAAGCGTCCCAGATGATGCCATTGATGCCATACGTATAAAAGTAGTTTCAGCACGCATACCAAGATCAGTTTGCCACACAGTCAGAATGACAAACGCGTCCTTGTTGTCTGACATCTCTCAGTCTGGGTGAAGGCAGAGGAGGAGCTGCATTTGTCTCTATTCACACACTTTGACAGCTGCACCCCAAAACAGGGCCAGTCTGAATGCAGCTCTGGGACCGCAAGAAAGGCCTGCATAAAACAAGCAGAACATCTCCAAAAACTAACCAGAAATCCTGTAGTAATTGTCTTTCAGATTCCATTAAATCCTTTAAAGTCCATTCGTGTTCCTCACTCTTCCCTAAACAAACTCTATCCATGATTTCCACAAAGCATCTGAAAATAAATTACACACATCTGGATTCCAAACATCTAAATGTGTTTGGTTGCAATGTTTTTTTAGTTAGGGGTATTAGAGTACAGGGGTCGCCATCTGCACACAATATTTTTCAGATCAAAACATTTTAGGCAGGAACCGCCTTTAGTTTTCTTTCAAGTTGACAACGTTTGTGCTGCTTTGCGTTGATCTTCTTTCATATTTAAACCAGGCTAATTAAATTACATGGATGTTTGGTGTCATAAGGTGAAAAAATGTGAAAACACCGACTCTGACAGACTCTTCCAATGGCACGCGAAGCTTAATTAATGTGTTTGATTGTCTTCAGTTCAAGGAAACAGTTCACCTGGTGTCACAGCTGAATTGTGCATACTTTTTTGCACTTTTTGTTTGGTCTTTTTATTTGCATATTAACATATTGACTTGGTTTCATTTTAAGCCATTTTGCAGAAACTGTTGCAGCTCTGCTTTCTGAATTTGTGGATATGTTTTCATGCTCCAACCACGGTCAGTCCACCCTCATGCTGGAAGAAAGAAAAATGCTAATCTCTAATAGCGCTACACTTTCTTTTTTTTGTCATAGTGATTTCAATTAAAATCATCCATCTACAGCGGCTTGTTCCCATTATTCTTTGAGCACCAGATAATCAAAACCTCTGACTGGACTATTTAATTTGACTTTTTTCCCCCCTTTTTCTTTCATGAAATCCTGAAACAACAACTCTTGGTCTTTCTGAATTCACCCCAACCTTTACCGTTACTCAAGCTTCCATTCCTTAATTGCAACACAAACAGAGGAAACGGGCTCCTGAAAGTCTTTCGAAGCCTCCATATGGCTTCATCCTGCTGTGTTGGGGGCACCGGTTATTTTAATCTTCATATAGGGAGAGGCCGCTTCTTAGAGGAACAGAGGGCCGTTTTTTTCCCTTCTTTTTGTTCTGACGAGTCGGAGAACCAAATTAGAATTTTTTTTTCTTTAATTTTATTTTCTGGACCGTAACCTATGAAACACCGATAAATCCAAGTCACGTCAAGGCTTCTGGAAAAGTTATCAGAGGCCTAAAATCTGCACGAAAACGCTTCTGGAACTCTAAATTGTTACTTCAAATATTCAGCTTTTCTGACATGTGGGAAATCTTAAACATCTACCATAACGTTTCGGCTTGCGTTGCACCGATCTTTTAATGTTTTTGCTTTTCTTCAAACTTTAGGTGACTTTAAGGATTAAAGAGGTTTGCACTGAAGCACAGAATGGAAGGGAAGGGAAAAGAAACTCCTTATCGGACCGCTGTTTGGCTTCAAGCTGCAATTTCCCAGATTTGATCTCAAATGGTTGTAAACATGAGCCTATGAGCTACCCGGCCTTCGATGGGGTTGCACGGAGCGACCTAGTTCAATAAATCGCTACGAGCAACGGCTGCTTTCTGCTGAGCTGCTAAGGCAGCACAAGGGCAAGAGGTGAGGAGGCTGAGGGCACGTTGCCCCCTTCAAGATTGCGACGCTCCACAATGGGAGTCCAAAAAGTGCTTCAAAATCAGATTCCAGCAGGATGGAGAGTGTTTGTGCAGTAGAAGGCTTTTATCAGCGGCAAACACTCACAGGAAGTCCGGTTTGGGGATTGTCCGTCCAATTCCTGCGTTCCACAGGAAGCTCAGCATAAAAAGCAACTGAAACACGCCCAAAGACATTTCATTTGTCGCCAGCCGGCTCACAAGGAGCACCTCAAATTGGTCGCAGGGGTGGGTTTAAGAAAAAAAAAAAGAAAAAGTAAAACAAATCTGCATCTTCAAGAGCCCAACGAAAGTCAAGCCTTAAAAAGAAACTGGGAGCATGGAGAGGTCCTCTGAGCCAAGGGTCCGGCGGCTCGCGCCCGGGGCCGCCAGTCAGCCTGCGCGCGCGCACACACCTGGTGAACGCATACTGCCTGGGTAAGATCAGCACACAGCTCACACATCTGCATTTTAACAACATTCTTTCTGCATCAGTTTGTCGTGGGACTTCATTTTCAAAAGTGTTACATGGGTTTTGTTTTCACAATGTTAAAAGTAACTGATTTACACTAAAACAAAGTCAGATTTAGGATAATCTGGCCATCTTTTCTTTTCCACCTCCAAGTAAATGCATCAGGCTGCAGTGCAACTATGCAAAAAAAAAAAATATTGCGTATTAAAATAATAAATGGATATGTAGGGATTATAATGTGACGATGCAACAAATAATTGGTCATAATTCAAGTCAAATACTAAAGAATCATATTTTCCCGTTCATTGAATGCATCAAAGTTAAAACAAATAAAGCATCTTAAAGCCTATAAAGGCATCTGCAAACATCATGTGTTTTCATGCACTTTTTTGAGTTAAATAAAAAGCAAATAAAGGCATTAATGGAAATAATCTTGCAATTCCTTCGATAGAAATTATAACTTCTATTGAAGAACCAACAGGATAATTGTTTTCTTGTCTTTACGGGTCATTGTCAGTAGAAATAAAATTGCTTCCATTGCAAAGTTGCGCATTTGCGTAACGAGGTCATAAAGTTAATATTGCATAAACATATATGGTCTTAGATGTAAATATATAATCCAACACCAAAAGTGTCTTAAGGTGTTGGATGATAAGGTGATGATAAAAACATTTATTTGTAAATGCGTAGTTAATAATAGCTATTCATACGTGTAATATTTTGAACAAATTTTTTAAATTTACTTAATAAATAAACAAGCCTTCAAGCCGCCAAAGGCTTTATGAAATACCTAAATTAAATTAAACTTGAATGCATCAAACATAAAAAAAAATAAAATAACTCAAAGTTTATTATTTCTGCAACTAGATCCTAAAAATGTTGGCCATGTCCACTGACTCCTGGGTGAGGCTGAGTTAAAATAACACAGGACACTGGGATATTTGGATAAAATAAATAATGAAATAACATAAACTTCTCTAATATATAAGGGAAACATTTGGGAGATTAAAACAAAACAAATTATGAATTGAAAAACTATAAGGACATATTTTGTATTAGGTGTGGCATTCCAATTATTAAACTAGCTAATGGAACAGAGCAGTAAAAAGTATTTTAAGATGCACATATCAAAATATTGTCTTACCATTGCCTGTTTTTATTAATTTATTTAGCTTAACTCTTTTATTATTTATTTTAGGAGGTTAAAAAGACCAAACAATAAATAAAAATAACTTTATTTCGCAATTAACACAAACAAATGAATAGATCTTTGATCATTTGGTCAATATTACATCACTCAGTCAATTAAGTCTTAGCCTAAAAGAAATGGACTCAATCTTCTCTACTAACTGTGTTCGACCAGCTGCCGTCAGTTTGTTTAGTTTATCGGTGGGTTCTGAACGAAAAGAGTGAAAGGGGGGGAAAAGTTAGCATAGCCTGTAGAGTGACGTCACCGCGGGTCCCCTCCAAATCGCAGCGGGACACCCAGCTGGAGGAGTGGGAGGAGGTCCTTCCATCACCCCCCATGCGCTCTGTCTGACAGTCTGAGCTCCAGGAGAAACCTGACTGCTGGCGGAGTGTTATCCCTGGACTCTTACCTGAACAAGTAGAGCGGTTTTACAGAAGCTAGTTGGTTTTCAGTCGTCGTCACTGGAGGACTGTGTTCTTACTGGACAGACTGTGGGAAGGCTGATTGTTTTGCTGAACGGTTTGTAGTTGATTTGTTTCCCTATCCGTGCACGCGCTCCGACGGTACCGACTCCTTAGTCTGTGTGTGTTCGTCCGCAGCATCTGTGTTTTGCCTAAAGGGACATACTCCCTTTCTCTGTCCGTTCCGTTTTATTTCTAAGAATCTTTAGCGTCACTTCAAGGTGTGGGTTAATGTTACGGAGATGCGTAGAAGTGATGGACGTGGGTCTTAGAGCTCATATCTTAACATTGATGTTGTAAAACAGCACCACCCGGTGGCAGATGTGAGCAATACAACCTAATCGCTTGGAGTTTCTTTGGGTTTTAATGCATACATTATTATTATTATTTATTTTTTTAAAATAATCCAACAGTTTAGAATTACTAAATCTGTTTTTGACCTTGATTTGCACGCGTGTCTGCTTCTAAGATTATTTTGATACAAAAACGTAGGGGGGAGAGCAGTTTTCTTGAACAGAATGATCCAATTTAAATTTGACCAAAAGAGATGAAAGATTGCAGAAAAAAAAAAAATCCCTTTCGCTTGCTGCCAAACACCTTTGTTACAGTGCTTACACTGTGCACACCACAAGGGTTGTATTGACCTGTCCTGCAGATACGCAAATAAAAATGTGGTCACAATGACTTTTACTTCCTTTTTCTTCCTTTGTCCTCTTGGGTTCTTTCGCCGCCCACTAGTAGAAGGGCGTCCCGGGCAGAGAGCCATATTTCCCAGTAATCAAAACCCACCAGTGAGAAACAACTCTGTTGACAAATTTGCTAAAAATAAATTAGCACTGTGGCATCTGTGTCTAATGTTTCCCAAATTAAATCTTCAGATCAGAGGCGTTCACTATTGAATTTGACATTTTTGGAAAAACAAACAGATACAGATTTTACAAATTTATATCAAACCCAAGGTCTGCTTTATACATAAGTAATATGAAATGACTATGTGGTTGTCAAACAAAACCAAGCTGATGTATGGCTCATGTAAGACGTTTATATGCTAGTTTGCCCCACAACAGGTTGTCCAGCATGACTGATGTAAATGAGTTGTGTTGCTTGTGGACTCTTAACTGGAAGTGGATCCCCTCATCAAATTCTCCTTAGAGCCCCGTAAAACTTTGGGCTGGCTCCGATTCAGTGTGTCTCAAACGTGATCAAAAATGTTTATCATGAATCGTTTTAAATGAAATGCACGTGTAAAATGGTTTGCTATTCCACTCTTCCCCCTCCTGCTGTAAATGTCTCCCTTCTTGTGTGCAGACACACTCAAAACTCACTGTAGCAGTCATTTCAAAGTAGGCCCCCCTGATGGCTCACTGTGGTTTATGAATGAACACAGGCTTTCCGATGTACCTCTGGGCCCGTGGCCAGCGGGGAGGGATCACACAGACATGCATGCTGTCATCCGAGTATTACCATCGTCTTCAGGATAACTCCGCTTCCCCGACAGGCTGCACCGTGTTATAACCTGCGATTGCACTCAGAGGGCTTTAATATGCTGGGAGAGATTTCCCAGCGGTTTAGTATCCGTGTTAAAACTCGACCCACAGGCTGGCAGGGAAGCAGAAGCTGCTCTCAGGTCAGCTGGGTTTCACAGGTGGTCTTGGGTTTTTTTTTTCTAATCCTGTGCAGTATGTAGTAATCTGTGTGAGAGGTGTTTGTCTCTCCTGTCTGGTCATCTCAGAGTCAGAGAAGGTGTGGGCAGGGCCGGTCCAAGCTTTTGGGAGGTCCTAAACAGGGTTGCAGTAGAGGGGCCACTTTTAGTTGAGAGCACTTCCTTTGTATCCATGTTGGATGGGGTTTATTGTGTGTGCATTCTTTATTCTACATTATAAAAATAAAAAAAATAAAATTGGTTTTAGTTTAATACTTTGCATGTATAACTGTGAAACTATACAAGTTTTCCTTGCTATCTGTAAAATGATTATGAGCTATTACTAAATTTTAAAAAAAGTTTATAAAACAAAAAAAGAAAAATGATAAAGAACACAAATTACTACAAAAACGGAACATAGTAGTGTTTGAACATTTGATTAAAGAAAATGACCTGTAAAATGAAGTTCAAAACTAGATTTTGTCACTTTTTTCCCAAAACAAACTGAATTAAAAACATGAAGTTGCTGACAATTTTCAATTGAATAGCATAAAAAAACCCAGAAAAGCAGCACAGATGGAAATTCACACACAAAAATGCAAAACAGTCATCGCAAAACAGGCTTAAGAAGAAAAAACTAGGTGTATCGCCATTCATTTTGTAAAATGTTCTAATTAATGTATATTTGTTTCCTAGTAGTAATTTATTACTATTATTTGTATCATTTTTGCTATTGTTTTTTTTTCTTTAAACAATTCCATCCTGAAATTTTTTTTTTTTTGGCACACTAAGCCTTCCGTACTTCCTATTTAACCTACCCCGAACTGCGACAGAGAAGCATCCTCAACTAAAACACGCTTTTCTTCTCCCACTGTTTCTCAACTCTTCTGCAGTCCGCTCTTCACTTGATCTCACTTGACGACTTCCTGCTCTTGAGTTTTAGCGTCTTAAAGCTGCTCTTCCTCACCTTTTTTTCCCCCTCCCGTCCTCCTTATCCAATGCTAAATGACAAGCCTCCACAGATTCCCACTGCTGTCTGAGCTGATTTAAAGGCTAATGTTCTGCTCCGAAGCCGGTTCGGCTCTCTGAGACACGACGCAGCTGACGCTCACTGAGCTTAGTCCCGTCCCTCCTCGAGTCTGCGGATAAAGATGACCTGTGGCTTCTCAGGAATTAAATCCTTTTTCTCTCCGCTGAACTTTTTCCAAATTTTCCCATCCAGATTGTGCAGAAGGAAATGCCATGTTTAACATGTCGTGATCTAAATTTCTTTTTTTTTGTCTTTTTACACAGGTAGCTCGGGCTGTCGCAGACATCCTCCGTCATCCTCCTCTTCCCTGCGAGAAAGAGTGTGAGAGCTCTGGCGAGGGAAACGTGGGAAAGAGGAAGACGATGTACCAAGAGCTGCTCCTCTCCTCCGCCCTGCTCTTCCTCCATGTGATGAGCACTCCCCAGTTCTTCGGGCATCATGGGTAACGGCACTCGTAACACTCTGTCTGCGTTTATCGTGGCCTGTCACTTCGGATGTTCACAAATGACAAACATTCAGGAGGTCAGTCTCCCAGGGGCCAAAGCTCAGGCGATTAGGAAGGGAATAGTTTTGCTGTCATTTTTAGAGCTGATTTGGGTGGGGTGGGGTGGACAAAAATAAACTAAACGAAGGGTTGAGCGCAGACAGGCAGGTCAAAGGTCAGCTTTTAACCAGGGCACAATCAGGAGTGATTGTACAAGTCAGGGGTTTTATATAGGCATTGGTACTAATATCGAGGTAAGAATACATGTCAAAAGTATCGATTTTAAGCCCTTATGAGATGCCTGAAGAAGTGTTTTTCCTACTGTCGTACAGCGCTCGCCTGTTGCTGCACACTGCCACTAAGCTGGCTGAAGAGAAAGGTAAAGCAGGCAAGAAAATTTGCTTTAACGTGTCATTTCCTTTTTCTGTTTTCCAGAAGGAGGGCATGCAGCGGCGACCTCCGACACAATGTCATCCTGGCAACAGAGTCCTACGCCCAGCCGGTGCACAAGCCCTACATCACCCTGTGTCAAGGCCATCGCCTCTGCAGCACATACAAGTAAGACGCTCACACTTTTTTTTTTAGTACTCACACTAAGTTTGAAACTGGCAGTGGGTTGGCCAACATTTTTCAAGAGGGGGCCATGGCCCCTCCTGGTCCAACTTTAGGGGCACCTCTGTAAAAATGTAAAAAAAAAAAAAAACTCTACCCGGTCACAGCGCATGCAATCAAGGCATCTGCGCACATAAATAACATCTGACGTGGCTAAGTATTGAGACAGAGCGACACATCTTCACGTTCTTTCACAAAAGGACTCCCATGCTCACAAACCGTAACTGCACACAGCATGTAGGTCACGATGGCACATAGTTTTGAATGGAATCTAAATATCGAGCACTTTGTGTAACGACAGGAAATGAGCTGCCTGCCCTCAGAGACCAGTGCTTTGTTTATCTTGGACTCCACGCTAGCACCCTCCCAGTTGCTCTCCTAGCCCTTTACCTTCTCCACATTTTTTTAATCCCTGTTAGCTTTTCTCTCACCAAAGCTCACTTTCGCTTTTGGTCTGTTTTCTTGGATCCTCATGCAAACATGTCTCCAGTCTCTAGTTTTAGCCTCAATTTATTGCTCTTAATTCCCCCCTTGCTCTGGCAAGCTAAACACACCGCATTCTCAGCAGGCTGAAGCCAAAATAGCTGATTATAGACCTGACTTCACATCACTGCTAGCCTTTTCTCTTCTGAACCCGTGGCTTGACTGTTCCACCAAGTTACTAACACTCATTTATGGTCACGCAGTCTCATCACAGAAAAAGCTCTGCTGCACCTCAAACGATCCGTAACCTCTGTGATTTCACTTGTCTTCACAGAACAACATACTCGTTAGCTTACCGGCAGGTAAGCAGGATAGAGTCGGCCTCACATTTCTACCCAGACTGCTGCCCCGGTTGGCGGAGATTTCACTCACACAACTGCAACCAAGGTAAAATATAATTTTAAAATAATTTTAATGGTTGAACTCTGCTGCCATCTTTATTTGACCTAACTCCAGATTAGCTAGTTCTGAAGGAAAGCTGACAAGTAGTCTGAAACTGGCCAAGACAGCAGTGACTTTTAACAACTTTTATTTCAAAAACAAAATATTACCAGAACTATAGATATAGTTAGATTTGCATTGGAGGTTATTTACCAACTCCCTGATGAGTGTTTACACAGGAAATAGAGAATGGAGGCGGTGCGCCATCAAACAACTTCCTGTGTGAAACCACTTCTGATAATTGAACATTTAAATAGGTTCTGGTCAGTATATATCTGTATATCAGCTTGTGCGGAAGTGCTAAGACAGTTTCCACTCTGTGTATTAATGCATATTAAAGTATGTTTGTTGTGTGAACAGATATATCTGTTGTGCAGATGTTAGCTCTTTTCAGGCAGCTGTGGTCCCCAACGTCAGAACACACTGCTGGTTCACTGCAGTAAAATACTATTTTAGATTTAGATTTTTATATTATTATTATTATTATTATCGTTATTATTTTCTATTATGCAGTTGCTCTAATCAGAAACATGTTGTGTTTTCTAGACGTGTTTCACACAGGAAGTTAATTATTGTTGCACCGTCTCTAGTCTACAAAATGAAAACAGCCTTTTTTGTGTAAATACAGTGTACAATACAAACATGAGGATGGTTTAATGGATCACAAAATAGTATTCACAAAAAATATAGATTCCAATATTATAATAAATATAATTATAGGGTTTCATTTGCTATGCAGAACTCTGAGGTTTTTTTTGTTGTCTTGATTCACAGTTTGCTGAAAGAAAACAAAAACGTAAACAGGTCTGCATTAGATTTCTCTACTATAACCTGCCATTTTCATGTGATGCCACATTTTGTGTCCCTCTGGCTGATCCAGTTTTATGCCAACCAATTTGGCTCATATCAGAAAGAAAACACGTTCATTTCACCACAATGTTGTTTGCTGAGTTGATTTAAAGTAATAATTATAAATCAGTTGTGTGTTTTGTTTTTTTTTATGAATGTTTTCGGATGTGTTCCTCAGCTCTGTGTGCAGAACCCTGTGCTAATGGCGGCACCTGTTTGAAACCCAATAAGTGCGCGTGCCCCCCCGGCTGGACGGCACACCGGTGCCAAACGGGTACGCAGAAATCACATTCAGATTCACCTGAGGAGCTGTACGTAAATCCATATGCATACTCACGACTTGCTTTTTTTCCTCTTTTTATCCCTTTTTTTTTGGCTGTCAGATGTGGACGAGTGCGGCGGGCGGCAGCCGTGCTCCCAGCTGTGCGTGAACACTGCTGGAAGCTACAGATGCTCCTGCAGAGATGGCTTCACGCTCGCCGGAGACGGACGGTCCTGTTCCCAGCTTCCACCTCCGCCGCCGTCTCCGACACCCACCCAGGGCAGCCGGGCAGCAGTGGGTGGCCACGCCATTGCGGGTAAATGAGCGCCGCGAACTGCATATTTCCATGTTCTGCAGCGGGACGGAGGAAGAAAACATGACCAGCTTCGCGGTCCATTATTACTTTTGGTACGCGCTATGCCACTCTCAACTCGTACCGTGAGTAATAATGCACTGCGACTGGTGCCGACTCCAGACTGATGTTATGCGCGGCTGGCTCCATGCGGTGAGACTGGGATCGTTAGGACTTTAAAAATGACTGCACGTCCCGTCGCTGAAGTAAACATCTGCATTTAATCCGGCTCCCGAGCTAATGCACACACGTTTTCACCCCACACACTCCATTAGTTCCCTCAGAAATGTTAGATTTTTGTCTCAGTAGGAAAAAAGCTTTTTGAGTGTTTGTGCATTCTTCTCGTTTTCTTTCGTTTCCGTATGTTAATTTCACAAACTGAAGGGTGTTTTATTGGGGTTTTATGTGACATACCGACACAGAGTGGAGCATAATTATGTTGTGGAAAGAAAATTGTGTGTGGTTTTCAAAAATCTTTACCAAAAGACAAAAAAAAATCAAAAATCAAACATGCTGTCATTTTTTTTTTTTGTCAATCAGAATCATCTTTAGCTTCAGTTACAGCTGCAAGCTTCTCCTGCTAAGATCAGTTTTAAAGTTTTTCCACAGATTCTCAAGAAGATTAAAATCTGGACTTTGACTGGACCAGTCTAACACATGAATATACTTCAGTCTTAACCAAGGTGACTTCTAAAGACAGCGGAAAGGCGCAGCAGTTTTATTAGAGGTATTTAGAAAGATTTTAGAAAGAACTTACAGGGGCCCCAAATATTTATTTATTTTTTTTAACTAATGCATGTTTTGAAAATGCGCTTTGCTTAAAACCCATTGGCCGGAATCAGGTAAGCTGTACTAATATTTTTGGATTTTTCTAAACATAAACACTAGTCAAGTATTTGAAAAATTATGAAATTATTGTACATCGTTTTAAAAACAAAGTGGAGCGTAAAGATCTACCTAAAAGTGTGCCATGATTTGCATCAGTAAAAAAAAAAAATGTTGATTTTGAATGGGGCACCAAAACTGGCTCAACCCAGAAGCCCTCATCCTTTTAAATCTGGCCCTGGGTATTTGAGTCAAGGGGATTTAATGTCACACTTCAAAAGATAAACTATGTTTGGAAACAGAAATTGGGAAAAACTTCCACGTCACCACTGTGCTCCGGTTTGTGTTGGTGGCTCCCATTAAAATCTCAGTAAAACACATGTAAGTTTGTGTGTTTTTTATCGTGACAAAATGTGAAAAAGTGTTCTGCTAGGCAATGTGGCCTCAAAACAATACACAACCGCCTCCACCTCTGACTCTGCTTTATGTCTCCAAATGTTCTTGACCCCAAGATTTTCCTTTTAAGTCCCATTCCGAGTCCGCCTTATTGCTCTTTTGGGAAATTGTGCAACAACAAAAAAAAAAAAAAAAAAAAAATTGAAGTAGACATAGTTCTTCCTAATTTCTTCAACTCTTTCCAAACTGGGGGATTTTTTTCTTACATTTTTTTTTTTTTGGTGAGTCACCTAACTGAAATCAAAAGGGGGAGATTTGGATGGGTGGTGGGGAAAGAAGGGGGGGGGGGTGAATGCTGTCTCCTGCACTCAGAGTAAAATAAATATCTGTGCATAAACGAGAGATTGCAAAATCTCCCAGGCCTTCCTCCTCCTCCTCTTCCTCTTCCTCCCTCCATCTATCAGAGTTTCTTCTGGAAACTGACCACAAGCTCCGAAGGTTCACCTCCACGGCGACGTGATGGATCGGCTGAGTCGGCGAGAAACGCTCAGAAGAGCAGAAAACACGACAGAGGATTTAGGGATTTTCCTTTTTTTTTTTTTGCAAGAGCTTGCCTGCAGATGGGCTTCTTGCCCGTCTACAAACATACCCGTTTCATTCGAGAGACGTCTTTCTATTATCTGCTCATATACACATGTCGGAGGGATGTTGATGGAGATCACGAGTGTATACAGAGCCTCGGAGAGCCGACTCTCGCTCTGCCAAGATCCATTGGATCGCGTTTAGGCTTTTCAGCCTCCCGCCTTTTTAATTTTTTTTCCTTCCACTCTGTTCTTGGCCGGGGCTTGTGTTCTCATTCCAGCTCCATCAACTCTGTCTGCTGGGGGTCACGCACCCCAGTTTATCCCCCCAGATCCCCCTCATCCACCATTCTTTTCCCTTTTGCGCCTCCTCCTTAGCTTATTCCACTCCAGTGTGGACCACATCTGGGAGAGATTGAACATCTTCCCGTCTGTCTGCAGAGGTGCAACCAGAGAAGTGGAAAGAGAGGCCGGGTGGGGGGGTATATTGGGGGGCGGTTGCTCCTAAATCTGCATCCTGGTCAGAGTCCCCGTCTATGGAAGGAACATGCCCCCTTTCGAGGGGCTCTGAGCCAGAAGCTCAGAGCCCCTCGAAGGAGGGTTTGCTCGTCTATTTCTGGTCGCATCGCAGCGTTTTGACAGCCCCCCCCCTCCCCAGCTGTTCCCATGGCTTCACTGCCTACAAAAAAAAAAAAAACATCTGAACTGCTTGAACTTTTTACTTTTTCACTTTTTGGTCCCAGAAAGTTGTGAATAATTGTGAAGTTGACGGGCAGAGAAAAAAAAGTGGTTTTAAATTATCATTTTAAATAAAAAAATAAAAACCTTTGAATTGAACCCAGTGCAGCCCAGTGCAACAAATGACCTTCAGAAGTCGCTTTATTAGTGGAAAAAAGTTGGTAATTTAAGTTCAACATAAAGTTCTATGAAGGAGTCTGTAGTTTGTTAGAGATTAGTATATAAAAAAGTTTGTTTGTTTTTTTTAGTAATTTATTTTCTATTTGTGGCCCTTGGAAAGATTTAGTACAGATTTAATGATTTTCTTTTACTTTTGTTTTTTTAGGGGTTGATTCTCCCAAACAAGAGAAGTTCTTCTCAAACTGGAAAATATAACTCCTACGTCTTTTATTAACCACATGTTTGTCTTGCATAAGCAAGCAGCAAATTTATTGTTATCAATAAAAGATAAATAAAAGAAAACACTTTTGTGACCCAAAAGTGCTTTAAATCTGAAACTTTGGATGGAAGCCTGTAGGTGTCAGAATAGGCTAAATGACCCAAAACCAATGGAGAATCTCTGGCAGCACCAAAACTGACAGCCAGAAAATTCAGTCGATAAATATCCAGGTGAAATATAATGTACAGACTTCATATTTTAATTTGACACATAAAATCCCAACAAAACACGCCGACAGTTTGCGTGCAGCTTCACAGCCCAGACGCTGTATTATTATTATTATTATTATTTACTATTATTTTTGATCTTTAAGTGTTTCAGTCACTCGTTCCCTCAGTTGCTGCTAATGCGCAGTCGTCTACAAATCGTGACGCGTGTCTCTGTCTGTCTGTCTGTCTGTCTGTCTGTCTGCGTGTCTCCTTCCAGGAGGAAGCTTGGGCCTGGTGGAGAACGTCACAGAGGAGGTCCAGAGCCTGAGGAACAGAGTGGAGCTGCTGGAGAAGGTAGATGAGTGAGCGAACTCCTGAACTCCTGTTGGTGTTAAACAGAAACCTCCTGCTCATGACGCCTCCCCTCCACACCCCGTCTGGCTCCACGGGAACCTTTCTGATCTTTCCTTGGCGTAAAAAAACAAAAAAAAACAACAACAACAACAACAACAAAACCACCTGACTTATGTTCCTAACAACCTACCCTGAAACAAAACATCATTATTTCGCTTTACAAGGTGGCTAAACTTTTGCACCCTTTCCCTCTCGCTTCTCGCAGAAGCTACAGCTGGTGTTGGCGCCCTTCAGCAGCTTCTTCCCGCTGCCGCTGGACGACAGCTTCCCGGAGAAGACCACCCTACTGTCCCACTCCTTCCGGCAGCTGGACCGCATCGACTCCCTCAGCGAGCAGATCGGCTTCCTGGAGGAGCGCCTCGGCACATGTGAGCAGCCGAATGCTCGGTGTTTGATTCCTTGTTGCTCTCAGAAGATTTTTATTTATTTATTTTTAAATAGCTGCATTTAGTCCAAAGTTATAGGAAAAGTTATTTTCCAGGAAAGAAGGGTTCCAGATAGCAGATAAAAGTGCAGATAAGACGACTGTCTATAATGTAATATTGTTAATAAATTTATTATTAATAAAATGAAATAACGTGATTAAATCTTGAGCGCGTAACATCATACTGTCCCTGAATGTGTAATGATAGCTTAAATATAAAATAAAAAACACAAAGTGAAATATTTGCTCTTAAATTATAATCTAATTAAGAAAGAGTCGAGTAAAGTGTCTCCAGACGAGTTTCCCGGCCAAGAAATCTCATCTGGAGTCATAAAAAAAAAAAATTTAAAAAAAATCAGCATTTAAATGCCGCAGATATTTCCAACAATCGGTCTGAGGTTATCCAAATAACAGTTTTCAATGGTTTTTTATTACATAAATCCAACCTTGAAGCTCCTCGTTCGTTAAAACGCCTCCAGAGGCGGGAAGGATCGTCACTCTGGAATGGCACCAGATTCTGTTTTAACTTGTACAGCACGTTAAAAATCTGACATCTTTCCCCCCCTGCTCCTTTCTATTCATGTTCATGCTGTCGTAACTCTTTCCATATTCTCTCCTCCAGGCTCTTGTCAAGAGAATTAGCGGACAAGAAGAAAGTCGTCAGGAGCCATCTCAGAGCTTTTATTACGCTGTGACGCATGCACCCGCACAAATGTTTGAAGAGTTTTTTTCCCCACCACTCCAAAATGAAAAAAAAAAAAAAAAAAAATCAATGAAATCTGTGGGTTTTTTTTTTTTTTGTTAGTCTTGGTTTTCCATTTTTTACAACGGTACCTGCAGCAGCGGGTCGGCCTCGCCGCCGCCCTGCGTCGGTTGAAGCTAGACGTATCGCCACTCGCATCAGTGCAGCTGTGTTCTCCTGTGTCAGAGCTCCACCCTGGTCCCGGGGCAGCTTCACACACATCTGTATTTATCTATTTAACTTATGGTCACCTGTAGACATTCCTAAGTGCGCTTAGTTTTGTAACGTTTTTTTTTTTTGTAATAAAAGTCTGAATAAAAAAACAAACTATGCGTGTTCAATCAGTATCAAACACATAAATGAATGCTTTTCAAAAAACATCATTTTTGTATGTTTTCAATGAAACGCTGTATAATGGAAGTAAATACATGACGAGCCAGGGATATAAAACCTGCTGAAGCAACACTTAAAGACTTTCTATAAAGATCAGAACTATGAAGTAGCAGATAGGGTGTAATAATTTTAAAACAAGGGGAAAAAATAAAAAGTTATGGTTGGATTTTTTTTCTAATTAATCTCTTCAAGTCATATTACAGGGTGAAGATTCATGGCAGTGGGTACAGTTGCTCCAATGATAACAGTGTGGCTGGTTAAGGTAACCGTGACCCTTGCTAAAAAAAAAAAAAAAAAAGGTTGCATTTTAAGTCAGATAAGAGGATTAAAGCCTGAAGCAATCGGTGCCTGATCTGACGTCAGAAATATGTTGCGATTACAAAACACACACAAAAAATATCTGCCGTTTTTTTTTTTTTCCCATTAGAAACAAGCTGCCAAACCATCTGCTTCAAAATGAGTGCTGATGGACGTTAAAGTCAGTGAATCGTGAATTTAAGACGCTTTGACGTGGCTGCTACTTTTACTATTTATTTTCTTGGACGAGTGGAAACAGCTTCTGAATGAAGTAGGAGCCGTTTTCTACACTCGGCCCGTAAACGCTCGTAGTAAAGTAGTGGAAAGAAGCAGGGAACTAGTACTGAAGAAAAAACATGTTCAAAAAGGCGTAGAAATCCAAGAAGTCATCCAATAGTTTTTTTCTGAATTTAGAAAGTATCAACGCTACTACAGACAAACAAATAATATGTTTGTCTGGTGGAATATTAACCAGTGACCTATAAAAAAAAATTCTGATTACCAAATTGTTTTTTTTAAGAGTTGCAGGATAGTTATACCTGCCACAATGGCATCTGAAATGCACAATCACTACGCAAGACTTCACTTTTGAGAAAAAGAGTGTTTGATCTGAACAATCCAGGGAAGTAGGAGGACAGATACGGCCTGGTCGGATGAGGCAAAATGTCATTTTACAAACCACGTTTGGAGAAACACGAGAAAAGTGAAAATGACACGTGAGAACATCATGTTGTGTGCTTTCTTATAGCATGCGGTGCTAACAGTTTTTAACAGGTGCATGTAAATGTAATATTACCGTCTCGTTTAGAAAATTTAATACAAAGCAATAACTTCCATAGGGCCACTTAAGAATAATTAAAAAAAATGTTTATTTTCCTCCAATGAAAACCATTCACCTTTACCAAGAATAGGGCAACAGAATGTACATACATGCATACATCACTCACACAAGGCTGTGCTCCATTTCTCCTATGCATCTAAATTTCACTTTGGCTTAAAAAAAATTTAATAAAAAATGGGGGGAAAAAAAAACAGATCATCATCATGTCAAAATCCAAAATAAAAAACGCTTTATTGAAGTTGGGAATATCTTAAATTATTTCCTACATATTAAAGAAGCGCCCAAAACTCAACAGTAATGATTGCATCAATAGAAATAATAATACAAAAAGAAAAAAAAAGTAGTAGTAGTATAATAAAGCCAGGAAATTAACAGAATGTATATGATACACGTTGTATTTTTGGAACAGTTTGGTAGAGTGCTTTTAAACATTTGGAGAAGTTGCTGCAGAGTTCAAATATTTCCTAAAAAAAAAAAAAAAGCAACAATCTGATCTAAACTAGAAAAAAAAAACAGTTATTAGTAGTACTGAAGTATATTCCTTACTAAACTTAAGCAACAATTGCCATCCAGGCTTTCTCGTGTATTAGAAGCGAGAATCCCTAAAACTACTGAGCACAAACAGCAGCTTACCGACTGAATATGTACGTCTAGATGAATGAATCCTTTACTCTGAAGGACTGTGTTTACAACAAGTTGGAAGAAAAATTAGCAGTTCAAAGAAAGAGCTTCTAGGTGCTTAAACCTGCCGTCCAGAATAGAACAGGTACGGCAACCTCCGCAATTACTGGCTCCTTCACGAGAGACGTGCAAAAATACTTTAGAAAAACCCAACTTTTAATTTGAGTACATTTTCTTATTTTAACCCCTAGAGGCACATGATATAAATGCATTAGTTTTATGCTTTCTTTAAAACAACAAAAAAGGTTAATCTGCACTTTATGAAAATTAGCCAGTACTTACACGACAATGGTTGATTAGAAGTCAAAAGATGAGAGAGAAATACTTTTTTCTGACTTAAAGACTATTAGTTAAACTCTACAGGGAGTTTAAAGTGCTTTGGTCAAATTAAACCTAAATAAATTTTTTTTGGCACCAGTCACTCTTATTGTGAAGTATGGTGGAGGACCTGTGATGCTGTGGGCACGTTTTCCAGCCAGAGCGCCTTTAAAGGGTCCATGGGATCATTCACTTTTTGAAATACAAGGGCATTTAAAAAAAAAAAAAAAAAAGGTAATTAGGATATTTTGGTAGGATAATTTTGGTAGGATTTGGTCAAAGTCTTCAGACATAATATCAACCATCTTGCATTTCACCCTCTAGACCTAAATCCAGCAGAAAATCAGTGAAAGGACAGGATTCTGGTAAATCCAGAGACGATTCTCTGAGAAGTGTGCTTCCTTGCTATGAATGCTTCGACTTTTTAAAACATTAGAGAAGTTCCTATAAAGTATGAACAACTAAATTATTTTCATTAACTTGTTAAAGATGATCAGATTCCTGAGGAACTTTTCATTAGCAATCAACAATGTTCTGTTTCCCTGGTACATAAATCATATGCTCCACATTTCTATTTTACTCTTCAAAATAGGGAAGATGAGAAAACATGCCTACAAAATATGCAAGTTCTCCTAATTTGCGTAGTTTGAATGCTTTGCAGACATTTCAGTGTGAAATCTGCTACTTAGGAAAAAAAAACATTTTTAATGATTTTCAACCAATTTAAGGGTTACCAATAAATGGAGGGTGCTGTAGCTAAAAATAATAATAAAATTAAAAAAAGTAAAGAACAAAAACAAGATCCTGAACACTGCAGTACATTCTTAAACGGTGTTTGATGGGCAAAACAGGTGACCGTGTAAAGGCAGTGAGCAAAACCTGGAGGCAAAAATAACAGGAAGTCAGTCAGTCTGATGTGGTTAGAAGTTAATGCTACAACATAAAGAAAAACAAAATACCAAAATGTCAAAGTGCAACAACAACCAACCAAAAATAAGGCCAAAAATCTTCACTATTTATTTCCAATAATGCAGTAATTCCTCTAGAGAAGCCTTAACTTAATCAAAACTAAAAACTATTTTTTTTTTAAAGATGAACAACAACAAAAAACTTCAGTTCAGTCACCCAAAAATAGATTTTTAACTTACAGGTTTACTAATCAAATGAGACAAGAGTTAGTGACACGCCCATTAGGTTGGCTTCATATTATTGGTAAATCAGTCAGCATTCCTTAGACGTTTTTATAGGAAATGTCATGGCACAGCAGGTAGCTTGCACTTTGGAACTGTAATGCTAAAACGGCATCACTTCAAGACACAAAGTCAGTCGCCTCCTGACACATTTTAAATATGTCCTCAGAGTTGTTCCTAAGGAGCTAGAAGATGTGTTTCGCTTTTAAAAAGCAGGAAAGCAAATCTAATCCTATGTGGTAATAATAAATAGAGCAAAAAAAAAAAAACACGCACAGAAGACCCCGAGAGGAAACTTGCTGCTGATCGCTGCACGACGGTTATTTCTGCTGCTTTGGAAAAAGAACACAAACACACAGGACACCGATCAGTTTGCTAAGCTCATTAAGCGATGTCACGCCACTGAGCCAATGTGAACGTAAAAGAGTTGAATTCGTAGCGTTTCCTCCAACCTCTGGTGGAGATCCCGCTCCGCTGGCCATTTGAGCAAAGAGTCTGGAATGCAGAAAAGTCAGAAGACACTAAAAAGCAAAGGAAGGACGAAGATGGGGTGCTGTGAGTATATCTGTACAGCCAAAAAATAAACTCAAGGCAATATGAGGAGCACATAAATATCTAGAGACAAAAAAACCCCGTCCAAGTTTATCCGATAAACAAAAGGTAGCAAAAAAAAAAAAAAGGGGGGGGGTGGAGAAAAAGGCGAAAGGAAAGCAGAAAATAGTTCAAGATCGGGGAAATAAAGCCAAAGTAGGACAGAGTCATCCAGAAGGCATGCATGAACGACACACATCCGTACTGTTTGGCTTGCCGTCCGTCACTCCGCTCGCGCCGCGCCGAGGGTCAGGACTGACTGAGCTCTTCCGATAGGGCCAGAGGACAGAGACGTCCTCGTCTCGTCTCCCGGTCAGGCCACAGGGCCTGACTGGACAAAGCAGAGAGGTCTGAAGGGCTGGAAGGTCTCCGACACGGGTTGGGAAAAGAAAAAACAAGAGGCTTTATTGGCTGAAAATTCAGTGCTTTAGGGGCCCATTGCTCTTGGCTACCAAGCCGGAGATTTCCAGGAAAGCTGTACGCATCAGGCTGTGCGATTGGTCGGACAGACATGACACTTCGTCTGAGGTCAGTCCCTTTGTCTCAATCTTTGGAAGGATCCTCAACCTGATGACCCCTGTGTTGAAAAAAAACAGACAATAAAAACCGTCAAACATCATCTTGCTCTTCAAAAACCTGTGCCTACGTACTGGGGACGTCCCAATACGATACGGATATCAGAAATCGGTCTGATAAATGGTTCAGTTGTTCTGATACCTAATCGTGTTGACTATTGTTCTCCAACATCACTTGATTAAGACTTTTCTAACAGTCACACTACAAAATAAGTAATAAAAGTATGTAAAATTCGTGTGGATGTCGCATCGGGTCAATATCGGTATCGGCCAGCGCTCAAAGCTGCGATATCGGTATCGTATCGGAAGTGAAAAAGTTGCTTTGAGACATTCCGAATAAGTACTGTGCAACATTTGGAGCAGAGTTACCTGATTTGAACTGCTTTTCTTTCCGAAGGTAGAAACTGCTGTAGGAAGAGAAGACTACGGGTATGATGGGAACCTAAAAAAAAAAAAAAAAAGAGAGAGACACACAGAAGTCAAAATATCAGAATAGAAATATCCTGTATTGAAAAGACCATCCATGCCTTTATTACAACCATTTATTGTTTTCAAATGTAAATGTAAGGGACTGGAGACAGTGAAATGATTCAAAGCAAAGCAAAGTTGTGTTACAATGACCCAGTCAAAGTCCAGATCCAACAGAAAATATCTGCAGGACTCGAAAATACCGATTAAAAAGAGAGAATAAATGAGGTTCAGCTACTATGTAAGGTAAAATTCTCAGCCCCCAGGTGTTTAACTTATCAGACGTCTTCCAGCTGTAACTGCACTTTTCACTCAAGGCAGGATTATAAATGTGTGCCGCATTTCAGATTTTTATTAGTAAACAAACAAAACAAAAAATAAATAAAAATAAAACCATGCAGCTTTCTCCATTCACAGTCACATGTTACTTTGTGCTGACACATAATCCAATTAAATCTCAATAAAAGTTTGTGGTGTTGAGAAAATATAAAAATTTAAGGTAGCGTACTTGTATAGACATATATCCGCCTCAGTCCTGATGTACATGTGAAGTCAACTGATAGGAATCTTTAGCAGAAAGTTATGAACCCATTAGCTTAACATCGTTTTTCAAGGGTGAAGAAACCTGTGCTTTCAGACCACATGCTATTTATTCAGCAATGTGTTTTTTAATTCGTTCCACCTGCATGGGGGCCACGAAACGCCACCGACAGAATGGAGACCTCCCACCTGCAGGCATGTGGAGATTAAAGATCATAAGCACGCGCAGCCGAGCTGTGAATTACACGGCAGTCGATCTGTGCTGAAAGCTCCGTTCACCCTTGCTCTCAACATCTGAGGCAATAAAACAATAGCAAACAATATGCAGGAGGGTCAAAGCTAGGATTCCTCAACAAACATGCTACAAAATGTTTTTTTTTTAAATCATGCAGGATGCAGATGCTGTAATCTATGTAGTCAGTAAGGCTGCATTATAACTTGGCTGTGCTCCATGTAAGACTTCTGGCTCCCCCGTGTGTCGGTGAGCCAAAGTTTGAGAGAAGTTTTCTGGAATAAGGCCAAGTCCGTCTCAAGCCCTTCAGTCAAAGTCGGCGAAACGAGCAGGATGAGGGTGTGAACAGCAGGACAAAAACAGACCGACTCCAGTCGGCGTGAGACAACACACACACACGGCTCAGCGCAAAAAAGGAAACGGGAAGCCAAACGACGACAAGTCAAGCACACTTACTTGTGCCTGCACAGCCAGGTGGAAAGCCCCTTTTTTAAAGGGCAGCAAGTCGCCGTTCTGGTTGCGTGTTCCCTCTGGGAAGACCCACAATCGAATCTATAGGGGAGTATGGGGGGAATAGAGGGTCGAACGAAAAAGGAGGGTGATTTAGAATCAAAATCTCTGCCAAAAACAACCTCAAGACGTAGACGTGCCCCCGTGTTTCCTAAACACTTTGATTACCTGCTCGTCGAGCATGGTTTTGGCAGCGTCGGCCATGACGCTCTTGGCGTCGCTTGTCTTTTTGCGGTTGATGAAAACAATGCCGGCGAGCCAGCAGATGAGGCCGACCGTGCCGGCGTAAACCAGCTCCTTCTTGGCTATTGTGGTGCAGCGGTCAGGAAGGATCTCCATCATCCCTGAGAGACACGCAAGTTGTTAAGGTGTTAAAAGGACAGAAACGCTAAATGTAACGATTTATTTACATTCGGCGCTGTGCAAAATGTAACTTAGTTAGGAGAAGAAATGATCTGATTGCTAACAAACATTTAGCTTCATGTGTGTGCATGAGCACAACCTGTAGAGTTAGGCCAACTGGGACAGGTTTCAAATCTGAACTCTTTAGTAGCCAGCAGGGGGCGACTGGTGTGACTTCAATTCAAAACTTAATTTATTTGGGTTTCTGCATGTCTCTCCAACTCCAAGTTAAGACCATTAGGAAAGAAATTTAAGATCTGCATTACAACAGAAATATACAAAAGAAAGTTCCATGTTTTATGTCGTAGTCCCATTCTTATTTTTGTACAAAATAAGATTGTATGAGTTGCAACAGAAGTGAACCAGTAGTGAAGCTGAACGTCGTCCAGCCAACAGGTAATAATTTACAGTCATCAACAACAGACAAAACAGCTAGCTAGGTAGAAAGGGTTTATTAGCAGCTAATTAGCAGTAGCCTCCACCGCCTCGAGTCACAGAACGTAGCAAAGATGTGCATGTGTGTGCAACTTAAACTTTCACCTGACAGAAATGTCTCACAAGAAAAATGAACTGCAAATTAACAAGATTGAATATTCCTGCCACAACTAAATTTACAACCTGTGATTATGATTTAAGGCCAACCAAATTTCATTTCTTCTAATGAATTTAAGACATTTTAAAGAATTTAACTTTAGATACATGAATGTAAGACTTTTTAAGGATGAGTGGACACTTTATTACCTCGGCAAGCATTTTCCTTCAAATCATATGGTTCACTAATTTTTACATTTACCGTTGTAGAATTTGACCTTTAGTGTCACATACGTCGTCATCAAAAGCATTCACTCCCTTTGAACTTTGATGCCCCCGGTCTATCCCATAAAACACTGGTTAAATACAAAAAAAATGTTTGGTTGTAAAGTGATAAAATTATAGGTGCACCATTCGCAGTTGTCAGGCTGATTTCTGATCTTTTAAAAGTCAAATCTGCCGATTCCGATATTGGCTGATACCGATTTTTTTCTTTGTCTGAAAAGTTGCCATATTGGCAACAGTTGGGTGTCTATTGTTTACCGCGCACCTGGTGGGCAGGTTTGTCATAGCAAAAGATGGTAGCGACGGATTTTTAGAGCTTTGCATTGGTTTATACGATTGACGCACAAACTTGGTTTCTCATGCAAGTATTGGATGGTCATCCAGTCTTAAGGAATTTGATCGGAATCCTAGACAAAATATTCAAACATTCAATAATAACTTACACAGTGCTTGCCTAATAAAAGATTACGTTCCATTCAAGTACAAAGTTCATATTAAGAAACAACATCTAGGAGTCTGGAACGAACTTTGACTTCTTCTGCTTGGAGTCGGATTTACTGAAATTTAAATCCCTGATATCAGGTATGCTAAATGTGAAAACACAGCACGTATCTTTATTGATAGGAGTTATCCTGCAAGCTTTAACAACCTCTCTGTAGTGAGAGATATGGCAGAGCCATAAAACTCAAAGAGAAAGGAAGACAACGTCAGGACAGAAAACTGAATGGTGAGTGAACTTCTACCAGCGTAGAGAAAAAACCCCCAGAAAACTGAACACCAAGAGAGAAAAATTACATCTGCTCTAGGAAGAGCTCTGGTATTAATGGCCAAGTGTAGCTGTTGGCATGGCAACTTGAACGCCGAGTCAGCCTCCCGCTGAGCTTTTTTCCTGCACTAATGAGATGCCTGGCTCTCCTCTTGCTGTCACCACGCTGGCCAGGAGCCTTCGCTCATCACTCACCGACACAGAGAAACACTCCTCCTGGGCCAATAATGGGAAGTAAACACACCTAACCCAAATTAGTGTCACTTCACACTCTAGATTTAGGACTAAGCTGAAAAGTAAAAAGATAAAAAACAAAGGCACTAAAACTGACAACAAACACGGCAGAGTGGCCAAGAACTCAACCAAAGATTGTGATGAAATTCATCGCCAGGCGCTCTAGTGAAATGCTGGGTTGTTATTCGTTCTAATTTTAGCAAAACCGACTCTACAAATCCATCTTCAGAGGAAGAATGAGGAAGGGGGAAATTGTTACTAAAAAAAAACCCAGAGGTCTAAAGTTTGAAAGTAATATACTTGGCGCCGGGCCTCAACGGTGAACTCATGAAGTCATGGTCTGCTCAGCGTTTCTCTGAATGAACTGACAGACGCATTGAGTCTTGGATGGCGATAGGAACTGATGCCTCCAGCAAACCTCCACCTTATAAAGTGCACTTTTATACCGTTTGGTCAGAGATTTAAAGCAGACTCTGACGGCTGGCTGGCGTCCACAAGATCAGGATGAGTTGAACTCCAGATCTACAGCAGACGGCCTCAGTGTCTCGGATCACAAATGTTTTCAACAGCAAGACAAGTTACAGGGAAACTGTCATTGATTGATCCGTTTTAGAGACAGACAAACACTGAGGTCTGTCCTGGCAAGTAAAGCATTAATTGACACAAATGGTCATCTGTCAGCATGTGAATGAGTGAATGTAGTGTGAAGGGCTTTAACCAACTTTATATCTTAAGCAGCTTTGATAGTTAGATTAGATTTATAAGCCCCTTTGGAAGATTCCTGCAGAGAAATTGACATCTCTATCACACACAGCAGAGTGAGACATACATTCGATATATAAAAAAACAAACAAATTCTATCTTTTATTCACTTATGTTTATGTTTTTTGGCTGGGGGCTGGATTCAGTGTTTTTACCACTAATCGTTACCTAACTTTGATGCCTTCCTATACAGTCTTTATAACGTTTCACAGCTTACTCTCGATAGCCAACTTCTGAAATACTAGTTTTTAAGCCAAATCTTGTTGGATGTAAATCCATTCATAGCAAAGGAGCTCATATTTAGATAATTAAAATATAAATTCTTCATTTCAATTACTTAAAGAATGCAAAATAAGCAGGATTTTCTTTTGAGGAAATAACTAAATAAAAAAAGGGCTTTGCGGTTTTGTCAAGCTATAACAATTTCCACATTCTCTGGAAAGAACTGTAATACAAATAAAGAATGTAACCCCAATTATTTGCCAAAATTAAATTACATTAAGTAATGAATGAACCAAGGTACCAATTTAAGAACTGGTGTGGAAAACCTGGACATATTTAAGACATGCAAAAATTCAGAGCTGTACCGGGACAAATTTAGCAAGTATTCCCATTTGATGATTCAAAAATCAAGCAAATGTAATACTGATTTTTGCAAGAAAAATATCCATCTGCTGTTATATTTTTCCTTTTCTGACTTAAACAATAGAAATTACATTACGATCCATATTTAAATACCATAAAACTGGGGCACCTTTACATAAAGTTATCATAATGTGTTAGATATGAACCCAAATATCTGTGTAGTGTTGGCTTGAAGGAATAAAATTCATCTACCAATGAGTAAGAGATGAGGTCCAGACATTGTAGTAATTCAGAAAGTTGTTCGTTTGAAAGCGTAATCATGGCCTCTACCTTCTATGAAACTCTGGATTGCTCATTTTTACTGATAGATTTGCAGAGCAGAGGGTGACTAAAAAAAAATCTATATTGCTCCCATTAAGCAGGAGCAGTTCTTTCTGTACGTTTGCCAGAGAGATTGGATTCAGCACATTTATATTTAGAACCCCCCTTTACAAGCTCAGTGGCACAATTCTTCCATCTGGGACTAATTGCTGCCCTTGTGTGTGTGTGTGTGTGTGTGTGTGGGTGGGTGGGGGGGGGTGCGTGTGTGTGTGTGGGTGTGTGCGCGCGCACACACGTGTTCAAATTGGGGTTCTGTTGCTAATGAAAAAAAACAAAAACAAAAAAAAAAAAAACAAGCATTGGCTTCTACCATAAAACGGATCTTATTTTTTGAAAAAAGTTAAGAAGAAACGACCATCTGCTCAACCGTCTTGGATGACTCTTCGAATCTTTCAGTCGGTGCGGAAAAATAAATGATCATTTTGGTTGAAAATAAACTCGAAACCTGGATCAGAGGTAACATGACAGGAACCACGACGCCTACCCAGAACGTCCAGGGAGCTCTGGTGGTTGGAGATGATGACATAAGGCCCTTCTGTCTGCAGGTGCTCCCAGCCGCTCACTTCAATTCGAAGCCCAAACAAGTACTTGACATGACGGACCATGGAACGGATAATCCTGGACAGGAAAAAGGGCGGGGAGGGGGGGCGGGGAGGGAAGAAATTTATGACAGTGCTGAAAAATGTAGGTTTTAGAATTAAGGTACCATCATGCTGTGCTCAGACAGATATGTTATCAAGTGCAATCACTTTATACAGCAGATATTCTCAGCACATTCATGTTAAGTTATGAAACAACTTGTACCGTAGCCAAAACAATACGAGTGATAACTCAGGTGGCTGCTCAGTCAGCTCACTCTTCTGCATTTTGTGGCTCACTATCACTCCTCTGCATCATCTCCCACTAGATACAAACACACAAATGACTAAAACATAGTCATATGTTCCAATTTTGTACAACCCTTGTCTTTTGCATGTCGCTTTTCTAGATTAGTTTCTAGAAGTTTCCTTCCCTTATTAACAACTTCCACAGTAGGCAATAAGAGTGTTCCAATACGGTTTTCACTTTCAATACAATAACGATATCACAGCTTTGAGTGTTTGCCAATATCAATATTGACCCAATATCCCCATGAATCATACATACTTATTATTTTGTAGTGTTTAAAACAGAATCATTGCTCACACTGTCAAATCTCTGAAAATCATCATCTTCATTCTTTCATTGCTTGACTACACAACTTCCTTCCTCAAAAAGACTATTTATATCAAAGGTTTTAAATTTCCTTCAAACTAAAACAAGCTCCTGTGAAGTCTTTATGGAATAAGACTGAAAGGTTGATGTTGGAATTTTTAAAAAAGTATCATATTTGAAGCCATCTGTGCGCACAAGAATTACAATTTTTGATCGTTTGTGGAGTTTCGTTTCACCGTCTCCAACTTTCACTGCTGAATTTGGTGGTTCTGCTTTCTCTGGAATCACTTTCTGTAGCCTCATGCTACATGAATGCCGGGTTTGAAAAGCAACAGCTACTCCATTGATTTTTTTTATTCCTTGGTGCTCAACCTCTGGTCTTTTTCCTTGTGAATGAACTCATCCTGGTTTCAGTGTAGACGTAGTGCAAAAAGGCACATTTTACTCCAATGTTGTGATTGCATTTTGTGGTTTTGTTATAACACAGATGCACTGACAGAAGCCCCAGCGCTGCAAATAAAGCAGAGGAAGTGTTTTCTAAAAGAAGACGCAGCATCATGTGCAGTTTCTATTTTTGCTCAATCTGGTCTCAGATGTCACTCATGTTTCCACCCTCAGGTCAAAATGTGTTTATTTTAGGACGTAAAAAGACCAGGAAGGGAAGCCCCATAAAAGGCTGTTTACAAACAAGCAATGGTGAATCTCATGGATAACTTATTGTTATCCATGACCGGTCTAACTTGGAAACTCAAGTTTGTCTTCAGAGAATAAGAGAATTACCTTAAAATAAAACTCATGCAAACCAAATGTAAACTTCCTTGTTCCCAATTTTAACCACACATCTCTTCAATTTACTTGTAGCTAGCATGTAAATCTTTACTTTTACTTTTTATTATGTTTATAACTAATGGTGCATCGATTGCAGCTTTCAGGCTGTTCACAGATCTTCAAAAGGCTTAACTTGCCGATTTTGATTTTGGCCAATACTGATTTCTTTTTATATATAACCAACACTGTTAGATGTTACAAAGTCACAATTTTCCTAGTTTATATATATATATATTGTACAATACCCATGAAACAATACAAACACATTCTGACTGTACATGAGGGAATTCCTTTGGTGATTTTCAGACCTTTGTGGCGTTCGATAAGATCGGTGGATAACATCGGTTTCACATATCCGCCAATCATAGATCACCCAAAATTAAGGAAATCTGGGCTGGACTGTGGAGGAGCTGCAGAAATCCACAGCTCTAATTGACATCTGAAATGTATTATTATTGCACTTGACAAATCAGATTTTTGTTTAAGCCCAGCCTGCAAAACAGAATATGTCAAGAAAAAAACAACACTGCACGTCGCCTCTATAGTGAACTGCAATTTGGTAATCGGCAACCTATAGCCACTCGACATCAAGTCTTTTGATCCAAATGTTTTCTTGTTTGAATGTAATCTCTATCATCCATCCACTCCAGCAGTCCTTTGGGTATGCATCAAAAATTTATTTCAGAAGTCAGATGTCGGCAACAACAACAAAAAAAAAAGTAAATGAGCACAACAAACTCTACCAACAGAGCAAAGCAAAGCTCACGCTCAACAAGCCCATATGTAATTAAACTGCCTTTTGTTCTGGAATTGGAATAGAAAGAATAATAGGTCTCAACTTGAGAATATAAACATTTATACTAGACTTTTTGACATGGCATGAAAGTAATACTACACACATTCATCTGATAAACTTCAAACAGCCTGTACAGGGAGGATCAAACCTCGCTTTTTCCCTTTGGTAATTCACACTATGGCTTTAAAGGCAACCTTTCAACAAGACCTAGTGGTGATAAAGTGCTCAGTCCAGTGCAAAAGGCACTGACACGCAATCACTCGCTGTTGCAACGACTGCAACTCCAGTCCAGAGTTTTACAACCAACCCAACCAGATTTCATTAGGGCAAATTTCAATATCAGCCCAAGAGTCAGATCCTTTGAACTTATCAGGCGTGATCATGTTTAGGCAAGAACTAAAGTCCACAGCTAAGAGTAAATCTGGCCTGCAATCCACAAAACCACTGAATTGACAAACCTCATACCACAGCTCAACTTAGTCAGCCTTTTTCCTCTTTTTTTTACAAGTTAAAGGTCAAGCTTGTTTAGGGCAGGGCCATGATCATAAGGGAGGAGGGACTGAACAAACAATTACTTCATCAGAAAAGCATGAAATCACATGAATAAAGCAGTTTCACTGGGATTTGGGTAATAAATTAAATGTTTTTCTTTTTTTAAATCATGTGGTAACAGGTCAGATCTGACCCACATTAAAAAAAAAAAAAAAGTAGGCCTGGCAGCCAATTACCCTACCATTTAGCTTTATTGTTCTTTTCTTTCATAACAATGATAAACTCTACACTATAATGTTTGCAAACTAATAACTATAAGTATCATTAAGACTGTTCGTTTTCATCTTTTCCGCACTGGAGCAGCAATAAATATTTATAATATTTGTAATTAATTAGTTAAACTGTACTAACAGATGTATCTGGTGTCTTGACGTAGCACACTGGTTATCTACAAGTTGTTTCTTGAGGAGTATTTGCGTTGGTGAGGATTTGACATGCTCTCCCTGCCAAAACAATCGATTACCGAAAAATTGAAGACAAAGATACAGTAATGGGTTTTTAAATAGATTTCGCCATCCCCTTTAAAGTTATCGTAATAAATACAATGAAATATTGTCGTCAACCTTTAAGTATGCCCACATCTAAAAGCTAGTAGTTTGTTAGAGGATTGTTGGGACTTGAGACTGAGGTGAATGTTCTCCTTTAGCTGGAAAAATATCTACAACAGAGTGATTCACACCGAAGCATATCCATGTGTTATGATGGATTAAGCAAAGTCCAGTCCTGAATTTAATTGAGAATCTGTAGCAAGACTTGAAAGTTGGTGTTCAAAGATGGTCTCCAGCTTAAAGTGTTTTTTTGAAGAGGAGAAGGCAAAGGTCCCAAACTGTACATGATCAAAGCTGGAGAAAACTGGGGATGCACCTATATAAAAATTTAGGCCTACATCTAATATTATTTTTGCTTTATGTCCGCTAACCGATAATATACATCTCTCTACCCTTTCGACAGTGACAAAATAGACCACATTGCTTCTATTCAACATCCTACAGTCTTTGCGTTGAATCACTATCACAGTCACATGACCAAACAAATACCGCATGGCCAATCCCCTACTCTTTCAGAAACGCAAAGGGCAACAAGATTAAAATAAGACATCGGTTGTCAAAATCAGTCCAGTTTACTTAGCGGACACCAATATGTAAAAACATTACTAAAATTAGTTAATAATACAAATGTTAATGTGGGCACATCATGCATCCCAACTGAAAACATATCCCAAAATGTTTGCAGCGGCAACTGGTGTGGTAGCTCTAAAAAGTATTCACATGAGGAGACTGAATTTAAATGTTTTTTTTTTTTTTAGATTTTATTCATAAACCTAAATGACATGTATGCATCATTTTCCTGCAGGTTTCTAATTATACACACACTGCTTTATGTTGGTCTAAAACAAAATATCCCCCAAAACACACACAGCATGGCAAAGTATGGAAGTGTTGAAGAGACTGAGTACTTCTACAAGGCAATGCATGTCTGATCGTGTCCGCCGACTTCCTCTGTAATCCTCCGGTTTGAGTGAAAATACAACAGCCATGAAGACAAAGACTCGTCTCCCACTGACTGTAGTACAATTGCACAATCTGTAACCGGAGCTCAAGCAGTGGCGAGTGAGGAGAAAAAGAACAAAAAAACAACAACAAATGTCCATCTTTAATTGTTGTCATGAGATCCAGGCGTGATAATGAAGACTGGACTTGAACCCAGAATGTAACAGCAATTCAAGGTAATTAGCTGGAGAACAGCACGCAAACAAAAATACACGCACTAAATTGAATGCAACTTTAAAGGGTGCACTGAACAGACTGAACAGATGTGAGTCTGTTTTGCCTAGTGAGTTGACTGAATGCATTCCAGGGCTCCAAGTCAGCTGCAGAGTCTCTAGTCAGGCCCAGAATTCAGGCGTTTGTGTGGAATGCAAAATGTCTGACAGTCCCCATTTATCCTGTCGAATCGCTCGGCCATTTCTGCGCACGAGTGCCAAACGTTCACCCACCAAACTCTGTTCACCCCTCCGTTCAAGGTATGACCCCAACTGAGTTGCTTTGTCACAGTCAACAAGTCCAGATAACCTTTGAGCGGGCAAGCACGGTACACTGGTGCTACATGACACCACCGGACTGCGAAACAGTTATTTCTACCGCATTGAGGCAACTCTTGGGGTCTGCAGTCGGCACGCGAGGATCCGGTGAGGTTAGCAGGACGATCTGCCTCATGACTATTCAGCAACCCAAGTCTAATCAGGGAAAATTCGCCATCTGGCATCTGTCTCTTTGAGGTAATTACTGGAATATGTGAAGCAGTCTATCAGAAAAACCCCTGGTCAGTAGATCCAAACACTTTGTTGGCCAAGAATGAAATAACCGATTCCTTCCTTCCGTCGTCGGGAATGAGGTTTACTTCTGAACGCATGAGATCTAGATGAAAACATGCAAAGTCAAGATTTGAAAAATTCTAATACAAAGCAGCATTAGGATATCAGCAGAAACAAGACGGACTATTGTTGGGTACTGCAATGACTCTTTTCAATCTTTACCCATCGTTCAGTCACCAGTAGGTTCCCAGAAGAGATTCACCAAGAAGGTAAACGAAATTTGTCAATTTTCAACTGACCAGTGATCGACTATCCATAAACTTTAAAAAAATCCAATATTTTTCTGACCAGTGAACACATCCCTTTTGCTCCCTACAAAATGTGTTGCTTTGGAAGCCGTTACTGCAGGACGAAGACTCAAAGTTAGGGATTTTTTTGTTTGAGCAAAGTGTTTTAAGTTAAAGTCTGGAAAAGCAAAACTATGCAAGACAACTATTTTATACACAAGGATGTCGACAACCATTCTGTTGGTTTGGCTGATGCTTGCCGATATATTCCCCACGACTTATAAACGTGAGCTTTCATGGAAGCACCGTCAGCGGTGTGGTCGTTGTTTTACTGTGTCAAAAGGGTAAGGAAATACGTCTAGTATAAATAACGGAATAACAAATGTGATATCAGTAAGGATCAGTTGTCAGCCATAACAGCAACATTAATATTGGCCCAAATTTTGATATCAGTGCATCCCTAGAAATGGTGTTTAAATTCTCTAGGAAAGTCTCTGCTATTCACAGTTGATACTAACCATTTTAGCTTGTTTTTGTGCGCGTTCTGTGCGACGTCACACACATCCCAATAATAAAGAGGAATGCTAGAAAAAATATATATCTGAAACACTTATTCAGAATCCTTAAAAATAAACCAGAATCGGATGGTCAGAGCTTTAAAATAAAACTGAGATCAAAAAGTTTGATCGGTGCCTAGTGTTCATCACTTTCACTGCTTTTTAGCTTCTCATTCAATCTATATCGGCTTTGGAAATTAAATACAAGGAAGGTAAATGCGGCTGTCAACATACATTATTAGCACTAAGATCATACATGCAAAATAACCCGCAAGTATTGAATCCAATCAGTCACTTCATCATGCAATGACACGACTGGATAGATTGTACAAATTATGCAGCGGTTCTCTATGAATTAAATCCCAATACTCTTATTTTGAAACTCAAAATTCAATGAAAAAGTATGCATATCAAGTAAAAAAGATTTTAATTATGCTGGAGGATACCGAGTACATATAAACAAGAGTTGTATAATTTTCCTAATTGGTTTGGCTAGGCTAGGGGTTATTGTTTTGGGAAAACAAACTTTGCTTTCTTAACTAATGCTATAAATATCACACAACTGACTGAGATTGTTGTTGACAGCATAAACAGGATAATCATTCCTGCCTGATACTAAAACAAACATCAAACGGAGTTAGCAACGTTTGCTAACAGTAACATATTCCTGCTGCCAACGTGTGAACGGGGCTAATATAGCATACGATTAAAAATTAGTTTAGTTTTTTCTTCTTCTTTTTTTTTGGGTTTTCTTCTCCGACAGAAAAATTGAACATTTTAATATATTAGACTCTCCACGTCCTACACGCTGGCTACTTTTTAAATTTGCACAAAAGTTGTGGCTACGCTAAGAGCGCAGCCAGCCTCATCTGAATGTTTCATATCAACAACTGCTGCTGCTAAACAGCTAGCAGGCTAACGGCTGCTAACTGTCAGACATTTCCAACTCACCTCATGTTTTCCACGTCTCTCCCTCCGCTTTTAAGTAAACATATGGGAATCCCCAGTATGGCCAGGAACATCATCCAGGCCACGTAGAAGAACTTTTTGAAATAGAACACAAACGTGCTGCTGGTCCACATCAGGAGTGGAAACAGCAGCAGCAGCAGCAGCATCCACACCACATCCATAGCGATGCACTGGAGAGACTCGCGGCCAGCCGAAAGCGCTCGCAGGTCGGATGAGGAAGCCGCCAGCTACGGTCCAAGAAGGGAGAAGGGGCGCACCGCGACCCCGACGGACATTACACAACCGGGCAGTGTTCCCTTTAATGCGCAAGAGTGAAAGCGATGCTGAGACCGTGGACAACACGGAATGAACAGGCACCGCGGCTCATCTGTTGCTAAATGGCATCATGAGGTGGAGTCAAATCGTCATCGGTTTTGCTTGCTTTTCTGTTTCCGGTTGGTTCACGGCGGACGGGTCAGAAGTCACGAGCTACATAATTACTGTTTTACAGCGTCCGTCAGCAGATTCTTAACTTTCAGGTGGTTTATTCGAAATCACAAAAACTGCAGGCAGCAGAGCACCTGCTTAATGTTTATTATTATTATTATTATTATTATTATTATTATTATTATTATTATTATTATTATTATTATTATTATTATGATCCTGGGAAAAGGTCACTTAAGGGCCCCATTTCTACTAAAGTTCACCATTAATCTTCCCCTTTATATACTCATATGTTACATTTGGATTTCACAAACGTAACATATTCGTGAAAGCCAAATAATGTTAGATTTACCTTTCACAAATGTAAGATTAGTGCTAACAAGGAGGGCCCTGGTGCTGCCCATCCTTCTGAAATGTATCCTTATGCAGCAATTTAATCTGCTTCTTAAAACCAAATGCCACAATGTGTAACTATTATTGCTTCCTCTTGTGTGCATCTCACATTACAATACCAACAATAAGCTTACATTATAACTCTGCAAGCATAACTTCTCAGCAATGGAGGTTTTCCTGCAACTGGTGCACTGCATTCATCCAACTGTCTGCAAATTCAAGTTGTCATGGTGCCACCAGGGGCCCCTAAAAAGCCACGTAGTAAATCCACAGCTTTGGCTGGCCTTGTTGGAGGATTCTTTATTACCCTTTGATGTGGTTCACCATCCAAAATTACCAGTGTAATGATCTCTAGGTGTTCGCTGTTACTCCTCAGCATCAGACTAGTTTGACTGCAGATTAAAGCAGATGTTCAATTGGATTAGTGGTAATAATCCAATCCCTGGCCATAATCTGATACCGTCCAGTCGCCCTGACAAAGACGTTTGGGCTACGTCGAGGAGCTCGACTTGACATGATTTGGAGGATTATGATGAAGTGGCAGATAATCCTAATCTAATGTGTGTAGAGATAGTGCTACTGTTACTGACCTCCATTTAAATACATCTTAAATACACATAAGAAAAAATAAAAATAACATCCTTTTGAATATTTTGAATCATACTTAGTAAACTTCTCCATACTTTACTGCGTTAAATCAAACACTTTAAGGTATTTCTTTGCAATTTGGGATGATCAATCATCACAAAATAGTCTATAATTATGAAGTGAAAAGAAAACACATGACTGATGGTTTTCAAAAATGTTTTTATCAACAAGACTGAATAATTTCAGACTTTCAGTTGTTTTTGGTGCACACCTTCTTTTGTCTGATTTGGCTAAATAAAATCCAGTGTAATGACTTGAATTAGTAAAGACATCCCTGCATGTGTGTAACTTGTAGTGAAACTCAGGAACATATACTTGAGTTGGTGGTCAGAGTATGAGAAAATGGGAAAAGGTCAATGGGAATGAATACGTTTACCTGGCTTAGTATAAGGGTAACTCCGTTGTTAATGTTAAACTGTTCAAATTTTACTAAATACACACTATCAACAAGAACTGTGGAGTTGACCTGGTGTGGTGTGTTAATGTTTGCGAAGGAAACATTAACACACCACATACTGCAGCCATGAGTTAAATGTTCTAGCACTTATTTCCATCAGTGTACTTCCACAAAAATGGCAGTATTAAAACAAACACAAAATAAAATACAATGCTGAAAAAACACCAAAATTAATACAAATGTTACTGCTTTCCTAAGGTATATTGTGTTCTGTGCTGTAAATGTATTTTGGTTTTACTGACTGACAAATAAACAAATCACAAACCACAAAGCAACCAATTATTTTCCGGAACAAGTTTTAAGACAGTGACCACATAAATAAATAAACACACAACCTTTGGTTTGTGCATCTTTGAGTTGTTAAGCACAAATATACAGAGTACATACCACTTGTTTGACATAAAAAAGCCATTGAGCTCCCCCTGATGGTGTACAATAGTACTGCAGTCATGATAAGACAGTTCCTAAAAGCATCATTCTTTAAAGCCAAAACTCTTATTGTATCACAGTATATTCCATAAAGGCCTGCACATACTTAATAATAATGAAGCTGGACAAAACAATTAAATGAAAGAACACTTGCTCAACATGTATTTGAGGTAGAATATATGTTCATTGTTCGAATTATTTTTACACATGAAACAAGCAGTATCTTAGGCTTAAAGACATCCAGCTGTAAATATTTTTCCACATTGCAGTCAAATTCATATAATAAAACATTTGTGTATCATACAAGTATTGAACTACAGACGTTTCTTCATTACCCCCTGGTGAAACAAATTAATCTAGACTCTGTTTCCTGTATAATTTAATAAGCCACACGCAGTTCCAGTCACATGCGGGATAAGTTTATTAGTTACGCTGATAGCGTCTTGGGCAACGTGACAGAAACTGGTGTGTTTCTATTTTTCACCACTAGATGGCAGCGCTGTTGCAGATACAAGGACTACACCGCTGACACCGGATTACTAGCTGCTTAAAGAACAATCTACAGAGAAGTAAGATGATTCTTTATGATAAACAAGAGGATGTTTCAATGCCTTATCTCTTCAAGGGACACTAAGCTTCTTTGCTTGCATGTGAAGGGTTTTATGAAGGTATCAGTGAACCAGAACTCCCAGTGCCTGTGTCAGGTGTCAAAACGTACCAGGATGCCTTTCCTCTAGCCACTTTGTCATAATGGCCAAGATAGTGGACAATCATGTCTTGACAGATTTGTTTTGTACTATACTCTATGCTAGTTTTGGAATAACTAGACGAATACTCCTTTGTGAGACTTTTTAGTGAGTTTTATCCCTGTTTGGTCTAAACTCAAGTCACACCCTATTCCTAAACCTAGGCCCTAACACAAAACAGCACCTCTTCTTATGGGATCTGGGCTTTGAGTCCCATTAGAAGTAGTCGGTCTTCACAAGGTAGTATTTGTTGGAAAAATGGGCCTTACAAGGAGTTGAATCATGAAACGCATACACACTATTTAAGTTTTATTTTTAAAAGTCTTTGAAAACTATGTAGAATTTATTTTCACTTCCCAGTTCAATTATGCACCCAACTATTTGTGTTGCTCTATCTCATGATATCCCAATAAAATGCACTGAGGTTTGTGGTTACAATGTGACAAAATGTGTGTAAAGAGAGAGCTGACTATATGCAAACAACCACAGACCATGAGGTCTGAAGTTTTGAATAAAGTCATGGCAATGGAGAGGGCAGATTATGATCACTGTTGACTCTGCGCCAGTCTGTCGTCGAAAATTGTGCAACTTGAATGCAACATCCTGTGTGCGCGCCGTTTGGGACTGTAAAGCTGCTTGCTGCAGGGTGAATGCCACGCAAATTTTCATGAGGTTATTGAGCAGCTATCTAGAGAAAGTCTAGAGAAAGTGGGGTTGCTCACCAGAGGTTAGCATGTAACCCACTGGGAGTATTCAATTAAACATCTGCCACGGATGGTGACCTCTCCCTGAGCCTCCCACTACCCCCCACCGTCTCTCCCGCATTCAGGCTCCTGCATTTCTAAACAGGGCCTCTCCCCTGTTCGGTTGCGCAGGAGATAGTGAGTGAGCAAAGTGTTGGTGGTTGAGGCTTTATTGGACAGCCCCCGCAGTGACACCCCCCGCCATGCTTCCCTCCCTCTCTCTCTCTCTCTCTCTCTGCTGCTAGTGCACGCGCAGGAACAGCTGTCATTGAGTAGCGCGCTGCGTATAGCGAGCCTATCCACTTTGAAGATTATTATGCAGGAGCTTCTAACCTTCCGGCGTGATTCAGATACAATGAAGCACTGAAAAAAAAAAATCTTAGAGCGGTGATACGTTTACCACTGCTAAGAGCGGGTGACAGGCGAATATATCAGAGACAGAAAAAGCCCCGTCTGTCTGCCGCTGTTCTCTCTGTATGCGCGTGTGTTGAGGAAAAAAAACACCTCCGTAGCAGTTGTGGATTATTCCGAGGACACCGCGCTGAAACCATGAGCTGGGGGACGGAGCTATGGGTGAGTCTCAGCCACACTTGTACTCTTTAGTTATTCAGCCTGGGAGGCTGTAACGGTTCGGAGATAAAAATAAGCATGCCCCCATTTTTTTTTTCTTCTTTTACTGCTATAGCCACGCTTTTATTAGCATGCGCCGCTCTGCGCACGTCCAGCCTCGGGGACATTAAGGCTAATTTGTCGCGTTGTTTACCAGAGCTAATGTGTTTTCTCCCTCCATGTGTCACAGTAACGGCAGGAAGGTACGGGCAGAAGTAAAACCCTAAAAAAGCCCGCAGCTAACGCTAGCCCCACCATCCATTTTAGTTCACATTTGTGCGTTTCAAATCACGCTTTGCACACACCCCCTCACAATTTCAATGTAACAGATCAGTGTAAGGATGCGAGGCGGTTGTTACAGGCTGTCTCCTCGCGCTGCTTGTATGTTGTTACAGTGTGATGGATATGTACCAAAGCAGGTAAATATTAAATGCACATGTACGGTGCCTTTCACAGGAAGTATCTTCGCTGTAACTAGAGGAAGTACACATGGCTCTTCCTTTCATCAGTACTCAATGTTGCAGGCTGCTTCTGGGTTACCGCACGTAATACTGCTAAATTTTAGCCTCTTTAACAAAACAATGTTTACATTTTTTTGTCACTTCACAATCACCCACGTCCATGTATTTTAGGGGATTACATGTGATACACAAGTCACATTACTGCAAAGCGAAAGAAAAGATTAACGTGGCTTCCATTTCTTTTACAAATACAGATCTGAAAAGTGTGCGGTGTATTTGTATTCAGCCCTCTTGAGTTAAGGGAAACAACTTTCTCTGCTTTCCAGATGTGAATATGTAAATGTTTGGCTCAGCTTTGTAGGTCAAGCTCAGTGAGGTTGACTGGAGAACCTTTGTGAACAGTAAGGTTCCATTTTTACCACAGATTCTTAAGTAGGTGTAGGTCTAGACTTTGACTAGGCCATTGCAGCAAATGCACATGCTTTGCATTCTAAACCTGCTGTGATGCTGCCCTGGGTGTCATCAGGCCAGTATTTACCCTCCATCCATATTCCTGTTCCTCGAAGTCAAGAAAAATAAAAAGCATGATGTTGCCACCACCACAAGAACTAACAAACCTAACAAAAATAACAAAAGTCAGAACAAGTGTATTGATACACCTGTATAAATTACAGAGATTTGAACTTTGGTTACTGATTACCTATTCGATGACTTCTGGTTAAGCTGGATTTTATTTAGGTGTGTTAGAGTAAAAGGTGTTGGGGGGTCATGTACAAATTCAACTAAGTTGTGATTGGTCATGTAAAATCCTGATGAAATATATTGAAGTTTGGGGTGTGAATATGACAAAATGTGGAAAAGTTGAAGAGACACAAATACTTTGGCAAATTAGTTTGTTTAACATCAATCAGAAAAGATATCTAAAACTTTTTATTTTAGTCTCAGCTTTTTAACACGTTATCTGAAGCTCGGATTTAGGCCATATTTTGGCCTAAATGACCAAAATCCACCTCTGGAGTCTACAAACTCAAGGCTGACCTTGCGTGGCATCTAATATTCCTTGTGTTTATGTTGGTTCATCATTTTTCCAAAGCTTTGTGTGGCGCACAGCAGCAGGAGGAGACAAAGCAGCAGCCCCGGTGACCTCACTGCAATGCATTCCTCTGCTGTGATGTCACGTTTCGTCCCTCTCAAATCAACTTTCAAGGAGGCAGGTAGGCCTTTATCAGGCCCGCCTCTCTGTCGCTGTTACAGTATTTCGCCGTATTTAGATGTAAGGGGTAGGAAGAGACAAACAGAAAATGATGAAAACAGCCCTGTGTCCGACCGTCTTTACGAGGTGATAATAAGCAGCTCTGGAGAGTGGAATTCCTTTTGTCTGGGATTTCTTTAAATATATTACGGCTCATGTAATTTTATTGGCCGAGAGTCTGCCGTTTGGCACGATTCTTTACTCATTTTTGAATAAATGACGGTGAGGTTTTATGTGAAAGTTTTCTTTTAAGTGATAGACCTTCATAAGACTTGGTTTGATATGTGTCTTCTTGAAACACTTGATCTAAAAGCCTGAAGCACCTCTGAACTTTATGTTGTGACTTAAGCTCAATATTTGGCAGTAATGTTCATTTTATCAACAATGATAGAGTGAAAAGGGTAAAATCTCCCAAAAAAAGACAAAGAGAAAGGTTGCCTTTGCCTTTTTCCAAATGTGTACTGTGGATTAAATTGAATCCTCTGTCAATATCTGATGATGTCCAAATGTGGTTGAATAGCTGTTAGAGTTGCTATCTGGGCTAATTAAGAAAACTGTCTTTTGCTGGCTTGGCTTTTGCAGAATGTTGTGAAAAATTGCTTAAAAAGGACAACTTAATAAAAGTTTTTCTAAATGGTAAACATATCGTGGTGATAATTAGCTTGTCCTTAAATTCATTTGTTCATTTAGAATAGAAAAAGTGGCCTCTCATCTAGATATAAATGGAGTTGTTGTGTCCTTGTTGTATCTTTCAGATAAATTACTCAAAAGGGGAAACGACTTTGGGTCCCTTTAACCAATTACTACTTCCATTTCAAACCTCTAAACAACCCATGTCTTACCAGTGTCTTAGTTAAGTATTTTTAATGTAATATGAAGACAAATATTATTAAAAATGCTCAAATCTAGATTATAATCTAACCACATGTATTCTAAAGATTTTATATCTCACCTTAGTTAGGTTGTGTTCAGTTTCCGAGCACCGTTTCAGCCTGATGGTCAGTATGACAGATTATAAGCCTTCAAACCAAAATAACTTTGAGCAACTTGCTGGTGGATTACATTTATTAGAGTCATATAATAAGAATTCCTCATTATTGATGATTAACATTACTACACTAACAGATTTCTGATACAGGTTCAGTGAAGAAGGGGCCAGACTCTAGAAATGACTTACAAGGGCAATAGCCCAAATACTTTTATTTTATTTATTGTTTTTTTGTTGTTGTTGTTGTTTTGCAAACATTGTACTTAATATAAAACTGATAGGCCCATACCAGGTGAGTTGTATTATTATTAGTTGTAGTATTTTTATTATTTTGGAGTTTTTATGAGGAAGAATAATACTCAAGATATTGAAATTTATAAAGTTATTGTACATTGTTTTTGGGAACAACAAGGAGCTCTTGAATTAACTCACATTTACAACGTGAGAGTCAATACTATTGCTTAGTCACACACAGAAAAGCCAGTATAGCCCAAAGGTGTTTCGCAGGCTTACACACGTACAAGTTGACTCTGAGAAAATGTTGGTGAGGTTTTTTTTTCCTCCTTCTTCTTTTTATTTTTTTCCAAATCTTTGTTTCCTCAGCACACTCAGTGGAGTCCAGACTGTTTTTCCTTTAATCTCAATATGTTCAGAAAGGAAACAGAGAGCTCTCGGCACATCTCCACAGGTGGCTCGTTGCATTGGAAGGTGTTCACAGCTTGACATGTTGTGTCAGAGTAGCAAAACATGCAACCTTCCTGTCTCTGGCAACAGCCATGCTTATATGCAAAGCAGAACTGGTCTGTAGTACCGAAGGCTAAAATTAAGCTTAGTCATTACACACAGGGGTGCGGCTAAGCACCTTGTCATGTAAACAGGTCACCTAATCTGTATATGTAATATATATGTGATACAAGACAAGAATATCACAATAAGACGATGAATTGCTTTGTTTATTTGGTCATTTAGAAACTCTAAATGTGCGGAATGAATCACACCTGGTGAAGTTTCCCATATTTTGTCATGCCCAAATCACAAATTTAGGATTATACAGACTAACAAAGCTCTGTAATTGGAAGGAGAAAGAAAAATGAGAACAGGTTTTCAAAATCTTTTACAAAAAAAAGCATCTGAAAGTGTGGCTTGCATTTATGTTCAGCCCAGTTGGAGTAGCACCATTGGTTCTTTGGGTGTATATTTCTACCAGCTTTGCACAATTAAAGACTATAATTTTGCAGATTTTTGGCAAATTAACTGAGTCAGAGTGGATGGAAAATCCTTATAAACAAACTGATGTAATGTCTGGACTTTGACTATGCCATTCTAAAAAGTAAAACTGTGTCCCCTATTTGGCTTTTGGGAAGCCTTAAGCTGGATTTTTAAGGGGGGTTAAATTCAAATCCATGGTGTACTCTCCAGCTTTTTATCTGTTTTGTCTGTTCCTTTAAGTCTCTTAGATAAAATAGATGTTTGTAGTGAAGCGTGTTAATGTGATAACAAGCTTATCACATTAGAACAGCTTGGCCAAAAGTAAAAAGTTGCTCATTCAGCTAGCTGTGGCTCTTCGCATGAACTAATTCTCGCATTTATTAAAACAGCGATCAAGCGCTCTGTCTTCATCATATGCATGACACATTTCGATGCACTCATCCTGTTGTTCCTGTGCTGCGAACAGGAAAGCAAGTGATAGGAAGTGAAGTTAAACTAGGGCAGGGTTGCTTAACCTCTCACCATCACGACTGTGGTGAGGCTGCGTGCATGCACGTTGGACTGTGATACGCTGTCCGCTTGCCGTTTGATTAAAAACTTTCGCATCGAAGTGAAACGCTACTCACAGTAAGGCTGAAGAAGACTAAATCTTAGTTGAAGTGGTTTAAAAACTTTGTGACGATTGCATCAGCACTTATGATGCTGATGTAGTTGAGAGAATGGAAGCAGAGCTGATTGTGACAGTTGCCGTTTGTTTTCAGCTTTTGCGACTCGCCTCGGGTAAAACAGCTGTCACTCAGCTCCAAAACGTTAAATGCCTTTAGTGCAACATCACAGGAGTGATTATAGTATTCACCAGTTTTATAAACACAGGCTGGGAGTGTGTTGTCTTCACCATCCTGTCCTTGAAAATTTACCAACTAGATAAGCGCAGTAATTGTTGTAATCTAGCTTTTGGCTAGCAGGATGAAATTTTGACAGAATTCAGCTCTCTAACTGAGCAGTGCTGACACTCCTAGTTGAAATGCACAGGCAGTTGGCAGTTTAAAAAAAATGTTTTATGCAAGCAGAGAGTATTGAGAAATTGACATGAATCACGTGCATGCAACTTTTCCTTAATAGGGATAATGTACAAATCCAACCAAAGAAGAAGGAAGTAAAATCTGGTAGCGCATGTGACCAGTTTGCACTGAAACCATAGTGAGAACAAATGAACATGAAATAATGCAAGAGTATTCTGCAGCTAAATTAATTCAGTGACCATTCAACACCGTGCTAGATCTGCTTTGCAAAAAGACAAGCGACTTCTCATATCTAAAACTGGAACTGTGTCAAAGGGGCTTTGCAACCAAAGACGGCACAAAGTGTAAAGCGGAAAACCGTCCAGCTGTCACACGTCTGCACCTTTAATGACTCACTTCCCACATGTGATTCATTTGGGAAGTAGATGTACTTTACCTTTCATACCGATGCATGCAGTTGTCTTCCAACTGCATGGAATGAAAGCGGATTTCTCGGGAGATCACAACGTATTGATGCGGCAGCATGGACAAGATTGAAACTCTAATCAAAGAGCAGCAGCTAAAGGTAAGTCGAACACTGCAGGGACGCTCGGTTATGTTTAGGAATTTGCAGCATCGCAGACACATTTTCTTGCTTGCTTGTCGTTCTCTATTAAATTTTGTACAAAGAATTGTCTGAAAAGACAAGGGACATTCAATACACTTCGCCGAAGGGGCCTAGACTTGTTTTGGTTGTTCATTCCCAGCTCTGAGATGTCTCAGCTGATTTCCTTGAAGTGTTAGTTAGACTTTGAAGCAGCCTGTCTCAGAAGAGACTGCTCCCGTATATCATCATGAGTCACCCTGAACTCCCCGCTTTGGGTTCAGTTGCATCCCCCTGCTGCTCGCTCGACATCGCAGGACTTGAAATATGAGCTACCTTGTTTCCATCAAAGCCTGAGAGCTTGGCCAGACTACAGCGGGGCTCCTCGTTAAATCTTACACTCATCACCACACACCTGCTGACTCGGTGATACTACCTCAGGGCCCTTTGAAACAACGTGATGGTGAAATGATAATGAATGCGTCCACATTTGATCTGGGTGCAGTATTGAGAGAGGAGGGTAGAATGAAGAAGGATTTAATTAGAAAAATGGGATATGCAGATAAACAAGTGGCGATAATAGATTTAAACCAAGCTTTTATTAAAGGACATTTATTGAACATCGATTTTGGACTTCGTCTTTTAAGTTGTTCGTTTAAAGTCTTTTAGCTTTTAGCTATCAACTTGTAAGCTGTGTGTGTGGAATAAGAATAGACTGATGAGATTCTTACTTTATAATAACCTTGAGTAAATACACCACTGATTTACTGTTTTTCATAAAAATGTGTCATAATTAATCACTCAACTCCTACTGTTGTCATTCTTTGTTGTGCTGAAATCTATTTTTACTAGATTTGAGCAAAAATAAAGACTTAATATTTAGCTGTAGCTTTCAGTTGAATGTTGCACATTTTATTTGACCTTTTTGCTGCTCTGCTTTTTATAAAGCAGCACCAGCAAAACTAGAAAAACTACATTTCCTGCAAAACAGAAGTGTGTATGCTGTAAGCTAAAACATTGATTACATTTTGATGAAACACTTGACATGAAGCAGAGATCCTAACAATGGCTAAGTGTAAAAATAGGTACAATCATTAAAATAATTAGAATTTTCCTAAAAACTTCAAATCTTAACAGAAGCAGTGCTTCAAAGTGTCATGGTGTAGGTTCAAAGGGCAAAGTTAATGCCATTGCTGTTGATACATTCAAGCTTCTTAGGCATTCGTATGACATTATTTAAGCTGAACTCTTCAAGAGGACACATTTTCTCATGTTTTGAGTATAAATTGTTAATTAATTGTTGGAGGTGTTGCACCCAACCACTTCTACTAAAGGACACGACAGACTAACTTGCGCCTCACACCACCACACAGATTCTCAATGATTGACAGCAACCATACCTTGACCTCTCTGTTTTCACCAGCAAGCAGGTGGCATCAACTCCCTATTGAGTGCACATGTATAAAAGCAATAGAAAACTTTTCAGGGACAAACAAATGAGTTGTGTTTTTATATTATACTGTTTGTCCACACTTTCAAATGCCGCCCTGAGCTAATGCCCATGTCACCCATAATTACAACTACATCTGGATTGTTTCATTAAATTTTGATAGAACAAGTGAAATGACTAAAAAAGTTGTGAAAAGCAGATGTTATAGCAAAAACTGGTGAATGAATGTTATAATAGGGGAGGTTTATTCATAGAAAAACGATTAATCAGGTGCTCTTCTTGGTTTGCATAAGGATATCTTATGTAAGTGGAGCTGTTTTCTCACCTCGGAACTGAACGATAGCTGTTGCTGGAACCGATTGGTCATCTTGTCTTTAGAACAGTGACTCAGTCCCTTCCCAGCACCGTTTGTTGCAGCCTCTAATGTTTCATCACTGCCTTTTTTTTCCTTCAGACTGTTTGCACAGTCAGTCTTAAAGCACTGCTGTCATACTGTAAATCAGCCATTGTCCTGAAGCCACTGATTAAGCCTTGCAGTCGTCCGTGTTCTGCTAATTACTGCTGTATTGTTCTACATACTGTCAATGTGATTTGATCTTTAGGTGGGGACTGTGTCAAGTTTCCTCAGCAGTGGCAGCAGAGAGCATTGTTAGCTATTTATAGTAAGTCAAGGTGGATGATTGTGAACAACTTTCTCAGGTTGTTGACCTTCAGTCTAAAATTACCCACCATTTTATGCTATCTTCAGTGTAGTTTGAAACCACAGCTTATAAGTATAACAGACTCAATATCACTTATTTCTTTTTTCTATTGGTTCGTTACCATCCAGGAGAGATGGAGGAAAATACAGCAGAAAAGATGTCTGTTGAATTCATCTTAATACATTTTAAATTCCTAGTTTTGTGTGGGCAAACACGACAGCAAAGAGCTGTGGTCTCAGTTCTCCATCTGTGCACATTTGCGGTCTGAGGCCACGCATTGGTGAGTTTGTTGCTTCTGTAGCCAAATCGGAGTCACCGTGCTTCTTTAAAATCCCCCCGTTTCCAGGAGGTGCCACATGTGGTCAGTTCATGTGCAAACACTTTTACCACAGTTTTTTTTTGTGTTTTTTGGATTACATTTAATCCGAAATGACCTAAAGCCGTGAAGCATGTCACCGTGGTCTCTCGCTACCTCAAAGGAGTCAAACTGCTGAAAATGATTCCAGCACTCACTCTTGACCCCCTCTTGAATCTCTTCACATTGCCTCCTCTGCTTTCCTTTCCTCTCATTCGGCTGAGTCATTCTCCTAATGGACACAACTTTGGGAATTTTCCTAATTTCTTTCAAAACTCTACTTAATCTGTTATGTAGAGTTCAGATATTGTCCAGCGTCTTCTTGTGCATATGAATCATGAAAGATGGCTGCCTCTTATTCTTTTTTTAACTGAATTGTACAAAAGTGGTACATTGGGTGCATAAAATATTAGTTATGTTAAGCAACAGACATAATTAGATTATGATCTGATTCCACTGTTGTAATCACTTATTGTTTCATTCATAATCAAATTCTGTTTCTGAATCAGTGTTTTCCCCTCGGTACACTGCCTAGCATGAGATGCGTCTTGTACAACATCATGTGAAACGTACTGCGAGGAAGAAAAAAAATGTCCTCCTTGTGTCAGGCAGTCTCATATTAAGTGCCATCTTTTCTCATATCCTGAAACGAGGCATGCATGGGAGGAGTGAAAGGGCTGCCACGTAATTTAGAGAAAGCCTGGGAAACTCCAGCAGAGATTTTGCTAATTTAGTTGCAGGGAACCATGTATTATACATTTCTCAAGTTAATTGCCCCATCCCGAATGGAAAGTTAGATTTTGTTTACCTTATTGAAAAACTGAGGAAGAAATGGTGGTGTATGGTTCCATGTCATGTATTTCTAGAGCTACCATGCATCAATTAAAGTTTTTTTTTTTATGAGTACTTGTTTTTGTATCTGGTAACAGATACAAAAATACCACACATTTAATGTTAGTTCTTTATATGAACTTTACAGCAATATAATTTGTGCAACTGTCTAAATTTCGGCACTAATGCATTGCCGTAGTATCTTGCTTCATATGTTGACATATCTAAAAATGAATTCTATATGGGTCCACATGAAGAAATTAAGCACTTATGTGTGTATTGGGTGTAAAAGATACACAATTTACAGTGTGCTACAATGCAAGTACATTTTTGGCATGGTGTTATGCTTATCGATTACCTGACCTTGTTTAGTGGAAAGTTCAATTCTCTACATAGATGTAGTGAGTGCCCCTCAAGACGAGGCCAAATCCCACAATATGCCAGTCACTCCAAGCTTCCAGCATGCCGACGTGAGGAAATCTTCACCAGTGCAGACAAAGCATCTTTACAGTGTAACAAGATATTAAATTCAAGGTTCTTTATTTGCCATTAGTGCATGAAATCTCCAGTCCAGTCACACTGGAACTTTAGTGCAGAGTTTGATGAGTCAACAGTTTAAAAAAAAACAACAAAAAACAGACAGTGCAGAGCATATTAATAATTTTTAAATTCAGTAACCTTCTGTAATGTTCCCTTAAAAATGGGTCAAATTATCTTTTATTTTTTAAGGTAATATTTAGAAATAGTCTTCAGGCCTCTTGACTGGTGAGGTGTTAAGACAATATGTGTGTTTGATTGTAGTCCTTTGTTTTTTTTATGAACGTTGTTTTAAAGTTTGTAAGGTTACCAACTTTTAAACAACAAAGCTATTAAGACTGAAAGGAAAAACTGAATATATTACTAAGAACTGGGTCGAGTAATTGTAAACTGTGAACTGTGACTACATTTTCTCATACTCAGTCCTGACTCGAGTAAGTAAGTCAGTAAACAGCCCCTGCATGAAAGCAGTGTCTGACCTGACAGAAAAAGTATTTGACTGATCTATTTATGAAGTGAAACTGCACAAGCCCCGGAGTGAGGCCTTAGAGTAAAGTGCATAAGGAACATGTTTTATGAAGTCTCTCATTTACATCCACAGTGTTTGCCAGCTGACTTAATTATAATCTAGTATAACTATTTTTTTATGAGTTTTTTTTCTCCAAGTTGCAAAATCTCTGCTGCAGTCACAGCTTGATTTAAAAACAACTCTTAATCATAAACGGTATATTTTGGCCCTGCAGAGAACATGCCATTCTAAGTTTTTTTTAGTGCAGCTAGAAGTGAAACATGTCACAACAGCATGACTGCTTTGACAAGAAGTTTCACCTAAGACCTATGAAGCAACGGTACTGCACGTAGGAAGTTCAACCTGCTGAATTGTGTTTTAGCTCCTCCCTATGTGCCTCCAGCTTGTTTCATTTCATGTTCTGGGCTTTAACTACAGCGTTGCACATTAAGAGCAGGATGCAGAAAAATGACAGTAACATTCATCACTGTCAGTTGTGTTTTATTGGGATTTTATGTGGTAAAGTAGGACAAAATTGTGAAGGAAACAAAAAACACTTTTAAAATAAAACCCTGAAATGTTTGGTGTGCTGTATTCAGTTCCCTTTTCGTTATAATTTCTCCACATCTGAGTTTTAGCATTTTGTCCACTAAACAAACACATCTGCTGTGCAAATCAAGGGGACTAATAGACACTTCAAATGGCCAAATATAAGGATGACATTCAGAGGACTAATGTATGGCACTTGAATTAGAAGGTCTGACCAAGTGTGCATTCAAGTTGCCCTTTGCGATTTTGCAAACTCTTGACATTGTGATGCCTGTTGCAGTGTGAAGTAGCATGTGGCACTTCTGTTCATCTAAGCTAGAGGTCTGCAACCTCTGACTCTGGAGTCGAAAGTGGCTCTTTAGACCTTCCACAATAAAATTTTGGCTAAAACAAACTACAGTGGACCCCAGGCTAGTCGTGGTTAAGTATTTTTCTGTGGAATGTGACTAAATAATTTGTGTAAGATTTACCATTTTTTTCTTGAGCATATTTAAAATATTCTAATACAAAAAAATCAGCTTTGGAAGTTAATCAAAAAAAGAAAATTATATTCCTTGATGCTGATTGGCTAGAATGGAAATAAGGAAGTAAATGTATCTGTCCTCTAGTTTAAAAAGTGTAATTGTGGTTCTTTAAAAATTGCATGCATTTATTTAAAAATAATCCAAGCCAAGAGACCCAGGGTAACACACCATACTTGATGAAATATGGTATAGGTAGAATCATGCTGTAGGGAAGGTTTTCTTTAGCACAAAACGGTAAACTAGTCTGAGTTGATGGAAAAAGCCTACAAAAAACTTGAGATAGGAGCAAAAGTTAAACATCAAGCAGGATGTCAGCACTAAATATACAGTAGATACAGCATATCAGTGTGTTAGAATGGCCCAGTGAAAGTATAGATCAAGATCCAAATGAGAATTTGGAAAATGGACACCAACACATACCCCAAAAGACTAGCAGCTCTAGCCACAGCAAGTATGTGGTTCTGCAAAGTGTTAACTTGGAAAGCCTACATACATTTTAAGTAGTTGGTTGTAGGTGTTGTTGCAGTTCATTGATTGGGTTAATGTTAAAGTTCAAAGTTTGCTTCATTCCTAGGAATATATTTTATAAGAATTAAAGAGCCTTATCCGCACCAAAAGGAACAAAAACAGCTCAGGGGGAACAATGGCTAATGTGTGTGCAGGCTGGCCTAGTAGGCTTAATCCACAGAGCAGCCTAATGGGTGTTAAAGGTACAAGGGAGGTTCAGTAATCAGATTAATAACAGGGTCATTTAATCAAGTTCTCTGCTGGTTCTTTCTCTCACTGTTCTTTTGCCTCGGCATAGTGAGATTCTGTTCAGCCTTGTGAGATAAAAATATTCTTATTTTAATACCTTACCTTGACTAACTTTAATAATACACTACAGTTTTATGGAGATCAAACCAATCAAGATTTTTAGATTGAACCAAAACCTGGTTTCGCTTGAGATGGATTAACTTTGTCCAGGACGTCCGATTTCTGCGCTCTCCTTTGCAAGAAAACCTCGCGCCATGTTGCGAAGAAGAAGCCACTTTTTTGTGCTCATCGACAACGCTCTTTCTGTGAAAGCAGAAAAAGAAGAGGAGCAAAAGGAAGAGGAGCCCACAGCGAGCCCCTTTGAGGAGTATCTGCAGACGCTCCTCCAGTTGAAGACGACCAGTGCTGTAAGTGAGCAGAGGAGTGAGGAAGTTCTCATTTCAGACACATAGACTGCACTCAAAGCCACTGTGGGTTTTCCAACTGAATCAATCTGACGTCTGCAGAGTTTTAATTCCGCTTAGCTGGAACACTTCAGGCTCTTTTAAGTAAACATGGTTACTAATCACAGGAAGGCGCCGACTCAGACGTCCCGCCTCTCAGTGCTGCCAACACGCATAGGTAGAAAGTTTGAAAGACATACAGGAAGTGTTACATGTACCAGTGGAAGCTGCTCTTATCGTTTTTGACAAGGCGAGGTGTTGCTTCTATAAATACCTTGATAGCGTTCCAACATGAGGTGTCCTCTCTGGACAAACCAGCTGCTCAGTTTTGTGTGATCATTTGCCTCCAAATGTGTGTCATCTTGTCCTATTTTTCACTAAACTTTGCAAAAGAAAGTGGATTGTAGCCTAAAAAAAATAAATTTTTGCCTTCTTACTTGTTTGTTGTTTTTTTTGTCATAAGTTTAGGAACACATTTGGAGTTTTATTTGGACTCAAAGATTCAGAATTTAAGCATAACAAAGTACCACATGTGAATGTATGCAGCCACTCCAGATGGTTTAGATTAGTAAAACAGCTAAATGTATCTTTGCTAGATATAAGAGAGAGCTTTAAATAATGATTTTATTTATTATTATTAAGAAAAGCTGCCTTAAACAACTTGGCCTTGTGTTGTTGCCACCTGTTGCAACAATTATCAAGTGTTCATATCTGGCTAAAAGTCTTTTCTTTCACTTTTGGCTCAGTCTTCTTTGCAGAATTGTTTTAATTCAGTCAAATTGGAGAGTTTTTAAACAAGAATACTGATATCCTACAAATCTGGCAAATACATATATTTTAAATACATGTATTATATATATAATATATTTATTTTAAAAAGTCAATGTTAATGACACAAAACACATAAATAGAAGAACTCTTTAAGATGGAAAATCTTTTTCTGACTGTCAGTGATTGACCATAAATAATAACAGCAGATTATATGCATTAAAAGCCTCTAACTAGCTATATTAATATTAAAGTCATTCATACCCTTTATTATTAGAATTTTACAAATAAATTAATGACTATGATGAGAAAACATTACCCAAGACTGTGCCTGATCATATTTCTTATTAAAAAGGTCACAGGCAGTTCATGACCACTCTGATAACCAGAACTAAAATATCAGATGACATCTGCTGTGAACACGCATATGATCATCATCTGTTTTTATTTGTGCGAGTTTGCATGTTTTCCTGTGAATCCTCTCTGATACTGTAGCTGCACAGGGCTGCAGATGCTTTGTTTCAGACCCCGCTTTCTCAGACAAAGCGCGATGTGTGTTCGAGAGGGTGCTTGGCATCTCCTTTAAATATTTGTTCTTGCTGCGGGACGCCCACCATCATGAAGCCCTGTGACCGCCTGCAGCAGTCGGTTCATGTATGGCGAGCGGTTCTGGTTGACCAGATACAGCCTCGCTTTGAGTCTGTGAAGTGTGCGGTCAGGTCCGCTTTGTTGGTTCCTCTGTGTTCTTTGAGGTTATGAATAATTAGTGAAAGGACAAGTCCAAATTTTCCAACATTTTGTGTACTTTTTTTTTTTCCCCCACCGAGGCCAGGAGGGCTTTTGCTGGAACAATTCAGTCGTTTGTTGGTTATTTTAATTGGTTGGACTCTCACAGCCCACTGAACAGATCTGGATGGCTGCTGTTTCTTTCTGTTCGTTCTCATTAGCTCTGCAGGTTTGGATTTGTCAGCTGATGAGACTACCTGACAAATAAAGAATTAAACCTTTTGTATTTTTTTGTTTCGACATCAAACTCTATTTAAGCTCTATTTAAGTATGTTAGACTACACGGCCTTCCAAAAATCATTTACCACATTACAATTTCAAACTTGTATTGGTATTTTTTGTGATAGACCTAAAAATTTGTGAATTAAAATTATAGTTTTCATAGTTCTGTGTGAACAGGGTGTCTGCGCATCCTTAAAAGGTCTTAAATTAAATGTCTTAAATTCATTTAAAAATGGAAGATGGCCTTGAACATTGTAACCACAGGTCTTGTTAGGACTGTTTAATCTTGTATGTTGAGTGTATTTTCTTTCTTGCGGGTCTTTTCTGTCAGGAAAATGTTTGGGTCGCACTCAGACATTGTCACTGCGTTCTGTGACTTGAGACAGTTGAGGCTACCAGTAACTCACTGATAACATACCTCATCTAGCCAACTAGCTTGATAACTTTTTCGCGTCTATCGTGGGTAAGTGCAAATTTATTCACCATTTGACTGGATAAAGTTTGTACATTTCTGTGGAGATAAATGTCTTAAATTCCATTCATAGTGGTCTTAAAAAGTCTAAAATTTGAGTTAGTGAAGCCTGGGGAAACCCTGTAACGTACACTTGTATCCAGCCCTCCTGTACAATAGTTTGTAGAAAACCAAACCCTCCAGGATATTTCCCTTGCAAAATAGCTCCAGCTTAGTCAGATTGGTCAAACTTTGCATTTAAACATAACCTGTCAAACATTGCCACAGATTCTAGCTTAGATTTGAGCTATTCTAACTCAAAGAAAATTCTCTGTTGTAAACCAAGACATTATAATTCTGGCTGTAAGCGAAGGTCCTGCTGCAAGGTGAACCTTGGCTACCGTCTCAAGTCTTCTGCAGCCTCTAATAATTTTCTGCTGCACAAAACTCCATCCACTTTCCCATCAACTCTTCCCTTCTCACTCCTGATTCACTGAAAAGCATCCCCACAGCTTTAGATTGCTGCCACCATGTTTCACTGTGAGGATTGACTGCTTTCCAATGACATCTGAATGCAATTTCTAGCTCTAGATTTAGAGTTATCAAAATAAAACAGGCTAAAGTAAATGACTCTACTTATTGCTGGTCTGTAGCAGAAAATCTTATTGAAATTTGTGGTTGTGATGTGACAACACTGGAATAAACAGTCATTGTCTTAAAACAGAATTTGGCTCCTCTGCTGGAAAGGTTTAGGGGGTTAATGGTTGTTTTCAGCATGACTAACCCAAACCCACCTACCAGTCTTTACTCCACAGTCAATATGCTGAACAAATGAAAAAGAGAAAAAGGCTTCTTTTCTCATTGTTCTCCATCCAGCTGAACATCTGTCTTCTCAAACCCTGCTGATCCCCGCATGTTGTGTTTCTCTTCTCGCCCACTGACAGGCGGGGAAAAGTACTGAAGTCTCCACCATTCTCCTTGATAATATTCATCTCAAACATCCTCCATGTGGCCCTTCTAGGTTCAGATCTGTTTATTTGGACTTTTCTTTCCCTGTGTAATTTGTGCAGCTCAGGGTCAGAAAACTGCAACAGTGCATTTGTGACCAACTTGCTAAATAATGAAATACTACTTTGGTACATTTGCCTCTTCTCCAATTTGCTAGTTTGCAATTTCCTGTTTGCGTTGTCCGTTCTTTACATTTTGTTAGCCAACAAGCGGCTCTGTTTTTTCCCTCTTGTCTTTTTAATAGCGTATTGATTTCAGCTGTGACCGCCAGAGCAGCACGACTCCCTACGTGGAGGTGGCTATAACCCATTAAGCAAAGATGTCCCCAGAAATGTTTGCTCAGGGAGTTTAAAATCAGTACATGTCTTTTACCATTATGTTGTAAATTCACTCTATTCCCTTTTATGATGTGGCACAAGAGGGCCTTTACTGCCCCTCCTTTCTTCCCATTTTTTTTATCAGGTTTGTTTTAGGATTTTAAAAAAAGGAATATCTTGAATATTAGATTAATTTTTTATATGGATTTTTTTAAATGCTCCATTTTCTGTGAGACTTAGAAATTCCTTTAATTGTTGTCAGTATCTTTTGAGGTCTTTATGTAAATATTTAAATTTGAGGGTTTTTGTTCGACAACTTTACTCTCTACTGCCATCTGTGTTAGATAAGGGAATTACAACCACTGTGGGATTATTTTATACATTACACATCCCTTTTTCCCTGTTAATAAATTAAGTAAGCATGAAGACTTCTATTTATATCCACCCTTAGATGAAGGGCACATAACAAACCATACACTGAGCAGACTCGCACACAGACACACTCCCCACTGTTTGTTGCCTTATGAGTTCTCTGTGCTGTACACTAATAAAGAATCTCCTTATGTCTTTGATTGAATAATTTGGACTGAACAGGTTGCTAAATAATGTGAATTAGTTTAGATTAACCACTAGTCCGATACGTTAACCTTCACCATAATCCCCGGCTCTCTACTTAAGAGGGATTTTGCAGGGTCAGAAGACCGTTCCTATGAAACAAACATGCACTTGTTTTCATTTCTTACCACCAATAGGGAACCTGTGTATTTAGGAAGTGCTAAAATATCTTCTATTTTTGACCCTTTTTTCTAATTTCCTGCATGTTGCTACGTGTTTGTTAGAATCAGAGTTCTATTTATTTTCAGTACGTGTTCTACTACAATAGTATGCGAAACACTGTGAGTTGGGGCTGTGGCCTGAAATAACAAGCTGAGTGGTTCTGGAGGGGATCTCCTACATCGTGTATTCCTTGATCTGGGAACAAGGTTAGGCGTGAGAGTCTGGCAGATGAAAGAACAGAAGCAGGTAAAGGTCAGGACAGGGATTTATCAGGAGAGAACGAAGAAAATTCACTTCTGCATGCAGGCTTGACCCTAATGCAGTCAACCTTGACAGAGTTGCTAACAATGCGTAATTTGCATGCATGCTCCATGAGTGAACTTTGAGTAAAAGAGAAGTGTGTTCATTTTTTTCATGTGTAGTCAAAATATTTTTAACCGTACACATCATTGGGACAGTGATGATTTACATTTCCAGCTCGGGGATGCAGGTTTAAAAATAATAAAACAGAAATGTTACTTATTATTTAGAGTAATAGTTGACGATGTTTGACATGAGGTCCTGTAGCAAGTTTATAAACAGTTAATATCTGACCTTTGAGAAAATTTGTGGATTGACGAATTAAACCTAAAATATTATGACATTATATATATATCAGTGACGCGCGGTCAGGGAAAAATCATGGAAAAATAATATATAATAATAAAATCATTTATAAAACTATTTTCACGTGTGGTTTGTACTATAAAGTACCCATTTTTCATTTAACCAAATCTGATGTTTTTTTTCTTCAAAATTGCTGAATTTTCGCGTTTTCCCATTCAAATGCTTAGAAGCAAAGCCGGTGAGGCAGCAGCGAGTTGAGCCTCACCTGCGATTGCGCAACCTCTTGCTAACTACCATTCCATGAGAGCATGCTCCTCCTGTCTGTGCGTCGCCAATAAATTGGTTAAAAATATTTAATGTATGAACTGATTTTCCATAATTCAGGTTATGCATTTAATGTACCGTGTTTTTATTGTCACCAACTGTGTGTATAACGTGCTTCGTGTGCTAAGGAGCGATCAGAAACGGCAGAACAGATTCGAGGTGAGGCAGGCAGTTCTCTTGACTCATCGCTGGGGGCGCTCATGAAATCAAGACATTGTGACTCCACAACTGCAGAGTAAGAGACGGTAACAGCGATCTAGTCATACAGTAGGTGCGCTGATACAGAGAGCGAGAAAGACATGGTTTTGAGTTGTACTTTAACAGTTTCTCCCTTTGCTGTTAAGCACAGCACGGAATTAATAATATCTACATGTCTAAGTTTGAGATAAAGTAATTATTCTGTGGCGGCGGCGCGGCTAAGCATCACATGTTAAAGAATAGTCTTTTTGCCCTCCAGCATTTCCTTATGTAAACAGTAACATGCAGGGGGTAACATGCACCGACAATTATAATTAAGTCGGTGCCTCACCACCTATGAACCTCACCCCACGTCACTGATATATATACGTATATATTTTTTTAAAAGTAAAAAGTAGATAAAAATTCCTAATCATTTTTGCCTTTAAATCACTTAACACAGTCAAACCCATATGAAAACAAAAGGCTGCTCTAAAAATAATACACACTGTCAAATAATGGGTCTTTTATAACATAAGTTTTACTAAGCAGTGCAGCTGTGTTACGAAGTATTGTTGAATAATTTAAGTCTGATCCAGATGATTAGTTCCGAGTAATTACCCAAAAATAAAATAAGTCCATGTAAAAAAGTATAGATCAACCTTCACTCAAAAGTGCATATGTAGTTTTAATTTTCATACCACTTTGTTTCTATATAATACCGTTACTCTGACTGGAACCGTTTTACGTGTTGCACAAGTATTTGTTTCGCTCAGGAAGATCACTGGTGATGCACCACCTCCAAACTCAGTTTCCTGTGTGATCAATCAGTGGATTCAATAAAAACAATTGTTTAATACAAACACGATGACAGCTTAAAGGCTCATAAAATTGCATTTGTTCTAACTGCTGTTGAGTTTTATGAGAAGGGGGTAGTTTGGTTTTAACCCTTCTCTGACTAGCCGTTAGCTTTAGCCTCGAGCTAATCTGGAGGCTCTATTAATTAAATCCATCAAAACTGAGAACTATGAGTCATTCACAGCTTAAAAAAACACACCATCCAGTTTTTTCCAATTTTTTTTAGTTTAATGAAAATCTTATCAAGTTTAAAGACATGTATTGTGGTTTACATAAGAATAATCACATTTTTTTCTTGCGCTACATAAATTGAAATAAAAAAATCAAATCTGGTGAAAATTAGAAAGAACAGGCTAGACAAAAATCACTACTTGCTGATTAAAGCGTGGTTGGTTATTTTAAACTTGGTTGGTTATTTTTTTAAACTTATGACCTAGAAATGTACTGACAAAAACAAAGCGTAAACATACATATAATGATGGAAAACTTCCTAATGCTCTTGTGCTGTCCTTTGCTCTTTTTTATTTTTTATAGATTTTTGTTATTAGATCTGCTCCATCTGGTCATGGAGAGGTGATAGTCTTTAGATGGGTTTAAATACTTTACTGGCTGGAATGGCAGCAGTTTGATGTGATAAGGAGGAAGGCTGTAACAGTATACAGCACAATCACTTCTCATAATGTGTGTGTTTTCTTAACAGTTCCCTGCCTGAGAATCATAAATTATTAATCCAATGTTTCTAGTGTAGCTCGGAAATTGCACCACTGATGGATTTTTCATTTTACTCCGGCAGTGACTCATCACCACCTGAACAAGAACCTTTGCATTTATTTATTTATTTTTATTGGTTTGCTGTATAGTTTATTTAATTTTCACACTTTGGAGAGGTTTGCAAATTTAAAGTGGCTCCCAACCCCCAACCATATGTAATCTCCTCATGAGTAATCCCGCCTCTTGTGTCATTCCTAGTCCTTTCAAGCCCCCTCCCTTTGTTTTGCAGCTCTCTCTCTCCCTCTCTGTCCTCTACTCTCATCCCACTTATTCCACCTTACGCCTGATGGAGCATTAAGCCTGAACGCTGCTGGCAGCCATGGACTCATATTCATTTGGTTGTTGAGTAAACCAGCCAGGCTTTGGACCTTTCCCTTCACTCACATTTATTTTTCCTTTTACTCCTTCCAGAAAATCAGGAATTACTTGAACCAGCTAATTTTTTAGTGTGTGTGGAAGGTTTCGGGGTAGGGAAGGGGTCAGGAGACTTCGTTCTGAGCCTCGGCACGCTTCTGCTGATCTGCACTTGCTCCCACTTGGGATACCCAGACAAAGGTCTCGCGGATGACCTCTCCACACTAACTTTAGCTTTTCACCGCATTCACTCTGAGGGCGGTGAATTGAATGGGCATTTTCCAGAGTTTGGATGTTTCCATGCTGAGAGCCACCGGATAAGATGGTGCCCCTGCAGAAAAGGGTAATCCGAGAAATGTGTGTGGAGGAGGAGAGGAGGTTTTTATCGTGCATGATTTAGCTGCTCTGACGTGGGCTGTATGTTGTCTTTTATTTTGTCCTGAATACTCGCTTTGTGTTTGAGATGAAGTAAATTAAGTTTTGATACTTCACTTGGAGCAAACTTCAAAGAAAGCATTTGGGGATTTAGAAGAAGCATAAACAGGAATTCCAAAGGAAGATTCTTCACCCAAAGCAGAGAAAGTCTTATTGTTTGGTTTTTATCCATTGATTTCCCTGACTGTGTTGAGGGGTTTCTCATTGAAATTGGCTGACAATGCAGACTGGGAAGTCCCCCCCCCCACTTCTCATTGTATTGTTTTCTTTGAGTACTTCAATTGAGAGTCGTTCAGTTCCTGAGTGTTTTCATTCAGGGGTGTTGAAGTGATTTTATCATGCCTCATGTGATGAGATTTTACTGCAGTAAAGCGATGAAGTTCTGCACAAATCTAGGCGATATTAAAAAGACATTTGGCTTTCCTCTATGACAACCTGACATTGCTTCACAGAGCTTCAGACTGAAGCACACCTCTTCATCTTTTTCATCACCACAACCACTTCCTGTGTCACTTGTGCTTTCAGTGCAGGATGCTTGAAGCACTGCTGTATCATTCTGCACTGTTCGCTTAAAAATCACATAAGTTTTTCTTTTTTTCTGGTGCTGACACCTTCTAAGATTCTCCCCTTATTAGTCGGATGTAGAGAAGACTAAAGACATGGTGGAGGAGAGGATGGGAGACTGTTGGAGCCACACCAAGGTCGCATTTTATGTTTTTTTTTCTTTGTGTGGTTAGATTAGGTAATATTGTCTGGATTTAGACGTGATGTATATGTGCTGATTTGTCAGATGAATTATTTGCTCTCTTTCCTGATCTGACAACTTTCCCGACGTGACCTTAGCCAAGTCGAGGCTCATACTTTCACCCACAAGTCACGAGCGAGTCTTGAATAATGACTTCAGTCTGAGCAGCTGCGTTTAGTTATCAGTGCTATAGACTGCTGGGGTCTGGATTTACCATAAGGCTCTGGAACATCCCACACTTTTTAAATCATATTTGGATCTGAAGGAGAAGCCTCTGGTGAAACTGGTAGCGCTGATTAACTGCTTATGGAGAGACGAGTGTCGTGTTTCTGGTGAGACGCCTTTCGCTGGGGAATGCATTGCGCAGATGTGAACAAAAAGGTCACCCCGTGCATATGGGGTTTTTACCTCAAAATCCATTCTAAAAGTAATACAGTATTTACATATACTCAATATGACCATCTAAAGGAGGTGTAGCTTTGCCCCTACATAACCTGTTAGATGATTAAAGCAGTTTGAACAGCTCCACAGGTCAAGATGGAAGGTTAGCTTTAGCTGTTTGTGATTTCTATCATTAGCTGCATATAATAGCTCTCTTCATCACCTTTCTTTTTTGAGTAGCTGCTATTTATTTTAAGGCAAGAGGGGATGTCACACTGTGTGTGGTGTACGTGACAGAGAAGTGCAGTGTTCACTGTAAAATAAGGTTATTCTATTTTAAATTAAAGGCAAAATGATTTTTGAAACTAGCATTAATTGTGGTCTCCATGCGTCTTGAGAATATCAATATATAACTCTGAAATTGACATAAGGCCCTCAGTCTATAAGAACAGCACACTGCTCACAACAAACAGCATTGTGAGTTCAGTGACCTGGCTGAAAAAGATTGTCATCACAATAATACCGGTGCAGCTGAAAATGATCAACAGCTGATTTTGTGGTGCATCTCTGTTCTTCGCTCAATAAAATGTTCTACGCTAATCATGCAACCTAATCATTTTCACCTCTTGTTCTCTACAGGATCAGTTTGATAACTTGGAGAAGCACACGCAGTGGGGGATTGAGTTTGTGGAGAAGTACAACAAATTTGTGAAGGAGCGATTGGAGATCGAAAACAACTATGCAAAGCAAATTAGGTGAGTTCTTTCTGACCAGTATTTGATGTTGCAGTTGGTGGAAAAAAACATGTTATGTGGGGAATCTGACTGTCACATTTTGAAAACACACTTCTGATCCAGTTTTGTTATTTCTATTGTGCTCAAATTGTCAAAGTTTAAAAAAGGCTTAATGGCATCAAGCAGGGTGTGTTTTTGTCTTTTTCACCGCAGTTTTATCTTTATATTACCACATGACATGTGATTACTTTAGAGGCAACAGCAGCATTTCCTTTCTGTCATATTCGTGTCAGACTTTGTCAACAGACTAAGTTTATCGCTGAATCAGGTCTAATGAGATGCCTCTGAATTTGTTGACCCGCAGCCGGCTTCCTCTTTTCCCCATTAATGAGAGGCAATGTGAGCGTCACAGGAAGTTTAAATTTCATTCGAAAAAGTTAATGGACATTTAAGTGGCTGCCTTGCTTGGCAGATAAAATCATTCAGGCATAGAATAGATCTGATGAGTCAATCTTCTTTTTAATAAAAACACTCGCTTTGCTAAGTAAGCTACTTGACTACTAAGTAAGCTAGTCAGCCTTTCAAATTAAAAGGTATTGTCTGTTTCCTCGATAGTAAACTAAAACTCAAAAGTGTTCCAATATGTAAAAAAAATAATAATGTAAGTACTTGAATGAATTTGTGTCTGAAGTGCATCTGTATGAGAACGTAGCACATTTTTATATTTCCATGCAACTCCAATGTCAGGTTTCAGCCAGTGAAATAAGTCAAAGTGGACGTCTGCTTAACTCCCCTCTCCATCCTTTCTTCCCCCCGTCTAGCTGTTTCTCTGTCTGCCTCTTTCCTCCTTGCATGTGAAGTTGTGCGTTTCTGTCACTGGTCTGAGCTTCAGGCAGAAAGGAAGTCAGGTTGTGAGGGGTTAGGGGGGTGGTTTCCATAGTGATGACAAAGTATCAGCATTATCAACCTTAGGTCTGACCCAGATTTTTTTATTCCACCAACCACATGTGTCGGCTCCTCCCCTTCCCCTTCCCCTTCCCCTCCCCCTCCTCCTCTTCCTCTTCCTCCTCTCTTCCCCTCCTCACACACACACTGTGTTGAGATACAGTCGCTGATTTTCAAAGGCAGTTTTTGGAGCAGAGAGGATTCATCTCCTCAGGCCTCCTGCCGCTCAGCAGTCAGCAACAGAAGAAGATATTCCCCCAAATCCGCATCTTCGTCCCCCCTCACCCTCCAAAGAGGATGGTCAATACGGCTAATGCCCTAATTATTCTGCAATCGTCCTGTTTCAGAATGAATAACTAATACCATGACAGGATTCATATAAAGATTGCTTTAGTAAACAATAGACGGTTATAGAAGACCAACTTTAGGTAATGAGGCTGTCAGTGTTTAGATGCATTGCTTAAGCTCATATATCCCTCTGTGACTTTCTGCAATTAGATTTCTTTTAACTGAATTTCAGTATTTGGTTGTCTTTAGGATTTAGTTTTTGCTGTAAATCTGTTAGAACATCTACATTTTAAGGAGCATTTATAGATTTCTAATACAGATTCAAAGTAAAAAGCGTTTCCCATGACATTTCTCATATGAATAGAGCTCCTTGCAAAAATAGTCACACTTCTTTTTCACATATTCTCACAACCTCAATAGATCTGATAGGCCAGTACAAAGTAGTATGTAACTGTGAAGTGACACAAGAAGTATACGTGATATGGGGTATGTGTCTAATAGCTTTCCACAACTAAAGAACACATTTTCTATTTATTAACCTTTGCAAAAGGATCACAGACTCTCCACTGGATTCTCTCTGACTGGGTCATTCTTAAATATGTTTTGATTGTGGTCCTTGTAGCTCTGGCTGCAAGTTTAGGGTCAGTGTGATCCAGAAAGGGAATCTCCTCCTGAGTCTGCATATGACAGGTTTCCTAGCAATATTGCAATTAATTTAGCTTCCTCCATTTTCCTATAAACTATGACAAACTTTCCCTAGCCATACTCATAAAAAGAATCCCCACAGCATGAGTCTTTCACCTCCATGTCTTGCTTGTCTTCAAGTGACACATGGCGGAAACAGTACAAATTTAGTCTCAGTTTACCTTCTTGCGGTGTCCCTCAAGTGGTTTGTTCTTCCTGTACACCAAGTCTGCTTAAGTAACATCTATAGGCTACTGCACTGGACTTCATTTAGTGTTATCACAGAAGAGGGGAAAAGGAAGCTTTATTTGTGTAATTTCACTGACTCTGTTATGTACTACATAGAGATACCGAACCAATATCAATGTTTGTATTGGTCCTGATATCGAAAAAAGTCTACATTGAGTATCGGTGACAATGTGAGCATCAGAGCAGAGCTATTCAATTTAATTCTAAGCTATGTGCTCTGAGCAACATCATGCTTTATTATTTACTTTAGATTTAGAATTTCTAAAGACATTTTTTCAATCATTTGACTGTTGCAGTTTGTTTGTCAGTTTCTTTATTATTTATTTCACATTGGCTGTTATATGACTAATTGCACTGACTGAACAAATTAAAGTTGTTTTTACATGTTTGACCAGGTTTGTGAAGCTATTGGTGTATCCAAGTGTGCTGTACTGCTAGAGAGTAGTCAAATAAATTTGTAATTCAGTACACTTATGACTTTGTTTTTTTTTTAAAGAAACATTTTAAGCCAATTCAGCACTGTTTTTCTGTATCGCACTGAATTGGTTGATACTAAACTTCAGATATCTGCATCGGTATCGGAAGTGAAAAAGACAGAATCGGTGCATTCCTACTGCTTTGTGTTGGCCTATGAAATAAATTCTTCATAACAATCACAACTGTTTGGCTATAATGTGAAAAAGTGAACAAAAATTTAACATTATGTATCGCAACAAAACCACACATGTATGTGGTTCAGATAGCAGCTGCATGTTCGAGCAAACATAGATGTGACATAATTCAATCAGTCAGCATGTGCCTGCAGCATGTTGAGCTCATCTCCCCATTGTAGGTTTATTAAACTTGCTCCACAAATGGAGCGGATGTTTTCGCCCCTTCATGCTTACACAAAGAGGTCTGCTGCTTAACCGTGTCTGTTATTAGGCGCGTTCTCGCATAAACACACGCTATTGGACGAGGCTAACACCAGGAAGGTTTTGGACGGAGACAGAGGACAGCTTGAGACAGAGTTTCCAGGTGCGCTCAACACATTGTCTCTTGTCTTCTGGCGCCGCTTCGCCATACCTAAGAACTAATCATCCCTTGTAATCAACTTAGCTTGTGAGATCCTGTTTAATCTATCGGCCACACTTGCACCAAAAGAAACACAGGGCTCTTAGATCTAATAAACTAATGGAGCTGGGCCTTTGATGTTATTCTTTTGTCTGTGGGCTGTGTCGTCGGGCAGATTTTCCTTGACTCGTCAAAGGTGAACTTTGTTTCTACAGCTGACATTCTGGCATATCTCCATTTGAGCTAGATAATATTTGTATTATATGAATATTTAGACATACTTCTACAAAGTTCCAGTTGCTTTCACTCTCAAAGTCAACCAAATAGCTAGAAACTGAATAATTGGTGTTGTTTGTTTGGTTGCAAAGGAAAAATAGGAAGAAAAATCATCTAAAAAAAAAAAATAAAGCAAAAGAAACACCAAAGAAACATTTGACTGATCAATAATGCAAAAGGCCAACAGAGCTGGGTCACTTATGATGTACTGAATATCGATCAGCAGTTCTATTAAGTGAGGTCTGTACTACTTTGCAAATATGTTTTGCAAATTAAAAACATGTTGAAAAATCCCATCAATGAAGGCTCTACTACTCTACTTTGCACCCTCCTTGCCATTTCCATACCAACTACATACTTCTCTAATCCATGATTAATCCTCTTCCATTGCATCGGTGTAAACAGGCACAATACTTCAGTCTAGTCAGTGCATTTATGCTTCCTCCTCCCCCAAATGCTAGTCTGGCATAATCCATAATAAAGCAGGAATAAAGTCCTGCCAACAAAGGAACTGCTGTGCAAGTGTGATAAAAAGAGTGATTGCTTACATTGTCAAACAATAAGCCAGTGTTTATACATACAGTGTGTATTTTTTTTTCAAAGTAATATTGCGCCATCCTTGAAAAAACATGTAAAAATCAAGAATGTTACAGTTTTCATTTTCAGAGATTTGTTGAATGTGTAAAAGATGTCAGCAGAGAGCTACAGTTTAACCCACATATGAGTTCATGTGTTAATATGACGTATGCGGGCAAATAGGAACTGGCGCTATAATTAGATACAGGAGGTGAGAAGGACAGAGCATGCAAGACACAGAGATAAATCTGCCTAGCAACAGTCCAAACACCACCTGGGAGTCAAAGCGTGGGGGGATGCTGAACACAGCGCTCTACACAACATGCAGTGTTCCAAGCTCATGCATCTTTTATCAAAGTAGGAATTGTGAGTCCTGTTTGGGAACACCAAAGCAGAAGTGTTTATATTTCATCATTGATTAAGGTGCAATAATATTACTGTACAGAGATAGCAATGAATGTTATCAGGTCTTTGCATGCTGTGGATACGTATGTAGAGGTGCAAAGTTAGAAGGAGTGTGATTGAAAAACTTTGATTTGATCTGCACAAAGCCCTCTTAGATTTGAGTATATTCTGACACTGGGGAAAAAAAACATTAAGATATAGTTGTTTTTACAAAACTCCCCATGATCGTTTCCATAAAATCTAACTAAATGAAACATTTTTGCAAGCTACGCTTAATATTTTTTTGTAGATTAGACTGTCTATGATTTAATAATTTGTGACATTTTGTTTTTCTGTGGTATCACTATTAAGAGTGCACAGATTTCTTTAATTTTGGGTGATTGGCCGATACTGAGATGTGACACCAATCTTATCCACTGATCCCATCTACCTCTACAAAGGTTTGAAAAGCCACTGATACCTTTCGGTCTGCCGTGACAAGAGGGCTAATGATAAACCCACCCACCAGGTCCTGTCTACAAATCGCCGGTTAGCAATAATCACCCCAATGTTGCCAACTTAGCAAATTTGTCTCTATATTCAGTATTTTTTCAGACAAAAGAAAATTGGTATCAGCATGTCAAACTTTTAAAAATCAATGTTTGGCCTGTACCAATCAATTGGTGCATCCCTAGTTAACATAGCAAACAAGGAGGAACTGGTAAAAAAGAAAAGATAAAAGTATGGAAAAGCATTTTGCCTCCATGTAAGATAGAAAATCTCTGATCCTGTAGGCCTGCTTCTCATCTAAATCCCCTAGGAATCTTGTTAGCGCTCATTGGCTCATGTAGCCCTTGAAATACCAGGAAATTTGTCATAAAAACCTGATAGATGCCAGAGTTTTCTTTGAGATTTCCTGAAACTGAAATAAGATAAAACTGAAAACAAGTAATCTTTGGGTCTTTTAGAAGTAACATGTACAACAACTGGATACCTGTGATGAACTGGTGACCTGTGCCTTACCTAAGTACACTGACAAAATTAGAAGGCATAGGAAACTGATGAATGGAGTTTTTCTCCTCTGAATGAATGTTTTCCAAAGATAAATGTGGAGTTGTTTTTCTAGAGTCAATGAATGTAGAGGGTGCTACATTGTTTAGATCTGTCCATTTTGTATTTGATAGCAGCGTTCTAACTGAGGGGGTTATTTTGACTTTATATCCTCATCTGTCAGAGCACAGTATACAGTATTATGCTTTGCTGATAGATCAGGTGGGTGATAATATGATGTATTTCAACGTGGTGTGGAGGTTAAAAACAGGGTACTGAGAGACGTCACCGCAACGACAGACTAATCCAGATAGCTTTGTTTCACCAACGATGGCACAGTGCCATATTTCTTTAATCCGTACCCAAGCTGGCTTACTCTACATTTCATTTTGTATGTCCTCCTTGCTCCCATCTCATTTTACAAACGTGCAGCCACACTCAAAACAGGGGCAGTGGCTGCTGAAGAGAAGCATGCCGCTAGTTTTCTGGTGACTTGCTCTCCATCCACCCCGTTGGCTGCGACGATTTATGACGCAAAGAGAGAAAACGAAATGAGGAGGAAGGAGTGGAGAGCACTCAGAAGGATTTAATGGTGAACCGCTGGGTGCTCTGGCAGGTCCATAAGGGCGGTGTCGGGGAAACACGTTGGGAATGGTGTCTGTAGACTGCAAACATCTGACAAGCCTGATCTGTTTGTCTTTGCAGGAATCTTTCAAAGAAATATCAACCCAAGAAGAACTCAAGGGAAGAAGAAGAGAGCAAGTGAGTCAAAGAATTGTGCAACAAAAAGCATTGTACCTCGGAGAAGTATTGACACCCTCGGTGCCGACTCAATGCATGTCGTGGATACTTTGGAAGAAGGTTCTCTGGTCAAATGAGGCCAAAATGTGAAGTCTTTGACCTAAATGTAAAGTGATATGCTTAGAGGGAAAATATGACTACACATCAACATAAATTTAGACTTAGGTTCACACGCAATCTGTGTGCAGGTATAGATAATTCAAAGAAAGAGCAAAATCAATATCTAGCTGTGGAAAGATGAGAGCGATCCAAAAGATATTACAAACCTCAGACTCTTAAAAACTCCCCACTACAAAATTATGTTCAACAACTTTGCCACAAACTATGAAAGAATTTAATACTTTTTCAAGGCACTGTGAATAACATGTCAACTCAAACCTTTGTGAGATATGAAAGCACTCGGCTGGTTAACACTGTTTAGTAAAATTAAGAGAAAAGATAAGGATAATGTATCCGTTTCCTGAGCGACATGTAGAATGGTGAAAGCGTGATTGTGACATGGAAACTCTTACTGTAGTCCTGATTTCACTACTCTATAGAGTTCTCATCTAGAAAGTTAAACTCATTTCCTTTAATATCAAACTGTTCCTTTTTTTCAAAGCAGAAATGTCTTTCTGATGAAATTCAAACTCCTACTCCACTTTCCTGTGTTCGACCACCATTTTGCCTCTGACATCCTTTCTCATTTCTCACCAGGTACACCTTCTGTCGAGCCTTCTTCACGACCCTTAATGAGCTGAACGACTACGCGGGTCAGCACGAGGTTATAGCGGAGAACTTGAACTCCCAAATCTTATTCGAGCTTACGCGCTACCTGCAGGAGGTCAAGGCTGAGAGAAAAACGGTGAGGATTTTTGCAGTTAGTTTCTCTTGACTTGAAGGTTGACATTGTAGGGATGAGAAATTAAACCGCCCTTCCCCCTCAATGCTTACTTCTCTGTGAGCAGAGGTCATTGCTGTGTAAATATAGATGCACCCAAAAGGCTTACCAGAAGCGTGGAATGTGACTGATACAGTCCTTCTTATAGAACCAGGCTTCTGTCTAACAATATAGCGTCATTTTGCTTTTTTAAATCAGCTTTTACAGATGTGTCTCTTCTTTTATTCTCCATTGGATACATGGGACACGTGGTGGTCAGTCAACACTAAAAACAGCAGGATTAATAGTGGAACTATCTAAGAGAGGGAGGCAGCCGTGTGGAAAAAGTCAGTTCTAAAAACAATCTGTCATAAGCTCTTTATCTTTGAGGACCAGGTCAGGGAATTGGAGTAGAAAACCTGAATGTTGCTCAAAGGCATGATGATGTGGATGTTTTTTTTTAGTATACACACCAATTTGCATCAAGGCTGATGCAGTTGCTCTTTCTTCATTTGAAAAATGACGAAGAACCCCCCCTTTTTTAGATTAATTTTAGATGCAGCTGGTGCAAAGGCAAAAGGGGATTTCCAGCCCATTTGTGGGGGAATCCTCCTGGCTTAGACTAGCCTGGCACATCTATGATCTGATACTGTGTTCACATTCATATCATGTCACAGACAATCCTTTGATAGAGCTTTGATGCTCTCATGCTGCAGGATGTCACTTTATTGGGCATTTTCCTCCTCATCTCTGCTGATGATTATCCTGCTCTTTTATCTTATTTTACTCTTTTTTGGGGTCTTCTCTTCTTACTAGCTAGCTAGGTAGGCATTGACCTGTATGATATTCTCTGAAAATTATAACTTTATTAATTATAGTTTCAGAGTCCCACATAAGAAAAGTACAGTTAAACATTATCGTATTGCTTTCATTTAAATAGGAAGACAGTGGTTGCTAAGTCAACAAAACATGTTATCATAATGTTATCCTATTTTGTTTCTTTTTTTTACTTTAATATGTCCACTTAAAAATTAATAAACATTAGCTATACCAAGGAGTTTCCAAGTTCTTGCAGATATATTTAAAAATTCTGTATAGTCGTGCCTGCTAGGATTAAAAACTTGTCTTAGCTGAATATTTTATGATTAAGTTGGCTATTTGCCCGGTACTGAGCCTGTGGTTAGCTTAAAGGGCTAATATCTTTCAGTCTCAGTAAGTGTTATTGTTAGCTATAATCACATAATAATGAAATCAGCAACATTTAAATATTATTTTGATACAAAGACCGAATTTAAAACTTAAATAAACTCTCAATAAACTTTTTAAGTACTTATCTCGCAAAATATTATGCCCTTTTGTTCTTTGGTAAGCTAAATGATAGCTAGACAAGCTATCATTAATTTGATACTGTAAGCTATAAGCTACCTTGCAATTGGTTGGTTAGCATACAGTTTAACATATTAAAAGTAATGGGTTTCCACCTTAAGAGCAGTTGTGTATACAATTTTTAATTTTTTTTATTAACTGACTGGCAGCGCTCAGCAACATGTGTAACGGGACGCAGAGTTAGAGTTACCGTATGCAGCATGTAGCCAGAAAAAACTTTGGTCACTCCAGTTCTTTCTCAAGAATCTATTTGAAAGGACTTTACAAAGGACAACAGTTGGAACGGCATGATAGAAGATTCTTGCGGTTTTGAAACTATAACATTTCAAAACCAGTCCTACTTCCTGTTTTTCTAAAATTTGAACACCATGTTTTCTCGCAGCTGATACTGTTGATAGAGTCATGTGTCTCGTCTCAGCTGTATCCATTCAGCTAGCCAGTGTTTCCCTGAATACAGAGTTGTTCCATCTGGAGACTTTAAGCACATAATTTCAGTCACGCTCAGAACAGTGTCCTTACAGAGAAAACATAGACCCTGGCATTTTAAAGACCACCATTGAACGGTATCATGTAGAAACGTCTATAAGGATAGGAAGTTCCCACTATTAGAAAAAGGCCTTGCTTGATTAAAAGTCATAAAGAAAACATTGGCTTTTACAGTAAGTGCATTCATGGTACTGTAGAGAAAGTGGTAATGATACCCTGAATGGAGGCTGTAAAACAGTCATGCTTTGTATCGACAGCTTCCCTTCATTTCACTGGTTTCCTTTTTCTCCTCCCACTGATGTACAAGTGTGATGAAGCACCTACTGGTATTTTCATCTGTGTACATGTCAGACGCAGCTGTGCAGCCCAGACCCCAGACCTCAGACCCCAGACAGTCAGGGGGTCTGGCCTGCCCACTGCTGCCTCTACAGGCTGCTTATTGGTCAGGTGGAATCTACACCTCAAGCATACAAGGAGAAAAAGTACCTACTTAATTTCCCATGCAGGGTTGTTGTGTAACTGTTCCCGCTTCCTTTTGATTGTTTCGCAAAGTTAACCTCTTGCTAATCTCAGGGTGGAGGGGAGACGGAGAAACATTTTTGTGAACTTTATAGCTTGGCCTGTTGCTTGCCAGATTTACAGAGCAAATAAAGAGCTTTAAATTATAACAACAGTATACCTTTGGAATGCATTGGCTAATCACTGAATGAATACTATTGCAGAGGATAATATGGGATGAAGAACATAAGTCCCACTGGACTGTGTTGTGCTGAGGAATCATAATAAGGTGTTCAGTCAGCATGTTGCTGTCCTGGCCGGGGCTTAGTTGTCTTCTCTAATAGGGACATATAAAGACCATTGAACAGTCAGACACATCTCATTGGTTCTGATATTTTATGATGACCATTCAAGATTTTTGGCCCACCCAATACCGACCTGAATCATCTAAGACTAGGAATGTGCTGATTCACGGTTCTCCTCTCTATTTTTTCCCAACAGTTGCATTGATATTTTGCTCCAACTAGAGTTTTTCTAAGTCCTCCTTAATATTTTGTTCCAGCATTTGGTTAATTTGAAATGACTAGAACGTTCTGATAACGTTCTGAATCTTAACACAGAGTCTACTTTCACTCCTTAATTTAGACTGAGGTTGATAAAAACACAGTTGTTCCGTTTCCTCACATTACTGGAGGCAGCTCGATGTTCTCGACTTCTCATGAACCAAGTCAGATTAATGACTGACTAACATGGTCACCTCTCGACAGAAGCGAACCCAGAAATGGTGCAGCAGGAAAGCATTCCTTACGTTCAGATGTATAAGATTGCAGAACAAGTCACTGAATTCATCCATTTTTGTTTTGATCAAAGTGCATTCCACAGTTTATAGGTGCAGCGAGCACCTCCTTCTGGAGCCCCTCACACACCCAGATACACAATCAGAGTAAAAAAAAAAAACCAAAAAAAAAAACCTATAACTCTGTCACTTACGCACAACCTGGAATTATTCTGTAAAAGTTTTTGACAGAATAATATTTATATATTATGCTTTTATATGTCTATGGTAATCCAAATACATAAAATAAAATAAAAATTCATTGTGTAAAACCATTCAGTTCAGACCTACCCAGTGAAAACATTTCAAGATTTTGTACTACATTTAATCAAATGCAGTCCATACTCCTTAAAAATAACCAAAATATCCTGTTATTTTTTTAATAAAAATGAACACTATTAATCAGCGTCACAAACAATAATATTTTCAGTGTTTATGTCAAATCTGTATGAAAATATACATGCAGATCAGTAGAAAACTTCCAGCTGACAACTTTTTATGTTTTGTGTTGTACCTGGGTGGTACGGCACATATCACATATTAAAAAAAGCAAGTAATAATATTTCTCCTTTTTTTGTTTTTGCTCAACATGGTTATTTCCTCAGATACCTACAAGGACAGTGTTATTGAGAGTTTTGTGATGATCAAAGCTGCCGGTTCAAATTGTCGAATAGTTTCCAGCTACTGAGTTACTTAGCTACTTTGGTCAGCTCAAAGCAGCAGGGCTGATAGCAGTCCTGTGCTGTTTCAGACCAAGATGAGTGAAGACTCACCACAAGAGGTTAGGACAAATTTATCTCAAGAGTCTATAAATGTAAGAAGCCAACATCTGGAAGATAAGTGAGTGTTTCCGTCGCAAAAAAACACCTGCAGCCCAGATGGTTGATGGTCTATTTTATGGGATTGAAAGTAAGCTCAATCATCTACGGTTTGGTTTGCTCATTGTGTGGTGAACATTTTTAAATCTGTTGCTGCTGTTTGTCATCGTAGTTTGACCTTTTACATAGCTTTTTTTGTTTAGCAAAATAAGATGGTGGAAGGGTATAGATAAACATTGTTATGGAGACAAATATTTAGTCAAAAAAAATGCTCCACATTAACAGCAATGTCTTTGCGTCTTCTCTTTATCTAATCATCGGTTCATAAGACATCAATTCGAAGCACCGAGAGCACCGCCTTTATCTAACAGGTATTTCAAGGTGAAAGTCAGAGACTTCACGACTTCAACCAGGCCTAAAAGTCTCATTTCTGGTAGACCTTCACAAACTTCCTCTGAAACATAGGAGCACTTCCTATTTTTGTAAAACTTCCTTAAAATCTTTGGGAAATGAGAAGTATGACTAGTAGAGGTAAACCATAACTCACAAACCTGTCTCATGTCCAGAATTTATCAGGTGAGAACCCAAACTCCTACCGCCCCACCACCTCATTGTTGATTTCATGTTTCTTACCAACTTCCTTCTGAAGCCCAACCACAAGCCCGGAGTAAGTTATTGAATAGAGACATCGACATTCAGCTCAGCTACTGAGCTCAGCGACCGCAGCGTGTGTAACCAAGGGACACGCCATTGACAGCCTAGAGCCTGTGTAGGCTTTTGAATTCTTTGCCAAACTTAAGACAAGAAGGAAACATTTATATACTTCAGAAGTAATCACAAACTGATCCGAAAGCAAGTACTTTGAGATTTGGATCTGGATGGTCTGTGTTTCCATTTTTTTTTCTAAAGTTGTGTGGTCAACACAGAAAGCTGGAGATAGTTGTGGTTTGCCTTTGGGACAGGAGGGCTGAGATAAGCCAAGCGAGGCTTTGCAAAGAAACACAGCATATGTTCTGTGGGAGTTTAAGCCAGCAGCTGCTTCTGTGTGGCAACACTCAGCAGTGCCAAGATTCACCATGAGTCCACTGCCATTACTCCACCCGGTTCCTCCACTGTTGATTTCATTTATTCAGCATTCTGACATCTCATTAAGAAGCACTACTCTCCTATTGCTTAAACCACACCGTAAGTAAGTTAAACACAAAACTCAGACTACTGTAGTTGTTTGTAAATAAGCTGTACTAAATAATATACACTAACATATTTAAATTATTCTTTCTTATCTGCTTTCACCAAGGCAGAGGATTTTTTTTTGTTTAATGAGTGAAATTGTTATTTGTTCTGCTTGAATTTGGTCAGATAAACTCCCCACCAAAATTCTGGGGGAATCACCAGCGTTATTCAAATAAATTCAGACGGGGAAACTTAAATGTCTGTTGCTGGTTTCTCTTCCGATGTTCGACATTTGTGCTCTAGAAATTTCTAAACCACAAACGTCAACCTCGCTGTGATCTAAACAAATAAGTTAGGTGACTTTATCAAATTTCATGAGTCGAGAAGTGAAACTTAAAAAAGTTGCCTTTTTTAATGGCAACTCTGAATAACCTACCGTAGATTTATGATGTCATGTAATTAATAACAAAATGTCAGACAGGGAAAAAAATTATCTAGTTGATTTGAATTAAAACAACTTGCCAGACTCTTTTAGCTTCTCAGCTTTTATTTTTGAAGCAGCAATACCCTGGCAACAGGACTGCATTCAGTTAACTTTCACATCTTGAACTGTCATGCGTTTTGTGACCAGAAAGCATTTTTTAGCCAGCCTGTCTGACAGTGAGCAGCAACATTTGGGATAGGGACATTGCTGCAGGACTCCTTTAAAAGTATTCATGGGTACATTTTTTGATCATACAAAGAAAGGAAAAAGTGTGTTCATGTCTTTCACTGGGTTTATAATAATCGTTGTGAATTTGAAGTATGCATGGCCTCCCGACAGACAACAGTTCAGCAGCAAAATCCTTGCTTCAGGCATTGTACAAACATATGACTTTGAAGCTTTAAAAATTTAATTATCACTGGCTACTTTTCTCTTTCCTCCCAAAATTATTGGTTCCCTGCTGTCATTATTTCAGCTTCGAAATGGTTACCGTTTTCTAATCTAAAAGAACATTAATTGCTTTAAACTGACCTAAATTTGTTATATAGAGTCTGTAAAGGAATGTCAAACTTGTCTTGAATAATATTCAAAGCGGTGTTGTACGGTTTCCTATTTCTAGTCTTTAGTATGTCAAGGTCAGGCTCACCTGCTTTTTAAAAGTCCCTAAAGTGCCTGATTAGAATGATGTCATTAATCATTTCTTTAAATTCCTCCCCCCACAGCATTTCCATGATGGACGCAAAGCACAGCAGTACATTGAAAGCTCATGGAAGCAGCTGGAATCGGTAAGTAGCTCACAAAACACAGAAGTCAAGTCTCCAATAGGAAATGTAAAGCCTGCTTCAAAACATCTGGTTTAAATAACCCACTTGAACTCTTAAAGTTGTATTTCTTAATGTCTTGATGTGATAATAAAATGTTTCTTTTATTAACACCCCCCAGTAGGCTACACAGCACTCACATCAGCATATTTCAGTTTGGTTCCTGTTCATTTCATTCAGATATGACTTACAGAAAAGGTTGCTCTCCTGCTTTGAATGGCTCAAATTTTGCTAACAAGCGTTTTAGCTGCAGCTCTCCAGGGACAACTGAGGATACTTAGCACAGAGTGGAGCCCAAACACATCGTCCTGCTGGTTGCTGCACCAGTCATTACAGTCTCTTTTTCATTGTAAGCATCTTTATAAAGGGCGAAAAGACACAAAATCTATATATCAGCAAGATGGCTTGCTGTGGGAACAGCTGAAGAAAAACCACAAAAAACATGACTAGGGAGTTGAATTTTTTCAAGGACTCCAATACCCATCGTTTGAAGAGATGTTTTTTATATATCTGGGGTCAGATCAAGACATTCCTAATCAAAAACCATATGACACATGTCACCTCACACACTTAATCTAGACCTGTGTGACAAAAATAGTTAGGAAGAAGTGAGAAAACAATCTGATATGCAATTTGATGTCAGTATTTTTCCTATGATAGTGAGATCTCGATCTGATTTTACTTTAAAAATTTAATTTATTGTATTAAAATCAACAACATGTAGTAAGTGAGGAAAGAAAAGGACAAATCACCATAGAGGATTGTAGCAGTAACTCTCTTTCAGCTAGAGTTTTAGATTCTCCTTAAAACACGAATGTCTATTAAGAGAAAAAAAAAAATCTAGTTTTTTATTTTTATTTTTATTGCTTCTAGCCTAAGTAAAGGACTTGCAAGAGAAAAATTCCAGATCACCATTTCTTATCTCCGCCTGGCCCCTTTGACGAGGGAGAGGAACAGTGCGAGAGAAATGCATAACTTGCCTTGCCCTCCTCAAACTTGTCTCTGCGCTCAATGATACCATTGTGTGTTAGGCGGAGAGGCACAGTTCAGAGTGCACACTGGCCCTACAAACAGTGATTGTTCGGTCAGAGGGTTGGATGAATGCTTGTGTTTTTTTCTCTCTCCACAAATGACCACCATGAATATTTGTTTATTCTTCAGCCTGTGGACGTTAGCCTTCGCGGCGCACAATGCCGTACATAAAACATACATGACGTACGCGTAGAAGTTATGACGCCCGTTTTATGCCCATTTAAAGGTCAATATAGTGTATGTTAACGAGGATTCAATTGAACTTCTTCTCATTTCAGTGTAAAAGAAGGTTTGAGAGGGACTGCAAAGAGGCAGACAGAGCACAGCAATACTTTGAGAAGATGGACGCTGACATTAACGTGACTAAAGCTGATGTGGAAAAGGTATGTGTGATTAAGTCATGCTGGGTCCCTCTGATCCCTTCATTATTATTTTTTGGCCAATTTTAACCTCCCAACTCTAATTTGTCATACCACCGTGCCTGACAGACAAAAACGAAAAGATTGAGTGACTGTGGGTTTGATGCCAGGGATGCTGTGTCAAAGCTGGCATTGTCTTAGCGGCACAGAGATTTGCTGCCGAACAAAGCTGGTAGCACAACTCAGCGCTCATTATCATTGCAGAGAAGCAGCCAAACACTCTGCAGCGCTGCATGAGCCTTAGTCACAAAGGCAAGTGTGTTAACGCCACGCATGTGTGTGTGTGCGTGTGCGTGTGTGTGTGTTGGTTGCGAGATAAATTGTCGATTCCTCCTGTGCAGTTGCTTTTTCGTCGCATTGAATCGACTTGCAACTCGATGGCATCAGATATATTATGACTATCCAGTTCTCACAGATTCGTCCCTTCCCCTCGGCCCCCGTGGGTTCGTAGCTGATGTCATTTCCTGTTGTCATGACCAATTAAAAGAGCCCTCAAGAATCTCTGCTCGTAACTCACTCAGCTCCCACGCCCGCAAGGCATCATGGGTCAGTGGCGCGTGCTCCAGCTGCTTCCATCAGCTGCTGAGACAGGGCTCGGGCTCCGAGCCGACACGATTCGGACGTGATTATTATGCAAATATAGTTGGGAAGAAAGAGGCTTTCTGCACTCTGGACATGCAGGGGAAGTCTGAACTCTTCTGGAGAGATGCAGTGCAGCACATCGAGAAGCTGGTCTTCGCTGTCCCGGGTAGCTTTGGATTCCAAGAGAATTGTAGTTAAATGGTTTTCATTTTCATTTCATTTAATTGCCATTTACCACCCTAGCCTAACACCTTAATTATGCTCTACATTTCTCAGTGCTGTTCGGCCCAGCCCAAAAGAAATCCTGAAACAGTTTTGCATCCATGCAAAACAATATTGACGTCACTCCCAAGAACTGCAGAGTCTGAAAGCCAAGTAGCTTAACTGTTATTAACACTGATGAAGAACAGATCATGAGTATCTGTGTGTTGTTGTCTTCTGAAAGACATATTTTTCATTTTTTTTAGAGAGCTGACAGAGTACTAGTCATTGGAGGGAATACATGTCAAAATGTGCGACTAGTTTGGGTTTGAATGTTAGCCACAAAGTTTGTGTTTGAGCATATCTGTGGTTAAAAGAACAGCTATTTGTTTCGAGGAGACAAAGAGGGAAACAATATTATGCAGCAGAATATGTAAAAATTGCATCTTTTGCTTAATTTTGGGAAAATATTTGTAGCGCTTTTGAACTGTTTCCACAATTTTCTTCATGTTACAACCCCAACCCTCAATTCAATGTGCTAGGATTTCATAAGGTAGATCAACAAACAGGAAATAATTGTCAAACGGGAAGGAAGTAATAAAGAACAATAATAAACAACGCAGGCAAAGCGTCTAAAGTAAATCTGGCTGGCTGATTTTAGTCTTTGCCACCGACTCACTTCCATTGTCAACCCGTTAGATACTACATGCGTCAAAAGAGGCTGGCAATACAAATAAAAAATGTGATTTTCTTTAGCGTATTTATGCTGGTTTTACATTTAATTCACCTCTTAGGTCTTTAATAGCCTTAATTTGAGCTGGTAAAACCTGCAAAACCATGTCAAGGGGCATGAATATTTTGTGTCGTACTGCAAGTACAATTTAAATCCAATATGGAATTTATAAACTTTAGGTTTCTTGCGAAATCTTTTGTCATTAAAAAATGTGTATAATTTTGCACACATATATAGTTCCCGTGATAAATGACAGGATATAGCAGGTTCAGGAAACAGATGGATGGTTAATGTTCCAGAAGAAGTAGCTTTTTTTTTTTTTTTTCTGAAATCTGATGTGGTTCTTCTGTGCAAAAGAGCTGCTGTTTGTTGAGTTGAGGCTTTGAGGTTTTGTTCAGAGCTGGAGAAAGAGGCTCTTGCTGTTTTCTTCCAACCTCTGGGAAGCAAATGTCTCAATTTGGGGTTTGCTTTTCCAGCGCAGACAATTTAAAAGGTTGTTTCATGTCCGTTAGGAACACACCCCCACGCCCACCTCTGGGCCTCTCACACTGACATAATACCCCAAATTATTAACTAAAAAAAAGAAGCATGTTATTCTCCTTATTACATATGAGTAAGAGCCCCCAAAAGCCCATATCTGTGTTTAATAAAGCCAGTATTTACTGTGAGCGGTTGCTATGACTGCACATCAACTTCCTCTTTAAAGTGATGGCAAGCTCTGTGGTTCAGGACGCGCATCTATGGCAACATCTTGTTTTAGCTGGAGATGGCTAACAATCCTTCTGTTTGTGTTTGTGTATTTATTCTATGCCACGCCTTGAAGCGAGGCTTGAACAAGGTAGGTCCGGCGTGCGGAGAGCTTCTGTTTGTGGCGGACACGCAAACACACTGTCTCGACTTTGTGGCCCACACAGCTTGAGCCAGGTCTGTCCTGTCCTGTCAGTGGCTTTGAACGCTGTCCTCTGCTGAACGTGTTTCCGTGCAAGCCTTTTTGTATGTGCAAAACAGAAATGAAGACACGGCGAATCAGTAGCGCAAGGTAACACTGTTGGGATGGATGGAGGCTTCAACCATTACTTGCACACAGATGAGATCAAAGCGAGCCATTTCCGGAACATGACAACAGGATGTGATGCGGCTGCAGCGCAGCAGCCGGTTTCAGAGTTATGCTACCTGCCTTGTTACCGGGATGACAACATCGTTGCTAAGCACAATCTGCACTGTTTGCATGCACCTACATCAGCTCAGCTTCACATGCAGATGCAGTTAGCAACCTTACCCAGTTTTTTTTAAAATCACATATCCTATTCTGTAGATTTCACTTATCTGTGATTCTACTTTCCCCCTTAAGTGTTATATGTTTCCCTCCTGTTTTTAATACTTTAATGCGCAACGAAAATTGAAGCATACACAGCACAACGTGGTAGAAGGATGGGCCAAGAAATGAAATTAGGTATTCATATCCCTCTGAAGTGAATGTAACTGTAACTTTCACGTCCTGCTGTCTGAAAAATGACCCTCCTTATCGACAAAGTTGAGATGTTAAATGTTTAAATGAATTAACTTTTAGGTTTTCTCTTGAGTGCCTTGAATTGTATTTCACAAAGTGTCTGAAGTTAAGCTTATGCTTCAATCTAAATAAGTAAAACTAATTATTTAATAATTACTAAAAAAAACTTTCCTTTCAGTTTTTTATGTCTAGTTTTCCTCATAGATATCTGAAAAAGATTATTCTCTGATATCAGTATCCTCAGCTGTCCTACGCATTTTTCTTCCCTTTTTTTCTTTTTTCATAAATATATGTTTGTATTTCACCATAACAAATTGTCCCAGTATTTATTTTGACAAATGATAATATTGTCAGTTTGAGACCATTTTCAAGTCATGTATTGGATTGTATAGTAAAGCAAGTTTGCCCTCTGAGAGACAAACTTTAATTTTGTGAAGATCACTTCACACTGGAATTGGAGTATATTTTAGCTATCCAAAAATACGACACAACAACCAAACATTATAAATAAAATGGAGATAAAGACCACTTGAAATTGAATCCATAACAAAATATTAATCATCATATGTAAATTATCAAACTAACTTCAATTAATCATGTGATTAATTGCTTATTGTGAGAGGTTTAGTCATAATCACAGACTGCTAAGGTAACTCTTCTTGTGGACTACCAGCTACTATTTATTTGTGTATGGGCTCCAGAGCTGACGGAAAGAGGAAACAGATATGAGTACTTAGCAGCATGTACACACACGCGCACACACACACACACACACACACCCACGCACGCACACAGACACACACCACACAGTCTAGCAGATTATCTCATCTCCATCTGCTCCCTATTGGTCAGTAATAGCCTGTTCCTGCTCAGTTTCTGACTGCCTGCTTCCCTTACTCTAAACTAGCCTAAAATAATCAACATCATGGCCAGATAGGGCAGGCAGTCAAATCCAAATCCTCCAATTCTGCCATCTATAAATATATATATTTGTTCTGGCCTACATACGATTAAGGCCGTAGCAGCTTCCTGACATGGATTTCCACCTGTCTCTGTGGGTCCATGTGCTTCCTGTTTATGTGTTTGTCAGTGACCCAGCCTCACAAATAGAAATGTGTGTTTTTTAAAAAATGTTGTTTGTGTTTAACCGATACATCCATGTTAACACACAGGTTTAGCAAAGAGATATTCACACTATTCAGGTATGTGTGTAATGTTTTTTTTCTCCATCCTGCAGGCACGACAGCAAGCTCAGATGAGGCACCAGATGGCTTCTGACAGCAAGAGCGATTACTCGTCCTACCTGCAAAAGTTCAACCAGGAGCAGAACGATCATTACCACACAATAATTCCCAACATATTTCAGGTAAATACGACATGATGGCTGCATAAACGCGCATCCGCGTGCGAGCGCAAGTCACCTCACACCTGCGTTGAATTGCAGAAACTTCAAGACATGGAGGAGAAAAGGATCGAGAGAATAGGAGCGTGCATGAAGACGTTCGCAGAGGTGGACCGCCAAGTGCTGCCCATCGTGGGGAAGTGTTTAGATGGCATGACTACAGCTGCCGAGTCCATCGAGCCCAAGACTGTGAGTGTACGGCGTCATCTGTCTGTGCACACAGACGCCCCCATGTGGGGCATATTACTCGCTCAACCAGGCTGCCGGTTACAACCCACACACTGTCTGTTAGGGTGGCACTAAAACAAGAAGTGTGCAAGTGGAATGGGACTCTGGGTGGTGCTTTAGAATGAAATAAAATGTTAATTACAAGGTGATTTGGGACTTTTTAAGGCGTTACTGTGGGTGAGCAAACACAAACACTCTTCTTTTTATTAAAAGAAAACTAACAACATTAATAGATTGTGCACAAATCTTACAAAGTATTTTTGGTCCAGTTTCTAGTGAAAATATCTTGGTACACTTGAAATAAGGCAAAACTAACTTACAAGTAACTTTTAATCAATATTAAGGAATTATTGACTTAAAACAAACTCCTATTTTTTGCTGAAAAGTTACTTGTAAGTTAGTTTTGTTTTATGTTGTGTTCTAAGACATTTGCATTAGAAACTAGGCTAAAACTACTTGGTAAGATTTTGTGTTTTTGCAGTGCACATGGAAAACTCGCCTGATTATCTATGTTAAAAATTACACTCAGTGGTCTCAGCTAAAGGGTCACTTATTATTATGCAGAGAAAGTTCACTGAACTTGTGATTAAGAGGCATCCACATCGTAGCAGAAGGCGTGTGGGAACATCCTCTGAGCCTTTAGGGGGAGAGCTTTCCAAGAACTGAAAAAAAAAGGACTTTATGATGTCAGAAGGATTATCTTGGGTTTGGCTTTTAGATTTGGAATTTTTAACAGCCCTAAATTCACATTAGTTGTTTAGTGGAGGGATTGATGTCTTATGAAACTACATGCTACAAAGCTAAGACTAAGAAACCTTCATATAATTTTTGATCGGCTTTTGAAATAATTCTAGTTATGGAACAGATCTGCTCCAAAATATCTGGATTATTTTGGAAGCCGAATCAGATGCGGCGGTTACTGTTTTTGCCAAAGTATTTAATTAGAATTAAATTCAAAGAGATGTGGTGATAGATGTGCAAAATGCAACTTTATTTCTAGAAGTCCATCTCATTGGATCTTTTGAAAATTGGATTCTATGAACAGAGTAGTCAGAATCGAGCAGCACTAGAGGGCACTTTTAAAGGGACATTTTTTTAAATTTTGTTTTAGATTTATGAACTTTTTAACAAAGCCTGTAGTTGATGGATGTTATGTTACAGCCGAGTTTGTAAAATCTGCTTTGTGTCAAATTCAAGGCCATCGTTGTCTTCTGGTCATCATATATTGTTGAAAAGTGTCTCAGCTCTAATATCTCTTTGAAGCCAAAACGCATTTGTTGGTTGAAGTTCTGTCACTAATTCATGATCTGGAACTTTGATATTGAAAAAAAAAAAAAACTGTCATAAATTAGGACGTCATATACTAATTGCTTGGTGTATGACGGGGAAAAAAAGGTAGCTGTTCCCATAGATCCCATCATGAGTGCGCTCCAGGGAGACGACTCCAGCCTGAAACTGTTCTGCTGAAGTAAACAATGGCTGAGGATGACATATCACATGCTTCCTCCTCTGTCTCTCCTCCACTCTGGTCTTATTCTTCTGTCATACTGTATAAGGAGATAGCAGATTTTCAAACCTTGATTATGTTGAACTCCAAACAGACTGTCTTATCAGCTCCAATAGTTCATTGTCTGTTGCAACTGATTCACAAGCTTCTTCCTGTGTTTGTGGTTCGCAGTGATGGTGTTCCTGGAGATTTTTCGTCTTTGTTTTTTTTTTCACCAACAAACTGAATTTTCAGGATGCCTGTGTGTTTTTTAAGCAAGAAAAATACAGTTTAATTCAGATATTTTTGAGTTGTAATCTTTAAGAGATATATTTACTTCCTTTAAATTTAGAGGTTTAAATCTACTGTGGTTACTATGCCATAAAAATGTGGGAAAGCCCAGATGGTGATGCTATGACTTTGCAAGTTTAATTCACAACATTTTACACAAACATGCCTGTTTGTGTAGTGTAAAGCAACACTTCAAACACACCGCTTCATCTGACATCCTAGAAAAAGCATCAAAACAAATCTGACAAGACAGAAAGAAAACTGTGGATCTCCACAAGTCCACCACTGAGAACAAGTTCTAGATGGCTTCATGAGGAAAGAACAATATATGGAAATATTGAAGCAGCCTCCATAGACATCAGCTTAGAAAGTGGAAACTTCGGCACAAATGGGTCTTCCAAGTGGACAACGACACTAAAAAATAGTGCCAAATTAGCTACCAAGTGGCTTAAAACCAACAATATTATCAAAAAATAAGAGTTTAACTAATGAAAATGTGTGTCAAAGTCGCCTACAAACCTGACTCAGTTATGCTAGTTCTATCAGGAGGAATGGGCCAGAATTCAAGCAAACTACTGTGAGACGTTTGAGGAAGGAAACCACAAACATTTGACCCAAACCCTACAATTTATATAATTCTACCAAATAGACAGGACATGTATCCAAACATCTGATTTCCAAGGAAACATGGCAAATATCCAAAAATAGTCTTTCATTAAAGTTTAGCTTGACTTAAAAAAAGACAGTGAGAGAAAATGCAATGCGTATGCTCATATTTGATTTAAAATGTAGTTATTATGGCAACGTCTGAAATTTCTGAAGAAAAAAATAAAAATAAAATAAAAACACAGCTTCCACTGACCAGTGCGGCCGCTGTCTCTCTCCAGGACTCCCAGCAAGTGGTGGAGTCCTACAAGTCTGGCTTTGAGCCACCGAGCGACGTGGAGTTTGAGGACTACGGTCAGGCCATGAAGAGGACGGTGTCTGAGAACAGCCTGTCCAACGCCAAAGAGGGCAAAGAGAAGCCCGCTGGCAAGAGCAAGCCCAAACTGTGGCCTTTCATTAAGAACAAGAACAAGGTAATGCACGGAGCTACACTCAAAAGCCTCACTCGTTTCGATGCATTGTTCTCTCTGGGAGGTCAGCCTGCTCTTTTTGGAGCGTACAGTGGAACAAAAAGCTGGAGGCATCTCAGATTTTTTTTGTTGTCATTACCTGAAAGTTAATTAGTATAAGTTAGACTTTCTACATTAATTGCGGTGTATCATTTTCTTGCATTTTTTCCTTTAGTGCTTTTCGATATTTGTTCACTGTGTAAAGCTTGTGAATTTTCTTTTCTAGTTCTTTGTTACTATTGCCATTTTTGGTTGTTATTATTTGCCACCCGTCTCCTCCTCCCACGCAATCACCCTCACCGATGTTGGGGCCACCCTTTTTTTTTATTTTTTATATATAACACACACTAATGGATTTCTATCTTTGCTCAATGGGCGGACTCAACTGGCAGATGATAACCCGCTGTCCAATCTGAAGTAACACTCTACTTTTTACCCTTTTCGTTTCCACTGGTCCTCAGTTTCATGAAGTTTTCCTCTGGTTCTGGCTTATGAACTCTAAATCTGACCTTTGGCTGTCTAATGGGCTGGTAGCACTGTTAATAATTAAAGTAGTCAAGAAGGTAATTGAGTAATCGTGTGTATGCGTGTGAGTGTGTTTGGCTAAAAAAAAAAAAATCATAGACACTAGTGTGATCTACTCTATGTAACCTTATGGAAAAGTATTTAAACTAGAGATGCACCAGTCTGAGTTTTTGTGGCCAATGTCTGGTTTTTGTAAAGATTTGACCTGCTTATGTTGATTTTAGGTGATTTTGACTTGGGAGACATGATTCTTATATAGCTATAAGTAAGTGGTCATTAACTATTCAGTCCCTCCAGTTTTTCAAGACCACAATCGTGGAAATTCATGTAAAAGCAACAGATACTTGAGTTTTTTCATGCCAGTACATAACTGAGAGTCTATTTGGAAATTTTGTGCAAAAATGATCAAAATGTTCCTGAGGGAACATTGCACTAAAACATTAATTAACATTTCTGTAAATGTGGCACAATTAGCCAAAATGCAATTATTCATCTGTTTTCCCTGGACAATGAATAATTTATCTTGCTAAAAACAAAGGTTGTACAAAAACAAGGTTAAAATGGCCTAACAACAACAAACTTATCAATAAACACAAAAAGTACAAACAGTAAATACAAAACAAAGGAAACCTGCAAACTCCCTCCTGCAGGTGACAGCATTTCTTACTTCTACCACCCTGCTTCCTCAGCCTTCCTTGATCTCAAGTTAGTTCTTTATAAACAAAAAGTGACATTTGCTCTTCTGGTAGCACTGACTGTTTATAGAAACAGGCGATTTCTCACCATTGGCCTGAAAAAGTAATGAACAGTTCATTTGCATTTACCAGAATATTTGTGGTCAGGATCAATATCTCTTAACTTTGTATATTCCTTAGACAATGTTCATTGTTACCTTAATTACAAAATTTCTCAGAAGACACCATAATGTCTAAATCTAGTAGTAAGTATCATAGATGGAGAGATCGAAAGCTAAAAAGACTGAACATAAATATTTATGGAACAAGCTCAGTCTTCCTGTTATTTGCTGGCAGTCCTGCTTTCTTGCGAATAAATGCTCAGCACAACCTTAATTAAAAAAAATATTTTTCATTACATAGCTTGTTACAATCTTCACAATGCTGAAAATGCACCGATTGTTCTTCACTCAGTAACAGGATTGTTTTTAGCCTATTAGCTCTTAGCGATGGTGCGTTCACCGACTGAAAAAATATAGACTTTTGGAGTTTGATAAGTTGAGTGAAGCTCGAAATCAGTCTTTTCTGATGACAAACCTATTTCTCTGTGCATCTCTAATTTAAACACCACAAATATCTGCATGCAGGCATAATAGACACACAAATAGAGCTGCAAGTAATTTCTTCTAATTGAAAAGAAACAAAAGCAGTCTGTCTACGTAATGTGTCTCTGCATGTGCATTATTGTGTCTAGAAACTTGTCACTGCTTCATCGTCTCACATCTGAACCAGTTGTTCTGAGGTTTGAGGAAAGAAAGACACAATTAGCTCTGTCTCCTGATGACCTGATGAAAAAAAAACGCAGAGAAAGGATCTCTAAAATGGAATCCGGCATGCGCTTCGATTCAAACTCTTTGCTTTGTCGCAGCTGCTTGCTTTGCACCCTGAACTCACGCTGTTCGTTTTGTTCCTTTTAACAGTTTATCTTTTGCTTGGTTTTATGTTTTAACTGTTACTTTGTTCCCACAACATAAACACTCATACACTGGGTTTGGCATTCCTTTGGTTGTCTTTTACGTTCTGTTTGGCTTTTTTTTGTTGTGTATTTATTTTTTAATATTTGTAGGAGGCTTATTTATTTCGTTTTGTGTTCCCTCCTTTTCCTCCTTTGTCTTTTTTTCGTTGGATTCTCGCCCCTTTCTTCTTCTTCTTCTTCTTCTTCCATGTTTTTCTTCCTTCTCCTTTTCGAAACGGCTCCCTCTCACACTGGTAGCTTATGTCCCTGTTAACGTCCCCCCGTCAGCCCCCACCTGCCCCCCCAGCCTCATCCCTGCCCTCACCCTCTGCTGTTCCCAACGACTCCCAGTCTCCCAAGCAGCACAAGGAGCCCCTCTCCCACCGCCTCAACGACTTCATGGCCTCCAAACCCAAAATGCACTGCCTCCGGAGCCTGAGGCGAGGGGTAAGTGTGTGTCCAGCGAGCTTTGTGCATGTGTTTATATGAGTGCGTGTGTGTCCAAACCTGTACCTGAGCTCTGCACCTGCTGCACTGTATGAGCGAAGCGATGCAAACCTTTTTCAAACCCGATGAACTTTCCCCCATATTGTTGCGTTACAGCTTTTTTTTTTTTTTTTGTAATAGACTTTTTAAAAAAAAGTTATGGACACTTCTGTAAATGCTCCAAAGATTTCTCAATTTTTTTCTCTTGTGAAATTAAATCTGCTTTTAATTTGTATTCAGCCTCCTTTATACTTTTACCAATAAAATTAAATTAAGTGCAATCAGAAATCACCTACTTAGTAAACTGCAAAAACACAAATTCTTACCAAGTATTTTTGGTCTAGTTTCTATTGTAATTATCTTAGCACAAAACAAACTTACATGCATTTTTTCAGCAAAATATAGGCGCTTGTTTCAAGTAATTCCTTAATATTTATTTTAAAAAGTACTAGTTCCACTGGATTATTTCACTTGTAACAAAACATTTTCCCATGTTCCCACCGTTTCACAGTTAAATCCTACCTTGTTACAACATGATTTTTTTTTCATGTGTGAAAAGTTACAAGGGCTTGAATATGTTTGCAAAGCTTTATTATGCCAATTTGAAAACAATGCAAGCTGAATACGTATTATTTGAAAACAACTTTTGAAACTATCTGACAAGAACTTAAATCGTGTAATTAGCTTCTCTCATGCAGTGCTCAGCTTTTCCGCTTCACTTGCGTGCTTCTGTGGTGCATCGTTAGAGTCCCCGTTACTCATCTGACTCACCGACAGTCTCTTCATCTTGTCCCCTTCACATTTCATATTAACTGCGCTCACAGCGACAGACCCTCTCACCTTCCCTCTCCCGCTCCCCTTACTCCTCCTCCTCCGACAGAAATATGCAAAACGCCTGAGCCGATCCTGGCGGTAGCATGGAGACTGCAGTGGTTCCCCCCCCACTTCCTCTGTGCTACTCACTCTGCAGTCTACGTTGGAGACGGATTGTTTTAGTTTTGCTTTGATGCATGCGATATGAAAGACAGAACACAAAGAACGTGAGTTTATGATAAGAGTGGAGTGATGGAAAAGGGCCAGGAGAGGGGGTTTAGAAAGGCTGTTAGGTGGGTGGTTTTTATCAGCACCAACCCGGTGTCCTGGTTTATGTCACCACCAGTTCCTGTTCTACAGTCCTAGCTGGAGTTGCAGTAGAGATACTGGGTGCCGGTCACTGGGGAAGGTCACCGCTACTTTCCTGTCATGCGACCACTCCCTCCCATAGCCAGCTCTCCCTGACCTCAGGAACAAGGCGGTCGTTTTTAATGTTCCTTCCGGGCAAACAATTGTCATGTTTTTTTTTTTTCTTTGCATGTATTCGTGACTTAAAAGGACAGCGTGTACCCACAGTAAAAACCTAAATGCAAACATGGCCTGGAAAAGAACAAACGTGGGGCAACAGGCCGGGTTGTGAATATCATTGAGGAGGAAATGACGGTAGGGAGTGCAGAGAAGAGGGAAGTGTGTAGTTTTTCTGACTCTGGGCGCATGTAGCAGGAAGTGCACGTTCTTCCGAAAGCGGAAGTGCCGCAGCAAGTTTCAAGAAGAGAGACTTTAAAAGAAAATAGATCAGAGATAAATTGCAGACATTGTTTTCGGACCTTCAAGCGATCGAATTAGAAAGCTGAAGGTTCCTGGGGAGGCTTGGAGTGGTGTTAAAGGAAATATGTTTTTCAGACTTTCTCATCTAGTGGCGAGGTTCAATATGTAGCTACGTCTTGAATTTAGGCCTTTTTTTTTCATAATTTAAAGACCTTCTGTTTGGGAGAAAATTAGCTATTAAGGAAATTTGTAAACTAACCCTGGAGGACACCTTACAAATTTCAGTGGCAGAATCTGTTCTAATATTTCTTTATAGCTACAGGTGCGAGCACACTTCTTGTTACAAACTTAACTTAGAATCAGCTGCGGCATTCTGCAAAAGTGTTCATACTCCAACTTCTTCAAATGTCATCACCTTACAACCAAAATTTACTGCTTATTTCAGTGAGATCTGTGATCTACAAAAACAAGTTAGTGTGTTGTTATGACATGGTAGTAAATGGGGACTTGCTTTCGTTTTTTTATTTCTTTTCATATAAATATATGTTCAGTATGCTAAATTTACAGACGCCTGTATCTATGAGCTTTGTACATATAAAGAGTGAAGGTTTTGCCAAGCTCGCCACAAACAAGCTAAATCAGAAGGAATAAAGAGCATCCATGACCCCCAGTTTGTCAAGTCTTCAATCTTAAATTGAGAATCTAATTATAGACTATGACTGGACCATTCTTACATATTCTTCTACTTTGATCTGAACCACTTTTATTTTACAACTAGGCTATATGTTGAAAGAGGGTTCCACGATATTAGAAAATCACAATATTGAAAACCTTTTATTGAACATTTATTGAAGATTCAGTATGTATAATTATTATATCCATGTAGTTAAAGTAATGACAAGTTCGATATATCGTGAAACCATAATTTAACCTTTAAGTATGCTCTGGATGGGAAGCCATTGGAGCAGGATAAATAGTGGAGTGTCGTGAGAAAACTAGCAGTGCTCCGTACTAGATGCTTTGTTTATGCAGGTGAATAAGGAGTTAATTTTCAAATTTGAAGAAACAAATGCAAGAATAACAAATTTCAATTGAGTCCATGATATGCTACTACTTAGCTTAGCAATAAAATAAGCCAGTAAAAATCTAAGCTAGCTATATGCAGCACACATATAGCTAGCTTATATGTGTGCTAAATCAAAGCTTGTTTTTTCCGTTTTGAAAATCACTATTTATTAATTTTTTTAACAAACCACAAAAACTTTAGAATTTTTGGAACTTTCCCATATAATTGAATGTAAAACAAAATCAGGCATAAAGTTAAAGGAGTATAAATACTTTTATAAGGTGCTGGATGTTTCTCTTGATGTGTCTCAATAGAGGGATAGTTCAGCAAGCTCTTTGTTAATTATTTCATTTAGGAATAACAAAACATAGCCCTGTGAAGCATAATTAGTTTCTAATACAATTTTATGAATATAATAGCTTTTCATATGTGATGGGACGGTGTAGATCCATGCAAAAACTTAGTGAAACACTGACGCCAGTTGTCATTTGTCAATCCATTCATCACTTTGTGGGCTGCTACGTTGTATATGTCGCATTTATTTAAATGTTTATATGAAATAAGAAATATTATTTTACTTGCCTTCAATGCCATTAGAAACATCTTTATAATAAAGAAACCTTTGTGGAGAAATTGATCAAAGACATATCTTGCTTCAACATCCAATTCTAGTATTATTCAGTGTTTATATGAAAGTTAATAGGAACTATTTTGTTTCTCTGCCCACTTCCTGCAAGGAGCACACAGTGTTACACTGGAGATTAAAGCACCTGTGGAGGTGTAGCTGTAGTTGTGCACAGTGGAAAGATGTGCACCCCCTGCAGGAGAGCCCTCTGTGTGCTGCATATTAAGCTATCTAATCCATCCGTTGTCACTGCATGTTTGTTGTTACGGAAGTAGAAAGAGCAGGTTTGTGCTTTAGGAGCCATCTCATAAGGCAAGCAGTCATTAAGGTCTTGTTTTCCTGACTTTAAGCTCTACTCTCTCTGACTGCCACTACAGCAGCAGTCCCCGTGCTCGCTCATTTATCACAAAGAGCTCATGAAGAGGACTCTGGGTCAACCTACATATGCTTTCGAAGCAAGGCAATATGTTGTAAGTGTGCTGGTTTTGAGTTTTACGTTAGGAGACAGTGAGTATCCCACCACGTTTATACATGTCTGCGGAGAGAGCGAATGAGTATCGAGAGCGAGCGTGTCTGTGATTAGTAAGGCCACACGAAAAGCAGGCAGTAGCCTCTTTTTTTTTCTTTCTTCTTCTTAAGTGATGTGAGGAGACCGTTGGTCCCGATTAATGAGGCAAAACAACCTCACAAAGGAGGCTAGTGTCTGCGTCTGGCTCCTTGTTCATCACATGGCTGTGTCACGTGTCGGGATCGAGATGAATGATCGGAGAAGATGGTGATCTCATCCCTCATCACATGTTATCAGCTTGGGGTGTTCTGCAGCTGTCTCGGGAGGTGGGGGGCTTCCCCCCTGCTCTGTATCTGTAAAAAGGGGTCAATTCACAAAGTGTCGCAAGCACCTGAGGATGTGCGGAGATTGTGGATGTGGGGATGTGTGGCTATCGCCATCCCGCTCAGGATTCACCAACTGTGTGCTAAATAAACGTCCTGTGGAGGTGCATGTTTGGACAAGGTGTTAGTCACACTTTGGATCAGGCTTCAGCCCTCAGTGCCAAGAATTCACCCCTCCAGGGCTTTCTGTGTGCCGATGTCCCATACTACAGCGATGCTGTCTGTCTGCAAAAGCCATGATATACTTGTATATGTGTGTCTGTCTGGAGTTTAAAGTAAACATTAAAATGTATGCTAGGTTGCACATTGATTGCTAATATTTGCAGCACTTATTACATAATCAGTTACCGTAAAGCTTCAGGATGTAGTAGGTTGTCATTGGAACACGTAAAGCAGGGCAGATGCACTCTTAAAGCTAAATGTCTTAACTTTTTGTCCATGTCATCCATCCAACTTTTAAATTGCCCGTCAACAACTTCCCTTTTACATTTCCACTGAGGCCATAATTTACCTAGTTGCTCATACTGTTGCAACAATTGCCGTTGAAAAGTTTCATGTGCATCATGGGCATAAATTGCAGATTAAATCAGAAATTTAAATGTAATGTGTGTACATTTGAACGACATTAACAGTTAATTAATATAGTTTGGCCATCATGCGTAATGTTTCTGATGTATTGTGAAGGTTCCCTGATTATAATATTAATCACCCATTTCCCCAGTCAGCCCACCGCCATGATTGAAAAAAATCCCTGAGGAAACCCTGTCGTGTGCAATTTTGACTTAACAAATTTGAATCTGAGCATGCAAATGTTTTAAATGTAGTTTGTGTCTGAATCTTTTCATTTGCAATTCAAATGCGCCTTTAAAGGCCTTAACGTAATGTATTCATGCCACATTGAAACATTTCACCAGTACCGCAGGAGTTTTTAAAACTCTAAATATGACATACACTAAGTAGTTTTACTGACATCCGTAAATCTCTTGGAGTATGTGAGAGCAATTAATGCATGTGAAGATGAGGTGAGTCTTCCAGGGCTTTGCAGTGAGGATCATAACAAGCCATTCCAGCTGGATGACTTGATTAGAGGACTAATGAGAGCTTGTCAGTACGCGAGCCTGTAACAGGATTACAAGTCATCTGCTCCAGCTCTACCAGCGGGGTAGAGCTGGAGCAGATGACTCCATCTGCTCCAGCTCCAGGTTTTGTGGGGTTTTCCCCTACAAAACCCCAACAGTACCTGCTCCAAAAATCACTCAGCCAATCATACATACATATAAAAGCAAAACAACTTTGAGTCAAACCCTTTTTTTTCCAGTTCATAATTGTTCTCATGTGTAATTTAATTTTTCTTCCCAACAACTGTGAATTTGACCAAGACTCTCCAGCCTGTGTGTATCCATTTTCTGCCTCCATGTCAACACGCAGATCTGCTAAATGTGAACACTGGCTTTTTGGCGCCCTCTGCTGTCCCCTCTGTGTCACTACATCAACAGTTGGTCGTGACAGACAAGTAAAAGGGGGCGGGGGAGGGGGTGTGTGTGTGTGGGGGGGGAACAAACGATTCCCTTCACCTCTGTTTACTTCTCGTCTCTGCGTTTGCATTCATCTGTCATCACTTTAAATTGATCTCACTGTGCATGCTTCATGCTGTAGGTGGGCTTTTTTTTTTTCTTTTCCCTCCCGCTGTTGTAGCTCTCATGTTCCATTAATACATCAATGTTAAACTTCACCACTCTGGAAAAGAGAGGACAGGCTTTATAAGTCAAATAATTTCTGAAAGTGCTTATTTATGTCACAACTGTGTTTTCAGTAAAGTCAAATCGTTCAGTGCTCTCTTTCCCTCATGTGGTGCAGTCTGACACAATACAGCATTATTATGAAATGAAGGTAAAGTGTTTTTTTGTTCTTCTTTGTTTGTTTTGGGAGAACAAATGGCTGTGATGTTTCACTTGGTGCTGACGTTTATCTGTTGTGTCTTTCTCCCTTCCTGCTCCTCGACATTTTTTTCTCTCCCCTGTCCCTTCCCATGAAGCTTTCTCTCAAGCTGGTAAGCATGACCGTATAACTGCACGTCCCGTTAGAGGCATGACCGAAGCACGCATGTCACCTCCCCCGCCCTGTAACAATTTAACCATTTACGTTTTGTTGTGCTCCGTTTGTTTTTGCTTTGAATATGAGTTAATTATGAAATTAATTTGCAGCGACGTAACAGTGAACTTGAAATGTATGTCATCTGTGTGCTATTTTATTTTTTTGCCGTTTTTGTGCTTTTTTTGTTTTGTTTACGTTGTGGTTGTGTTCTCGTCCTGTCTCTCCCGAAACGTGTCTGTGGTGCAGATCACACTCAATTCCCACGTCCGGAGTCTCATTGAGGTGATCACATTTACTCTGTGTTTTTACCCATTAGTCTGCCCCTGTAATCCTCACTGTCTGGAGCAAATTGTTAGATCTCCGTAACAAGTACTAATCCGACTGAAATTAGAAGGTGTCGTCTCATGTTCTCACACTGCATGCCGGTACTTTTGTAGTATTTAGTTTCTAACACAAGAAACCTCATCTGGTGGGCATGCTTACGAAGAAAATCAACTTGATTATAATATTTCTGTGAATGAGATGCTATTTTCTTGGCTTAATAAGACAGTTTTGGGAAATACTTTTTCATTTCTAAATAAAAAAGGAAAGAAATCAGTTCTATCCATATATTTAGCATACAGAAAATTGAGTCTCTTGCCATCTTCTTATTCCCAGCTTACGTTCATCATGACGCTTTGTCTACTGTCCTTAGCGTCACTTTTAACGTCTTCGGGACAATGCTTCCCATTTGAAAATGGGACGAATATAACACAATGGCACACTTGCAAAGACAAGTCACTCCAGACAAGAAGCACAGATACAGGGAAGCTAGTCGGAATTGATGGAACTAATTCATTTGCAAACCCGAAAGAAAAACCCTTTTCAAGGCCGCAAAAGACCTTAAACTGAGATTGAGGGTTACCTACTTGCTACAATAGCATTTTTATATTAAAATGACCTAGTTGAAGGCCAGACGTAAATCTGATCGGGAATATTTCACAAAACAGTAAGTTGCTACTTTCTAGATAGACTAAAGTGGTTGAGTTATGCCCACAAAAGCTAACAAAATAGTAAAACCAAAGAGTGATTCTGCAAACTTTTGACTAAGGGGTAACAGACAAATCACACATTTTTATTAAATATAAATATTTGAGTATCGCTCCTCAGTGATGAAATACTTTGTGTGGGTCTATGCAGTTGTAACATGACAAAAAGTGGAAGCAATCAATGGTTATGCAAACTTGAACTATACCCAATGTCACAGCTATCATTTTAATGTAATGACTTCCTTTCAAATTCAGGACACCTGTATGCTAAAATTTGACCTTGGGAGTTGTGAGTATTTTGTACAACAAGACTATTGAAAAGAAAATGTATTTCCCAAAAAATATGACCTCTTCCTTTAGGCTGACTTCAAAAGGGACTCTAGTTTCTGTGAATGCTTTGGGTTGTTTGATTCCATGCAGAACGATCTAACCAACAGATTCAGTCCAAAGGAAATGTAAAATGACCAAATATCTCTCTTTAGAATTAGCACATAGAGTTAAACCTCATCTTAGCATTTTCATCCTGAAGATTTGTGAGCTCTAATTCATGAAGACGCATGGTGTCCCTGCATGACGACTGACGGATGTTTGTTATGTTGCATGCCGGGTTAAGTGTTGCATGGTGATACAGGGAGGAAGGGTAAAGTTTCTGTATTGATCTAGCTGCTGTAATCGACCTCCAGTGTGTAGCACCAGCTGCCTGAGAGAGACCCACCACAAGCCTTCACCTCTTCAGTCCACACTGAATCAACAGTGACAGAATTATTTAGCACTTGTGCAACCCACCTTTGCTAATAGCCTGAGTCTTGTTTCATAACATTTTACAGAGAAACAGAACTTTAGTTATTCCTCTGTAGAAGACGTTAAATTGTTCGGTCCACCTGGATCTTTGTCTTCTCTTCCCCTTAGTCTTCCTGGTCTAAGCCACTAGTCTACAAACTATGGCTCCGTAGGCCCCAAGTGGCTCATTGGGTCTTCCACAATGGCTATTAACTTTAGCTTGAATTTATACAGAATCAATTCATGAAATTAATGTTGCAAAATATAGATTTAATAACAAATGCTGGTTTTATTTGTTTATGTAATAAATAGATTTTTCATGACAGAATGACACTACAAATACTGTTGATATTTATTTTAAATCTAGTTTTTTTTGTCATCAAGTTGGAAACTGTGCCTTCTTTCATTTTTCATAAATTTCAACATCCGATATAAGTATTCTTTTCTGCAAGTTTGTTTTTATTTTTTTTGAAAACAGAAAATTAGGTACTTTTAAAAATGACAAATTTTCTGAAATTGATAGTTATCAAAAAATAGAAGTTGTCTTAAAAAAAAGAGGTCTTTTAATTTATGAAAGCTTAAAGCAGAGAGCATGCTATTATATAAAAAAATTCCCCAGCATTTATATCGTTTTTTTTATGTTTTATTAGCATTTTTTAATGTTTTATTAGCTTCATATATATATATATATATATTCTAATATATTAGAGGTGTGCCGATTGATCGGCCACCGATCATAATCGGCTGATTTCCGTGAAAAAGTGTATGATCGGTGATCGCCAATCACGGTCTCTTGTTGCCGATACCGATCACCTGCATCTCATTTCGCAGCCTGCCTGTGCAGCTGGTCTCCTCTTTCCTTCACTCTGCACAAACGCGCAGCAACAAATCCTAAGCAATGTGGAACTATAACGCACTGAGTGAATGGGGAAGTTTGCGTGTTGCGGCGGAAAAATTGAAGCACGTGGGGTGAAGCATGTCAAAATGCATCAACACGACCAATCTAATATGACATAAAACAATGCCATACTTGATGGAGTTTGGTTACATCGAGGCTCACTGCAGTAAAAAAGACATATGGAGGATCAAATAGCAGGTAGCTATTTGATCCTATTTGTGGTAGCTATCACCTAGCAGCGCACAGCTACAAACACTCACCCGGATTAGCATGACGGTCAGAAAGCTAAACAAATAACCCGCAAAATTATTTAAGTCTTTTGAGCTGCGATGTAAGACGCAGGTTCTGCTCTCGCAGTTGAACCGCTGCTACGCGCTACAGGTAGTAATATTTGACAGACGGAGCACCGCTTCTGCTCCACCTGGTAGTGACTCTCACACCGAACCTCTGCTTAAAGCTGCAGCATCTAACCTAAAAAAATACATTTTACATACGTATTAAAACAAACAAAATTTAATAAAATAATAATACAGACTGGAAACGATCATAAAACCTTCTACACTCCCCTAACCTCCACATCAGGAGCATTCGGTCCCAGCAGAGAGCAATCACGCAGTTTGAAACCCATTAGCCAACTCACACTTCCGGCAGAGTGCTAGATTAGAAGTGGCGACTGAACAGGTGAACGGCGTCAAAAGCCTTTACACAGGCAAACATCTAATCTTTAGTTCTCACTGTGTTAAAGAGCGGCTGCAGTGTCTCCTTTTACCGAGCCATGTAACTGGACCAGAACTTAAAAGTGTTGCCTTTTCTGGCATTTGGTAAATGGAGACACTGCATCTGCCTAGACAAGGTTACTCTGGAAACAGCAGCTCACAAATGGTAGACTGCCAATTTTTTGTATTCTTACACGAGATTTTATGTCCCCTTATCTTTCTGTCTCCCTTTTTTTCCTGCTTTTTCTTGTCTTTTAGGGATCTGGACCAGAGGACTTCAGTCATCTGCCACCAGAGCAAAGGAGGAAGAAGCTACAGGGCAAGATTGACGACCTCAATAAAGATATTCACAAAGAGATGGACCAGAGGTTTTTGTTTTTAATAGTAATAATAAAAGAAAAACACATTGAATTTTGAGTCTTTTACCCGTGTCACAATGACTTCAATTTGCTTCCTCCTTTCCAGGGATGCACTGACCAAGATGAAAGACGTGTACATAAAGAACCCCCAGATGGGCGACCCGACCAGCGTGGACCCCCGGCTGACAGAAATAGCCCAGAACATTGAGAAGCTCCAGGCTGAAGCACAGAAGTTTGAGGTTAGTCCAGAGCCAGATGCAGCTCTCAACTCTCTTCAGTGTTAATGTTGGTGGAGCGAGAATGTTTGTACATTCAGAGCAGTAAAAAATGAGGTGCTAAAGCTGGGTTCGGTCCAAATGCTAATCCTGTCCATATTAGGACAAGATGTGGATGCAGACTGAGCGGTCTGCAACAGCCTCATTTAAAAAGGGAGCTCGTCATTTTAAATCACCATACTGCCTTGCAGGAGAATGCCTAACTGTTTCAACTTCTTGTCAGTGCGCAAACAGAAACTTTTATACATTTGCTTGAATAACTTGTACTTTTAGAAGTAGTTTTACTCCGCTGTACTTCCTGCTTTTACCTACATAACTTTTTTATGAAGTATCGCTCTTGTGCAAAATTTCTGGATAGCGCCTTTGAGTCAATATGTCTGTTTTTCAGGGCTGGTTAGCGGAAGTAGAGGAGAGGATGCCTTCGAAGAGCGACTCACACCGTAGAAGCGGACTTTACGAGACTCAGAGCAACATAGCAGTGAGCAACAACTGTGCGCAGGACAGAGAGAGGTATGGCATACTCAGACAAACATGAGTCCTGCGCCCAACAAAAATCAGATGAAGCTCTTTTTTTGTGTGTGGAAGGAAACTGCAAATGTTTTCACTGTATGTTTAATGTGTGTGTTGGCCCCTGAGCAGCCCGGACGGCAGCTACACAGAAGAGCAGAATACAGAAACTCAGGTCAAAGCCAACATTAACCCCACCCCCAACACCAACCCCATCCCTACCACCATGCCGGACGACGAGGAATTTGACGACGACGACGAGCCGCTGGCCACCATTGGCACCTGCAAAGCGTTGTACCCTTTCGAAGGTAACACACTGCCGTGAAGTGTGAGATATAGTTTGGAGACGCACATACATAACCATTATTGGTTGGATGCCGGGAAAGGCCTGCCATTTGTGGAAATGATCTAAATGTGAAGGATGTGGACAAGCACGATTCCGTCGACTGAGGAGGCGGAGGGTGTGATGTTTCTGTGGAAATGTGTGGAGGAGGGATGTGAATAAAAAGTACATTTTTCTCTTCCTCTTTTTCAAGCTATCCTGAGCTGTTTGGTACAAAAATCCCACTTGGTAAAGGTGAAATTTTATTGGCTTCTTTTCACAAAAAAATTTAAATTCTTCCTAAGAGTGAAAAAGAAGCTTTAGTCATCTGAAAATAAAGATGCATATACTTGTAGTTGGTCTGTATTATAGACTGCTGACATAACATCAAAAATAAACTTTTTGCTGTTCATATTAGTGGTTACCTTTATTTTACGTTTCAAATGTTTTGCGTTCCAACCAATTCTAACCCTTCATGCCTTGGTGCAAAGTCTCATTGTGCTCTTTTATTCAAGTCCAGCCTTTTTAGCAGTAAATTGCCTTTTTTACGTTTTTAGGGGTATAACATAAACTCTCCAGAACTTAACTTTCTCCATTAAATGTCTATTTTCAGACATCGAAGTCAATTTGGAACAATTCTTTCTGTTTTAGTTCCATAAAAGCCTAAAATGCACAGCTGTTAACTAAGCTGTTCTTACTAGCTTTCAAACCTCTCCGCAATGCAATGGATTTATAGGACTTTTGTGTGGTAGACCACCACAAGTTACGAGGAAAATTAGACATAAACATAAAAGTGCATTATAAATAAATCTTAAAAAGTGAGGCTTTCATCTGTTTTCAACCTCCTTTGATTGTGATAACGCTAAATAAAATCAAGTGCGACATTTCCTTTAGAACTCACGTGATTAGAAAATACAGTTTGAGACGTGAGTTTTCAATGGATTAATTATTAATTGGAGAGGTAACCAAGAAGGTTTTAGGAATTGCTTTTCCTATTAAAGGCTGCAGAAAACTTGAAGAGGGGTTGGAGATTTAAAATGGCAAAATGGTCCAGTCAAAATCCAGACCTAAATCCAGTATGTTCCCACACTTTTCAGATTTTCATTAATGAGAAATGTCATTGGGAGGTGAACCTTCAGCCCAGTCTGAGGTCCTCAGCACTCTGGACGAGGTTTTCTACCAGGATATCTCTGTTCTTGACCGCATTCATCTTTCCTTCAATCAATCACTCGTCCTATCCCTGCAGCTGAAAAACACCCCTATAGCATGATGCTGCCACCACCATGTCTCACTGTTGGGATTGTACTGGGCAGGTGACGAGCAGTGCCTGGTTTTCTCCACATATACTGTACTGCTTAGAATTAACGCCAAAAAGTTCAATCTTCGTCTCATCACTAGAAGTTTTATTTAAACACTCTTAAGGAACACGTTATTGCTAAATAAACTAGAAGCTCTTGCATAACTGAACGGGTGGATGATAGGCCATTGCAAACTGCTGCCAGTTTTGTTTTCCTCTATCTCATGCACAGAGAGCCGTTTCGTGTTGATTAGTTTATTAATGTTTTCTGCCGCCTTTTCAACTAAACGCAGTTTGCCGTTTTCCTGCAAGTCCTCAAGCTTAAAGAAACTGACGTCCACTTTGTTTCTCTCCTTGCCCAGGTCATAACGAAGGCACCATCGCCGTGGCCGAGGGTGAGCTTCTGTACGTCATAGAAGAAGACAAAGGAGACGGCTGGACACGGGTTCGGAGGAACCAGGACGAAGAAGGATACGTCCCAACATCCTACATTGAGGTCAATCTGGAACCGAATGCCAAAGGTGCTATGACGTACATCTAACTTGGCAAGCTCATCCTGTGACAGATTTTTTTGTTTGTTACTTTAATCAATATCTTTCCATTGACTGGGTCAAAGATTATAGATTGTTAATAGCCACTTGGAAAGATGCACTTCCCGTCTCCGTAGAGGGAAGGACCAATCATATTTGTCTTTTGTGCCTCATGACAGTTGATGCAGGGAGCGTGCCTTTTAATTCTGAGGTCCATTGTGTGAAGACTCAGAGGACAAGGCACACATTTTCACTGCAGTGCCACCTAGTGGTCGTACAACACGAGTCATGACACCTCCAGTCAAAGCTGTGGGACAAATCAGCTGCTGACAATGAGCACCGATACATTTCAAACACAAACCTCTTGATTACACTTGTTAGAATCTTAAATGTTAGAATATGGACTTGAACTATTATAATATTAATCAAGGGGTCTGATCCACCACCATGAAAGACCATCTGAATCGTGTGTTTTTGTAACTCGTTGCACCCAAACGACAAACATGCTCAACGTGCGATCATACAAAACGCTGCCGAGATCTGCTGTATTAATTTTATGTCTTCAGTTACTTTTTGTAGGCCGATCAGAAATAGAAACACAATAAAATCCATGACCTCAACTCTAAAAATGTTGCATGCCTTTAATATTATAAATGCTGGCGCATTAGGAAATGTAAAACCAATTATTGTTCCCAATGAGGGATGATTTTATAAGACTAGTAATCAAGTTTACGGCATTTTTTTTATTGCTCTGTTTCCACATTCTCGATTCACTTTTTGATAACTGTATTGTTGGCCTGCTCTGGATCTTTCTCTCCAGGCCAGTGGTAAAGGAATAAAGGAAAAAGAAATCAGCTGCTCTCAGCTCTATGGTGAGACTGAGCTGAGGTTGCGACTTTTTAAAGCTCCATGGTGTCTTGCATGGGTCTTCTAGCAACACCGTCTGTCATTCCACTTCACTGCCACATAATATTTCGCGCAACGAAACAGACTGACTACTTCTCAGATTAGTGCAAAGGCCTCAGTTTGGCTTTCACAGGGTTTGTTATGGCACTTTTTTTTTCTTTACCAGAGTTTTTGAGAAGTGTTGCATGCTGCAGCATCTGTGAGTGTTTTGTCATGACTTGGAGTTAGCATGTTGTGACAAAGTGCGGTGGCTGCTTGCTAGCATAACCTCACGACTGACAACAGCTAAATAAGGTGATGATTGTAGCTTTACGGACATATCTTTGGTCGATCTACAGACATTCAGTGCCTTGTTCAAAATCAAGTCATACTTTTTCATCCTGTTTCGCATTTTATCACAGTACCGCCAGAGAATTTAAACTTTAAAGTGGAAGGAAAATGATGGTTTACAAAATTGCTTTTGCATTTATATTCAGCCTCCCTTGACAACACTTGAGGCATGTATTTCTGCAGTCAGACTGAAGCATTTTGGGGGCTAGTCTAGTAATATTTTTATGTAGTCTCCTCTATAAAATAGCTCAGTTTCAAGCAGATCATGGGTCACTGCCATTTTTAGATCGTAGAGAGTTAAAAGTGGAATTTGTTTCAGCCGAGTTAAAACGGTATAACTTTACTTTTAGTTTTTACTCCATCCAGTGCTGGTTCCTGGTTCCTTTCCTTTATTAATGTTGTCCAAGCCTTTTATTTAAGGTAACAGATTGAAGGGGGATGAATGTAAATGGTTGCCACTCACGATTTTTTATGTTCACATTTTTTTTCATCCAGTTCACAAAATCTGTATATTAATAAAATACATTAAAGTTTGTGGTGGTAAAATGGTAAAATGTGGAAAAGCTGAATGGGTATGAATAATTTTGCAAAGCACCATACATTATAACACATTATTATTACTTCTAACAGTTTCACATATACCACAACCCCTTTTCTATTCATATTTAAATATTTGGGATCTTCGAGTTTCTCTTTTAACACTAACTTTCTTCTTTTTTTGTCATCTTTCTTGTTTTTGTTTCTTTGTTCGTTTGTGTGTATTCTCCTTTCAAATTGCAGATTCCTAAAAGCGAGAGGCTGGCAGAGGAATGGCAGGGCAAGCAGCCGCGGCGAAAACCACGGTGTGAAAAAGTGAAAGATGGGCTCAGTATTTAGAGAAAAAAATATCTGAGAAAGAGAGAGCGATGGATGATAAGAATGCCGCTGAAATTCACAAACATTTTGACAAAAAAAAAAACATTTATCAGCAGCGTCGAGCTTCCTCCGCTGAACAAGAGATCGGTTTTAGCTCTCATAACATTCTCCATTTTAACTCCTCCCTACCACCACTCAGATGATAGTACACAATTTGATCCTTATTGTTTTACAGCAGAGCTTTGCTTCTTAATGTCACTAACTCTGCTTGCGGCCATGAAGAGGTTTTTTTTTGGCATCCTCGCTCCTAACGCCCCTCGCTGCCCCTTGCTCGGCTTTTTTTCTCTCTCTCTCTCCTGCCTAATTCCTTGTGTCACTCACAATTACGGGAAAGCGTGTGGTCAGAAACAGGACGGAAGAGCAGCAGGAGCCCGAAGGGGGATGTTAAAACACAGCCGCACGAAGCCGTAAACTTCCTAAAACAAGTCATCCCAGTCTCATCGCCTTCACCCTTCACTCCTTAAAAAAAGTATTTAAAAAAAAAGTCAACCACTCATTTTGCAGGTTTCATCCAAGCAGAAACAGAAGGAGATGCTGATCTTTTTTTTTCTTTTTTTTTTCGTGTTTCTGCTTTCTTCTTTGTTTTTGTGTCGCACCACGTTCAGGTTCCTGGGACCGGCTGGAGGCCCGTCACTCTCATCCACACAGTACTCATATCTTGTCACTGGTGTCTGTTCCTCTCTCTGACCACACCCTTTCGTTCCCACTCTCCTTCCTGGCCCCCACAAACCCCACTCAGGCAGCTCAGGCTACCTGTCTCACAGCTGCTTCGAGCCTCCCCCGTCTTGCTTCTTTTTGTTATTTTATTTTTTAATTTGCTAAGGCTCGGGGCGTGTGGTGTGGTGCATGCTTGCCCTGTCTTCCTCCTCGCCCCCCTCTGCTGGCGGCTCGGAGAGGCGGCTTACGCCACCCCCCACCCACCCACTCCGTCCTGCTGCCGCTGCCTCGAGCCTTTCTGTTCAGTTTAACCCTCATTGCCTGGTCACACTGTTTAAATTAACCTGGATGCTACTGTTTGGGTTCAGTGCCTGTGGTTTTTTTAATAAACTTTTTTTTAAATATATTTATGTACATTTCCTTTCTGTTTGTTCTAAAAGCATGTTTTCCTTGTTTTTAACTGCAAATATGTGATCTTTCCCTTCTCCTTCTCCCAGTGCTCCAAAGTGTAATCACAGATGAGGACGTTAGGGAGCCATAATGTTGTTTTCTGACTGATCTTACACATAGATAGGTCACGTCTTGTGAATTTCTGTCTTTTTCTATTTGTTTGTAAAACCGTAATGCGACTTGTGGCTAGTTTACAGTCCAACACCCTGTGGGAAATGTCTCTGCTTGGTTTAGGCAACTCCTAAAAATAAATAAATATCCCCGTTTCTACTGTATACGAAAATGTACTGTGATGAACATTTTCTTGAGACTGAAGTGTGACAACATACACAGATCATCACCTGAATTGAGCCTTAACCAGGTGGGACGAAAAAGATGTAGTCGGATTTGTTTAATACGATGAAAGTGTCTGTAGGCATGGGCCGGATTACTGGTGTTAAGGAATGCCGTGGTTTTTCAAATCTGCAAACATTTAGCAACATTTCTACGGTTTAAACTCCTTTTAAATGTGGAGGTGACTGAAGTTCTCTCCAGATAATAATGAGCATCTCTTAAACCATATCCTCCTGGCTGTCGCTCAGCCAACTGAGAGAATGCTACTGCTGTCTTTCTTATACTTGTCAGGTAGATTCGGTATAAATGGGGACAAAAATTGGAACATTTGTTAAATTTTCTGCTGGTGCGGTTCACCTTCACGCTGCACTGTCGAAAGAACTAAACCTGTTTACCTCCTCGCCTTTAGTGGTGCTGGACCACGAGTCACCGAAGGAAATTACACGAAAACTTCTGAAGACGTCGGCGCAACTTCCTCCTTCACAAAATGTGAATAAAAATGTTATGGTGTCAGATTTTAGTGGTTGAAGTTCATTTCTGTTTTTGCTAAAAGACCAAAAGCCATTTCTTGCGCCATCGCTAGACTTTTTTGTTTTGGTTGTATTTAGTACATGTGCATTGGGGTCAAGAACGTGGTATTCTCAGTGTTCTGCTGGTTTAGGACCGGGTATGTTACTTTTGCCGCTAGATCAGAATCGTTTATTCATATTTACAGATTAGCTGACCCCCAAAATTTCTGAGAGTCTAACCAAGGGGTCATATAAGTATTTTCTGAATTCATTTCACTTTGAAATTTAAGCACCCAGCATGGCGAGGTGTTTATTTGGCTGCGTCACATGTGGGATATGCAAAGCACACAAGAGCTATGTTGTGTTCTCAGTGTCAAATTCACAGTAAGGTATATTTTACTCCACTGAAATAAAAGCTCAATAGTAACAAGAGCACAAAAGAGTTTTTGATAGAAGAAGTTGGATCACGCTGTACATTTTGGTTACATCCTGTCTGAAACTCAGACCGACCCATGCCTATCTCTGACTGGAAGACTACAACTTTTTCCCCATATTCAATGGCACATAGTGTACAAGATTTCAACTTTTTTTTATTATTTGTTTGTACTCTTTGAGATTCTTCCTCTTTGTGTCTTTTTTTTGTTGGAATATTCTGTTTCTCATCCCACCTAAATGAGACTCCTCTTAACAGCAAAGATAAACAATCCTGCTGTTTTGTGTTCTGTTCAGTATCCACGTACAGCAGGTTTTCATAAACACTTCCCATGCGGAGGAGTGATTAAGCAGACCTATTAATAGGCTCCCGCCCTCCCCTATCTCATCATGTCAAGATTTTTTTTTCCAAGTTTATTTTGTGTCTGTAATAAACGTTGAGAGCGAAGTGGCAGATGCCTCACCACAAATCTTCCAGCCCTCAGAATCACCTGCCTGTACAGAGGATGTGACATGATGGAATTAGAGAGAGTATATATGAATTTATTAAAAAGGAACAAAAAAAGTTTTAAAAGGAAAAACATCTATTTTAACTATATGGACAGTCTTACCACGGATTTATTTGCTTCGACTAGTAAGACTTCTCTTCCTTTATGAGACCTACCAAATGGTGTGTTTTTTGCACTTTTTCATTTGTGTTCCATTTGGTGGCCCCATGCTTGTTGTTTTGGAGCACTGAATACTTTGTATTGTGTTTAATTTTATGTGCCAATTAAATATGCCTGAAAAGAAAGAATGATGTGCATGTTTTTTCCTTTCTCATGGCGATTCGAACATGATTGCCAGTCATTACTGTGCTGATGTGCATCCACAAATGTGTTTGAGAAGTCACATTTTTTATACACAGATAAAGTCTGATTATTAGGCTTTATGATGTAAAAAAAAACAAAAACAAGAAAAATTCCAAGGAGCCTGTTCCTTCTTTTAAAACGTCATTTATGGAATGATATCTCAGAAATAATGAGTTTAAGATGAAACACAGAAACAGCAAATAATCATTATATTGATAAGCTGCTCTGAGAAGATAAAGGATATTTATGTGAATGAATGTCATTTAATTAATAAATTAGTCCAGGAGGTGGCTTTACGCTTTTATTTACAGGCAATTTTCAATATTTGAAGTATCAGTGCAGATTTGCTAGTTGCTTACAAAAAGTTAATTTTCTTAACTTTTACTTTAATGAATAGATCTCCATATTATGTAACGGAATATAGAAACTACATAGACTGCCTGGGTCTACTGCAGACAATAGTGTGCTTCACTTTAATACATAAAAACGTCTTACTGTATCAAAGAAAATACTTGTAGTGGCAAATCTCGGCTGCAGTTCATGGGGCGACCAGCAGGGGGGAGACTTGTTCCACCTGAAACTCCTCTCAACTTTTAACAACTTGAGAACAAGTTCTGAAAAAGTACACGCTGTTCCCCAAAACTGTTTGAAAAAAAAATGAAGTTGTATGTTTAGAAACGTCAGTTTGCCACATGGTTGTGTTTTGTAGAAAGAAAAAAAAAAGGCATTTTAATGGTATATCATGGCATGAGAGATTCATTTCCCCCAAACTGCATACAAATAGTGTTTTCTGTTTACCAAGCTAAAGCTTCGGCGTCCAAATGAAGACATATTCTCCACAACATACGACAACCCCCACCACGTTCTCGGTTGGCCTCATCCAGGCCTTTGAAACCTGACAACAGTGGCTCAAAATGGCTGAAATAAAAAAAATAAAACTGGCCCAGTAAATCCTCTGGAGCAAAACAGAGCTTCCCGTCTCCCAACATGATTCAGAGCTACTTCCACTCTGCACTCCTAATTGGTTTATTTGGCAGCGAAAGCCCCGCTCATCAATTAACATTACTTGCAAGACGTTGCCTTAGAATAAATAGCTTTTCATCAACGCTCCTCAGGCCAGCTTGATTAAAAGACCCTGTTTAAACTTTATCGATACGGCACAAAACTTTACGAGATTGTTTTCCTTTAGAGCGTCGCTTTAGTTTAAAAGTGCTGAAAGAAACCCAGATCAGATAAAACACACAAAAGACGGATAATTTCACAATACATTACTGCAACGGGCCAATCGGTGCCGCTTAGATTCGGATCGCATTCATCTTGTTCAAGTTTCCGTTGTTCAATTTTGCATGATTTTATATATATATATATATATATATATATATATATATAATGACTGCTTATTGTAGTGTTTTTTTTGTAAGACTTGGGCAAACGGATGAGCAGAACTACTTGACCTCACAGTCACCTCTCCGTTTTGTCTGAGCGGACGGTGCAGAAGTGTACGGCTGAGGGCTTCTGGTAATGCGAGCGGTTGGGTTAAAGAGGTCTGTGGAGTCTGGCCTGGCCGCAGTGAGAGGAAGGAGACCCATCTGAGACAACACATCAATTTCCACTCACAGTTGAGCGGCGCGGGGTGTCAGGAACTGGACGGCGCGCACGGAGCGACTGCTACAAACATTAAAGTCTCAGCAGGTCAGATGATGCTGATTTTCCTGCTGCATTTCCACTTTATAATTAAACTAAAACCCCTGGACGGTGATGAATTATTGCTAAGATTGATGATTTGTTGTTTTCTCTGCTATAATTATGCATAAAAACATAATGAAATAATTGTCTGAGGTTGTAGTTTTCCATCAGTGAGCTGTAGAGATCATTTCTTTAGCTCTGGGTCTCACTCAGCCTAGTTCGTAAGTATTTCTCTGATTATACAATCAAACTAAGATGAGTAGCTGTGTCCTCGTAGCTGATCAATCCCCAGCTGTGCTACTTAAATGCCTGACTTGTCTTGCCCATTTTGAGGAGCGGCAAAGAGAACTAATCCTCTGTGTCACGTTGTATTAATACCAGAGGGGAAAAATAAATTCTGGACCTGTAAATTAATAGTTCCTAGACACTGATCAACTTAGAAAGGTGGAACATTTTGAAAAAGTTAGCTTGGTTACATTTTTTAGGAGGCGTTGGTGATAAAGATGTCATTTTAGGCTTTTTACACATCAAGTGAAATCACAATTTTAGTGAAAACTAATGGCGAGAACCGTTACTGTAATTGTTTTTATTCATAAAGCTTCAGCTTTGGTTGCATTTCTCATTTCAGGTTTGAATTATTACATATACAGCAGCTCAGCCAGCTGACATCGTCATCTGATTTAATGGTCAGATTTTAACAACGGCCACTGCAACACTATAGGACCAACAGGATGCAGTTAGGCCAGTGTGCAGAAATAATGGTTGTGATCCTCCACAGTAAACATTGCTGTCCAGGGCTGCTTTTTTCTTTACATTAGGGGTGTTCAAAGTGTGGCCGTGGGGCCATTTGCGGCCTTTACAAAGATTTTGTTCGGCCCATGAATATAAGCCAAGGACGGTAAAAATAATTGATGAACCTTTTTTTTTTTTTAAATGTTTGTTTTTATTTTAACTATGCAACAGTCCAAAGTCATTTTTATGTTTTGGGTCTTTAGTTTTATACAAACTACTACTACTACAAAAAAAATTGTGTTTATTGTTGAGCAGGTAAAAGTAACAAACAAAAAAATGACATTAACACAAATGTTAGCATTTTTAATATAATGAATTTTGCAGTCCTCCAGTGGTTTAAATTTGCCAGTTTTTGCCCTCAGGACAAAAAAACCCCAAAAAACTTGGAACACCTCTGCTTTGCACCCGTCAGCTGGGTGCTGCTTGTAAAGATTTTTGCCTGAATACCTCGGCTGTGATCTTAACCTGCTGCTGCTTTCAGCCTGTTCCGTGACGGTTGCAGTTCCTGTCTGGGCCGGAGCGACAGGAGCTGGCTGCCTGATGAGGAAAGCACACCTCTGGAGACGCGGTCCAGTCTGAGCAGACGCTGGTGTTGGGTGGAGGCTGGCTGCCCAGGCGGCGGTCTGCAAAACACATCAAGCTCCTCACCTCGTGCCTGATAGGTGTTTGAGTCACATGCTGGTGTGCATAGAGTAAGGAGGGGGGAAAAAACTTTCCTGAAAAATACATCAGCGTTCTAGAAATTATTCCTCCTGGTCAGATACTTTAAAGTATGGAGGACTTTTACTGCTTTGAAGTACAACACCTGCTGCTCCTCCTCTCTCTCCCAAACCAAACAATCCTGGGCTAGGAAATGACCTAAAGCCAAATTAATGTGAAAACAATTTCAACAACTGTGTGAGATTAATACCATTCAGCTCAGATATTTTACCAAAGAGCATCAGGTTTTATTTTTTGCACTGACAAGAAATATTTGGTAAAAGAAGAAAAAAAAACCACTGGTTCCTCCATCTGGAAAAGTTACGTTCTGAGCAGTGGAAATTATTAAGAGTTCAGATTTTGATGCTCATGATTTTGCTCATGAGGATTAAATCAGTGCTGTGTATTCTCCTGGTGGTTGTGCATCCCTCAGTCTACCAGAGTTATTCATGCCCCATTAACTTTTTTACGGTTTTTAATCAACAACCGCAGATGGATTGGCTTTGCTAAAAGTTACGCTGCTGAAAATGACGGACCAACTCATCTCCGGTGCAACATATTCATTTTAGGAAAAAAACAACAAAAAACGCAAAGCGCAGATTATAGGAGTTACTCGGTGTGTCCTGTCTACAAAGCTCCAACTGGTCAACCTTTCCTGTTTTACAATAACAGCAACCCAATACATGGCTACTGTCCTGAAAAAATATAAAAAGATATATAGTGCAGCTTCAAACCAAAAGTTGCTAGGTAATACAGGAGTTAATCACACCCGACCATCTCGCATGGCACAGGTATAAGATTTGACTCCGCATTTAGCTCCACATTTTACACAAGCATGGCTTATGACACATTTACTCCGCCATAAACTCGTGCTTTTTACTGACGTTGCGTGCATGTCTCGATAGTTTGCTTGTATCTTTTAGCTCGCAAAGAAATGAAACCGCTCTGCGGCCCACAACCGCGGCCGAATTGGACTATTAGTCCGCCATTTTCACCACACTGCAGCCAAACACCTTCTTAAACGCTTAACAGTGTGATGTCACTCCTTAGCTTTACCTCTGTTGTGCCGAAAGGCACTTATGAGAACTCACTACTGTTATCAATCACCTATATACCATTTACCAATTAACTTACCTTCAAAAGACAGAAGACAGCAGGTTACTCGGGCCACCTTCTTCTACCGGTCAGAGTGTCAGCAACTGGTGCATACGGCACCGAGCGCCCTCTGCTGGCAAAAGGTTTATTGCGCTTTAAAAAAACAAGACTTCAGTAGTTTCTCAGAAGAAAGGGACTATAGACAAAAATAAAAATGGGGGCTACTATTTTTATGTAACTATTTATTTCATTGTGCCACACTAAAGTTTACTATTAAAGATAATAACCAAGCAACACATGCTTGAAGATGTTGATGAAGATTACAGGATTTCTTCTTTATGAGTACAATTTTACAGATGAAAATGTAAAAGTAAAAGCTTATCCGCTGTCATTGCTAGCGTAATCATTCATGGTGGCAGGCTATGTCCAAACTGTGCTCCAATATTTATGGATTTTAAATCAACTCCACCGGATTCCAACTCCTGACTGTGGAAGAAGCGGAAAATACTGAGATTACAGCCGACAGCTGGTGGACATTACAGAGATATTTTATGACAATTTCAAGGCGGTTAAGATCTAAACCTAAAATAAAACCAGCTTCAACTCAGAAGAAATTTGTAATAGTCCACAGATCTCGATCTTTTCATGCTGGCCATAAACCCAAAATTTGATCTGGTCTGATCAGACCACCAACTTCCACATGTTTGGTGTGTTCCTTTTATGGCTTCAAACAAAACGCAAGCGCGAATTTCTCCACGATCGTATTTGTTCTTGCCACTTTACCAACAAGGGCAGATTTATAGACGCTGCTAGAAGTTGTCATTTAAATGGAGTTGAGGGGTTTTTAATGCTCCTGTTCACGCAAACACCACTTGGCCTAAAGTTAGCTCCAAACGTGCTCTCAAACACATTCAGAACAATTTGTCCTGTCATTGCTGCTGGAGTTGAGTCGGATAGTCTGCCATTGATCTACCCCATGTGTTTACACGAGACCTGAGGGCGTGTCGGCGGATACGTTTCACTTTCTCCGCCTGCAGGCTCCAGTTGTCGCTCTGCTCTCTAATTACCTGCTGCTAATTAGAGAGAAAGACATGCAACTGCAGGTCAAAGAACATAAAACACCTCTCAATCTGGGAGGATTTCTCTCTTGTGCTTTCCGTGCGCACTACTTTTTTCATTTCCTTTCCTTTTCCCCTTTCTTTCTTACCGCTTTTTTTTTCTCTCCCCAGGCATCAGCAGAATTCTGATGGATCCCGTTTATTCTTTTGGCGCAGAAGTGGAAAATGTACTGGCATCAAGTTGGGGAAAAGTTGAGCGAAGGAAAGCTTCCAAAGCAAAGAGGGTTGTGTGTGTGTGTGTGTGTGGGGGGGGGGGGTAAGTTCAGCCCCTTTGCAGTTGTGCTCACATTAATTTTTATCTCTGAAAATTCTGACCTTCTTATCACTGAAGGAAAGCAAAGTCTCTCAAGTAAATGCGCAGATTTCTATTCCTACCTCCATATATTTTGTTTTAATTGTTGCTGAAATCTTCCTTCTGCGTGGTTTTGGGACAGAAATCCGACGAGAACCCCAACAATGACATTCCTTCGCTGACCTCTCCACCCTGAGTTGTAATTTGGTTTCCACAGTGGCCATGGGCCACACACTTAAAATTGCAGAGTGACGTTTTTATTCATTTTTACCTTTGTGCTCACTTTGATCATCACCCTCTCTTCGATCCCATCGTGAGTCACATGCGCACCCAGATGTACGGTTGCAGAAAATGGCATTTGGAAAGAAACGGTGAGTGCTCACAGGGAATACCACGGGCCTCCACCGCAACACAAAGAGACTTCTGTTGCTCCAGCCACTCTTTGTAATCTTTGGACGATTTCATGAGGTCGTTTTCTTACCCGCTATGACTGCAGCCTTGGCAAACCTCCAGGCCAACTCTGACTCCGAGCAGCGGTACCACAGAGAAGTCGTCTAGCAAGCTGAGATGTTGAAACCAGTCATATAGGGGGGTAGAAATATCCCTGAAAGTTAATGGGGTTGAGGCTAATTCGTCTGTTATAATCCAAATGTGGAAACGTTTGAGGGCGTAAGAGGGAAGCAAAAGGCAGTCTGATTAGGGGATTTTGAGGATGAGTAGCACTAATGAATAATACATGCACTAAACCAGGATTCACTTCCAGCTTCTCAGGAAACATCCATCCACAACCGAGTGAATGAAATAAACTTAAATCACCCAACAATGTGTTTTCAGTGAAAGGTCTTCTTACTAGAGAAATCTCCAGGTACCTACAGGAGAGCGGATCTAATTTATTCAGCTAGTTCCTTAAACGGCTCTAGGAGTCAAAGTGATCAGAGGAAAATGTCTCTTGGCTTTGCTAATGAAAATGTCCTTGAATCTACAAACGGTCTCCGAAGTTTTTTTTTTTGTGACGTCAGCCATAAGACAGATCATGCTAACTACAACGTGTCAATTGTCATGCCAGATTCTACTTGATTTATAGGTTTTGTTTACTTCTTTTTTTCTTCCTCAGGGCAGCATTTTTATCAGGTAAAATCACAATAGTAAACTTTATTTCAAGTGAAATATCTATTATATTGATCTACAGCCTTGGCAAGAAAAAAACAAAAGCTATAAAATGGAGCCAAAGTTTATTTTAGATGCTCAGTTGACACACACAGATCGCTAACTTAAACATTAACAACATTATTTGATTTGAATCATTGCGTTTGAAGTTTTGAGTTATTTTCCACAGAAAGCATCCTTTGCTTATCTTTTCTGTTTCCAAGACAAAAACACTGACAGAGTCATTGTCTGCTGAGATCTTCTTTTCCATAGAAAGTGCACCCAGACCTGTGTTTTGTGTGATTCAATGTTTGTTTTCTATCCTCTCAAACCCCAGTTGTCCAAGGAAGCTGGCCGCTCACGCTGAGCCTATTCTGATTTCTTTTTTTTTTTCTTTCTTTTGATTCCAGTGAACTGGAACAGCATAAGCAAACTGAGCTGAATCAGATTTGATTAGCTTTGACTGAGATATATGTTTTTTTCTTTTCCTGGATTAGCAAGAATAAAGATATTGCTGTAATCCTTCTATAAAATGTAGTCATGGCTCACTGTTCCTCGTTTAGCCGTGTTTCTTTCCTGGATCAAGACACGACTAGACGACTGTGGCCTTCAACTTTCTGTACTCTCTCCATTTGTCTTACCACTGAGAGAACCGCTAGCCCAGTGTTTCTGTTTCTTTTAAATGGAAGCTAGCTAAATAGCTAAATAGATGCTAGCCAAAATGTGGCTTATTAGGAATTTTGAAATATTTCATTTACAAGTGATTTACTACTTTAAGGACTCCTTCATATACATTTCCATCAAATAACTAAAAGAATATTGTAATTTGATGTTTATTTAAGATGCAACAGAAAATTTATTAAATCAGAATGTGCTTTGGGGTATTTTATATTTCATAAGCAAAATACCCCCAAGCCATAATATAGGAATCAAAATTTATGGTGTAGGTCTTAACATTTAAGAAAATCAGATATTTCAATGCACGTTTCTAGAGTGAAACTTTAAAAGCCTCAATTTAACAGGTTTTTTAAAGTCCTGTTGGTCATCATGTGTGTCATCTGCTACTTGTCAGGGCCTGACGCATTAGGGCTTTAAAGATGCCCATATGAGTTTGTGATAGTCAGTAATTGTGTACAGAGTACATCAGCATGGAAACAATATTTGTGTTGCAGGGTATGATACTAATTTGACCATTTTAATATTAGATTCAATTGTTGATTATCCTAATTTAGTTTGATTCGGTGTGTGCAAGAAATATAGTCCTTTGCCATTGGCGCCATAGTCAAGAGTCCACTAGGGGGACTCGTGCGCTCTTTACAAATAATACAAGGACAAGTAAAGGCGCACTGGTTCCGTCTGATCATTTCTCTTGTATTTCTCCCCTTTTTATAAGGTAAGAGATTAATCTTTGGAGAATGAGATGGATGAATGCCCTGTGTGTGTGAGTTTGCATGTATTTAGTTAGTTTTGTGTCGCATATTAGTTATTGTGCTTTAATGTGTTGGGCGCGAAGAGTGTTTTGCTAGCTAGTTAGCTCTGTTTCTGTTTCTGCCGTTAGCAATGTGTTCTGTTCGGCATCTAGCAGCCTGATTGTTTAATGAGAATAATTGTGATTTTATGTGTTCTGCTCTTTACAAATATACAAGGACAAGTAAAGGCACACTGGTTCCGTCTGATCATTTCTCTTGTATTTCTCCCCTTTTTATAAGGGATAACATTAGCTGCACAAGTAGACCAAGAACCGGTTTCATAAATGAAAGAAGTCAGTAGATTCAGACGTTGGTTGATAAGTAATTTAAGTAATTTGTCTGTTCCCCACAGGTTCTCCTTGCTCTTTAATTCAATCTCACATTGCAATTAAAGGTGGTATACCAGCAATCCCAACCACCCAACAGCATAAAGTGTTTCCAGGGAAGCACCTCGAGGATTTTCTCTCCATTTCACTCACAGGGAAAAAAAACAAACAAAAAAAAACGAATTCATCTTTTTGTTTCCTCCAGGATAATCCTGGCGTCTGGCTTAAGCTCTCGTCTGTGTCAGAAACATCAAGATTTACTTGCCTCGATACGCTACCAGAGCAGGAAACGCTGGAACAGATTTTTCCACCAGCCGAATCGAAGACGTGTTTCATCACTGGATTAGAAAAAAAACAGACAAACAAACAAAAACAAAAAAACAACTCACGCACCAGCGCTACTCCTTTGTCTGGCTGCGAACCGTCTTCGCTTGGCCGTCCCGTTGTGCTGTTTTAGACATGGGCAAATATACATGAGCATACATGCTCAGGCAAACATTAAGAGACCGGAGAAATATTTAGAGATTTCTGTGGGCAAAGTTAATGGAAAACTTTGTGTATTTGAGCATGCAGGGTGAAAAGGTCATTGGGGTTAAAAAAAAACAAAAAAAAAAAACGTTTATTATGAATTATTTTTTGAGTTTAAAAAGCAAACAGCTTCTGGCAAAAGTAAATCAAAAACACTCACATTCTGCTGTTTGCACTGAGATATGCTCAGAAAGAAGCACTAGCTGTTGGGATCACATAAGAAGTTGAAAGTTAGCACATTACGCAATACAAGCTCCTTAAGCCTACATTAATGCTGATCAGTTGGATTGCCTTTATGTATTTTAGTAATACATGTTAAACACACAACTGTTATCTTGAAGATTTAGAAGTCTACATAAAAAGCTGTGGCGGGCCGGAATTGGCCCCCGGGCCTCGAGTTTGACACATGCTCTAGATAATAACTGTTGTTGTCGTTTTTGTTTTATTTCGCCTGAACAAACACAACCGTAAAAGCGTTGCCATCCATAAGATAGACTTTGAGGAATCACAGCGGTCCAAAACTATGATTTCATCTGAAAGGATAAATTGTTACGCAAAGCACCACGCCGAATGACTGTAATTAAAAGTTAAAATCTTTCCGTGCATATTTCTGTCACACTTTTTTCTGCTCTGAAATTCAGGAAATCTCGAAGTTTGAGAATTAAAAAAAAACAACAACAAAAAAAAACCATTTTAAAATCTGTTATTTGATGTCGCTGCTGTAAGGATGGCATGGCAGGTGATGCAGCAGCCAGAGTAGAAGGGATTTATCACAGCTTGAGTCTATAAGCTTTGAAGTTCAGAGGCAGACTTTGGGAAGCTCTTAACCTCATGTTCCAGCGTTTTAGAAAACCAAAGCCGGGTGGGAGATTCTCACCGTTTTTCTGCAGCAGATTTTAAATTTTTTTAGCTTAGCTGAATAGTTTGTTCCTCTTAAAGGGTAATCATGAAGCGTCCAGTAAGAATCTTTAGTGATTTCACTGTGTTAGGAACACTATCATCAAGATGAATTAGGAAGAATCATTTCTAAAGCTGAGAATCAGACTTTCTTTTTTTATTCTGGGAGAGCTATCTGCTCAGAGTTTCATATCCTTACAAATATATTTCAAACTCTATTCTAAAAATGTTTATTAATCACAAAGGGAAATTAAATATTGCAACTCATGTCATCTAAATATCTTCAAAGAGTATTTGTGAATGGGTAGGAGGAATTCCTGGTAGCAGTTAGCCTCGCAACAAGACTAAACAGGCCTCTGACTGAAGAATGCTTCTGTACGAGCTGTTAGCATGATTGGAATGACATGCTAACAGCTCAATAACCAGGAAGCCAAGCAAAAGACGGCTAATCCACCTCATTTGCTTTTGCCTCTTCTCTCTATCTTTGTCCATCTCTGTCTGGCTGTATGATTGGAAAGTCGAGAGTCGTTGGAGTCTGTGACATCGTCCTTCACAATGACGTTCGATGGAAGGGATAGTTTTAACTTCTTCCTCTCTCTCTGCACTTTGCATGTGTGAAGCATGAATCCTCCTTTTCAACTCCTCTGGGATTTGAGGTCGTAGTTCAGGTATTATGTGAGCTTTTGAGATGCTAATAAGCTGCTCTCAGTTGTAAAAAAAAAAAATCCAAATACCTTGTTACCATAGTTACATGTCCAAAAGCACTAAAAGTAACAGCAAAAATCCTCCCGGCTGCACAGCGTGCAGAACCAGAGGGATTGATTTTCCCAAACATGTAACAACCGAAAAAAAGGATGAACAGACGTCTGTAAAAACACCAAATCAGAACTTGCATAACAGAGCGACTCCAACATGAGCCATGTTATTGGATTTTTAATACAATGAGACGAGGACAGTTTCAGACACAAAGCAATTTGTTTTATGTGTATGAGCCGCGGTTGTTTTTAGCTTAATGGCTACAGTGACGTGATATATTTAGAACCAACAACACATTCCCAAACTGACTCATTTGTTATTCTAATGTTGTTCTGAACTCTTGGATTTGGGAACATTTTTGCTTGCTATTTTTTTTGTTTTTTGTTTTGTTTTGGAGAAATTTGAAGATGGATTTTCCTTTCTTGACATTATGAGCACATACTCATTCAGTAGCAGTCTGCTGCATTATAAAGGCACAGCGGTCACTTAGAAAACAGTACACACTGGAACTAGAACACCTGAATGTACTGTAGTGATTTCTAATGTTATCAGTCACATCACTTGGCATTAAGTGTCCGCCATGAAAAACGTCTCTCTCTCTTTGCCCTGGTTCGGCTTAATGAGCTCATTTTTTTGTTTGTTTTTTGCTGTCTTCTATTTTTGTGCTTTTCAGCTTCAGTGAAATCACAAATTAAATTCCAGAGAGAGAGAGATGATTTTTTAATCCCCCCCCCACACTCAAAGCTGTTTCCCTTGTTTTTCAGCTGTAAGGAGCTCTCTAGTTTCATTTCTGCATTATGTAGGTCACATACTTAAAACCTAAAACGTATGTTTTTTTTTTGTTTAAAAAAAAACAAAACAAAAAAGCTAATGTGCAGTGGAAACATGTTGAGAGCACAACACTGACATCATCTAATGAGGTGAAGTTGTTGAACACCATGTGCTTCAAAACACATCCTGGCCCTCTGCTAAAAGTTTATGAGGGAAAGAGCTGCTAAGTTCTGAACCGGTCTGCAGCCATGCTTTTTCCGACAATCAGACGCATGGCACGGCTCGTATTGCTGTAGCCTCTTTAGTAAATATCAAGCTACAGTAAACACGAAATTAGGAACGTTCACATTTAAAGTTCGGTTCATAACTCGGTTTTAAAGTCAGTTTGGTGTGTTTCCATTACGGTTCAATCAGGGATAAAAAATATTGACATATTTTGATTTTATTCAGGGGTGAACATATATACATACATACATACATACATACATACATACATACATACATACATACATACATACATACATACATACATACATACATACATACATACATACATACATACATACATACATACATACATACACTTTTTTAATTTCTGAAAAGAATGTATTTTATCAAGCTTTAGAACTATAAATAATGGCTATTAAAGAACTGACTGGAGGTTTGGGTTGATTATTTTTAATGAATTAAGGATAATCCGGTATCAGCAATACCTTGGTAACTTGTGCAACATTAAAGCCACCTAAAATTAGCCAGAACTGAAATTCAGGAATGCTTGGATTTACATTGATACTTAAAAAAAATAATAAAAAAACAAAACAATGTTTACATAATTTTGAGGTTGTATCTGGGTCAGGATTTGTCAATGAATTCATTTAACATCAACTCTCAGCAGCTCCCCTGTTGAAGAAAAGCATCCCCACAGCATGATGCTGCCATGGCCATTTTTACTCTAAATAACCTCAGTGGCCTTTAAAGAACAGCTTGATTTATGCTACAACTGAATTACACACAGGTGGGTACAATTTACTAAATGGCTGTCTCTTGGAGGCAAGTACTAGCAGTGAAATTTATTTAGGGGTCTTACAGTAAAGGGGACCTTCTGATTTTTTTTCTTTGAAAAAGTTTGGAAATCAGGAGTTAGTTGTATATTCAGATAAAACAAGTTTGAAATTGTGATGTAACAAAGAATAATAATAAAAACATCAAAAACATGTATGATTATATTTGCAAGTCATTATAGAATAATAATAAATATAATATATAATGTAATACTAATAAAAAAAACATTTGTGATACTTGCAATTGATTTAAAATTCAAAATATCAGCAATTTTAAAAACTTACACTTACTTACTTTTGCTAAGAGAAAGTATTTCTGACGCCGGCTTTGTCAGAAATACTTACTTTCTGACAAAGAAAGTAAGTATTTCTTTCGTTGTGACCCCTCAGTGTCGGTGGTGATTGAGCTCCTTTTCTTTCAAGGTGATGGAGGCGTTTTGTGCTTACAGATGGTGCCTGAGGCCCACAACCAGCTCACATTATCCCCCACCAGTCATCCCCCTGTTTCACTGTCCTCAGACAGGCCTCATGCTGTCGGCATGAATTTATGTGACCCTTTTTCCGCTTGCAGTTTATTTGCTCTTCCGTCGTCTAGCAACAGAAACAACACTCTTAACTTTTCCTCCTGCCACCTCCCCTCCCCCCCACGGCCCCCTTCCTCATCGTGTTAGCGGTAGCCGAACCCCTCCGGAACAAAGCCGCAGCTGCTGTAAATACAGTGACTTGCAGAAGTATTTATACCCTTGAACCTTTTCACATCCTGTCATGTTATAATACAAAAAAAAAAAAAATTTTTTTTTTTTTTTTTGCTGGCCAACTCAAACTAAGGCATGTCCGTGAACATGAAGCCCTCAGTCAACGTCAATTCAACCAGTTGCCTTCAGAAGTCCGTAATTAATAAATAAGTCCATCTACGAGAAATCCAGATGTTCTGTGAAGGCCTCTGAGGTTTTGTTAGAGGACACGAGCGAACACACAGCATCATGGAGACCAAGGAAAACAGCAGACAGGCCAGAGAGAAAAAAATGGGATTTACAAGCTTAGAAGCAGGATTAGATCATAAAACAATATCTAAGGCTTTGAATTTGCCCCTCTTCATGTATGGAGCAAGTGAAAATGTGCAGAACATGATTGCCTCAGTCAGACGGGAACAAAATGGAACTTTCTGGCCTACATGCAAAATACTGTGTGTGGTACGTCTATGGGCAACACAAAACACAAAATCATTTTTACATGTCTTAGTTCTGCCTATTTTTGGGGACTCTTGCAACTTTAAGTTCAAATTAGCTGCTCCTGGCCACGCCCCTCTAGCCCCAACTCAATGTTTACACTCGCATATGAAAATGGCTGCAAACAGATGCGCAATTATGCAACCATACATCTTTGAAAAGCAGAAGCAGAGCCTTCTGCACAACCAACAAGATTGCAGCAAGTGGTTCCTGGATGGTAAGTCACCAGCAAAACACTCTTCTTTTCCAGCAGCCGTTGTACAGCGCATACAAAACCAGCTGACCAACCGTGCTGGAGCTCAGCTTGATGGGTCGGTCTTCACTAGGGTTGCTAGGGAACCATGGTGAAGGGTTAGCTAGGTAACAGGCTACCTGGGTAAAGCTGCCCATTACCTAGCTAGTATGCCTTCTAGGTAAAGCTAGGTATTTTCCAAAAGTTGAACATTTTTGTCTTTCTGAGCTCATAACATTTTCAACTTTTTTCCTAGAAAATATGTTAAGTTCTTTTGGAGCTTTTGTTGCTGTTTTTTTTCTAGAAAACTTTTGAAATCAATCTCAAAATTCAGAGTTTTTTTTGGTGGAAATGGGTTCCTCCTTTTGTATTTTTCAATCTACAGTGACCCTAATCATGATATATATTGTTGTAGGTTTATTTCCCAACCATCACCTGAACACACCATCCCAAAGTGAGACATATTAGTGTTAGCACATTAGCTTTAGAAGGTAGGGAGAGGCTCGTCAGAGTATGTGCTACGGTAGAGGAAACAAACGTTCAGGGCAGTACGCCGTGTAGAAGCTGGAATGGTCCAGTCAAATAAACCAAGAACATGTGGTATCACTAGAAAGCTGATGTTCACAGGTGCTCTCCATCCAATCTGATTGGCTTGCTGCTCAGGATGCTCATGTACCACTGGTAGTTCAGCGGTGGAAAATGACCGTGTAACCGCTGTATTCCAGGGGTTGTGCATTCTTCCAGACGGTGACCCCGTTTGGAGGCCAGTGACTCAGACAGACCACTCCACTAATCAGAGGGCAGCTTGTCTTGATTCAAAGCATTGCTCATCCACCCTGTTGTCTGGGAACTTATCAGCGCTCAGCTCTTCCGCCCCTTGTGCTCCCTCATCTCAGCTGAATGTTTTCTGGAGAGGAACAGTGGGATAAAAAGCCCAGTGCCTCCGGTCTGCCATTACATCATCCCAGCACACATCTGGAAACGCTGGAACCAAAGTGTGAGTGAGTGAGAGAAAAAGTGAGAGAAAGAGAGAGAGCTTGTGTGTGTGGGTGGGTGTGTGCATGTGTGTGTGTGAGAGAAAGAGAGAGAGGATGGGGAAACTGCAAGGGGCGAGTAGGGGGGCTGTGACACATCAGCAACATAGAGAAAAGGAGAGGGGGGACAAAAGCGAGCAAAATATATTATAAACATAAATCACTCTTGAGATATGAAACTAGTAATACAGACTGTAATTTAACAGTAAATATTGTGTATTTACATAAGCACAAGGCCAAAATGAGGATTAGAGTGCTAATAAAAGGACATTTCACAACAATCCAGCATATTTAACTAGTACTCAAATTTATTTATTTGAAAAGTTTCTTCTTTTTTTAAAATCTCTTTTGAAAAAAAAGTTTGAAAACATAAAAAAAAGCAAATCAGTGAAACAAGTCATGAAGCAAGACGTAGTTTCTCAGTCTCGCCACTAGAGGGAAACGGTTCACCTACAGTCTGCTCCTGTTCCACTCAGTCATTAGAGATGAGATGAGTGACAGCTTAGCAAAGCACTTCATCAAAAGCCTCTAATTGCTGTTTTTAATATGTTTTGAAGAATGAACAGCACTAATCATAAGCTGCTGCCATATTATGTTTACGGTACAATGCATACGTCAAACGAGGAGTAATCTGTTGCACATGGAGCGAGATTACATTTGCATTCGTTTCGATTTGAGAAGTCACACAGAAAAAACAAAACAAAACAAAAACTAAAATAAAGGCAAATAAAAAGAGAAACAAGCACATTGGTCAGGGCGAAGGCGTTTGCCAGATGTTTGCTCCAACATGCCTCTCGCAAACCAAAATTTGAGCCTAAACTCCAGTTTACAATTTTATGATCCACTTCCACATTTACTTGAAGAAAATTACACACCATGTGCTAAAACTTCATTCATTTATTTAAAAGAAAAAAAACAAACAAACAAATCATCTCTATTCAGCTTTTTCATCTGCCGCTCTGAGCCAGGCTCATGGCTGACTGTGGTGCCGGAAGGTTACCAGGTTGGACTTAGTGGATAGAGGAGTTATGGATTATTCATGTGGAGTGAAACTTAAGGAAACCTTTATATATATTTTTTTACTTTATTGTGCCACGACACGCTCTCTCTTCCAGCCGTGGCAGTGCAGTGTTCTCCAGCGGGTCCTGCAGAGCACAGCGGACCACAGCAAAGCAATGCTTTCCAGAGCTCTGATCCTGAACTCTGCTGCGTTAGGATACATTACCACCAAAGCCACAGTCACTGCTCCCTCAAGATCCATGTCTGTCCCCACTCTAGACCCCTCCTCCTCATCTTCTTCTTCTTCTCATGTCCCCTCCTCTTTCTTCTTCCTTTTCTTTTTTTTTGAGGGGGTATCACCGCAGCAGATCACCGCCTGACCTATGACATCAACAACAGCGGTATTTTACCCTTTGATACTCCCATTCTTTTTCGTGACCATCACCCACCTCACATGGTCACGATGCTCTCCTCAGGGAGAGAAGATGCTGGAGTAGATGTGTGTGTATGTGTGAAGGGGTTGTGGGGTATTGTGGTAAAACCAGCCAATTTCCAACCCTGAATCTGTCAAAACTAGGCCTCCACCCCCAAGGGCTTATGTTTTTTTTCTGTCTGGAAAAGTGGAAAAATTATCTGACTCACTGTGTGATAAATTCCTTTCCTATGTTGGAGGTTTCCCCAAGGAAACCATTACAGCTATGAGTTAGTGTGAGTTGCCAGCTAAATAATCGGCGAGTACGCTCTAGTAATATCAGAATATTTTTGCGATCTGCTCGACGGGGAAGAAGTTTTGTTCTGTAGCTGCTGATAGAGATTTTATTTTCTGCGCTGTTATTTAAAAAAAAAAAAAAAAAAAGAATCCATCTGAAGTTTTAGTGCAGCGGGCTTTGACACATCCCAGGTCATGCTTGGCTCCTGCTGAAGCGCTTCACCATTGTGTCATGCTGAGTTATTTTATGTTTCTTGGCTGAAAATGCATTTCATTGAATGGCACACATTGAATCACTAATGCAAAGCAAATAAGATTGGGCTATTTTTTATGTCACTTTTTTAAGCCCCACAAAAGGAATATTTTCAAGATGACACGACAAAGTCTATCGTATAGGAATCACAACAACAAGCGCGTTCTAGACACTGTTTATAACCAGCTGCGAGTTTATAAATCAACTCTGAATATCCGTAAAGACGGAGGAACAAAATAACTCCCAGCTGCAGGCTTGAGTCAGACTTGCCTTCATCTATCCTCGAAACGTCATGGTAATAAGGACCAGCAAGCTGCTTTTAATCAAACAACACAGTCTGTACCTTTGCCTTTCTACCATTCCTTGCCGTTTTTTCCACTCCTACACTCACATGGATCAAACGCAAGAAAAGAGAGAGAGAGAAAAAAATGTTTTCAAAAGATGAGGGAGACATACCCAGAGCCTTTGTGGAGTTATGTTTGATAAATGCCAAGAGCTGAACAGGACAGAGTGGTCTCCTAACACTTGTGAGCTTATGCAATCAGGTTTGGCACAAAGGCAACCATAAACCACAGTGGCGGATTTCCTGAATATTAAATAATTAGACATGCAGTTGTTATGCTTCTCCGTCAAAAACAGAAAACAAATTTTAGTCTATGAAAAAAATGGCACCAAGAGGAGCTAAATCATTTGATTTCCATTGCACGATGCTAAATTAGCAGCTAAGGCTAGCTGCTAACCCCAGCTGCTAAATAGATTTAGACACAAAAACTACTCAGTTGGTTTTGGGAAATTGTTGGCACTCTTACTGCTCAGTTGCAGCGTAATGAAAGAAGAATCTGTGACCCCTTCTGTTTGGGTCATCTCTCCATGTCTTCCAGTCGCCTCATGCATTCTCTGGCTCACATCGCAGGTTTTCTTTTGGACGTAGCTGTGTGCATTGTGATGGACATGGATGAATGTTGGATTGGCCATATGTTGGAGATCCCTTTCTCGTTGAATGAGCAACCGATCACCCACGTACAGGTTTCCGGCAAAGACAGACAGAATTTTATTCAGTGTTCCAGTGCTTCAAATGGTTCGTCATAAAAATGTGCTCTAATGATGCCTTGCCGGTATTTTCAACAAATGCGCTAAAGGCAGAATATTTTCAGATTATAAAGCCAAAAGTAAAATCGTCCAATCAGCAATGCCTCAGGTTTCTCATTGCGACCTACCTCTTTCGTTTTGTTAATATTGTTGAATGTTTGTTGTAGCTGTGCCTAGTTAATGTTGGTTGCTGTGTTTTTCAATTTGTCGTGATTTGTGGATGTGGTTTGCACTTCTGGGCCACCGTAAGGAAGATAATGAAAAAATATAATCTTGGCCTTTTTGATATATCGTTTTTTCAACAACAGCAGTACGTCAGACATTTTAGACAAGTTAGACAGTGTTTAAGTCTATGGTCTTCAACAGTGTCAACGCAAATCATATGAAATACAGAATTCAAACATTCTCACTGCGGCTCAAGAAGCTGTTGTGCAAGAAAACCTCCTCTGGTTACACGTCATATTCTGGGAAGAAGAAGAAATGAATCGATACTGCGACTCTTATGTTGCTACAGGAGAAAGCCACTGCTGCAGCTGGGTCCACTTTATAAAAATTTAGGATCTTTATTAAATAACAGTTTCAACATTGTTTGCTTTGTCTCAGCAGATATGGCTTTGCTTACAGAAAGGTAAAAGGGTCACTGGAACATCTGTTCCAGTGAACCGTTTATAGTTTAGATGTTCTCACCGCACACGCCGATCACCTTTCTTAAACGCTGCGTAGAAAATCAGGAGGCAGTCGTTATCCATCAGCACACATTCGAAGGGAACAGAATCCGTAGATTTTTATAAAATTCCGCCCCCTCTTTCAGGGACTTTTGTTTTTCCTTCACCGAACTTCTGTACTGCGCCTCCACAGATCAGTGGGACCTCTCACATCTGACCCACTCTGAGCGGCACTTTGACCGGGCCCCTCATGTGCATCACCTGCGCTGCTGGAAATTGTTGAGCGGGGAGGTGGGGGCGCATTTGGGCCGCATTTCTCGTTTCATTGGCAAAACCATGTGCTGGAAGCACATTGGTTAAACCATGAGTCAAACAGTCACTGGGACTGCCTACTATATATTCCATTGAGGGACATTAACTTTAACATTACATACACCTTTCTGAACAGGCGAGGGCGCACTTTCTCCGTCTGTAATCAGACAATAAAGCGACTTGAAACCATTCCTCCCTCCAGACCCAGGCCCCCATGGGCACGCATCTGGGCCCGGGCCCCCCATAGCTCCATGCCTGAGTCAGACGTGAGATGTGCTTCAATCGCCAGATATGCGTTGTTACGGCGAATGAAGTACGTGTACGTGTTTGCTTGACTGGGTTTACGTCTCAGAAAGACATAAAAATGGTTTGGTTCTAACAAGATACAAGGCAGTGAAAGGATTCTCTCATAACCTGCTGGTTTGGGTAAATGCCTTTCACCTCTCACACCCTCATAACCACAATGACTACTTTACTCTCAACAACCCCTTTTTCACTTGACAGCACAGACCCCATGACCCATCACTGTCCAGGATCTCACGTAAAAATACCCAAAACAAAACAAATGAGCTCTTCTCTCTTCTCTTTTTTTGATGCTCTTAGGTTTAAGTCACGGGATATCTTACTCCAGATGGCAATCTTTACAGTACTACACCTCAAATCTCTGATTCCAAGAAAACCCACTAACTCTACACACCCCTGGAGTGTGATCACCAACACATGTTCTTCTCTTGTCCTTGACAAACCCAATCAATTCTTAGCCCTATCACTGTGTAAATATATCCCCTTGTCACTGCTGTTAGCTTTTTGGTGTTTGTTTCCATTTTGTATCAGTATTCTTAACCGTTGCATTCTTGATTCCCTTTGTATTATTTTTAATGGAGATCAGTTTCTTGTTCAGATACAGTTTCCAAAGATTGTATACTCCGGTTTATGTTTCTCATCTCCCAATTAGTTCAGTTTTTAATGAGCTGAGAGAACCAAACCAAATTAACTCTGATCACCCTCCTGCAGGTTCGTAATACTTCGTGGGGTTACATCACCTCTTCTCTCTTCAGTGGCCTGTGGATAGATTATAGAACACTAATCAGTTGTCAAAGCAGGTATAATTTGGTTGACATCTTTGCACTTTTTTTTGCAAAGGGTCGCATCCAAACTCCGTGGAAAAGAACCCGAGGAAGGAACTCAGGATCTTCTTGCTGTGACGCAACAACAGGACCGACATGCAGCCGGAGCAAAACACCCAGAAGTAAATGTCTCCTTTTTGTGCCTGAAAATGTTATGAAACAAACCAAACATCAAAGCTGAGAAATGACAATAGGAGCAAAAGGGCAAGCACACTCTTTGTTATTGCCTGTATTGCCTGGGATGTTAATAATAGATCGTTTTATTCTGTAGTGAAATAAAGGTTCAGGAGAAAAGGACAAACCATTAAAACACAACAGCAACAAGCCAGTGAGACATTTCAGAAACACCATTAAAAAAATTATGCAAAACATAAAAAAAAAGTTACATCAGAAAAACAAAAACTATAACTACTTTCGGTTTAAATTATTATTTTTAGTTTTGTTATTGTGATGATTGTCTGCTTTTATTCTACACTTACATAGTCATTTAATATTGTAATTTTTTATGCTTGTGTCAGACAGCTGTTGCCTTTGTTTCTGTGAAAATATTGTGCTACTTTTTGTGTAAAATATTAAGCAGCATTGGTCCACAACATAAGTCAAAAATCACATCATGACGCTGAAAGTTAGATGGCTAAAAAAGTCTCAATATAATTTTCATTTTTCTTGTTGGTCATTTGAATGCTGGGAGTTTTTTGCAGCCATTTTCTGATTCATGAAGATGCTATTCTAAAACAGTTTGTTCTCCTGCCTTTTCTATTTAGAATAGTGGCTTAGAAGAGTGATGTCATGCTAACAGGATAAATAACAGAAAATCATAGCTTGAAGTTTCTGAAGTCTTTGAAAGATAAAGGTAAATTTTATTTTATTGGGATTTTTGGGGGTGCCAGTATACACTATATTAGTATTCACACATCCATCTGAACTCCATTCTCATTTTTTGACCACATGTTGTGAAAAGCTGCACCTTGGCGTGCGGACTGCTTCTGCAAACATCTGCAAAAGAATAGGGTTGTAGAATCGACAAATTTTATTAAATTTGTCGATTCTAAATATTCCAAAGTCAGCTGTAAGTGCAATTATAACAAAGTGGAGGTGATTGGAAATGACTACTGGGGTCAGCAGCTGCTGATGTGCAAAATGCGCCGAGGTCCCCGACTTTCAAACCCTCTAAACTTTAATTTTCCTTTCCAGATTAGCTGAAGACCAGTGTGTAGAGAGCTTGACAGAATCATCCAAGGCTTACATCACCGAGTGCAACGCAAAGAATGGGATGCAGTGGGGCAAAGTACAGTGCCAGTGGACTCTAGAGCAGAGGAGACATGTTCTCTGGGGTGACGGATCATGCCTCTCTCTATTTGGCAATCCAGCAGGGACTAGTCTCGGATTGGAATTTGCCCGGAGAGCAAGACTTGAGTGTCTGCATTGTGTTAAGTGTAGAGTTTGTTGCGAAGGTGGGATGTGGGATTGTTTTTTCAAGTCATCCATACTGCCTTAAATTCTGCCAAACGTCCCCCTTTTGACTCATTGCGTTGCTCTTCTTGCCTGTATCACGATCAGTTTCTCCAAGGTTGATCCTTCAGGTTCTGCACACTGTGTTCATCATGATTCCTTGCTACGCCTCGTCTTTTGAGAGGTACGGTCAACCGCTTTCTGAAAATGAAACGAGACGGACCCGTGGGACGCAGGGGAGAAAACGTCCTTTCCAGTAGGATTAGAGGCGCAACGGCGATCAGACTTCATCTGCATTACAGCTGTTAGTTCACCTTTAGTCAGGATTACTCAGTGTCTGTGCTTGGTGATTACTCGTGGGGTGGTGGTGGTGGTGGGGGGGGTTGGTAGACTGTTAAAACCCACAATGAGGGAAATTACTCAGTAAGCACTCTGTGACTCAGTCCTGTAGGAATTGACTTCGGTCTTGTCGTACAGTGTGCTCTCTGTTCGCTGCCCGTCTCATGACGATTCTGCAGAATCTCCAGTCTAGTGCGGAGGCGCAGAGATGTCCTACCACTAGTAAAACAAACAAGCCAGCTGCACAGACTCTGCAGATGTTTAAAGACGACAACAACAGGAGACAGCGTCCAAACCGGCCGGGCGTCTTGGTAACTGCTCAGCTGGGAGAGGAACTGCGAGCGTTCTTCAGTTTTTGGTTGGTGGGTTGGTGGGGGTGGGGGGAAGCTGGCATTTCACAAGAGCCCCTCCGTCTTCTCCTCAGCCTTTCCAGACTGACCACATCCATCTCTTTATCCTGTGTCATGTGTTTTAGTTGGCAGACATAGCTCAACTGTCTGGAATGGAAATGCTCACGTTACCGGAGTGCCACATATGTTGATATTTAAAGTCATTTCCTCGATTTTTTTGTGTGTATTTAACTATTTTTAAAGAGAAATAACCTAAAAACACACACACGCACACACACACACACACACACACGCACACACACACACACACACACACACACACACACACACACACACACACACACACACACACACACACACACACACACACGAGCTGGAAACTGTGATTCAACTGAAAATGGTCAACCCCCTCTCTTCCCAGTGCACCTCTGGAGCTCCCACTCCAAACAGCTTAGCAGAGTCAGATCAGCGTAATAAGCAGGAGAAGAAAGGGGTTAAAGGGGGGGATGAGGAACAGAAGAGGAGGTATGGTTTTTCTTGACCCGTGAGGCCGACAGAGGTGGAAAGAATGTGCTGTCCAGCCGGTGAACACGTTAACGCGAAGAGGGGAAAAAACTTCCTACAAGCAGCTTTCCCACCATCCCAAACCCCCTCACCCACAGCATACACACGGAGGGAGGGAGGGAGGGGGAGAAGAGACGGATGGAAGGAGGGCTAGAGAAAATGCAAACTGCAGAGGAACGGGAAAGCCACAGAATACGCTTGTGGTCAACCATACAAAAGAGAGAAAACATCTTCAGGATGCAATTTAAACTGAACAGACACAGGAACAGATGGAAAACAATGGCGGGTAAACAACGAAGAAATGTGGCGGAGTCAGTGGGACCTGCAGCCAGGTATATGTGCACAGCAAGCATCCTGGATGCAGCCCTTTGCCAGGATTCAAGGAGTTGTCACAATTAACAAAAAAAAAAAACAGTCCTACTTGTGACAAAGCATCTAGTCATATTTTTATGTGCAAATAAAAAAAAAATTGCTCTTCAATAAAGTTTATCATCATTCTGTAAGAAGTTTTATTCTCTTCAGCAACTAACAGATATTTTTAGAAAAAAATTGCTCGACGTAGCTGTTTGTGAAGGATGAGCAACGTTTTTGTGTAACTGTGCGCCACTTTGTATTCTCTCTCTTAAGCCGTTTTTGCACTGCAAGGAACGGAACGGAACGGTTCCACCCGTACTGCAGCCCTGTTGTGTTTGCATATACACTGAGGGCGCCATCGTAGCTGTACCTGACGCCATTATTTTTGAAACAACAATGGTTTGGATGTAGCGGCCGAAGCCTTTTCCTCAGAGATGCGGCAGAAAACTTTCTCTTTCTTCATTGACCGATCTAGCTCATTCTGTACTCGTTCATCAGCGACTAAGCGGAGGAAAAAATTTACCTCATCATTAGACCAGGTGATTGCACTATATTGAGACGAATCCATTGCTAATTAAAACTAATAATAAAAATATTGAAAAGAGCAGTCTTTACAAAATACAGTTTAGTGAGAGCCAGCTGTCAACGGAAAATCAATGTCCGACTCCATAACAACCAGCGGCCAATCAGCTACTGATTCTAAGCAGAACCGCTTGGCTGGCCCGATTGGAACCACAGCTCTTATGGTTCCAAGCATAGACATAATATAAGAGTAGACCCCGCATTGGCTGCTCCGGCGCAGGAAATACGGCGGCCATCTTGGAGCGGTACTCCCTCCTACTTTGCTCAACCAAAACAGCAGAAGATGCCTCAGCACTGAGGGATATTGTTGTTTGGATCGATGGACTATTGATGTGAGGGCTCCACAGACAACATTTCACAAGTAAGATGGACATAATATCGTGTATATTTTGTGATTAGAATATTACTTTACTGTATTTATGTCCACCTGCGAGATACCAGCTAATAATAGCTACAGTGCTTTGTGTAATACCCCCGCTATGAAGGCTAACTGAGATTCCGTAAATCTAAAAAAATTAATTATTCTCTAACATTGACTTAGATTATCTGACACAAGAGCCTACATTAGAAATGAAACAATGTAACATATATTATAGAACTTAAATTATGTGTTATAACATTCACTAGCAAAGTTTACACAGGTGGTAAAGACTATACGTAATTCTTTCACTGTCAAAAGTAAAATACCTCCCAAATCTTCTGTTATTGTTTTGAAGGTTTCCCAAAGACACGATGTGAGGAAGAAGAGGGAGATATCTTAAAAGAGAGACGGATTCACTGCAACACGGATGAATCTCACATAGGATTTTGGACTCAATCTCAGCTGCTGAATCTCTCTGAAGCTAGAACTCGTCGGCTGGAAAACATATACATATATCTATATGTATGTATGTATATACAACATGTATCCAATATATATTATTCAGTATTAATCATTTATTTGTGTCATTATTAATCATTATTTGTTTGTGTTTGTATAGTTATATAAATATGTATTGATATTACTAATTAATTTATTAAATAAATTATGAACGGCTGTGGGCTTCTTAATATGCTCATCATACATCAATATCAGAATATTCCATTCCTATTCTATTGTTATAGCCACTAAGCATATTTAAATATGCTGAACTATGTATTAAAAACATACTTAAATAATACAATTGTTTATAAATGTAGCTTTGATAGATGTTTGAATATGGTTTCCAGTAACAAAAAAGCGTGTTATGATCGATTAAATGCGCTGATACGTCATTGTGCCTGCTAAACACATAACGCTGAGTGGAGTGGTGAACGGCTCCAAGATGGCCGCCCTAAATCTTGTCAGCGACAATTGGCGAGAGCGGTCCATGAGGCGTCTATGCTTATATTATGTCTATGGTTCCAAGGGGCCGGGTGGAACCGGTCGGAAGTTCTAATGCAAACACGGTCGGCCCTACTTTGAAACCGTTCCGTTCCTTGCAGTGCGAAAACGGCTTAAAATTACAAAAAAGACATTAAAAAAATAATAATCAGAGAAAGTTTTAATCTGTAGTATTGTTCTAAACAGCAACAGAAAGTAAATTTTTTCTAGTGTCCTCTAGTAATCAGCCTAATATAAGATCCAACAGAGGAATTTTGCAATTTTTCCTAATTTAACTGCCTGCTTCTGCTTCAACACGTCTGTTGGATATTATCAGAACTTTGATTCAGCAACTTCGGGATTTTACTCTTTTTTTTAAATCACTTTTTAATAATGTTTTCAAAGTCTGATTACGCATAACTGGCATGCAAAGGCCCCCATTCTCCCTTTAGCCTAGCTTGTGTTAAACCTGATCACATGAGGCTTCCTGTAGCTTCTTCAGCCCATTGAGCTAAATCTTGACCGCCAGGTGCCTGCCATAAGCTCCTCTCATATTTGGTTTCTCTTAATCCATTGACATATCGGTCAATCGTTGTTTCTTCTGTGTGGAAAACCCTGTTTACTAAAAAGCAACCTTTACTTGCATCCTACTTGCACCAAGTCCCTTGACAAATCTTTGGGTCCCTAACAAGTAGTGATGGGTCCAGCAACACCGATGCGTCGGAGCATTTGTCAAGCCCATAGACCAAAACCTGTGTCGGTGCGCATATTGGTTTCAGCAAGTCACGTGACCAATACAGGAACTGTTTCGAAATGACATCAACACGCCAAACTGTGTTTATAAGGAAGCGAATCTGTCAATCTGTTAAATGCATTTGCGAAACGAATTCTTGGTCTTTTACAGCGTCAACTATGGAGCAGCCTCAAAGGAAAGGTTTCCGCAGTGTGGGACCATTTTGATCTTAGATTAGAAAATAAATTTTTCATTTTTGTTGTTTCATCCGGTTCTTGTCAGTTTCTACTTGATCTATCTGAATCCAAATTCAGCTGAAATTGACTCTTAGTTTACCGCATGATTGGTAAAAACAGTCTCCGCCTTTCTTCTCTACCCGAGTGCCAATAAAGTTACGGTTAATACGGCCAATAAAGTTACAATGAAGTTATTTAATACAGATTGGCCATTCAGGAGATGGAAACTGAAATTTTGAAAGCCAGCTGGAAAAAAACTGTGGCCAGAGGCTCGCTTGACGAGATCCATCGCTCTGCCATAGATACGTGAATCTCGCGGGGCAGGTTGGAGGAGACGCTTTAATGACATAACTCTGGATCACATTAATGCCCGATTGATGCACACGCACATGTGCTGATCTGAAAACAGGCTTTCTTCTTTGGTTTCAATGTAGAGTATTTAATTATGCTGTTTAATAATTGTTAAAACTAAAGGTAACTACTTCACAGATTTTGCTTATCGCGGGTTATTTTCGGAACGCAACCCCTAAGAAAAACAAGGGTTCGCTGTAAACGTGTTTACTTATTTTTTTCTACAGCAGGAGAAGTTTTGTCAAAAAAGTGTAACAGCCTAAATTTCAAAATGTTGTAAAACCTTTTTTTTTAAATAAAAATTTGTGGGAAAAAAAACAGTCCATGCATCCTCATTCCAAAGACATTCACTTAAATTTTCACTTTATGGTACATGTTCACATTATTTATTGACTGTACATAAAATATATTTTAAATTTAACTGAAGATATGACATAACACAATATATAGTATTTAATAAAATACAAAGACTTAAATCTTATTGTATAGACTTGGTCATCAAATCACTACGTTGCCTGAAGGAATTTTTAATGTCCAGCAGGTGTCAGTATTGAGTGACACAGTATCGACACAGTTTTGCTATGTGTTGAAATGATACATGACACCTCATCTACCCATCACTGCTAACAAGGATCCATTTGTTCCACAATTTTTAATAACACATCTTGATATGTGCTGATGCAATCCAAACTCTCAAGTAAATGATTTATATCCCCTTTTAAACTTGAAACAGTGGGTCATATTTACTACAAAATAAAACTTAACTGACTTTAATGGCCAAAAAGTTTTGTTGTATTGTTGTATTGCTTGGACAGACAGAAGTTAAGGTTGGTTTGTTGGCTAGTTGGTTGGTTTGTTGGCTAGTTGGTTGGTTGGTTGGAGGCAGTTTACATGGAACAAGCCCACACATGTTTCCCTCCTTCCTGGTTCTGGCCTTGTCCAGTACCTTTCATCACCTCCATTTGGAACTTTGGGTTCCTAATGGAGCCAACATTCTCCCTTCTTTCCATAATTTGGGACGACTTCCCAGTAGAGCTCGGATCCAACATGTCTGCCAGGAGTTCTGTTGGAAGCATGGTGTTCAACAGAGGCCGAAGGGAGGAAGCCCAGGGAGGCTCTGGGGAGGGGTCAGAAGGGTCCAGCCTGCCCATGATACGGCTTCTTTTGCCTGGGATGACTCAATTCCAAAGTATCTCTTCTTAGGAAAACATTCATATCAGTGCTCTCCCTGAGACTTCCTTGATTTGAACGCATTCGCTCCTAACCATGTTTCTACTGGTCGTTATGTTTCTGAATCCCGTTAACATGTTCCCCCCATTAGTGTGTGAGAGCATTAACTTGAGTTGACGTGTTTTAATGTTCTTAGGTGTGTTGATAGCAGAGGGGAGAGTGTTGTAATATCTTTAGCAGATTGTGGACTCTGTAAACAGAGCCTCTCAGCCCTCTGTGTTGCCAACACCAGAACCTCACACCACACAGCTCCCCATCCCCCCCGGTGACTCCCACCACAACCATCCCCACCTCCTCATTTACAATCCATCTTTTTTCTTATTTCCAGTCTGCTGGCGGAAAATCTGAACTTCAGAACTGCGGAGGTCTTCCACAGTAATTTACACTGAACGTTATTGTACAAATAAGGTTCTGTGTACCTTGCAAAACCACTCATTCCTATTGAACTCAGATTTTGGTCTAGTTATTTTTATGTCATGTACGAACACAAATTAGTGCAGATTTTTAACAGCAAAGGAAAAGTACATAAAGGTTTTTAAAATTTTGTCCAATAAGAAAGTCCTGCTCTTTTAATCTGATACCAATAAATAAAAAGTGGTGTCCCCAAATGGACTTCAGAAGTCACCTAGAAAAACGACACGGGGAACACCTGTGTGTAACGTAATCAATATAAATACAGCTGTTTCCTGTATTTATATTGATTACGTACAGTTCATTAGGGAACATAAGTGAACAGCAGATGAAGTCGGACAACCAAACCCAACATTTCATTTGACACTGTTGTTCAGTTCATCTTCTAAGATTTGAAAGTGTGGAATACTTGTAAACTTACCAAGACGTGAATCTCCGTCTACAGTAAAAGCAACAAGCATCAGTCAGAAAATATGCAAAGAAACTCACACTCTGGAGGAACTGCCCAGGTAGGAGCATCTACTCCAGTTCCACTTTACGACAAGCCAAGAGACAGAAAACATGTGAACACACCGACCCTTTTCTTAAACTGGACAAAAATCCCATTAGGGGTTGAAAACAACTTAACACTTGGGTAGACCCTCAGCTTCTAGCTAGATGATAACAGTAAACTTAAAGCTATAGCTGCAAAGGCTCCATCAAAGTTCAGATCTAAATCGAGTCGGTAATCTCTGGTAAGACTCGCTGTTGATGATTGCAGATGTTCATAATGTAATTCGTACCGAACTTGACCTTCTTTGCCAAATAATATCGGGCAACGATTTCAGTCTCTACACGACCAAAGCTGGTAGAGATATGCACCTAAAGACTTGCAGATAAGACTTCCATATAAAGTCACTTGCAGACGGCGACGCAAAAGTGCCCCTACAAAATATTGACTCCAGGGCTTGCAATGCATGTTGGAACATCATAAAAAGCACAACGCATAAAACAGCGGTTTCGTTCCGATGCCTAGACAGCTACCGCATCCAAAACCTTGTTCCGAAACCCAAAGTTTATTTTGATTTTCTATGGAAGAAAGCAGAATATTTTCTTACGTTGACCCATAATGCGGATCTGTTTTCTTTCCATTCCTTTTAGCGGAGCACAAGAAATATTGACATTGGCTTGCTTGCCCTTTCTGTCTTTGAGGTAATTAGCTGTTCTCCCTTTTAATAATATCCCGACATGAAGTGTGGCCTCCACTGTGAACAGCTTACTAAGCTTTTATGGGAGGCTCTTTGCACACTCTGTTAATTTATGACAAGTGCTCAGTGGAATAACAGAGTCCAAGACGAGCTGACATTTCTCCCGCTACAGAGTCCGGCATCGAGCCCAAACATTGAGATAAATACTGGCTCAGTTGCACCGATAGGAGTCCAGCCGTACAGGGATTGTCAGAAGAGTTCTTCCCTTCAAGCTTGCAAATAGTTATGGCCATTTTCTGCCGTGCGCTAAACCGGTGCTGACATAAATAAGCAATAAAAATCCTGTTCTCACTGTGATTGGTTGAAGAGAGGAGACCCGACCCAGGAAGCTGTGATAGACAGGCATAGATGTGGACGTATTTTTACACGCTTTTGCAACTCTGAAAGGTCGTTTTCTTCATCACAGTGATAGATGTGATCGGGGAAGCCGAAACAGTACATCCGAGTTCTAAAATAATCCCTGCTCTCAATCACTTGGTTTGGCCTCTGCCAAGTGGTTTTTTTGATAATGTAGCCCCGAATCAGCGTCAGTGGAATTTTGATGTAATAACATTTATTAAATCAGTTCCTGCTTTTGTGTGTGGGAGGACAAAGTGGATATTAACTTAACTCTGCCTTAAGGCTACTTCAGAAATAGAGGATTTAATATTTTTTTAAATGTCTGCTCACTGATCTGATGGAACAGATATGTTTTTTTTGTGTTTTGTTTTAGCTGCTGTGCAGCTGTCTAAAGTTAACTACAACATGAAATAAGTTACGTGTGGGTTCTGCTTTACTTTTATTTTACCTGTGCAACAGCAATAACTCTGTTCATGAATGGATCTGAGGCATCCACTATAATCACATATAGTGTTTTGTAAAATTATTTTCTTTGCAAAATTATGTTCTCTGATTTTATTGATATTTAGTTAATGCACAACCACAAACCTGATAACTAAAAATGCTTGGTGTGTCATAGTGAACCTCTCATTTCCCTCTTTCCATATAAAGTCATAACAATATACTCAGGTTTGGCTAAATATAACCAAGTTTTGATACAAAATAGCATTTTTATGATGTGGAATATGTGTATTTGCATGTTTAATACATGCTAGATAGATCAATTTTACACAGCAAATTTCTATTCATATCAGCCACTATGTTAGATTGACATTCATCCATTCACACTCAGTAATCTACACACATCTTTGGAGTTGTGTAAAGCTGGCAAAGACTTCCCCAGACAAAGGGCATGCGGTGGCTGAAGAGAAAATTTGAGTTTATTACACAAGATTGACTTTTTACTGTTCTTCAAACAGCCTGGCGTAGTTTCTCCAACCTATACTTTTCCCAGTCTTTGTAACTTTTATATCATAAATGCAATGCACACAGTCTTGGCACTGCCACGGAAGCTCACATCTATGGTCTTCTTTATATCTGCCGCTTGAGGGAAAAGCTGGGAAAATTAATGGCGTTCCTGATTTGACTGCTTTGGAAAGTCCATCCAGTAGCCGGTTCAGTAGCATTCGGTCCAGGTGTTTCAGCCTACCGAGCTGCATTTATTTTCTTTCAAATATTTTAAATCGACGTTAAAAATTCTGAAAATAGGTGAATTTACAAGTGCTGTATTTTATTGTAGCTCTCTTCCCCAACGTCAAATTGTTTGCATTTTCTAGCTGGTATTCTTGTCTTTTTTTAATTTATTTTTTTATTTTGCAAGGCTTCATCTATTTTTTCACCAACTTTGCTCAACAACTGCCCTCAACATGATGCTGTTCCCACCGTGTTTCACACAGAGATAAGCATGTTCAATAGGTCCTAATTAAATCATTAAATTGCAGTGGCCTCTTACTGCAATTAAATGTCACTACAAATCAAGGTTTGTAGTGAACTGCATGCAGACCTTCTTTCAAAAACGTTTTTCTCGTCAAAGGTTCTGGTCCTGGCCTGTTGACCTTTGTTGTGTGTCTTCCTCTGTCTCTCACAACACACTTTTGTGTTCACGAAAGCCACTTGTGTAAAAAAAATAAAAAAAATAAAAAAATCTTCAACTTAGCTTCCAGTTAACATTAACATATTTGTACCTGAGGGTTGCTCCTCCTCTGAAGTAAGTCCAGGAATCTTGTCATCTCTGATTAATGATTTCCTTAATTTTCCAACTGTATTCCTACTGAGATTAGATTACACAAAGAAATGCAAACCTTTCTACTTCTGTATATTACAATGATTTGGTTTCACCAGGTTTTAACAAGGCTTGTCAGAGTTAAGTTGGTGGGATACAGATGCATATTTCCAATGATAATTTAAACTACTTTGCCTTTTGTTGATCATAAAAGTTCTGGAAATGTCATGAAGGTTTGCATTTATTCTAGAAATACACAATATATCGGCAACGACATTGGTATCGGATGGCATGTTAACATGTTAATATTGGTCTGATAAATAAAACTGAAGTGATAACTACCGATTTATTCCCATTTTGTTGCCATTTGCTCAATATCGTATATCGGCACAAATTTATTCAGCAACAAAATCTGTAAACATTCTAGGGGTGCAAATACTTTTGCAAGGCCCTGGAGCTCCATCTCTACAACAAGAGCCTAACTAATCAGAGCTAAAGATCATTTCCTGGAGCTGGGAAAAGTTGAGGGTGAGGGCACAACATGCCCGGAACTACCCACATCACACAAATATGAAACCACAATATACACCACACGTCGTTAGATGGGCAAATTAGATCTAAAGGGAATTTCAGATTTTTGCCAGCTTCAGTAAACAGGAATGAACTTTGGGATTCCACCCAAACATCCACGTCAGCGCAGCGTGAATCCTCCGCCACATTAAAATTACACTCATTCCAAGACATCTTTTAATAGCACTCGTGAAGAGCCGCTCACATCATTTTCTCAACGCTCGGTCGGACCCACCTTGAGAGAAAACCGGGGTTTCCATAAATCAAGCTTAATTTGATATCACCTGACACCTAAATTGAGCGTGAGCCATCTCGAGACGCTGTTCCAAGCGAAAACAGGCAGCGTCCTGGCCGCATTCATTCTGCAAGGACCACAGCTCCAAGACGGTGTTAAAGGAGAGCAAACACCAGAGCGATGATTGAGAGTCTTGCTTGATTCTAGGTGCTAAAAGTAGTTCAGTCAACCTCACACAATGACAGCGGTTGGTCATCATTTGCACAAAAAAAAAAAAAAAAACTCTCACGGCAGGGTTATGTCAGGCTCAAACTGTGGTGTCTGGCAAAAGTAATTGTGAAGCAGTTTTCAAGTTTTTTATTTCATGTTTCTCAAGCTTTTCTTTTGTGAAAGAATTAAATATCTGAAGCCCCACAAGTACAATTCTTCTGCAGTTTGTCTCTTCCAGCTTCATGTAGTAATGTGTATTTTGATGGCGGATCCAAATGAAGAGAGGCAGCAGCAGTTGAAAAAAAGAAAGAAAAAAGATGAACAAAAACTATCACAGGGAATAACAGGGATCCAGAGCAGATCAAAAACAGGAATACAGGTGCAAAATGTAAGAGGACTCTCAACGGGACAGTAAACAGGATATAATGGGATTTGAGAGGAACCAGCAAAGAGTGTGAGTAGGTGAAGGGTTTAAATACTTTTAGATGAATGCTGGAACAAAAGACCTATACTGATTAGTTGAAAGTGTGAGGAGACAGAAAGTATCACAGGGGGTGAGGGAGTAACAAGGATAAACTACACACAAGGAACAAATCAACATAATAAACTAGAATCACTAAAAAGAACTAAGAAGCACCTTTTTCCCGAATATGTGATCAAAATGTACGTCTTTGCTCAACAACAGAGTAAAATTATCACTTAAAGTATCACTATAAACATTTCTCAATCACTGTTTAATCAAGTACAATTATTAGCCCCCAATAATCTTAGCATTTCCCATGATTCAGGATGTTCAGTGTGTTATTAGATGTGAAAAATTCTATTATTTTCAGCCGTAGTAGTACTTTTTTTATTGGAGGAATTCTTGAGAAAATCACGACAAACCCTGTGAAATACAGATGTTTACATTTCTCCCTGGGACGGATGCGTCTGTTTTCTATCCCACAGACAAGAGTCGTCCTCCTTTTTTGGCAAAAACCCACCCAGTCAGACTGTATATTTAGGAGACCAACCTTAAACCTCAGTCAGACTTTATCAGACATTTTGATTGAATATATCAACCTTTATATATCATATCCCCTCACGTTCCCCTAATCACCCCTTTGCTGTGATTGGTTTAAACGATGCTGACTGTAAGGTTTTGCATCATGGTCAGCTTAAATGACAATGCTGACATCCAAGATGGAAGGGAAACCAGCCTCCTCGATGGGAGGGGAGAGAAGGCAGGAGCAGAGCTATTACAAAACAGAGGTGAGAAAAAGGAGGAAGGGGAATATGTTTTAGTGGTGGTGGTGGTGGGGGACCGGGGTACATGGAGGAGCATGAGGGAGTGAGGGAGCGGAGGACGAAGAAAAAAAAAGAGAGACAGAAGGTTAAGATTTGGGAACTGTGAGAAAGTGAGCAGGCGGAGCAGAGTGATGCAAAAGGGTGGGATGGAATTTGCTCAAAAGTAGGAGCCAAGGCAAATGTGCAGCTGTCAAGGACTTTTGTTCTCTTTAAAAAACATATTCCTGTCTGCGCCGAGCTTGTTTCAGTACACAAGAATAAGAGCTGTAGGTGTAAACATGCGAGAAAAACCGTTTCTTCTTTAGAATGCTGCGAGACCAGAGCTAAACCAGACGCAGGGAACATAAGGGAAGATCAGCGCGTTTTTGGTCACACATGGAACAAACTAGTGGTGGAGAGAAACAGAGAAGGGTGGGGGGGAACGAAGGGGGTTTGCGGGGAGATTTATGCACTCAGTCAAAAGTGAAGAGATCCACACAACAGAGGAGAAAACGACAGGAAAAAACAGGAAGAATTGATCGTTTTTTCCTCAGTGCACCATGTATCCCTCAGCCTCCCTGTGGACCCGCAGCTGAGCGCATGTCAGCGCACCAGAGCGCATATGTTTCTACTATTACATGATAGGCTGTGGGGAAATATAGGAAAACCGTATGTGTGTGTGCATTGGGAGGGGAAAAAGGGGAGGAGTAATATTGCCTTTTCCAACAATCAGCTCCACCTTCCTTTGCCTGGAGATTTGCAGCCGGAGCTCAGGGATCTCGCCTCGAACTCACCTTACCTTCCCCGCTCTCTGCTACCTCTTTTCGCCTAAAGCAACGACAAGACCCCGGAATTAGCCAGACCCGAACGGGAGCAACTCCCCCCTCTTCATGCTTAGGATAACAACGGCTTTCTTTTCTCAAATTAACTTTCTTTTTTTTTTGTAAGATTCAAAATAGGCTTGAACACTTACTAAACCGTGTTTCTTTTTTTTCCTTCTTCTTCTTCTTTTTTAGCCAAAAGCTGTTTAACTAAGAATACTTTGAACACAAGAAAGTACTGTTGGTAACCAATTAAAAGAGAATTTGTTAAAGTTAACCTATCCATCCCATGTCTTTCACATATCCCATAACGGGTTGTAAAGTTGAAAGTTTTTGAAGGGAAATCCCTGAGTCCCCGTGCTCAGTGACACTCTCCAGCTGCTCATGAGGAAATTCAAGTTGTTCCCAGGCCAGAAGCAATATACGAGTGGGGGGAACTTCTTTTTGAGCAGGGAAACATGCAAGTTCCACACAAACAAAGGACGCTGCCTCTTATTCAAACTAGTTGAATAAGAGGCAGCGTACGATTCTTGAATTTCTGCAATCGACTCTCTTGTCGATGCAGGAAAAGCGTTTCTACAAACAGGTCCCACAGGAGCTAAAGTCCTAAAAGCAGTCTTATGTTGTGACTCATAACTTGAGCTTTGGTTTTATAATTTGATCTATTAGTTGCCATGAAACCATTCAATGTTTGACAACATTCGACTTTGTTACGAGAAAACTAGACAGAATACTAGAGCGAAGACACCGATGTAAGAAAAGCATTGTCTGCAGGTGAAAAAATAAAGTCAACATAATCTCACTCACTTTAAAATAACATTACATCAATTTCTAGGTTGCCCGGACGATGGTCACCCTTCTCCATTTGCGCACAGCATGTTTGTGGAGAACGTGGTGCTAAATGATCTGCAGATGACTTGATTATCAGGTTGGTAGGTAGACAGGTGAGTCAAACTTTATTAACAAACCAGCGTTCTGACAACTATCCTAGCATGCACCGCGCGCTTCTTCTTCTACTGGCGAAAATGAAGTTGGCGGCTGCTTACTGTAGTTGCTAGACCTGTTGTGGCCGCACTGTTGGCTTTTGAGGAAATACTGTACTTTGTGGTAACACGACACCAAAATTTGAATAATTTGACTTTTTTTTTTTTGTCGCCCAAGCACATCTCAGCTGTTGTTATACTTAAAGCTTGAAATGAACAAAAAGTTAACATAATTAACCTTGGGGGATGAAGCTCGTATTTTACCTGTTGACTGATTGAGTCAAGCGCCAGGACGCCATGATACGGTAGATTACCTTTTGCGACTCTATCGCTAATTCTTAAAAAAAAGACATCCTCAGCATTCTCAGCTGTTTACCTTTCTCATGGTTTCTGTGGGCAAAATCATTAGCAGCAGCTGATTTTGTTCCCGAGCTTCATCTTAACATGCTTTCATGCTTCAGTGGCTCAGAGGCATGGAAGAGGGAAACATGTTGTTACATCAGCTAAAAGGCTTGTCAAGAAAACTCTGTGTGGGAATGAATGGAGATAAGAAAAAGGATAAAGTTGAAAATTGTGAGAGAGGGTGGTGGAAATCTGTAGGTTTAGTAATTATTTGGGAACTGGAGTTTATTAGTGCATCCATGAGTATAAAATTTTGGTATTAGAAATGTCGTTAGATCAAAACATAAGGAAACTCCTCAGGTATTTATTTGTGGCGACAAGGCTTTTAGTAAATCTCGAACATTTATATCCCTTCATATGGTGCCGTGTCTATAAGAAAACTGCATTTGTGGTTTGAGCTGCGGAGTTGAGTATGTGGGTTGTACCCATTTAAAAAAAAAAAAAAACCTTGCATAATCTTCTCTGCCAATGTCAAATAGCTTTACTTGGCTTTGACTCTTGTTTTGTGTCTTCAAAGGATTGGATGTTTGAGGTTAAAGGGTTTTATTTAAGGAACCGGGGGAATGAGTGGGAAAATCGTACACAAACACAACAGCCTGGTACTTCTTCCTCGTGCCGGCTACGAGCTTGGTCAGACTCTGCTCAGGGACGCTTCGCATCCGTCAACCAGCGTTTTATTAGAAGTCAGTCAATGAGGTTATTTTGGACACTCCGGCACAAACAGTACAGCAAAGCTAATACTATAAGTGTTCAGTGTGGTTGAGGTCAGAACTCCAGGCGGGTTTTTCCGTTTTATAGAGGTCATCTCTCCCTCTGTGGGTCGGACATCGATGTCCTGGACGACGGAGTTGGGTTTTTAGGAGTGGAGATGTGGGATTACTTCTGGCTGACGATGGTGATGAGCCTTGTTTTTCCAGTGAAGGAGATTTCACATGACATCAACACACTGCCTCCACCAAAAGCTATTTGGCATTAACACCGAGGATTAGTGACAGAATAACATCTAAAAGCCAAGAAGCAGCGCAGCGAAGCTGGATAAAAATGCAGAAATGTTCTTTGTGTTGTGTTTCTGAGGGTAGTATTGGCAGATACTAGGAAGACAAAGTAAGAGGACACTTTGAGGCACTTAGTTGACTCATTGCGGCGTGATATCATGAGTTCCAGCTCCTCGCCTCCATCTCCATTTGGTTTGCAAAAGAGCTGCGTTGCTTTATCAAAGTCTGCAACTCATTGAAAGTCTATGGAATGAAATTAAGGACAAAACTAGGCTGGTAGAAAGTTATCCAGTGTGGATACATCAGTGACTAGCAAAGTTGTGGGTGTCTTCAGATTATGGTTGCATGCGCCCCCCCCTTTTTTTTCTTTTACCATAAACTACCCCCTGATAAGAGCAAACGAAGATGATTGGTGTTTGTTATTTGGTAAAACAAGGTATAAGATTGACACTTAACTCATCTTCAAACAAGCTAGTTGTCAATGAAACAGTCGCAGTTGCAGTCATTCCCTGGTTTCTGCCAGCTTGCAATTGTGCATGGAAGTAGGGAAAGTAGAATGGCCCAGTCAAAGTCCTGCATTTAGTTGAGAATGCATGGGAAATTACTTAAACGTGTGGAGCAGACGTACAGATGTAAATCGATTCAAGCGGTGATGAATTAGCCTCATTGCTATGCTAAAAGCCAGCCAGAGAGCTAGCACTAAAGATGCACATCTGTTTCCCTAATGTCTATCGAAACAAGTTTGCTGCTCTTCTTTATACCAGCATTGGTAAGAGCATTCCTGATCATTTGCCACATTTTTATGGCATTGAGCTGTAAATCCAGCAGAGGCTGTGACTATCACATATGCTGTTCCGACTACACTCGCACTGATCACTTACTCTGTGTCAGAGAGATAAATTTGGAATCAATTTTTTAGAGTTGGGTTACGTCCGATTGAGACAGGTCATCTGGCAGAGGCAAAAGGTCTGCCCAAAGTTACCTCATGAGATTTACAAGCTAATAATAACGGGGGAGGGAGGTAAAAAAAATCCTTCTCTTGAGGATTCTCTCTCTCTCAGTTTCTCTTTCTGTATGGTTAGGGAAGCACGGGGCAGAAAACGGGGAGGATATGATCCATGACCATTATGATGGATGTAGGAAATGATTCAAACTCCCCTCTTCTCTCTGTGCTCTTTAGTTCTGTTCTGCATCCAGGAAGCCTCCTTTAAAATTCCTCTGGAATTTGGGGTCATGGTTCAGGTATTATTTGAGCTTCTCAGATGCTAATTGGCTTCTCCCGGTTGCAAAAAACGACACCCTGTTGCCTTGGTTGCGCATCACCTTTAATACTGTAGAATACATAATTTGATGTCCAGCTCAGACAAATAGTTTGAACACAGTGAAAGATTATTTTTGATTTGATTTTGTTGACAAGTTATAAAAACGCATTAACTGTGGGAAGTGAAAGTTATGTTTTGGTAAGTGTTTGAGTCTAGATCTTTGGTTGTAGATCTAGGAAGACAAAAAAAAAGTAGGAATGAAGGTGATTATGATGAACATTTATAATCTTTCAAAGTTTCAGTCAGGGGATGCTGCGTAAATAAACAGCTTTTATTAAACCAATCGAAATTAAAATGCTTTAAAAGTGAGGGCAAATGAAAACGTCCTTCAACTGGGATCCATTAACCATCGCAGTTTTCAATTAGATTTTGCTTTCCTTTGTGGCACTAAGGCAGGAAGAGAGTTATTGAGAGCAGCTTTTAGTGGGATATCGAGAATAGGAAAGAAGTCGCTGTTGTTCTTAAGCTGCGAGAAAGAAAGAACATCAACTTTCTTTCTGCACGCATCTTAAATTTGTTTGATTTAAGATGTATGCATGCACAAAGGTTTTGGGTTCAACTTCAACATTTACTGGTCATTTTCTTAAAAAGACAACTCATTTAGCTTGGTTGTTTATACATGTTTTACAAAATGCTCTGTATTTGTGAAATAGATGTTAATAATAGATAGAAGGAGCACTCAATAATTTACACCACGCTGTTATTGAATTCAATATTTACTGAGTTTGAAATTAAGTATGAAAAAAGGAAGTAATCTTTATTGTACTAAGACAGTAGTTTGGTTGGGTTATGACTGTGAAAAAGCTGTTTTTGGATTTAAAAACAAAACTAAGCTTTTATTCTTAAAACCTTGAACGGGAATACCAAATGTTGGAATATCTGTGATGCTTAATAGGAATTTTGTTTTACTCCTCATTAACACAACAAAACTTTCTTTCCATTTTGTGAAAATGACAGATTCACAGCCTCAGAGGAGGGTGTGAAACTTACCAAAGTTTAAGTTGTTCTTAAACTTCATGACAGGTAGCAACACAGTAAATACAATGGTTTCTACATTCAACCATCTAGACTTGAATTTTAAACCATTCATATCTCAATAGAACTCGAATTCCAGTTTTCTGTCATGTAAAGAAAATACAAAAAAGCATCCATAAGAAGTCTTGGATATGTTTTTTGTTGTTGTTTTACTCAGTGGTTGAAATTCCCAAATTTGAATTTGGAACAATTATAAGAAACCTCCCAAGAAATCAGCAATCAGAGATTTCCGACCAGCTCTGGCCTCAAAATTCAGATTTGTGCTTAAACAATATTGTGATCATAATGATATGCATTTGTATCCGATTAATTGTTTCAATTAAAGTCTTGTCACTTAGTTTTTTAATTTTGTTTTTGGTGTATAATTCTGTTTTGTTCATGTGACTTTATTACTGAATTCAAATGGAAACAAAAAGTGACTGTTGAGGAAAAAATTAGAAATTTGTTTCAATCGTGTTTTACAAATAATTATACTTAACCTAACATGACATGAATATGAACTTAAAAGCAGGACAGCAACCTTTATAACAGCTTTAGAACATATTAAAGACCTGAAAATACCTTTAAATAACAAAAAATGTGATAAAAGGAGTTTGTTAACATACTGTAGATGATTTATCCAGTAAAAGACAGATCTAGTTTTTGGCTTTCAATCTGCCAGTGTGTTTAACATCCAGTAACCCCACTGCCAAGTTTTCTTGCCTCACTAATCTGAGGTTTGACATGCTGATGAAAAGTTGGACAGGAAGGTTCCTCAGCTGGGTTTAGCCTGGGACTCCTAGAGGTAGTGGTGGAAAAGAAGAATTCAAGAGAACCGAGTGCCACAATAGACTCGGTGACCTCGTTCTTTCTTCTGTCGGTGTAATGAAGATCATCAGGTTCCAGGTTGATTCCACTGAGCATCGCCATGTGTTGCTTGACGGACAGCACATTTGCCGCAAAGCATAACTAGTTTTGTGTCTATTTATAACAAGTCAGGGCCTTGCGGTATTGCAATTAAATGTGCTCTTCTTCCTTTTACCAAGCATGAAGTATCTTTGTTGCTATATTTGAAATAAGGGTATAATGTCTTTGCTTGTAAAATAAAGCAGAAAACCCACTAACATAAAAAGTCGTGGCTTTTTGAATTTATGGATTAAAAAAAAAGCTTTAGATAGAAATGTTGATCCGCACAATCAGTCAAAAGAAAGATCATTTTAGGCACCAACAAATTTGACTTTAACAGGAAACTTTCTTCCAGACATTTCTCATGTCGACATGAGAACTGCCGCCGGTCGCCTTTAAAACTCCTTACAAGTTAAATACTGCTACTGAGATCCCAACTTCGGACCACATTGAGCAAAAGTCTGTTCAGAAACCAAGTCAACACCGACTGCTACACACATTTTGTTCTCGTCTTGGACTCAGTGACTGAAAAGCCATCTTCACATGTAGAGGCAAATAATTTAATTAAGAGCTGATGCACCTTCAAAGCCTAAATCCCAACCCAGCCCAGCATCAGATTAAGTCTGCCCTAAGGTCTCAGTGGACCGTTCCAACACTGCTGGATGCGAAACATCAGCGAAATGTGAACGCAATCAAGACTTTACTGCTCTCTTCTCTGGCCAACGTCTTTGTTGATTCCACGTTTTCTCAAACACACATAAGGGAGGTTTCTTCTTCTTTAGTATCAGTTTTCAGTGTTACTGGCTTTAGCGTTGGGTTGTCAGAACTTGGCCGGAAGAGTAAGAAGGAATCAAGGACAAAGCATCCTCAGGGTCTAAAGCCTTTTTTTTTTTTTCTTTAATTTTTGTTTGTTTTTTAAGGGTTCTGTTCCAAGCATTGAATGCCACTGCTTTTGCTACAGTATCACCCTTTCCTCCTCCTGCTGTCCATCGTCTTCTATTGTCAAGGTTTGTTAATTAAGTCATGCAGCAGACACTTTGGTAGTGAATCAACAATGTTCATCCATTCTGGATGCTACATCATTCTTTTTGCGCCCTGGAAGACCCTCCAGGCCCTGGAGAGACCATCCACATTCCAGTGCAGCTTTACACTGGTGTAAAGGGGATCTAAGTGAATATCAAGATGGCTTCCACAGCTTGATAATGGACGACTTGGCTATTTTCCGTTTAGATTTCCAGTGCCAGAGTGTCTGCTGTTCTTAATCCTTTATAGAATTTTCCAGTTCAATTTGTGACGGTGACTAGGTTCTTTTGCAAAAATCCATCCATTCAGAAGTTTGACATCATGTTAAATCCCCTCAGTCATGTGCCAAACTTACTGCAAGACTGTCCACAGACTAGTCTGCTTGGTTTTTTTTCAATTACTATTATTTTTTAAATTCACTTAGGTTATTATTTCTACTCCTTTTTTCCATAAAACTCACACGCAGCTTGGCTCTGTAGGCTTTAACAAGTTCCTGGGTGTGCATTTTGCTCAGTGGGTTGTGTAGCCTAATAGCTGCCAGCAGCTACTTTTGGTGAAGACTAACTTCCAACCTTCCTGCCTCTGTCCTTCCCTCTGGTCTCCCCACTGTTCTTGTAATTTTTCTCAAGAACGTGGAAAGCATTACCTCACCCTTTCTATAAACACCCCTATCCCTATCCAACCCCCACAAAAAATCTTGAAATGTTTCCAGTGTTTAATTTTTTTAAACAGCAGTGCTGGCAGCAAATGTTGAAAATGCTCACTTTCTTTGTGTGTGTTCATTTACTTGCTTTATTTTAGGTGGAATTGGCTGATTTCAAACTCAGGGCCTTAGGGGAAGGCAGTGTCAGCGCAAGCAATCGACTGCACACACGAGAGACGCAAGCGCACAGAATGTACATACACACAGCCAACATCTGCTTGGAACGTGACGAGGTCCAACCTTGCAACGAGGACGGAAAATGGCATGTGAGAGAGAAGAAAGGGAGGGGGACGATGGGACGGAGGAATATGAATGGAAGGAGGGAGGGAGACTAAGCAGGAGTGCAATGTGACAGGAATGGAGAGCAGAAGCCCGGAGATGATGGTCTGAGAGCATTAGATCCAGAGTAAGGCTCGTCGGAGCGCAGCACACATGCCCTGCGAGTGTAGCACGCATCGCTGATGCTCACTTCAAAGGCCAGAGCTCAAGCAGGCCAGGAACAGTCCAGACACGCTCTTCCCATCGCAAAATTCGGTCCTTCTGTTCGTCCTGACTGCTCTGCATGTCTTTAAAGTTTATTTTTATCTATCAGGTTTATCTCTTTGAACTGCAAAGAGATAAGCAGACTGCATCGTTCCCTCTGGCAGCAATATTCTTTCTTAAGTACATCTGTAGGACCTCTTGATGTTAATGTTGACGCGTTATCTATTTGCAAACACATCTATGCCCTCATATTGGGACTATTTAACTGAAGACTTTTGTTGTCTTATGAGATGTTGAGCTTCAGTTTAAAATTGGTGTTTCTAAGCTATATATCGTGTTATAATGTTATTCTATCATCAAAAACACACTTGGAGTGTTGCCTTGATTCTTTCATGCAGGCATTTAATCTCCCATGGCAACCATTTAGCGGTCTTCCGAGCTTCTGCCTCACAGAGCAGTGCTCCTCTGCGACTTCCCCACTCAGCTCCTTCAGACTAGCCAGCAGCAATTAGCAAACACCTGGTGGAACTGAGCATCTGCTGATCTCATTATATAAACTACTTCTCAATGCAACGCTGGTAAAAAAAAAGCAAACAAACAAAAAAACACTGTTGAAGGATTAATAGATGACTTCCTGAAGGCAGAGTGTCAACAAGAGCAAGTTTCTTAAAGAGACAGAAGCCCAATTTTAAGATGCTAAATTTCAAAGTCAAATTTGTTTTGATACATATTTGATGCACGCAGCTTTTTTTATAACAACTAAAGGTAACATAGTGCTGCAAAAATGGCTTAAAAAATGCATATTGCCCTTTTAATGGCTTTAAACAGAGGTATGTATGAATTGGATGAAGTTTAAAAATACCACTTTAGCATCAAGAACTGCAGGGAGAAACTGCTTTCATCCTCATCCTCACTCGATTAACTCTGTCAGATGGCTGCCTCTTCAACAATCGATCATCTATCTCTGCCTCCATTTAAAGTCGTCTGGTATCTTTATTATACAATCAAAAACAAAACAAAATTATTCCCTTACATCGCAGTGGACGGAGGCCAGCAGGTCTTCACGAGTAAGCTTACACTGGTAATACGTAAACGAGAAATACAAGCACCAAAACTCTTCATATTCCAGCTCATATCACAATAACCATTGTGTTCTGCATAACATTTTCAGATTTACCGTTATTAGCGCTGGAATTTTCCCACAAGCAACACGCTGCCTCCAGTTTGTCATAGTGGCTAAATGAGATCCTACTTTCCATAAAGCATTTTCCCCATAAAACGTTTTTAACTAACTCAACAGTCATAAAAACGTTTTAACGAGACACAACCTCCTACTTCAAAAAACTCTTGTAACATGCTTTTATATTGAATCGGCAAGACGTGGGTTTTTAGAGATGTACAACAGAACTTCAGAAGCATCCAGACACAAACAGCTAAGCTTGAAACGTGCAGTTGACTTTTTGGATTTTCAGAGATCTGCATTTAGATTCTACACACATGTAATAAAAGTAACGTATGTGCCTTATTCAGTGGATTTTAGCTCTACCGAGTTATTGTTTGGAGTAAACATGGCCGCCTTGTAATGACATAGATATAAAAAAAAGATATCGTACACCTTTGGTAGCTTATAACAGAGACAATTTTTCATGTCTTGTATTTTGAGCAATTTGAAATATCTATAAGAAGATTTGACAACCAGTCAAATCAATCTAGTGCCATACTTGAGTTGAGTAGGTTGAATCGTGTTTTCTAACGCAATAGAGCTCAATGTATTAATCTGAGATAATATGAAGCAAGCAGGTATAAATGTATTCAACAAATGCTGAAATGAAATGAAATAAAATAAAACACACATTGCGCCGTTTTCAACAAGGGCTGGATCTGAACTCGGCTGCTAGACGCCAGACAGTAGCCCAATCTTCCACTAAAAACCACAAACACAAACCTGACTCAGGACTGTTCCCATCAAAAAAAAAAAAAAAAAAAACTACATCGAGACTCTTGTGTCTTGTTTATGGAGTAAGTCACCTACTTCTGAGCCAGTCTGTTTAAGTCTGGAGCTGTAATAGGGGAAAATCTTATAGACTCTTCTTCTCAGTGTTGCCTTTTGTGGCGCAGTCGAGGGGGAGTGCGTCATAAGCCACATGAGAAAACGAGGATTTCACATACAAAGCTCTCTTGTGCCACTCAGATTATCACCATCTGCGGCTGTCTGCATGTTCACACCCTTGTTTCTGCTCATCTGTGTTTTTGTAGAGCAAAGATACCCCCCCAAGCTCAGAGCTCCCCCGATTTCTGAGCTCATTCTCTTCCCTTGTCCCCTCCCTCGACTTTCCACTGAGAAGGACCCTCCTCTTTTTTTTCCAAGTCACCAGCAGACATCTGGATTTCAACTGCAGACCATTACATGGTAACAAGCCTGGCTTTTATGGGCTTTGCAAGAGAAGTGGCAAGTAACAGCCATAAAATGACAGACATCCAAAAGGTTGCCATAGTATGACAGACGCATCATGAATGAGACGGTTGTGCCCACGTGTTCCCTTTGAGGAAGCTTTTATTAAAATAATAATAAAAAAAAAAAAAGATGGAGGCTGAAATATGATGTAAAAGAAGATGTGACTGCCATTTCCAGACATCGTGTTATCAAAACCAAGATGCGTTCTGGCACAGCTCGCAGAGTTCGGGTTTTCCATAAGAGCGCCGCCAAACCATACCGAGATGTTTGTGATAAATGTGTCGCATGGAAATCATATCAAACAGGACTCTTCAAGGGGACCATTAAAAAGGATTTAACTGTTGGTATTGTATATGTTTGTGTGCTTGGTTGTGTATTTGAGTGTGGATGTGCAGATAAACAACCATTTTCCCAAGAAGTCTTTTAGCTGGAAACTTGTAGAGCGGAGTCGAGTTTTCTGGGAGTTTGGGCCTGTCTGTGGTCCTCCACCTGGCTGCTTGTGCTTCTTCTTAATGCTTATTCATGCATATTATCGATGTGAAATTCTCTTATGCAACTGAAAAGGGAACTAAGGTGAGCAGGATTGCTCCCTGGGGTTTAAACACTGCAGGCGAATAGTTGGAATGTCTGAGACGGTATGCCTGTGGAATTCAGAAACACATGATTTATGCACAAGACACACATATTTCTTGGACATAAAATAATCTGTACGGAGGTCTTTGATAGACAAGCATGTCCGATTTGACAGCGTTTCTCCAGGTCTCTTCAAGATGCGCTTGCTGAACCATGGGTCTAGCCAAAACAACCTATTTCATATAGGTGGAGTCCCAACATCTCCAAAATGCAAGCATATGGCCTCAACATGTGTCGTACCCCAAAGAATTGTTGTCTGAATGCCTGTCGATGTATGTCAGTTTCTACTCCAGAAGGATTTTATTTTGCTGAATTAGTTGTTGAGCTTTAGTCATGACTTTAAGATAGTGAGTAATGTGTTGAATGTAAACTTGTTCTTTTATTTAGTGCAGTTATTACATGTTTTTATAAAAATGTTAATCAGAAAATTGGATAGTCATACTTACATTTTTGGCATTATGTAGTGTAGAATAAACTGGGTTCATTTTATTCTTCAACTGTCCAAAGATATATAGCGGCCGTCACCCTAACTCCACTCTGATTGGCTGACCAGCCCCTTGTGATCACTCTTGTCCCAAAAGTACATGCAACTAAGACAACACTTGAACCCAGAGAGATCCAGTAAGAAAGAACCTGAAAATCATCATAGCAACGTGGCTAATGGAGGCAGACCTGGGTCTGATTGGTTTGGATCTTTGTGTTTTACGTTGTAAAGCTGTGCAAAATTTAGATTTTTGCTCCAAACACCTGAAACATGTGCTTGACATAACTTGGTAACTTCCTCTTCGAGTGCCTACTTTAGTATCAACAGCCCTGTTCTAAATCCAAAGTGAGAAACCAAGAAGCCGTCCAATCGTCTAAGCCTGAACCCACAAGCTTGCCAGTCTTAGTGACCGTCTGGTCGAAGTAGCAGCTGCTTGTGCAAAGAAGTCAAGAGAAATTTAACTCAGTTTGGAGCAGTGGGTTTGGGAAGCACATGTACAGAAGCCAGGTCCGTTTTGACAGAAGTCTGGACCAAAGTACGGTACTCAATGTGTTCAGTGCCAGTTTTGGCACATAAAACTAAAATGTGATGGTACACCATCTCTTTTTCTTTCCCTTTTTTCAAATTAGGATATATATTAAAACCAAGTTTAAGCTTCAAACTCCAACTCTTCAGTTCCTGAAGAGCCTACAGATTTCTGTTAAATGTTAAATTTTTAATCAGTTCATACAATATTTTAGAAAATTTGTATAACTTTTCCCTTTTAGCTGTAGGTTGTAGAGTACTGTAAAACCGCAAGATTATATATATATATATATATATATATATATATATATATATATATATATATATATATATATATATAGGAAAATATTGTGGTGAATGTAGCAATACCAAGTGATTACATCAGGAAAAAGGAGCACGAGAAACTGGAGAAATACCAGGGCCTCAGGGAAGAACTGGAAAAGACCTGGAAGGTGAAGACTACAGTGGTGCCTGTGGTCATCGGGGCCCTCGGGGCAGTCACCCCCAAACTGGAGCAGTGGCTAAAACAGATCCCAGGAACAACATCAGACATCTCAGTCCAGAAATGTGCAGTTCTAGGTACAGCCAAGATACTGGAGGAGAACCCTCAAGCTCCCAGGTAGAGGACCAGAGCTCAGAGGATGAGCGAGAGAAAGAGAGAGAGAGAGTGAGAGAGAGAGAGAGAGAGAGAGAAAGAGACCACCCTCGGAGGGTGTAAATAGACACAAACCTCTGTTTGTGTCTATTTACTCAATTAAATCAGTTTGCTTGCTCCCTTTGGCTTTCTTAGGATCTTTAACTCAAAATTGTCTTCTTGTGCCAATGGATAAATATATATATGTGTGGATAAGATAAGAATGAATCCTCCAGACTGTTCTGAGAATGATTTCTATCTAATTTTAAAGTATTTTAAAATAGCTTAATCACGCTAGTCCAATAGTCCAAATGGGTATATTTTTAAGCTTAAATATCCACAAATTATACACACTTGTGGTTTTAAATCTGTTACTCCTATTACTAAGTGAGACCGACATAAAATCCATAGTCTCACTATCAGCAAGTGTTTCCTTTAGTGGAGAGTTTGAATCAGTCCAACTCCAGAGCTTCGGTTTCAGTGCTTTACTCAGAGAAGTAACTGAGCTCAGGGCAGCGTGACCAGGCAAAGGGAAAAATCATGACTGCATGCAGATCATCTCACAGTTTCAGCATTTCCTGAACATCCAGCAGCTCTCATCTGACTGACCATTTCAGATTAAAAAGCCCTTGACTGCGGACTTTTCTGGCAATCGAACAGCTGACATTTCAACAAAGGACGAATCTCCTAAAACTCCAAAATCAGTCTGTGGCTGGTTAGTAATTCTCATAAGTGATGACATTTCCTGGCTTAAATCAGACATATTCAAACATTTAGTAATGATTTATTTATTTTTTTTACAGCACGACTTCTGCTATACAAACAGAAAAACTAACTAATAGAAATGCCGTCGAGTATTACTCAGCTGCCATGTGTGCCTTTGATTAAGAACATTCAGGGGTAGAGAAGAGACACAGCAGCAAACAGCGAAACGAAGCAGAAACACGCAAGAACAACACAAATTCTCTTCCACATCGTTTTTCATGTTTTTAGCTCCGTATTAATCAGATTGGTCTGACATGCCACGGATGTAATTTTTCCTCCTGATTTTCAGTTCATTTGTCACATTGTGAATTTCGACCTCAGAAACACGACAAAAACACCGAAAGTCCATCAATCACCCTGGCGCAGCGAAGCAGAGAGAATGAATAATTAACTAAATGAAAAATAGAAAAAGTGGGATATTTTTGTGTACAGGAGCAAAATGGGCCTTTTCTGAATAAGAATATCAATATTAGAATATGACCTGGAAGTTTTATGGGAAATTGGGACAAAAGACAACAGTTTTATACAATCCCAGACTTTTAAAAAAAAAGTTTCAAGTCTTAAATTTTATACCTATTTTGATCCCCAAAAACAGTTTCCACCAAGTCCAAGTATTTTTTAGGATCTATTCTAAACAAAACAATATATTGAGATTAAGCTGGATTTTGCCACTTTCGTAAAATTTTTGTCAAAAGATGATTTAGGCATTACGACATTATTTTAGGAAGGTCACCATCGTTTTTTTAGTCATATGGTACAAAAACAAACAAACAAAAAATAACTATATTATTAGTGCTCAGCTCTACATTCTTCAACAAGATGCAGTTGATGAAATTCCACGTTTGTCATTTAGTGACCAATAAAAGGTCCTACTTGCCACAAAGCTTAAATCATCCTAACGTGGCTTTTAAGACATGACAGACTTCATTATGTTCAAATTGTCTCCACAGTCACCAGATTTCAATCCAGTGAAACGACTGGATCTCATCTGACACACAGACTTTATGTGTGTCCACACGACAAATCTGCAGCAAGTGTAATAGTTTGTAATGTCAACATGGACCAAGTTCTCAAAACAGAGAGTGAAGCAGATGGACGTTTTGGCTTCATTTTTGCGCCCCATGAAAAAACTGGAGTTGTTTCAACATGACAGAAATCCACTTTCATATTTGCTCCTATCTAAATCAAAACCAATAATAAAAACAATCTCATTTCATGTTTTTTCATAAAGTTGCAAAGATTATCATTTCCTTCAGAAATATTTTTTTTTTCCTACTGGTCATCACTTATTAATAGAAACCAATTATATCTTTACTTCTGAAGGAAGACCCTCAACAACCAGAGATGTAGAACTTTAAGCACTCAAAAATGTCACGAGTCGTGATTGTGCCTGGGCGAGTATAGCAAAATCAAAGAGAGTTCTTCAAATTGGTTTCCTTCAGACTTTCACACATCTTGAACTTCTTTTGCATCATTACATTCACATGTGTTGTCTGTGATTATCTTAAGAAAAACAGCCGTCTTTATCCTGAGCTGGAAAACAAATAAACCAGGCCACTTTGCCACAAGTTTATGTCTGTAAATTGAAAGCTTTTCCTTCCGAAATATATTGTTACTTAAGTTAACCTTTTGTTCGTCTTTCTGTTTGTTTTGTTTTTATGATTTTTAATTTGCAACCAAAAAAAAGGGGTCAATATTCCAACGCGAATTAGGGGAGCAATTAACCTCTGCCTGTTATTTCAGATTTTGCTTTGGAAACATTTGATGTGAGTTTCCACGTGGACAGAATCAACTCTGGCAGTTTACCCTCTTGTTTTACGGTTTATTTGAACCATGATGATACAGGCGCATGGCTCTCTAGTTTTCTGCTGCTTTTAGCTGAAAATGAGCCACTGCAAATATCGGGAGGGCGGCGAAACCCGCACACAAGCACGGAGCCGCACGTGAGATCCGAACATAAAAGCACGGAACGTGTGTGCAAACTCTGTCTCACACCGTCTTGAAAATCGACAAACCTGCCCTTCTGCCCTTTGTACAGATTCGCACTTGACACGTTGTCATGAACTCACCAACTGCCAGTTTTCAGTTGAGCGCAAAATCCTCGATTGGCAGCGACCCTTGGCTTTTCTTTAGTTCCCAAACACATGAAGCGACCTCATCAATTAAATCCCTTTCGGTATTTTTTTTTCTCTAAATAAAGGCTTCAAAACACATCGGTGCCAATAAATGCTGCATGCTTGGCTTTTCTCTTCATGACTCATGTGTAAGCATTATTCGGGAACTTCATTTTTAAGTAAAAGTTACTTCGCTACTTAAGAAAATCTGTCAAACCCACCAATGATAAAATCTCAACAGTTTATTACTTTTTGACAGTATGGGGATGCACTCGGTTTTACATTCAACTCCGAGATCACAACAAATGGCCTCCTAAATGACGCATGATGCTTGTTAATCTCTCAAGAAATGACTAATTTATGAATTATTAAGTATGTTGTACAGCCTTTGCAGACCAATAATGATGTAGCCCTCACTTAAGCAATGTCAGTAAATAAGTGAGTTTGGGTTCTCTATTTCAGTATACTCTCTTGACTATTTAATTTGAATCTCTCTCTAATACTTTTGGATCGATCAGCATTGGACGTTACAAAAGTAAGTTACACTTCACACCATGTAAAGTAAACCATACAAACCCTCCTTTAATTAGGCAAAAATAATAATAAAATAAAGAAATGGCAGGTTTTGGGTTTCAGGCAAAACAGAAAAAACTGAGTATTACAATGAATCTGCATATACCCCACTGTTGTAAAACCTAAATCTAATGCCTGCAGAAAATGCACCTTACGTTGCAGGCCTGTGTAGATGCTTGAATGTAGGAGTCCCACCGACTCAACAGTCCAGAGCCTCTTCACTCAAAGAGCAAAATATTAAAGTGCAACTCAGTACCTTGGTAATCGTGATTTCCCACAGATGAATTCTTCGTCCTGTGGTCCAAGAAGACCTCTCAGCAGCCTGAAGAAACAGCAGTTCACGAACGATGCAGTTGTGTGGTTTCCATGTGCTCTCCACGTGCTCCACCAGGCCCTCAGTTCCCACGTTGCCAGAGGTACTCTGAGCGACGCGGGCGCTCAGAGTGACTATCTGGAGTCCGAGTCCTCGTTTCCCATGTAGCCAGAGGTACTCTGAGCGACGCGGGCACTCAGAGTGACTATCTGGAGTCGTCTCTCGTTATCCTGTCCGGTAACGATCTTCTGTAGCCCTTTAAGTTTCACTGTAACAGCGAAACAGCAGCTTACAGCAGTCCATATTAGCGAACAGCTAGGTTAGCTTCGCTCTAGCTCTCGAGTACATACAGCGACAAAGAAAACACATTGAAACTCTACTGTGTCCTGCTAACTTGCATACTGTATATTTTAACTTCTCCAGACGACAAGTTTGTGCTTACTCACGTCGAAACCAGCTAACTGCTCCTTCTCTGCTATCTCCTCTCACACCGAACCAAACTCTCACGCTCAACCCAACTCTTCTTCTCCTGTTCTTTCTTTTCTTTTTTTCTCCCTACCTTCACAGACCGTACTCCCGTAGGAAAATACAATTTTCACTGGCAATTCCCCACAAACTAAAGATAACTTATTTTAAATAATGTAAACACATTTTTAATAACTTTATATGAACTTTAAAATGTTAATGGAAATATAAGGACAGAATAAATTAACTTACCCTTACCATTTATTATCTTAGACTTCTCATTTTTTTACTATACGGGTTACAATGAATTGATAAATGTTTTAGTTAAAAGGCAAAAATGGAGATAAAAGCTACAGAGTTCTTGTCAAATATTCACCCACCATCAATAAATAAGAGCCTAATAGCTGCTGTTTAATGGCTTATTAGTTATTAATGAAGTGTTCTCAGCTGTATTACTACCTATTAATAAATATTTAATGATTGGATTTTAGGAGTATAGACAATAGAAAGATGGGACTTTTAGTGTAAAGTGGTACATATTTATCATTTTGTGGATTCCTAGCATTGAGGTTAGACCAAGATAGTTTTAGAACCCGATAAAGATAATTTATCAGGTTCTAAAACAGTGGTCCCAAAACTACGGCCCGCGGGCCGGATCCGGCCTGCCTCCACATTTGGTCCGGCCCCCTGAACAATACCAGACAGCATTTAGATTTTTTTTCATATACCGTATTTTCTGGACTATAAGCCGCTACTTTTTTCCTAAGCTTTGAACCTTGCGGCTTTTATGTGGATTTTTCTTCAACCACCAGGGGGCTCTTTAGCAGGAAGTGAATCTTTGAAAGTCAAAATTGGAAATACAAGAAGAAAGCGCCCATTAAAATGGAATTAGGTTTTAATAGGGAATTGAAATTTAAGAATGTTATTAATCAGTTAAATGGACCTTACCAAGCTCCGCCCAGAAATGCCCCTCGACAGTCCCACGTGACTGCATTGCTCACAAACAAAGCCTCGCGGGACTTAGTTTCTATGTCTAAACATGGCATATTTCATTTCAACTGACTCTCTACGGGGTATTTCTGAATCGATTAGTGTTGGATTTCTGCCGGATTTTCAAAAAATATCAGCCACGGCCCACGACAATGGACAGAGGAACCAACAAGTTCATATCATCTTTTTTGGACGACATCAAGGTGTTTGAGCCACAGAATGCCTCCAACATTGTGCGAGTCACAGCTAAATGCTACAGATCGATGAGGAAAACAGCAGATCCTCACACCCTCAGCATAAATATAGCTGTGGACAAGATCACTGATGCCTACTGTTCTTGTAAGGTAAGTCGAGCATTCATGGTTTAGAGGGTTACTTTTGAAATTACTGATTTCTGTTGTTTGCAAATGTTTCAGTGTGCCTAGACCTGATACTCGGTACTCGGTGCTAGCGTAGCTAACACGATTACAGTTTAGTAAAAAGCCTTTTCAGGTGAAATAAAATCTTTAATGTAGCTAACACGATTACAGTTTAGTAAAAAGCCTTTTCAGGTGAAATAAAATCTTTAATGTATGTCAGATACGGTACATGTTGCAAATTGATCTGTTCAGCTAACGTAAAGCTGTAACAGACAGGCTTCAGGGTGTAGAAGTTGTATCGGTACTGCCATTATGCTGTACTTGGCTAAAAGGTTTTCATAATGGATGTGTTTATTATTGACTTTATTTTTTTCATTCACTAAACACAAAGAAAGCAAAGCAATAATACTTACGCCAGCAGACACTTTGTTCTTATTGACGGTTGAGCTGCAAATGCAGTCGTGCACAAGCGTTAATCCAAGCAAGGCTTTCCGTTTCAGATTTTGGAAATCTGTGAATTTTAGTTCCACAAACACGATCAGGATACCTGACATCGCCTGTACAGATACCCCACTGAGAATCTTTTTTTTTCAAGTCCTGACGCAAAAACGTTTTGTCGGTCTGGTAGTCCACAATGTACATTAGCATGAGTTTGTGAGACGGTAACCCACGTGATAGCTGCGCTGTGACGTCAAATGGGCATTAGCCAATGAAACGCAGACCCTGTGGTAAGGTCCATAGCCCTGAGGGGAAAAGAAGATGTATTTTTTTTTTAATAAAACTGGGATCATTACGAGAATTTGAGGTATAGATGTTAAGATCCAATAGATGGCAGTAGTGCAACAATAATGGATGCAAGCTGCCGTTAAAATCTAAAGAAGAAGAAGAACAGGAAGAAGAAAATGAAAAAGAACGCTTATTTTCATTTAGCACATGCTAGAAGCAGACACGAAGCATCAGCACTTTTACTGTTACAGTTACCGTTCGGAAACTACCATAATCAGTTCAGTTAAATCTAAACTTGGCAACTTTTTATTTTTCTACCGTAATAAATGTGATATTCAATTGACCTGTTATGACTCAAATTTTGGGTGTCCGCCCCCCTCTGCTGCTGCTGCTGCTGCACGGAAAACCTGGAGCGGCAGAGATAACTGCAGCTTATAGCCCGGTGCGGCTTATAGTCCGGAAAATACTGTATTTATTTCATAAATAGTGTTATTTCTTGGATTTTTTCTGTGAATAACCCAGAGAGAGTTATTTGATTGTGCTTTCTGGAAAACAATAAATTTTTACATTTAGGCAGTCCTGCAATTGTCTCACTTTTTCTGTTACAAACTGACTCCGGCCCCCCAGCAGAGAAGGGAAAAGTTATGTGGCCCTCACAGGAAAAAGTTTGGGGACCCCTGTTCTAAAACCTCCTCGATTCTGCCAAGGAGGTGGACAGAGTCCGCCCATCCTTCCCCTGTCTGTACCTACTTACACAGTGTAGGTATATGCAGGAAGACTGGTCATCCTGCATAATGACCACGATAATAGAGAAAAAAACCTGGTCATTAGGCAAGTGTCTTGGTACAACCAGAAGAGTGTACCCCATTCCATCCCAGGACAACAAACCTTAAACCCATGGTGCATCACCTTGCAGTCTGTGTTTGATAGTTGCTGCCGCTGTTGTTTTTAAGGTATTTAAGTTGGGCTCTAAACACTTTTTCTAATGTACGTTTGCATGTCCCACCGTGGGGGATCCTGGTTTCCTAGTGTTTTTGCAAAATGTGAGAACTCTTAAAGAAAATGTGTCATGCGCGCGGCTTCAGAACTGTGTGGCTTTTCAGTTCAGTCTTTTCATCACCTGTCTTTTCGCCTGACATCCAGAGACAGACAAGCGAGGGGGAAGTGAAGGTGTGTCAGGCTCTGTTGACGCGATTCAAAAACAATGACAGAGCAGCACAGAAATCTGTTACAGAGTTGGGAGATGAAAAAGCTAAGGGCCGTTGGTGGGTGGGGGATGGAGATCTGCTTTGGTTGGACCAGGATGCTGAGTTTGTCTCTGAACTAAACTTCTTTCACATAAGCACAAATTCTCAAAGAGTATCATAGGCCCAAGGAGTTGAAAATATGGAGAAGATACATAACCAACCGACACAATTGATTTGGCACCTTTTCCTACAGTCTGTCTACATCCGTTTGCCATCCAAGATGGAGCTGAGAGGAGAGAAAAGGAGGGTGTGTTAGTCACGTGACTGGCAAAGAGCGATACCCCCTTGGAGATATCCAAAATGACTAAAACTATTTAATGTGGCAGTGTTTAAAAGAAAACAAAAACACATTATTCACAAAACATTGAGAATGTTCTCCTTCATTCTCGATGAAATCAAAGAAGAAGCATGTCAAGACACAACGGGAAAGTTTCAAAACCTTTTGTCTGCCAATTTGTTTAAAATATAATGTTCATTAATAGCAATAAGAAGAAAACAGAATATCAAAGCCAATTGTTCTGTGGCCACCCATGAGTTGTCACTTTGCTTCATGTAACTGACCCCATTGACTCTGTTAGCAGCTGGGGAACACCTTGGATCCCTCTCACCCGTGTGCTGACTGTACATTAAGCTCCGCTGCGCTCACATGTGGCACCCAGGCCCTGATTTTGGCCCATGCTGTTTCTGCTGGTTCTCAGACCCACTCTGTTATTTCTATTTTTTCTTTCTTTTTGTACTCGTAGGAGAGCTGATGTCATAAATTAAACATCGCTTGCACGTTGTAATAATTAGAAACCAGCAGGACGTGCTAATCAGAGGCTCAGGATGAGAAGTGAAGTTCAAGGGATGGAGCACATGCCAGCTTATGCATGGGTGGTGTCACCATGTATGAGACAAATCTGTCCATATTGTGGGCCCGAATGAAAATTAAGTGATTTTATTGAGGGAAGAAAGGAGGCGTCACAAAGTTACACTGCAACATCTTACTGTTTACGGTCTCATTTCTAGTGCAAATGCCTTATACTTAGTATACGTAATTTTTACTTTGTTATAAGTGAAAAAAATCTGTCAGTAGAACTAATACTTTTTCCTCAACATTAAATTATTTACTTAAAACAAGTTCCTATATCTTGCCAAGAAGTCACTTGTAAGTCAGCTTTGTGTTAATTCAAGTGTGCTAAGATATTTGCTTTGCAGTCAGTAGCGTGTCAAGTAGCGTCGACCCCAGGTATTTCAGCTTCCTAAGACGCATTTTTAGACATTAATATTTTAGACATCATCTACAGAAAGACATATTGGCTAATTTTCCACAAATTATTAGGCGATACACAGCACAGAAAAATATTGCTTCAATATCCTGAGGTATTTTCATAGTCCACAAATTTTTTAACAAATTTGAGGCCAGATCTTAAGGAAAGCAATTTATTTCTCTTCCTTACTGTCACCATGAGAAGAAAGACATTTAGATACAATTTTCAGCAGCGACTCAGAAATCGAGACTTGAGCATTATGCTGGCCTAGAAACTGCAGGAACACCATTATCACCGTCTACAGCAGTGGTCCCCAAACTACGGCCCGCGGGCCGGATCCTGCCCGCCTTCACATTTGGTCCGACCCCCTGACCAATACCAGAGAATGTTTAGATTTTTTTTCATATACCGTATTTTACGGACTATAAGGTGCTTATATGTGGATTTTTCTTCAACCACCAGGTGGCTCTTTAGCAGGAAGTGAATCTTTGGAAGTCAAAATTGGAAATAAAAGAAGAAAGCGCCCATTAAAACGGAATTAGGTTTTAATAGGGAATTGAAATTTGAGAATGTTGTTGATCAGTTAAATAGCATTGAGGGAAAAAGAAGATTTTTCGTTTTTTTAAAATAATACTGGGATCATTATGAGAATTTGTAGTATAGACATTAGGATCCAGTAGATGGCAGTAGTGCAACAATAATGGGTGCAAGCTGCTGTTGAAATCTAAAGAAGAAGGCGCCTATTTTCATTTAGCACATGCTAGTATCAGACACGAAGGATCAGCACTTTTACTGTTACAGTTACCGTTCGGAAACTACCGTAATCAGTTCAGTTAAATCTAAACTTGGCAACTTTTTATTTTTCAACCCTAATAAATGTGATATTCAATTGACCTGTTATGACTCAAATTTTGGGTGTCCACCCCCCTCTGCTGCATCGTTGTGGAAAACCTGGAGCGGCAGAGATATCTGCGGCTTATATGTGTATGTTTAAAGGTTGTTTTTTTTTAACTTTGGGGATGCGGCTTATAGTCCAGAAAATACAGTATTTATTTTATAAATAGTGTTATTTCCTGGATTTTTTCTGTGAATAACCCAGAGAGGGTTATTTGATTGTGCTTTCTGGAAAACAATAAATTTTTACAGTTAGGCGCTCCTGCAATCGTCACACTTTTTCTGTTACAAACTGACTCCGGCCCATGGATGAGACAAATTAATCCTCCTCAAATAAAAAAATAATGTGTTTGACTTCAAATGCATGTAGAATGTCTGGAGGAGTCTCTGTAAACCTTAAAAACAACAACAACAACAACAACAACAAAAAACACTATATAAACCGTCTAGCATGTGGTGTTACCATTATGCTGCTCCATTGCCAGTAATGCCAGTAGTGTTGGGTTGTAAAAATTAGATGCACTACGGACTGGAGACCTCTTAATCCTTCAACTTCACCTTAAATCTGCAGATATATGATGAAACGTTGGGCTCAGTGTGGTGTTCCAGCTACACAGGACTCCCAAAACACGTCAAAACGCATGTACAACTTCATTATGATATTAACTTACTTTTCTCAGTGGCAGCAAGTCATTCACCTTTTCTCTTTCTTTTTCGTTTTTTTAAAGAATTTTTGGCTCTAGTGGCGCAAAATTTGAAAGTACGAAGACAGAAAGAGAGAGAGGACATGCGACAAAGATCACCAGGCCGGTAAATCCAACCTGCGACAAGGACTAGGGCCTCCTTGCGTGGGGTGTTGCTGAACCCCTGCGGCACCCCAGAACCCCCAGTGAGTCATTCATAACATCCATACCGGATCACAGTGACTACTCTATTAACTATTCCCGTCCTTGATCGCTTCACTCCTCGCTCCTTTATTCTTTCATAGTGAGCGAGCTTCGGCTGTCAGAGAACATTACATTATTATAAGTCTCCTTATACATGGGTAAATAGTGCCTTTGGCAATTAAAGTCGCCACTACAAGCAGCCGACAGGGCGGAGCTGGGCTCGCTGGGGTGGGGAAGGAGACATGGTTAGTTAATATCTTAGATGACAAACACCAGCTTTGGCACCTACTACATATTCTTTCTTCTTTTGCTGAGCGTTTTTATTTCAGGGAGGTTTTTTTTCTTTTTTTCACGAGACTATAAATCCAAATCCGAGGGCTCAGGCTGTGATGCAGTAAATTACACAAAGGGAAAACTCTTGCTTTTAAAGTTTTCTCCCTTAGATTATAATTTTATGGTTACATGTTAAGGTGTAAATTTAGCACCTGAAACGACACTGCTGCTGCTACCGTAGAAACTTTGTCGAGCAATAAATAGCGCGCTTCCCACTAAACGCAGATTGCTCGGCAGCTTCGAGTAATTCACAGCGACATCAAAAGCAAGAGAAACGTCTAGTTCTTTCAAGTGTCTCTTTAATACAAACATGTAAAGGCATGCTTTCTTTTTAATCTCTTTGAAAGTTTAAGAGTTCGCTTTTTACCGTTTCTTTGCAGTTAACCTTTCGCACGTGACGTCTTCGGAGGTCAAAACATTTCAACAACTCTTCACGTTCGAAATCCTCACAAAGCCTAATTTCCTCACAGGTTGTTGTGCTATATGTCTTGTCGAGCCAATTGAGCACACACACACACACGCACGCACGCACCCCCCCCCCCACACACACACACACACACACACAAGCAAACAGAGACTCTACAAAAAAAAATTGCCTGGAGGATTACCGAAGCACTTCTTCTCAATGGTTTCTCCTTGAGCTGTTGTGGTTTCAACTAATCCCGTGTCAGTCAAGTGTCTTCGAGAGCTCTTTCCACAAGTGACCTGGGCCAATTAAAGCCTCATTTAAAAAGGGGCGGGGGGAGAAAAGAAAATCCAATAAGATTTAAGAGGCGAGTTAACTCTTATAAGAAAAAAATATTTTTTTAATTAGTTCAATGTTATTTTGTGGGAGAAATTTTGATATGCACATACAGATTATTTCCTGCAGTACAGTGTCATAACATACAATTTAGCAAAGGTGAGCTGCAGATATTGTGAGTTTATGAACTAAGGTTAAAAAAAATAATAATTGTCTCACAGTAAGCCTGAGGATCAAGCTAATGCCATAGGACGTCCTGTACTTTTGGATAATAAGCATGTATCTAAATTCAAAAGAATAAAAAAATATATATACTTTGTCAAAAACATAATTATTAACTGAATAGTACAATTTGGTTCTAAAATGTGTGCCGTCGTTATCTTTCTATCGCTATTTTATCCAGTGGGGACTCGTACCCACCTGGAGTGGCCATCACATTGCAGGGTCATAATTTGTGAAACTTGATACCAAACTGCCAAAACCGAGAGACACATATTGCCAACAAACAAACCACGATCCAATAACAAAGCCCTGAAGAACTCTGGGGAGGGGGGAAACAAAACTTGTTGAAATCAGCCATTTAGTGGTGTAGAAATTTGTTAACAAGTGGAGGAAATTCAAACAACTGCAAGTATTTACATCTTGTCAACCAAAATAAAAGTCAACCCTGAAAGCAGACAGCAAGATGCTAATAAAGGTCTACGAAAACCCTCTAATGTCGTTATGAGACACACAGCAGGCCTTTGCTGTTATTAATGCGAAAGTAGCAATAGTGGCAGCATATTCAGAATACGACTGCAAAAACATATTTTTTCATAGATCTTCAAGGAGGAAAGTTTGGAGAAAGTGAATGTCACACCAGCTACGAAGCATGGAGCTGGAGGTGTAGTGGTTTGGGAGGTTTTCAGGGATGTTTGAGAAAGTAAATGTAAAAAAAACAACAACAACAACAACAAAACATTAACCCCCAAACCAAGCAGCCCAGATCTTCACCTCATTGAGACGCTGAGGTTTGATTCAAAACTTGGGGCAAACATTCTTGAGATGAACGTGAGAGACAAGTAGATGGCTACCTGAAGTGCATTCAAGCAAATGAGGTCAGTCTAGCTATCAGGTGGCAGGGTGTCCTAACTTTTTTATCACCTAGAAAACACACTGGTATTTATATATCTGTTTCCGGAGTAAAGCAACCTTTATTTTAGTTGCCGAAGTGCAATGAAATCATTTTCTCCAAGGCTGACAGATGAGCTGATGACGCACGAACATTTCTTAGTAAAGCATTTAATGATTTCGCATAAATAAACGCCTTAAAAAACACTTTAACAAACAGCTGTGTGTTATATTAAGTGGTTGTACAAGTCTGTAGAAAATATTTAACATCTTATATTGATAGATATCTCAAACAGCTCTGACATTATTCAGCAGCGGCAACAACATTTCTATAAAAGAGTTACCGTAAATAAAAAATAAAAATAAAAGTAAAACATAAAATGCAATAGCCACAAGCCAAACAGTGACAACTAAACGAATAACACTTGGGAAGTGTGTAAGCAGATGTTCTGCTTTTCTGGAAGAGCACAAGTTGGATCAAGCTCCCAATTGTTTAGAGAGGAAGGCTGCAGCCCCGCTGAGCTCCACGATCATGTCGAACACAAGAGTCTGCCACATGGCGGATTAACTTAACTCCTTCTGCTCTCTGACAAAGTCATGCGGTTTTTTGAAGAATCACAACCAAAGCCCGAGCCTAACCTTTAACCCCCCTCTCCACTCGCTGGCACATACATCGAAGGCGCACAAGGCTGAACATGCACGCATCAGCGTCTTTTTTGGGGGGGGGGTTTAATTTAGCTCATACCCTCTGATTTGCTCATTCTTGGCACCGGCGTTTAGTTGGCCTCTTTTACAAGAGGAAATCTGCGCCTGCAATTTTTTCCAGCGCAGCATGTTCAAGGAGATGAGCAGTAGCTGGAAGCATGTGCGGATAGGTGAGAGTGACTCACCGAGCGTCCTCTCATTGACGGAGGATGCCTTTTGTCAAACCTTTACAGTTAGAAGTAGGTTTGAGGTGTTCACTATTTTTGCTTCGACTTGCAGAAGTTCGCCCCCTTCCCAAAAAAACCCCCAAAAAACAAAAAACACTGGCCAGATATTTGCCGTGATAAAAATCTGGCAGCAGAAAGAGTCACACATTGTGGAATGGAAAAAAATATATATCTGGTCTTGCCACGGTGCGTCATGCCAAACAGGCTTTAACAACGCATAACAACAACAGTCTGCAGATGACGGACAGAGACAGAGTAAAAGAAAAAAAAAATTAATCTCAAGTTGCTTTCAAATAAACAGAATGATATTAAATGCTGTCAAACAACATAAATGTGTTTCTTAATTGTCAAAAATTACATCCATAAACTTTTTTATTGGCATTTTATGTGATGAACAAGAATAAAAGTGTGCACAATAGAGAACTGCAATGACGAGCAAAAACAATGCATCTCATGCATTTGTATTCACTTTGTAGAACCGGACTGGAACTTTTTTGGCTTGTTTTTCCTTACAAAACAGATCAGACTCGACAGTTTTGCTTCTAAACCAAATTGCTACAAACGGAAAAATATCTGGAGTCAGACTTTGATTCGTTCATTAGGTTTCAGAAGCTTGTCTGCTGTATTTAGAAAAAAGAAATCTAACATCTGAGTTCAAACTGTTTTTTTCCCCGTTTGGCTTCCTGCATTCAAATTTCTCTGATCTAGCACCTTGAGCAAAAAACTAAAGTAAAAAAAAAAACATGATTAAAGTGAAGTCCTCCTGCTTTTAACTCTGTTCTATAATTTGTCTCCATCAGAACGTAGAAGAGCAATGTTTTGACAGGAGATCTGTGAAAAATATCGGTTGGATCTGAAAGGAATGAAAACATATAAAGTGGAACTTTGAATACGTGTAATTTGGCTTGTGTAAACTTTAAAAGTTTCTTAACAAACGGAGCAACAGGTTTACATACGGCCACAGATAGAAGATTTTCAGGGAGCTTCATTTATTGTTTTTGCTTGTTCAGACAGTCTGGTTGTCTTTTTCGTTGCCATGACTTTAAACCGCCGTGTTTAAATATAGTTTTATAGTCAGCAAAATGAGCAAATAGAGAATATTTTCAGAAACCTTTATTTATTTGGCAACGCGATGCAGGGAACTTAATGATATGCTCAGCGCTGTGAAATTGCTAACCCTTTAAATTGTTTTGTAATCGTCAAAAATTACAGCCATAAACTTCTTTATTTTCATTTTATGTGATGAACAGAAATAAAAGTGTGCATAATAGAGAACTGCAATGACAAACCTTTTTTTAAATTTTTTTTAATTAATGAAAATCCAAAAATAATGCATCCCATGCATATGTATCCAACCGACACCTTGTAGAACCAGACTGAAACTTTTTTGGCTTGTTTTTCCTTCCAAAACAGATCAGACTTGATCAGATTGAATAGAGATCATATTATGTGAACATTTTTCTAAAAATCTCAATTGGATGTAGGGCTTGACTTTGACTGTGCCACTCTAACGTGAACATGCTATCATTTGTACCATTTGATTGCAGTTCTGCTGTATGTTTAGAGCGACTGCAAGGCAAATTTCCCCCTTAGTCAAGTGTTTTGCTGCCTCTAAAATTGCCTATCATCCAGAATTGATGAGTAGTGTTAGCATTATTCATCATAGCATTGTGTAGCCTGGTCAAAACCAAGTTTATTACTCAATCTCTAATGTTTTTGCCCGTGATGTATGCAATGTGCCAGTTCTACCTTATAAACAACCGTCCTCCACTGCGAAGAGAGACGTGTCGATCCGAACGGGGGCGGCTGATCGTGTCACCTTAGTATTTGGAAGTGTGGCCGACACTCACTGAACAGCTACGTTCACCTTCTGCGTTGCCATTGCTAAAACTATTTGCGGGCAGACTACAATTCTAAAACAGTACAAAAATACAACAAAAATAAATAAAATCACAACATTGTCGTTCACAACTTCTCCTTCTCTTCATCAATTGACCCAGAAGAAATTCTACCAGAGGAATCAAAGTCAATGGGTGAAACCCCAGTGAAGCGAGATTTGACACGAGTGGAATAGCATTGGAAGGCAATGGCTGGGTTAAACGGTTTACACAAGACCAAAAGGTTCAGTTTTAGTCTCATGTAAAACTAGAAATAAAAAATAAAAAAAACATCTTCTGAATGTTTGCTGTCTTTCCAAGAGTGGCTTTCCTCTTGCCAGTCTTACTTAAAGCGTGGCTCACACTGTACGATATAATCAATGCTGCGTCTTTTATTTCTTGATGTGTTTGTTGGACCTTTCAGCGAGTGTGTTCAGCAGTCTAGAACCTTCTATTGTGCAGTTTGTCTGGATTTACTAAATTGAGCTCGGATACTGAGATATGTTCAACTCCTGCACACACACACAAAAAATCTGTCCAAGCTATTAGGGAATCTTGTCAATTCCCTCCCGTTCAGTTCCTCCATTGTTTGCTCATAAAACCTCCATAATGACTACGTAGCATTACACTTTGGCAGCTATCATTTCCATTACAAATACCTTACAAGCTGCTGGCAAACACCAAGGGCTTCAGAGATATTTTATTTGACATCCTGAGAATCACAATGAGTTACTTGAGCATTGGATGACAATATGGGTCATGTTCTGTATTAGATCCTCATATGGCTTTAAATCCAGCACTAACACCTTGTCAGAGTAGATGTGGAGTTACTACATCAGGATCGCTGATCAACAATTTCCTGTTTCAGACACTGGATCCTTTCTTTTTTTCCCTCGTAGGGGCTTTTATTTTATTTTATTTTATTTTTTGATTCATGATTAAAGTCAAAGAGACATGAATTATAGTCATTGTTATTCCAGCATCAGTTTAGTCAGGATGTTTTTGATTAAGTTCAAACAATAGGGAGGGGCTTACAAGTATATTTTTTTCAAACTTTGAAAACAGAACTGTCTAATGTCATTATTATCAATAAGAATGGCAAGTTAGATTTTTTAAGAACTATTGCGTGGATTGATATGTCACAGTCAACGTTTCTCTCAGCTTAAACATAAAATAGCACAAAGTCAATGAGATGAAAATTAGGAGTCAGAAATAAATATGAGTAATTCTAAAAAGTGGGGTCTGTTCTGGGTTTCGGAAAACAACTGCAGACATGTCCAGATCTGGCAATCCATCCTAAAAGCAGACAAGATACTAAATAAAGTCTACAAGAAAACAACAAAAAAAACCCCATAAAATGTAATTTTACCTACAGAAGGCTATTTGCCTATACATAAAGAAAGAGACTGAATACGTAAAACTTCTGAAGGAGAAATATTTCCTGAACAGAACAGTCAGAACTGTGGCAGCGTTTTAGGCAGTGAAGCGGGAAACATGTTGGTGTATTTTCCAATAGATAGAGGAACCTCAAACCAACCGCGAAGCTTAAAAGAATCATGGTTCGAGGATGCTTTGTTGCAGCAGGTCATGGCCACCTCACAATCGTAGAGCCTGTCATGAATTCCACCGATTATCACAAAATTCCTGAAGAAGATGTGAGGACCTCTGTGATTAAGTTAGCCCTGGAGCGGAACATGTTTTCTAAAAAAAAGAAAAAAAAATGTAATCCAAAAATCCAATCTTTTCCATCAGTATTAGAAAAAACTGCAAAAATATCCTTTTGATTGACATTTTTAATCGCTACGCATTGATTAATTGAACATGTTGTGAGATCTTGTTGTGAGGTCATGATCTTTTACTGTTAATGTATGTCCACCTCATTACTGGAGGAGCCATAACAGTTTATGACACACCTGCCCTGCTGGAGCTGGAATGAGATTAAGTCTGTTATGTTTGCAGAAAATCTGCTGAATTTTTTTTTAGATCTCAATTGAAGAAGACATAAGAAAGTAGGCCTGCAGGATCAATTTGTTCTCTCCATATTTCACACTTTATTGTTCACGCTTTCAAATAAAAACACCCACAATATCATTTTTTCCAGCAACTATGCAAAGGTCGCCTTTATAGTGACAACTTTTATCCAGTCAACAAAGGTGTGTTTGTGTGGATCCCACACATCTCCATCTGCAGAGTTTAGGAAAGAGATGAAAACCTTCCGGTAACTCTAACTCCAAACAGAAATGCTAAACCTGCTGTGTAGAAAGTTCAGCTCAAACCATTTGAGAAGACTCTCTGCCTCGAGTCATTTAAGTTTAATAATTTCAGCAAGGATAGAAACCACAGGTTATTTTAAATTGTTTACTGATACTCTCTCATTTGGGTTTTACCGATTTCCTTTTATTCACATGATCTCTAGTTTTAACTTGAGCTAAAAGAAAGTGTACACGTTTCATCTCAGTTCTTTTAATGACATTTGTTCCCCTAACTAGGTCACTATGCCACCACTGAGGACAATGTTTTTAACTATCTAGACCATTTATCCTGACAGTTGGAATTACATGGCATTTCCTTTCATTGTAAAGACACTGAAAACACAACTACTAGCTCTTTCACGCAAGGCGGCCGCTACAGTTGGCAGCTATTCAAAAGCTATTTTCTTCTGTATGTGGGTGTTGGTGGTGTTGTCTCATTTAAGCTATTTCTTTGGACTTTGATGTGCCCCACACAGTGCCACCTACTGGTCAGTCAATGTAAGTGCAAAAAAAAAGGAAATATTTCCAAACCCACAGTCAGCAGATAGCCAGAAAATAACTGGGCTATAAATTTGTTGTCAGTATAAAAAACCCCCAACAATAACAATGTTGGGAACAGTAATGAACAATTAAGGCTGAAGTCCAAGACATGACAACAAAAAGGTAAAATGAGGATTGTGCCATTGATTAGATCTATGGATGTCAATTTTTAGTTATGTTCTAATTTTTTTAGGACTTTTGTTAAATAACTTTTCCCATTTTCTGATTGTAAAATTTTATCAGGGTTCTTAAAAAAACAGCTCCTGAGACAAATTACTCTAAATTAATATTTTATAATGACTGATTATTTTTTGCGACTGCGAGTAAACATGGTCTCAATTTTTTTCTTCGTCTTTAAATCAATCAGTCAATTCAAAGCAAATCAGACAGAATACCAAATGTTACAGAATTAATCAAAGTGTAGGAAATATACATAAAAAAATAAAAAGTTTGTGCCATGAGTTGTGAGTTTGTGCATGAAATAAAATGCAGATAGGAACAGCACGGATCATGCTGAATGTTGAAGAAAAATAAAAAAAACTTACAAAAACCACAGGGAACACAATGAGCCAGAGCCGAACAAAAGCAGGAATCCAAAACAAAAAAAAGCCAGCAGGGTAAACCAGGGGAGTAGAGGAATTAAAAAGGAAATAACAAAATATGATGGGAGAAGCCAGCAAGGAGGAACTGAGAATGAGTTGTGTTGGTGAGGTTGATTACTGAACAAGGAACAGATGGCTGATTAGAAACGGGTTCCAGGTGTGAGGGGAGAGAAAGAAATAGAGAGTGAGAGAGAGAGAGAGAGAGAGTGAGTGAGTGAGTGAGTGAGTGAGAGAGAGAGAGAGAGAGAGAGTGAGTGAGTGAGTGAGTGAGTGAGAGAGAGAGTGAGTGAGTGAGTGAGAGACGGAGAATTGGCATGGTGTGGGAGAGTACAAAAGGAGGAAATTAATCTAATTCTGAAGAATGTCTAGACATAAGGAACATAATAAAACTAGAGTAATAGAATAACTAGACACAAGAAATAAACACAATAAACTAGAATCACTAAGGAGGACTGAGCTAAAGTGAAACAGAAATAAGGCTGATCTAATCAAAGAGACTGAGGAACAAAGAAGAATCTCAAAGAATCTCAAACTGTGGTTCAGAGAGTCTTTGTTCATTGCAGCAAAGGCAAAATTAAAAGTACAGAATTTATATTTTGTATTTTGAACAAGAGGTGATCAAACAGAGTTAACGCTGGTTAGGAAAACAGTAAACTATAGTCCTGGGGTGTAGTGCTAAACCTGATTCTTAAATTAGAAATCATATTCAACATCATTAGCCAGTTGTTTTAAACAGTCCTGTGTGCTTGCAGTTAATCCCCAATTGTTGGGCATCACACTTTACAACAGAAAAAGAGAAAAAGGTAAATGTATGTCCACCCCCTCTGGGCTCATAGAATGGCGCCCTGGGCTGTGAGCCATATGCTCAACTTCAAGCTCACCTGTCACCGAGTCCCCGATATTCACACCGAACATTCAGACTGACAGCAAAATTAAGATTAAATTCCATCCCATTTAGGCTTTCGTCAGTCTCAAATGCAGTTTGGATTTCGCGCTTTAATCTTTCCCTCAGGCAATGAAAAAAGGGAAAAAGAAGAAGAAGAAGGAAAAAAAGAATCCAGTATGTCGGGAGTTGGAGGCGTGAAAGTTTTCCCTTCAACTTTTCCTCCCTCCCCCGGCCAATAACAGGGGCCGGCTGTAATGAGCGGACTCCTCTGATTTGTCCGGGTCTGCTGTCCGGGACGTGAGTGACAGGCCGGGCGGAGGGGCTGGTAGTTTCCCCACCCCACAACCCCATCAGCATTGCCCCCCTCTGACTTTGACGGGACTCTGCGTGACGCGGCTGAAACAAGGGGGCAACACTTGAGCTCCCAGGCGCAGCGGTGCGGGACAGTTCAGAAGAGCAGAGAGGAGAGGAGCAGTGCGGGGAGAGAGAGAGACGGAGCTCACCCGTCAACCAGCTGGAGGAACCCACACTTACAAAACCCCCTTATGGCTGCTTGAGACGTACCGATACGCCCCCCCTCCCCCTTTTTTCTCTCTTTCTCTGGGACTTCTTTGGACTTCTACTTTTTTTTTTTTGTTTTGCTTTTTTTTTTTTTTTTTCTTCTCTCGTCCTGACCAGAAGTTATAGCAAGTCTAATTAAGTTGCTCTTAGTTGAGAAGTGAATCCACTTGCCGTGGACGGCGCAAGGCGGTCATGGATACCCATATAAGATGGAAAGATAAACGGAGAATAAGGGACGCCCAGATCACTTTAGCGGTGATTCTGCTTTTTGTCACGTCGCGTGCAAGTTCAGGTAAGATGCAGCAGATGCGTTTGGGATCCACTTTGGAAAAAAGTTTTCCCCTCAGTGGGTCACTGATGAGCGCCCCTCCTCCTCTATTAGTGCCTTAACTTATTCAGCTTGCAGGGTCAGGAACTTTAGGGGGACTTTTAAAAGTGTGGAACGTTTTTGCAATTTTTGGAAAAGTTTTTTTTTTTTTCTATTAGGAAGGCGCTAATGATGATTTTGTTGTTGCTCATTGCAGTGGCGCCACCAAGGGTGGACCAAAGGGGGCAATGGTTGCCATTACATATTTGCCAGTCCCTTGCATACCCATAATGTTTTTTTTATTTTTTTTTTTACAAACACTAATTAAAGACACGATAGAACAAGCTTTTACTAGTTGTAAAATGTACTTATTGCAAGTGAATAAATTTGTGCATATATAACTTTTTGTTTTACAGTGTACCACTTTCGACTAACCCCCACTCACTACTGTAAATACATAAGCATGCTAAAACACCTTATGTCCTGCCATGACTTAATTTTTGTGTGCCATTCCATCATCCTTATCAGTGGTCACCCTCTTGCCATCCCTTTTAAAACTTTCTGCAGGTTTTCAGTTATTTACAATCCTAATCATTTCTTGGGGGCGGGGGGCACTTTTCGAATGCTTCGTATTTTTGCGAGCCTTTTTGCAAAACTAAGTTCTGCGGTGTACTTCAAGAAACTTCAGTGAGGCGTTTGCTGCTCCAGTTTTTTCTTCTTCTCCCTAAATCGATGGGAAGGATGGGTACAGTTTTCAGAAGATGGGAGGGGCTGAAGCTCCTCTGAAGTGGTAGGGTGGAGTGGTTTGCAGGGCTCCGACGCCAGGGGACACGGCTCTTAAAATGCTGGGGTCCCCTCTTTTCTGTCAGTGATGGTTGTGTAACCGAGTCCACAAATGCATAATGTCAGCATTTCATTCAGATATGACTTAGAGCTCAAATCCTTGATGCACCGTTATATGGAAGGTGACATTTAAGAGGTTTTCTTGTCTCTTGGAGGTCAAGAAGTCAGGCTTGGGTCTGGCCTTTAAGTATTATTAGCAACCTTAAGACAGCCTGACATTGCTGGTGGTCTGCTGCGATGTTCCGACACCAGTCTTTGAGCTGAACAGGTGGCTTCTTCTGTATGTCGTACACAGGAAGTGTCCGAGATTGTGCTGAGCTTGTGAATTTGTAGTCATAATCACCACTTTGGTGTCCGTTTACAGCAGAGAAAAAGATTGTTTGTCCTTTTTAGCTCATAAACATGTGAAGTAGCTATGATTGTCTCTTCAGTTCCTTGTTGCTTGTCCAAACCATATATCTGTGTAATTTTTGGATCTGTCATTGGCTATTTCAGAATATTTGAATTGCTATTGCTTTTAGAGGATCAAAGAGGAGATGGAGCTTAATGCTGATGCTGCAGGCTGAATAAAAAAAAAAAGTCTATCAAAACTTACATCACTCATGTAAAGGATCCTCAGGGCACTGATTTGCTTCTTGAAACTTGAAGCTGACATGTGCCAGTAAAGACTCGATGATTGAGTGGTAGTAACATAGCAGGTACATGAAAAGCCTGTGTAAACTAATTATCTCCTCCGTCAACGTTTTTCAGTTTTACTATCGTGCTCTTTGTCATCGCAAAGTACAGCATTGGTAATCTTAAAACACTGTGACACGTAACGTTTCACCCCCAAGTCAAGAAAGGTTTAACTTTCCTATTATTCAGCTGTAGTAGTCTTTTTTTGCTCATAATTAACAGCCTCCTACCTCCCAAGGCTTAGTTTTAGTGCAGTTCCTTTGAAAGGCTTGCACAGATATACAATAAAAGCATTGCAAGAGGCACAGCTATTGCTATGACTGCTTGAGTATGTTGACATTTGCAATAAACATGTTGAAACACAACATGTTTTTATTATATCCATTCCATAATGATCACAATTCCATGCCTGAATGAGAAGTTACTTGCATTATTACAGCACTTTAATTAAAAACAACAAAGTGGCGATCGATGTTGGTTAACAGTGTTTCGCACACAGCTATGGGAGTTAGCATGTCCTCTCTGCCCATGTAATTAACTTAGATTTTAAAGTTAAATGCTTGGTTTTATGGAAGGAATGAGAGTATGGGACCTCTGCTGGACTGGTGACCTCTTGCTTTAGTCTGCTTTGACCTGAAACAGAACGAAATACATAGAAGGCGAATCGATTCACTTAATAAGAGAGATGTTTTCTTAACAAGAACACACTGTCATTAGAGCACTGAGGTTTGATTTTCAATTTGATTTTTACACAGAATTCAAAACAGGACTTGCTAAGCTAACGATAGCCTCTTGATCTTGATCTAACATCACTGTATAGAACTTTATCTTTTTATATTATTGTGTAATATAGCTTAGCATACATTTTCATATGGGCTGCCATTTAGCTATATCACTTAAAATAAGAAATAGGTGTTGTCAAAATCATCTTTTTACACAGGATAAAGCTCACTAGGTTGTAATTTATCATTACTTAAAACATCTTACTGAATTGCAATGTAAATAGATCACCTTTATCCGACAGCAACTAAACTGAGTTTAATAAGGAAAGTTCAGTTTTCACAGTCTTCTTGCGTTTTTGATACTGGCCAAACATTTACTCATTGCAGCCCAGCAGCCTAAATGACTTTTCAACCACATTTAGACTTCAATAAACATATGCACGTTCACGTCTTTTCACCTGTTTCATTCTACAATTCTATGTTGTGTAGACAGAAAGTTTTCGTTTTCAAGGAAATATTTATTGTTGAGAAAAAAATTATTTCTGAGGTTAGCCCACTGTGCTAACAGACTTAAGCATTTTTTTTTTTTTTACATAAAACCAGATATTTGTAAAAGTAAAGAAAGTAAAAACAAAATGGTATTTGTTGTGGTCCTTCTGGTCTTTATCATTAGCTAGTTTCTGCTGGTGTTCTGACAACAAAATAAGCTATTAAATCAAGCTATAGAGAGATTTGCTAGCAATGTGCAGACTGTTTACATACAGTGTGTCAACATAATGTATGTTGAGTTTTTCATACTCCTGTTGATGGGAACAAAATACCCAGATAATCATCCCACTGAAAGCTAATCAGGCTATGCTAGTGAAAGTTCACGGCTCATTTGGAACGCCATTTTGTTTTACTGTTAGAAAGGAAACTTTAAGACTTAGTAAAAGGTATAACACCAGGCCTGCAAGTCACTGAGACAAAGAAGGAGAAGAAAGGTCAGAGTTCAAAAGTGATTGCTAGATCTTTCATGTTTGTCAAGTTTAGCATTTTATCATCAAAAGAAGGGGGATTCTTTCTCTATGGAGTAGTTTTTTTTGTGCTTGTTTCAATAGATTCCCTTTTGGCTGTGCTGGAGGAAGTGAGACTAAGACGAAAAGTGAGGTTTCATTTAATGAAAAGAAGCTGCACAGTGGGATGTTGAGGAACTTTGAAGTCTATTTTCCAACTTCAATCTAAGGCAAACTATTATTTGCCTTAGATTCAGAATTCAATGAGCGTGTCCAGGTTGTAGCAAGATCATGTTTTTAGATTGCATGCAAGCAGCAATGTTTTCTTTGGATATTAATTCATTTATTTCCATCTACCACAGGTTTTATTTATAAGAAAACCTCATGGAAATGGTTTGTTTCTGACTTTCTCTAAATTTGATTCAATTGATTAATCAAATTTCACTTTCAACGGTTTTTTTTTTTTCCACAGCTGGAAATTCACACAGGAACAGAACCCAGTCATTAGAAATACTGAAAAAACATTCTTTGAATACCTTGCGCAAATGAAAACAAAGCCATATGTTAGCAAAACCCGTAGGTGACATATGGCAGCAGTCGAAGAGCAGTTGTGTTTGGGCAACGTCAACAATATATTTTCAGGAAGTGGGAATTAATGTGATGAACTTATATGTGTTTAAGCCTAATGCAAGTTTAAAAGGGATAAACAGAAGACCTTGCTGTTTCTCTGAGCGCCTCCCCATCTGGATTCGATAAGTTCCATTGTGCTGTCTGCTAAGCCCTCCAAAAAGCCAAAGTAATGTCTTCCAGATGTTTTCCTCCCATTCTTGGTGGAACAGAGGAACCATGAAAAAACAAAAAAAAGAAAAACTCAGTTGCGTTTTCTTTCAAGAGAAAATACGCCATTGTGTGTTGGTTTTAGAAATAATTTCTAATCAAATAACAGTGACACAGTTATAGAGGGGTTTAGGAGTATAATAGCAGCATATGCCTTTTATTTACCTAGTTTTGTACTCGTTACAACCAGGGTCATTAAAAGGTTCTTTTTGTTGATGTGGGCTGACTTTATGGCAGGGTTAAAGGTCTACTGCAGCTGGTTTTCATCTAGAGTTGCCCTGTGTCTGGACAACTCTTCTTCAAAAGGATATTTTATGTATTGGTCATTTCTGCCCTTTGGCTTTGGCTTTTTGATGAAGCTAGTAAATAGCGAAGTTCAGAGAAGTGACCCAATGCCGGCAAGATGAGCTCATAGGGCTTCTTGGCGTTTTATGTGCAATGATAGCAGGTGGTTTTCCTGGAGCGTGTTGCCAAACTGGGCTCATCTGGATTTATGAAATGATGCTGATTAATGTCTCTTACCTTATTAGAGTACAACTTATTGAAAGCTGGATTAAGGATCAGGTTTAGAGAGTCATCTTTCATCCAGTTTAACCACCTTCTCTTATCCAACTCAGACTCATTTGGTGGAATTTGGGTCTGCTGGTTCTTACACGGTGTCTTTTAGCTCTCCTGAGGTCATGTCCGACAATATCAAATATGCGGCCATGAGAGAAAGTGGCTTCTTCTGTGTGCCTATTGCCTTGGTGCAGAGGAAGGAATCTGGGGCTGCATGGAGAGGCAGTGACCCTGTAAGTGCATGTGCCACTTCAAGTCTGTAAATGCAGACTTTGTGGATAAGAGACACTGTAAATCAGCTTTAATGCATGATAACATGGCAAATACAACAAAATATGCAGGACAGATTTTTGACCCGGTGAAGATCCTTTGTTCGACACAATCAGCGTATTATTTGCCATGCATGTTCTGTCGCTGATTATCTTCAAGTCTAATTTAGACTAAGCATTTATCTGTTGTTTTAAAATTGTCATGGTGCAGAGCGCTTGGTTTTCAGAAATTTTTCTGATTTGTTTTTCTCCCTATGTGCGTCTCTTCTCCAAATTAAGGTTTTGGGGATGTGATGCAACCCCAAACACTTGCGTTTGGGATTTATCAGTATGCTTTGTTGCTGTACGTTGTGCACGGCAGCGTGAAACTCTGCATCTGGTCCAGACTTACAAGCTCTGCATTCACTTTAGCTGTAAAACAGTGCTTTTCTCTGTAATGGGTATTATAATCATTGAGCATGGAAAGCAATGTATGACTCATCCTTTCCAACCCTATTCCCCCTTCTCCAGCCAGAGCCTAGCCACAACTTTGGTTGCAGAAAACTGAGTGTAAGCACTTTTTTTCAAAGTGGGAAGAAACAATGGTTTCTGGTCAGTCATGAAACTTTACTGTAGTCATATGCACTCTATTTTAAATTTATTAGGTGATGAAATTAGTTGAAGTTGTAATGAGAGGACATATATAGTAGGACATGGTTTGCCTAGTCAGCGGGATTTTGTTTTTCTCCGGGAAGCTTCATTTTGTCTTGTTGCAACGAGGGACTGAACTGGAGTTTTACTGCACACCGGTTATGTGTTTAAGCAGGATTTAAGGGATCTTTCTGACGGAACAAACCATTGACTATGGACAGAAGTCAATCTTTTGTTTAGTTTAGGATGAAAACAAAAAATCTTTGAGCACATCCTACAAGATGTGACTTAAATGCTGAAGGCTAAGTAATTAAATTGCTAAAGTCCAAAATCATGGTGAAAAGCAGGAAATCAAGGGATAAAACACATGCAAACTTTAAGGAAACAGTGAGTAATGGAAGACCATGAAGGCATAAAAGTTTCATACTACATGTAAATATGGTGTATAATATACAACTTTTCTGTACCCAATTATATAAAAACACGTGATGACACAAAGCAGTTTTCCTTAGATACAATGGCTTTGTGTTTTTATAAGGATGTTCTTGTTTTGACCAATTAGGTTTGTGCATGACACACACACCTCTTCTTGTTGCTATTGTCGGTATGCTTAGTGAGGTCCTCAGTAATCAAGCCCTGGTCACAGCTAGAGTTTAAGCCGTGGGACATCGATTAAGCTGTTCAGAGATAGCAAGTCTCTAGAAATTTTGTGTTTGGGGAAGTTGAAGAACGAGAACAAACTTTTTGACAGTTGAGCTAATCAGACCTGGCCTGGCCTTTCTTGGGAGGTTTGCCTAGGTTCCCAACTCTTGTTCACTCTGTGGGTCTTTCCACTGCAGCTGAGGAAGGTCGTCAGTGCTGTCCACTGGCCACTCATATTTTGTACTCCTTCCCTGCGGCCAACCTTAGCTACTGTGCCAATAAAGGTTGGCCTTTATTCTGCCCAGGTTCTCATCAACAGACAGAGAATCTCTCTTGTCAGGTGGGACACACTTGGGCATGTCCCTTAACCACTTCAACCCAAGTATGCTGTCCAGGAGGGCTGCTTTGAGGGCTTAGTGGGTGCTTGATGCCAGGCAGTGTCTGTGGGTTGGGTATGAGAATGCTGTGGGTGTTTTCCGTGCAATAAAGAGCAGTTTTCAGTGTGGTCCCCTTGCTACCCAGCTGCTATCCCTCTCACTAGTGGTTTCTGTGGTGGAGTGGGCTCTCATGCTGCCTTGTTTCCCGTCATCAGTTGATGGATATCCTTAGTTCACAGTTGATGGAGGTCTTCAGCAGGGTTGGTGGGACACCTTTTGTGACCAGGGAATTTTCTGTTGGGGTGGCTGCTGGGACAATCCTTACAAAGTAGTTTTATTTATTGACTTTATTTCAAGAGATTTGCTGTTGGGCTGCACATGTAGGTTGCATAAAAGCACTATAATTGCTAACTGTATTAAACAAACTACCTAAATGGATAGTGAGTTAGCGGTATGTATTTGGGCAACTGAATTCTTGCAATTACTTCTCAGTAGCAGTCTAGTCAACAGTAATAATGTGATTCTAAAGTATCACAGTAAGAAATGATTGTAACACAGTCCACCACACGGTTACACTGATGTGCTGATTTCGATTATTACAGCACAAACATCTTTTCAACATGTTAGGATGTCATGAATATATCTTCTATATGTTCTCAGACAGATGTTGAGCTAACAAGGTACAGAAATATTCACTGCTAAGGAAAAACATTTTAGGAGATGAAACATGACAAACAGAGAAATCAACACAATTGCTTAATCTTGGTGAGCTACTCATATTGACTCCTATATTAAAATATATGGCAGAAATGAACATTTTGACCACCTCCTGGTAGTTTACTGATCTCTAAAACTATCCATCCATCCATTTTCTTTACACCCTTAGCCTCCTGACTACCAGGAAAAAAAATATTGTCCAATCACCATTTGTTTTAAATCCCACAGTATTTGTAAGGTTTTATGCACTTACTTTGTCTCTTCCCAAAAAATGTGTTATTACTGATAAATGCCATTTTTATGAATTAGAAAAAGGTATGTACAAAAGTCCCACCCCTTCACATGTGGTATCATTGAAAAGCCCTAAATGTCCTCTCCAGATACCAAAAGGTATTAATTCAGTAGAATGCAGGGGGTGGGAGATATTCAAGTTTAGAAATATCCTCTACAGAGGACAAAAATGAACTACTGGTAGTCAGGAGGTTGGTGGGGCCGGGAGGGTTGCTGGTGCCCGTCTCCAGCTAACGTTCTGGGCGAGAGGCGGGGTCACCCTGGACAGGTCACCAGTCTGTCGCAGGGCAACACAGAGACACACAGGACAAACAACCATGCACACACACACGCCTAGGGACAACTTGGAAAGGCCAATTAACCTTACAGTCATGTTTTTGGACTATGGGAGGAAACCGGAGAACCCAGAGAAAACCCACGCATGCACAGGGAGAACATGCAAACTCCATGCAGAAAGACCGGGGCCGGGAATCGAACCCAAAACCTTCTTGCTGCAAGGCAACAGCTCGACCAACTGTGCCACTGAGCAGCCCCATCTCTAAAACTAAAATATCCTTTTACACAAAAGTTGGTGGACTTTGGAGGGAATCATCCTTTTATATTCTTCTATAACTTAAGAATTTGTGAAAACCTAAGATTTGCTCAGCTTTGTTACTGATATACCTATGTGGGCAATTTTTTTTCAACATTTGATTTAATTCTTTTTTTTATGAGCTTAGTAAAACATCACAAATGACCACACACACACTTGCACTAAAGCAATTCTTATGTTATTTACAGTTTTGTTGAGTTACACAGGATATTATCGAGAGGTCAATCTAGGGCAGTAACTCCATTTACTAAATAATACACATTACATAGATTATTTACATATAGACTGACGTTTTCAAGCCTTTAATTCTGTTACATGGGATGATTTTCCCCTTGCAGCTAATAAAAACAACAGTTAATTTTAAATTATCTCACAGAAAAAACAACTTTTTTATATATAAAGATGTGAAGAGCCAGCTATAATATCTGCTTTTGAAAAAGAACTTTTAATTTGACAAATGAGCCTTATGAGAATGCATACTCAAATTGATTGGATATGACTTTGCATAAGTATTCAAAGTGCATAGTCAGCTGTGTTTACACCTTGGGTGGCTTAATTAATATCACTTGAACTCAAGGCTAAAGGTTCAACGCACATCCTGTGTCGTTTATTTCAGCTTTTGCTAGTTTCTTTCTCTACAGTTGTTGTTTGTTCTGTGTGAGCTTCAGCTAACTTGTACTGCCAAGACGTAAAGCACTTGAACTGCTAAAAGAGGAATGCTTTTAAGTAATAGAAATGTGAAAGTAGCATTGAATAACTTCCACTTTTTTCTTTATTTGTGGACTTTCCCTGAAAGTATTTGAGTGGTGTTGGAACAGAAAGTAGGTATCTGGTTTTGGCTGATTTATTGTACGATTCAGGGATAGTAGCAGGATCTTATTTGCACATTGACTTCTGTTCCCCCACAGGGTTGATGTTGCTCAAGTGAGTCACCCGTTAAAATGTCAGTAGCAGATAAATTTATGCTCGACTTGGCTGTCACTTCAACTACTGCGTGTTATTTGGCAAATCCTGACATCGCAAGTTATTTCGCTCCGTTTTGAATTCAAGTGTGTGAAGCGACTCAGTGAAGAATTATTAACAGGCAGTAAATATTCCTTTTTGTTTTTTTGTTTACGTTTCTTAGATTTCAAAAATTATTGATAATACTGTAGTTTAATCTTGAAAAGTATTCTGTCAAATAACTTTGACGTCCAATTAGAAGCATGTAGTCAGCAATCTAATGTTTATCAAATAAATTATTATAATTGATTCAGCTGACTACCCAGTTCTGTGATGTATTTTTAATGCAATTTAATAGTGTCACCAATAGCTGAAGGGAAATTACTCCTATACTAATAAACATAAAATATAATAAACACTGACTTTGTTTTTTGACTTCATCACTCCTTAATGTGAGCTTAACAATCTTTGTCTCTTAATAGACAGAAGCAAAGCAAAATTTTCCCCCAAAACGGAGTAAATGTTTGTTTTTCTTTATCACAATGTTGTCATATAAATTTAAGAATGTATCTGCAAGTCAAAAAAAACAGCAACTGGGAAAATCATGGTAAATCAGTTTTTGAATTTATCTTTCACATGCTAATGTTGAAATGGATTTAGATTTACAGTATTTTATTGTCTTACAGTGATAAACTTAAAGAAGTGATCTGTTTTTTACCAACTTACCACAGAAGCAAATTGATTTGTATGATGTGAAACATGGAAAAAAAAAAAAAAAAAAAAAAAAAAAAAAAAAAAAATATATATATATATATATATATATATATATATATATATATATATATATATATATATATATATATATATATATATGCAACTGCTTCTTTAGAAGCAACTGCTTCTAAAGAAGCAGTTGCATGTTTTACAGTCATCTGAAGTCATCTCGGTGGTTTCCAGGCAGCCATCAATTGCCTCCAAGAATAAGCTAAAGTACCTCTCTTATGGAAGTTGGTCCACATGGGAGGGCGAGCTCACAAAGGTGTAGTGTTTTTATTTTTATATATATATATATATATATATATATATATATATATATATATGTGTGAAATTTGGGGGAATTACTGAGAATTCACAGTGAACCCCACAAAATAGTACAGTGGGCTAGATCTAAGTTTATTTTTTTTGGCCTTTTAGTACTCATTCATAAAGCACAGTTCTAGTTTTTGAATGAGAAATGATGAAAATGAGTGTAGGAGTCCTTGAGAGCACTAATGATGATGAAACTCTTGTTATGTGGGAACACATTCTCTATTTAGATTGATTCCCATCATCCTAACGTCATCAGGAAAAACAAATCACTGGCTTCGCTCATGCAAGTGATAATCAAAAAACAGAAACGTCTCGGTAGAGTGCAGGATTTGTTATAAGTAGATTTCTCCTTATTGTTTCTTTTCAGCGCATTTCTTCTGGAATAATAATCATGTGCTGTGGGCTCTCTTTCGCCATAAATTTCGAAAGTGTCAGCCAGTGGAGCCGTAACTGCAGCTGGAGACGGAAAGCTTCGCAAGTCGCAGATAAAACTGGCAGGCATTAAAATGCATTTGAGGGTGGTTATTGGGGGGGGGGGGAAACAAAAGTTAATGAAACTGAAAGAAGAAACGGCGGAAATAGGATGGGAGAAACACAGATACCATGGCAGAGATAACGGTAATCACATATGTGCCTGAAAATGACTATGTCTGTACTTCTTTTTCTTCCTTTTTTTTTTTGCTGTAAAATTAGCATTCTGAGGTGCACCGTGGAATCTTGAGTCAGTTTTTCCATCTCAGTCTGTGGAGGGAGGCAGACAGTGATTTATCTGCGCTGCTGTGTGCTGCAGCACGGAGACAGTGAAGTAAACCATCTGGTATTCCCACTGTTAAAGAAATAAAAAGGCTGTTCAGTGCACCGAGGCTCGGAGTACACAACAGACACTCTGGGTAGAAAATTGTTTTGTCACATCTGTGTGCATAAAATGCATCAGATACTGTATGCAGGACTCATGGTGATTGTTTTAGTGTCATGTCATCAGAATGTGTCGTCCATAACTAGAAAAGTTGTTGAATTTTGCCACGCACAATGAAAGATGACTAAATACTACCACTGCAGTTTTTTTTGAGTGTTCAGCTCTAAATTAAAGTCACCTAGTCAGCATTTTCATTCAATGATTTGTATTGCATATTTTCAGAAAATATTTGTTAAATTGACCTAGATTACTGTTAGGTGTTGCATATTGATGTTTGCAAGTCTACATTAGCTATAAGCTAAACAAAAGTTTCATCAAAACCAGAATTTTGTTGCGTTTAGCTGAACGTACGCACAAAACTCAAAATTTGTTGGCCATTTGTTTGCATTTATCTAACGAAGACTTTATCAACAGAATCGTAAAGCTGCATTTTAATAAAAACATATTTGCGTCATCTAATGTCACTTAGCCTTATTAATGAAATACAAAGTTTCGATGAGCCCTTCTTCATAATGTAACACAGTTGCTTTGTATTCTCCACGAGAGTTTGAACTTTCAGTCTGTAGCAGATTTGGAAACTGAAGCAATTACAACAAAGATGCAGAATTTAAACAGACGAGGTGTTTGTGCCTCCACCATCGTTTTCAGCCTTAGAGAAGAGAAAACATCATTAGTGTTTTCATAAGTTTATCGCCATCATGAGAGGAATGCAGAGGATGGGATCTACTGAGGGATTCCTCATAACAGTGCAGAACTCAGTGTGAATATCTCAGAAGGTCAGAAGGAATCATTTGCACAAAATCTGTACGTTTTTTTTCGCAGATCTTTCCGAACCAGCCTTGTCAAAATTTGTTTAGTTTTATGTGCCATGTTCTGATTCTTCTGTTTTGACAAATTGTGCTACAAAACCCATAGTTTATGATTTTCCACCTCCACTTTCTCAACACTGGTAATTTTTTTGGGGCTTTTCTCAGACAGTCTGGTAGCTGGCTGTGTTTTCTATTCAAACTGCAGCATGGAAAAAAAAAAAACGTATAACTTTCAAAGGTCACACATAGCTAAGTCTTGGAGGGAGCAATTTGGAGGCGTGTGCGCATACCCCTTTCCGTTTGGTGAAAGCAATGCCTGAGCACAATATGCTGTTCTTGAGCATGGTGAGAGTGGCAGTTACACAGTAATACCCCTCGATTCAAGCTGACTGTGGTCGAAGCCAGACCGGTGGCTAAACACAAGCGAAGGCGCAGTTCAGGAGTGGTACTATAACTTAACTATCGAGCTGCCAGCCTGGTGTGTGGTCATAATGAGGCTGTACCCTTAAAATCAAGCCTGTGTTTTTAGTTAGACTTCAGAAAGGACACAGTGTCACTGGTGCAACCGTCCTCCCCGATGCCCCAACCAGAACGCCATGGTGCCACCAGGATAATAAACCTCCCTGCGGTGGTTTTCACGCCTGCACAAAAGAGTTGGGTAATTTTCAAAAGCTATCACACACAATGGGCACTCTTAATAGACACTAAATGTCCCAGAAGTTTTGCTCGGGCAGCTTTTTAACGTTGTTTTTCTAGTGTAAAGGAGTGCAAGTTGAGGAGGAGTTTTTTTGTGTGTGTGTGTGTTTTATTGGGCGTAATGTGATTGGCTTGAAAAGTTATGCAAGGCGAGACAAGCAGATAGGATTAAATTTGTTTTACTGTGGCTAATTTAGTGTCAGCTAGTTGAGAGAGAATGATCTGAAATAAAGTTGTTTGATTGTTCTGCTTAGACATGCTGACTAAAGATAATTCTAATTCATTTATTTTTTTAATTACATAGCCAGTGTAGAACATTGGTTGGGGCTTTGGGATTCCATCAGAGCCCTCAAATTAGCACATTAGCGCTTCCTTGTAATTTTCATCTGGTCTATTGAACATATCCCGAAATGGTCTGAATATGACTGTAAGTGTTTTGATGTTAAGATTTCACTTGTTCTGTTATGTAATGGATTTAATTTTCTCGTGCGCGCTACCTAGCATAATCATAATTCCTGCTTTATGACTCCCCTGTCTGGTCACACAGTGGGAACAGAAAGGTCGCAGGTGTGTCTGATGTCATTGTTTTTGCTGTCAAATTTTTGACCCAACACCTCAGAGCTCTGGAATGTTGCTCTACATCAGTGGTTCCCTAACGCTTTCTCTTGTGCCCCCCCCCCAGTGGTTTCCAAACATTTTCTGGCCCCCCCCTGTCCCTGTCTTTGTCCCTGTAGCTGAACATAGACAACAACATCGGTAGCCTACAGGCTACTTGTTAAGCTTAAGCTGCTGTATTGATATTAGCTAGCTAGTCATCTTTTAGCTAACATTGCCTGCATCCAGCAGCTTTACTCGACTCAGTCAGTTAGTTTGGGGGGAAAACTGTGAAAAGTTCTTTGCGTTTTGCTGGTTTACTGCCATGATTCTAACACACCTGCGCAGCTCTGCACAGCAGCAGCAGCAGGTCTCCTTTGCTGCTGCACAGGTGTAAACCAAGCATGAGCGTCGTAGCGCTCATGTTTAAAGGCGGCTCGGAAAAACAGGTTACCACATGTTAACAACGGATTAAACAGTTTTAACTGCTGATAAAAGTGAGAGAGGACACAGATATGGGAGGTGTGGAAGCCCCTACTGTATCAAATTGACATAGGAATAATAGAGAGTTGGCCATTCTAAGGTAAAAACTCAGCGCATACAGTGTTCATGTGTTTTTTTTGTTTTTTTCATCAAGACGGCTTCCCGCGCCCTCCTTGCAATGGCACGGCGCCTCCCCTATGGGGCGCGCCCCACAGTTTGGGAACCTCTGCTCTACATGATATGTAAAAAAAAAATGAACATAATTATATGCTTCCTCTTTTTAAGGTCACATAGACCTGCTTTAAACAATTAAAGTAAAGACTGTAATTGTAACCTGGTGTACTCGCAGCAAGGTTCCAACTTTACGACAGTTGGCTTTGGGTTTTATAACAAAATCAGGTGAAAAAAAAACCAAACAAAAAAACCCCCAAGTTTTTCACCCTCCCTGCCGGTGATGCACTCTAGGAGGGGGAAGTCTCTCATCAGGCATTCTTGCTTTCGGCTGTGCTGGCTTCCAGGAGAGGCAGGGTCCTCTTTATGGCTGCTAATTACTCCATGTCCTCAGCCCTAGGTCAAGCATGTGCCTGAGAGTCAGGCCTCACCTCGAGAAGGGCCGACGAAGGAAGAGGACGGCTGGGGAGGCGGTCAGAAAATAAAAAATGTTAATCCCCTCCCACTCCCTCAAAGAAAAAGGTCATCACGCACTGGTTCTGCACAGCTCCTGCTGTCAAATAAAATGGTGCCGTTTGGAGTCACTGAGGGTTGTTAGAGACTGCGAGTGGGTGGGTTTATATGCGTGTCCACGTGCGTGTGTGTGCGCGTGTGGGGGTGTGTGTGTGTGGGGGGTGTGCGTGCGTGTGTGTGTGTGTGTGAAAATTGAGGGGAGATGAATACTTAGGGAGAATGGGATCCACTACAGTCGTGGCACTGAGCCATAACCAGGATTAGGAACCTGGCTTTTTAGCTGCTGTTCACTTACAGACTGAATGAAAGAGGTACACTAAGGTCAGACTGGGAGAGGAAGATATTTATTATTGCAAAATGTAAGCTAGTCTTTCGTCAGCAGGTAGTTTTAATGTGAGATTTGCAGTATTTTTTGATTCATGAATTGATTGACATTTGGTGGTGTCTTTCTCGTGCGCAGACATTTTCTATTTTGCAAAGATACAAAGGATCGATCACTTTTTAACTAAGGCTCTGATCTGTTGATGCAATCAAAATGCAATCATTGGGAACAAATTTCTGATTTGCCTGTAGGCCTGATCCACCCATTCAGATTTTAACCAATTCTTAGATTAGTTTTTTGTTTTAAACACGGCAAAACAGACAAAAATATGTTGCATCTCTTAATATAGTCATTGTTTTGAATCCACCAGAAGATGAAGAATTTGCAATGTTATTGATGCTTTGAACTATGCTTGAACTTTATTAAGTCCACAAAAGCTGCCTCAACCTGCACGGTGTTGACTGATGCATTTTCAAACCTGATCCAGAGGGAGTTTTTAGCTTTAGTGCATTCGATGAATAGGATTACCCCCTCCAACGCCTCCCAGATTTTTCAATATTTGACCTGCCATGCACTGATCAGAGCCAATCAATGACAATCTGGCAAATTGTGGTACACAGTTCGCCATTTTTTTTTTCTGTATTTTTGTGTGAAAGTTGTGTCAAATATGTGGCAGACGGGCAAAGAGCGAATGTACACAAGGCAACGTCGTATAAACACTCTCTGTGTACTTGAGGTGAACCTGCCTCTCGGATATGAGGGTCTGTGTGGTTGAGGTGAAAAAGTATTTTTAGCATCCACTTTCAGTGGTGTTGGTTCCTCAAGGGACCTGGCGCATTAAGTTGGTAAACATCTCAGTTTAACAAGGTGGGATTGAGCGCCATACCTGCGGCTTGGAACGCGGTCAGGAATGCTTCCGCTGCCAGGTCGACCGCCGGGTGACCGAAATCTGTGAATGAAGGAGTCTCTGATAAAGTGTAAATCAGTGAACGGAGTTGAAGTGATAATGTTTGCTTTTGCACATTTCTGAAGTCCCCCACTGGTTTTAGATGTTTTTTTTTTCTTTGAACCATTTCTTGGTGGAAAAAAAGTAGACATCTTCTGTCTCTCGCCGCAGTTTTTGGGAAGTTTTATTTGCACTTGGCCTGCGGACAAGAGCAGCTCTGTCTTTTCTTAGCCTTTCATTGTAGACTAACTAAAGTTGCACAATTAAGGGTTTTGCTGACGAGCAAAACCCATTTACCCTAGAAAGACTGTTAATGTGGCCAGGCACTCCACTAAATGGCTGATACTTCAGTATCTGACCAGTTCACTCCTGACTATTGAGTTTCCTATGTGTCACCTTCAAATATTGTCACATTCAGATCCATAAAAATATAAAACACAACTGACCAAGTTAGGGGTTTTAAAAGGAACTTAAACCATTTGGTGTGGTTAGCTATCTGCATATGGCTGATCAACATACATATCTGAATGTTAAAAGGAGACCTGCTGCTGCTGCTGTGCAGAAAACTGATTTATGTGGTCAGCTTTCTTTCTGTCTTCAAAGATTACGATTGAATATATAAGAACAGCATTCAGAAATATTTTTCTAGCCTTCCTGCCCTCTGGAGCATAGGGACTCCCAACCTGCCATCATGACAAATAATTACATTTCAAAATGTCTGCAGTATGTTATAAAATAACATTTATCACTGTTGACGCTGCATGCCCTTGATAATCTTTACCTTTACTCTGCGTAGGTCCAAAACTGTCAATTTTGAACGAGTAAATAAAGCAACTTAACTGACATACTGAGATTTTAAGACTTGCTCTCATTCGCTGTCTTGCAGCCTGAGTGAACCACAGGCATATGTCAACACTGAAGAGTGTTGTCAGCACAACCCGGTTTCGCTTATGTATAGAATACTCACGGATTGGAAAAAGATTGGATTTCTGAGTTTTCAACCAAAAACAGTGAGACCTAATTCAGCAAAAAAGATTTCAGCTAACAGCTAATTTAGCTATGCATTGCTTGTTTAAAAGCTCCTTCTACTGCTGTTTTGCAGTCCAAATAAACTGTATTCACTTATCAAGTGAGTTATCAGTATTGGTGTTCTGTTACGACCTACAACCCAACAAAAATGGCTTTGAACGTTCTTGGCTGCCGCTGGTTTATGTTTGATCGGTTTCGTTCAAATGCAGACAACTGTAACATTAGAAGAGCATTTTTCAGATATATGACAGTGTAGTTTATTTACATGGAAGGCCATGAAACTCTTGTAAATTAGCGATGAAGAGGAGGCTTTCAACCTCTCAGTGGAGAGGCCTGAAAAAGCCAAACTCAAGTCTGCATCCAAATAAGGAGATGGGGACAGTGTTGGTAACAGAGACGACATGTGAGTATAGGACGAAAACGGAGCCTTTGACCGAATGGTTATATGGACTTTACTTTCAGAGTGGAGTTCTGTAGTTTTGTCTTTAATCTGACCACCCTTAAGCTCCATTACTTAGAGCGATGGTGGTCACTGTGTTAAGTGTAGGCCAGCTCTGTGCAGGCCTTGTAGGGGCCTCGGTACAACTGTAAACCATTGGTTTATCTGTTTGAAGCGAGACACGGTTCTGCTGGATGTTGGCCGGTTACCGAGAGATACTGTTGGATCGAAGCGGACTGCTCTGACATTTATGGAGAGTTTGAAGTGTCTTATTGAGAAGGTTTTAGTTGCTTCTTATAGTGTTCCTATTTTTGAGCTGCAGGCATTTGGTTCCTATAAACTGTGCGCAGCTAATAAAAATCAAACTTAAATCACAATCCAGCGTTGACAACAATAATCTCATAATATTATATAAAGTTATTCTGTTGGCTATGAACCAACTGGAATGTAATTCATTTAGCTCACAAAATGAATGCAAGAAATTGTGATTCTGCATCAGATGCTAGTTAAATATTTGGCCAGCTAGATTGAGTATCAGTCTCTCCTGAAGCCCACAAATGATAGAGATCTTAGTACAATATCACAGTTGCATGTTTTACTAATATTATTATGCCCTATAAGATCGGGTTCCCGAGAAAGCTATTAATATTTCTCCATCTGTTTTAGCAAGTAAACAATCCCTGTGTTTTGTTTTTCACCTATTTTTCATGCTTACCTTGTTCTAAGGTGGCCAAAAAAATGTGTTAAAATGTTTTTGTTTCAAAAATGGACTAAATGGTCCATAAGTGCAGCCTATTTTGAAATAGTTATTCATTGCAACGCTGATAGGAAGCTAGAATGCAGGCGCTACCTTTACGTCATTAACGGCTAACATTTAACCAGTCAGTATTCTCAATATTTACAGATTGTTCGGCTCTTGTGTGTTCCTCTTTTACTTTTTATAATTCTCCCAAATACTGCCAAATATAAGTTCAAAATGGAGGCTGATTAGCCGAGTGTTTTCAGCTGACCTATAGCGTCCTTCTTGGTGACTCCATTAGCACAACAGAGCAACTCCAGAACCACTTCCTTTCTCACTTCAAAATAAGAGTCTCCAACATGGAGAGAGCAAGGTCTAATTTGACTAATCATTAACTATGTATAGTCACATTACAGACAAAGTTCAATTGGGGTGGGCATGCATCAAATCCTTTTTCATGAATATTTTTTATTATAAGAAATTTGATTTATCGTTGGCACAATAAATTCCAATTTATTATGTTTATAAACCCCGGAAATTTTTTTTTTTTTTTTTACCACAGCTTGTTCCATGAGAACATTTATAAATATCAGTAAATTGAGAATATGATTAATAGAGCTACTCTGCTCAGTTTGGTGATAGAAATCACATGTCTTTACATAAGAGGTGTCCTGATGAAGGCTATCTCAGTTTTTCAGGAGCAGTATTTGACATTCAGTCAAAACATACAGTTACCTAAAATTTTTAAAAATCTTTTTCTCTTTTTCATGATCACTTTTATCACAATAGTACCACAAAATATTGTGATAAAATTTTAATTCCATATCGTCCACCCCTGTTTATTTTGGCAGGATTTTGTGTGATGACTACCTATCATGTCTATATTGTGTGTCTGTGTCATTCTTGCGGAGCCTTTATTAAAATGTAGCATCTTTATGCAAGTGATGTTTGGTGATGTTTTTCTGCATTTGTCCCTGCTGGATTGTGGAACCTCAAATGCTCAGAACTTCACAGAAATGCTACATGATGCGTCTGGAACCCAGTCACGCGAATAAGCTTCTAAACAGAAATATTGCACGTGTGCACAAACCGAATAATGATGGATGGATGAGGGAATGTTTCCCATCAGATAACAGTGTAACATGCGCCTTTATTACTGCGCTGCGGAGGTCTGAGAGTTAGTCTCGCTTAATCAGACACCCCTTTCATGGTGGATGATGGACATTTTGTGGCTGCTGGGTGGTTTTCTATCCCTCTGTTCATTGAGAGCTGATGACAGATAAATTGGTCTCTCTGTTTAGACCCTTCTTCTGCTCAAAAGCGGTGTCACTGTGTCGGATTCCCAGACAGGAGTGCGACACCACCTGTCTGTCGCACTCCTTGTGCCTCTAGCAGAGAGGTAGGTGAGCTTTTAAATTGGAGGGTGGGGTGCTTCATTTGGTTAGGTAAGTTGCCATCACAAATGCCTGTTCTTGTGCCTATCATTACCTCCAAAGCATTGTTGGGATCTGATTTAGAAAAATACTTATTAAGTTCAGATCAAATTTTTTTCATTCTGCATTTCTGTTCCCAGCAAAAACGACTTCCCTGATTTTTCAGTTTTGCTGTGTTTTTTGTTTTTGAAGATGTGCATAAAACTCTTCATTTGGTTTGACAGAGTGGAAAACGTGAAAAGGCTTCGGGAGGTGCGTAAAGAAGTTTATTTACGCCACTGCACAGCTGTAGGAAAACATGTGCAGCTTAACTGTTTTTCAATGGAAACCTCTGTTTGAGGATGTTTTTTTAATTGATTTCTGCTGCATGTTAGTCACTCATAACCGCATCCAGCTGGAGGTTGTTACAGGTCTCCCCGGGCGGCTTTGAAGCTCAGCTGAAATGTGCTCGTTCATCATTTGACGTTTTTAGTGGCCTATTTAATTTTAAGTGGTTGTTTCTGTTACAAGTTGACTTTTTGAACAGTTTGTGCCTTTTGCAGTTTCACCTTGTCGGCTAAGATGTCACATTTGAGAAAGTGAAAATAAAACGCTGCGATAACATGGCTGCATACGTTTGCAAACCCGTTTCCAAACTAATACTTTTGTGCGAACTTTACGGCATAATTCCAGCATTCTTGATTTCATATCTAACATCATAGATTTTTTTTTAACCAAAAATGGACATAAACACAGGATGGGAACTAGTCATGGAGGTTTTTAAGAGGACTGGAGTAACACTGAGTTTCCAAAAAGTCCTGGATGTGTTCCTGTTCTATCTGAAGTAAGAAGTAGCAGGACAGAAATATTTAATTCCAAAGGGAAGAAGAACACCATGTCCACTGTGAAACATGGTAGTGGCAACATCATGCAATGGGTTTATTTTTCTTCTGATGGAACTGGGGTATTTGTCAACTTTTGCAAAAATGTTGAGCTGAAGTCCTCTGACAGAAGATGTATTTGATTTGAAGAGGGCAGAGGACAGAAGATGTTCTTAGGGTGTGTTCACACCAGCCCCGTTTAGTCTGCTTTAATCCAACCTTAGCTTGTTTGCCTAGAAAGTTTGATTGATGTGCAATCAAACTCCAAATTGCCAAACTATAAAAGCAGGAAGCAGGGAATTCTGGGTAAATACAACCAAAACAAGAGAGAGGAGTCTAGAGCTGGTAGGAGAAATAAAAGTGAAACCCACACTTGTTCTAGTCTGTTGCCTTTTTTGTTAGCATTTCCTGTAGAAGGAAGTTAAGCTTGTGTCTTCTTTGTCTGGTAATGTGACTATACATAGCTAATGTTTTTGTGCTGTTTCCTTCAGTAGTTCTTGGTGCAGCGCCACCACAGGCGAGATGGGAAAGTTTTATTTTAAGGGGTCGGTTTGTTTGATGCAGGTCAGTGTGAAAGTGAATTACACCTACTGAAAATGTAACAAATGTTGCAACTTTTGCTTCCAATCGAACCAATGCATTACGGTGTGAAGGCATTAAATTGATAGATTTGGAGACCTTTTGCAGGTTAGAATTGGCAAATACTATCAGTTCATGATGTGGAATGGTGATGTGACGCTTTAACAACATTTTCAGTGAAAATTTGCAGGATGAATGTAACGTTAAAGGTGGAAAAACATCCATCTTGGTCTCAAAACAGGTTGCGTGCGCTTTCGAAAGTTAATGTGAATGCTACATTCTTTCGCTTTTGTTTCTGTTTAAGTTTGAATTTGTGGCACAAGTTATCAGAAATCTCTACTTGTCTTCTTTTAAAGATGTTTCTTAACTGTGAGGTTTGTCCTGATGACCTGCACATATCTCTGCTTAGGAAGAAGAAAAACTTGCTATTGGTGTATGTCATCGTGTTGCTTCTGGCTGCACGAACAGCTGTTTGTCCTGGGCGGTTTTGGCACATGACGGTTGCGGTGCAGGGTCAATCTCCATGTCACATTGTTCTGACCCAGCGAACTCCTGCGGTGGCCCGGTCACAGCCAAGGCGACCGGCTCGAGAGTGTGCTAATTGCACGGTTGTGGTCGGATAGAGGCAAGCGGTGGACTTTGCAAGTGAGATGGTTGGAAGCGTGGGTTTTTCTGTGCGGCTTCAACCCATGATCATAGGAATCTATAAATGGGCACATCTCTGCTTTGTGCCTAAATGGGAAAACATAAATTTTCCCAAATGTGAATTGTTCTGCTGAGCAACCAACTCTTGTCTGAGTCAGCGGGACACTGGAAATAAAGAATGGTGAAAGAAATGCATATAATTTAACTTCAGTTTAGATGCAGGTATTTTTGGAACGCATTGACTCTGGTGTCAGTCCAAAGTGTACGCAAACCAAGCAGCTAGCTAGCTTCTTTGCCCCCCTGTATTTGCTTCCAACTCATTTGAAATACTTTGTGGAAAATAAGAAACAGTTTTTTGTGTCGTAAGCTATGCTTGTAATACAAGTGTGAACACATTTAATCGAAAGGAGGTATTAGTTTGCTCAAATTCTGTTTAAGGCCCCATAAAACTACTGCAAGCAATGTGATAAATACTGCATGATAAACCCTTAACATCTTTTTTGTGTGTCTGTTTTCTTCTCCGCAGCGGAACCAGCAGACCTCTTGAAGATTTTAGATTTTCACAATTTACCTGAGGGTGTTACAAAAACAACGGGTTTCTGCTCACATCGGAGGTCGACACAAGGACCCGATGTGGCGTACAAAGTATCCAAAGATGCCCAGCTCAGTGCCCCCACCAAACAGCTTTACCCAGGTGAGTGTCTCAGTCAAAGCACAGCGCACACAGGCAATAATAATAATAATAATAATAATAATAATAATAATAATAATAATAATAGTAATAATAATAATAGTTGCAGCACCTGTATTTCTTTACAAAAACAGACTATAGCTCACTTAACTTTGTTTTTTTGTTGTTGATTTTGGTTCTGTCGATTTTTAAGCAATTCTTTCATTTATTTTGACTGTACAAGAGTCATAAGGCATCTTTCTGTTGAGAAGAATAATTATTTATATTGAGCAAAAATGAGGGCGGAGTCACCTCATTTCATTCAAAAAGAGAGCAGTCGGTGTTACACAGCACTGCAGTTAAACTGGATTTTATAAAATAAAAACAAGACAATTACAGAGCTGACATATTAAACTGACAGTAACATCTTATATTAGTTTGATTACTGCCATAGAGTAGGTGTGGTTAGCAGTACTAGCTGTAAACATCAGTTTTTGTGTGAACTCCTTATAGACTCAGTAGATCCTTACCTCACTGATCAAATGTCTGAAACACAGCCAACATGTCCTGGTCAGTCAGTATGAATCCTGTCACTGATCAGGGCCAGTTAAGCTAGAAATGTTTGCAAGCCACTTCAGTCTACTTTAGGCCAAAACCTTTCTAAAACCTCTCCACCATTGATATAACAATCTGTTATTAGTTTAATTCACTTAAATTTGTCCAGTTAACTTAAATCCTGCATTTGATTGCAAATCCTGCTGCCTTTTTTTATTGGAAAGTAATGATTTCTTTTCCCTAGAAATCTGACAGCACATGAATCGGATCCCGCTCCTTTAATATTCCATGTTGTAGGAGGAGTCCGGACAGTGGGAAAGCAGTGAAAGCAGGGGAGGGCGAGAGGAGAGAGGGAAATGGGTGGGCGGCTGAGGGGAGTGGGGGTTCCACTTTTGCCTTGTTCTGCCGTGCTGACGTGGCTTAGCGCTGGCTGCTGTGGGGCGCTCTGCAGACTTGCTTTCCTTTCTCTCCTCCCTTTTCCCCTTCGCCTGCCTTTTACCCCCTCAAGCATCATAATTTCTCCTCCCTACTTGCGGTGTTTTTTTTTTTTTTTTTCCCCCCTTCTTCTGTTTTTATCTCATTTCCATCTAGTCAGACTTTGCCGAACTCTGAGGAGCCGCTGCGGTTAGGCTGAGCCCAGCTCCGATAAAAGCTTGGACCGCTGGAAGACATCCCCGGTCACGGCTCTGTCAGGGGATAAGCTGGCCCTTTGATTCACAACCGACTCTTTCTCCGGGCTTAACGTTGAGCCACGAGGCTTCTGCGGCATGCGTGCCTTTACATGCTCTCCAATCAAACAAATGCCTTTTTCACTTTGATGCTCTATGACAGTGGAGCCCCTTATGGGTCTTTGTTTAGACACACATTGCTATAATTACACATGTGCTGCTTTGGAAGATCCGAAATAACAGTCCACATAAAACAAACCAAGTGGAGAGGGGTTTTAACCAGGCACCTCATAGTCTTTAGGTGCAAACAGACTAACTAGCTGTCTGTAGCTTGCAGGATTTAAAATCTAGTGTCTGTGTTTGTGATGTGGCCCCTGTCTCGCCTCTTTCTTACGAGAATGTTCGCTAATATATTCCAGAAGGCAGCTAAACTTCTGACATCATTTTATCCATTATTCCCCCCACACCCTCCTTCCTTTGCTAGTTATTACTCTGGCTCGGAGTACTGTTTGCTTTAATAATCTGCATAATATCCTCTCACTCTGAAAGGTTACAAATAAAATTCTGGCAGAAAAAAAAACTAAGAAAATGAAGACATACAAACATCCTGCTTTTGTTCGGATGATAAAATAAAAACCAGCTTTGATTGGGAACACACCAAGCCGTGACCCAGTAACCACAGACAGACTGCAATGATGTGTTGGAAAAGAGCAAGTGCAGACATGCAATCATTAGGCAAACATGTGGAAGAGATGAATCATCTAAAACCACCGAGGCTCTTAAAACACTGGAGACCTTTCTTACCTTTATTACTTCAATCATAAGTGGCAAAAAAAAAAGGAACCGCCTGGAGAGAATGGATGACAGCCAACGAACAGCTGCCTTTGCCTTTTCTTTGAATCAAATGAAGGTTAATTTAGCATGTTCAGATTTGGTCTGAACTATTTTTGAAAGATAGTCCCATAAATCATAAATTAGGACCGAAAACAGTAGGATTGAGTCATCGAATTGTTAGGAATCATAACATGATGCTGCTGGTATCCATTAAATTGATATTTTGGGACAAAATAGTAAATTATAAAGATAAGCTTTGTAACCAGATCAATTCAAAACTTCTTTTTTATAGTTTATCTTGAGTAAGACTGCACAGTATTTGATTTAAATCATTAGGGAAGCACAATGTATTTTATGGAGGGTAGTGGAAGGTTTTGAACAGTGATAGTGGTGCTACACCGGATTTTGAGTGTAGGATGACGTTGGTCATCATTTGAAAAATATATACACTATCAAGAAATATAATTTACTGATCATTATAGGAGTAATTGCATGGATATTCCTCAATTTCCGCAACCTCAGTACTGCAAGGATCTGTTGCAGCTGCACTAAATGTTAGCTAATTATTATACAATTACTATTCTGGCTCTATGGCAGACATATAATTGATTATCCTTTATGTATAATGCAGGAAAATTTCTTAGGAGGACATTAAGATGTGATGCTAAAGGGATTATTAAGAAAATGCAAGTCTTTCATTGCCAAAAGAGAAGATGTCGACAGATGCTGCATTTTCAATAAAACTATGTTGTTGAAATGGAAATAATGACTTTCATTTTTGCCTATTAGGCAAGTTGCTCTCTATTTTGCGCTTAGTTTAGGCCACATTGTCATGGGAAGCATCCTTTAAAACACAGTTCAGTTTTTTTGTGAGCTTCAGGTTCATTTTCATGCAGTCCAAAACTAATTATAATACAAAACCTCAGTCAGTTGACTTCTAGCTCAAACAGGATATTTGGACGATTTGATAATGTGGGATTTTTTACACTACAGTTAGCCAAAGTAGTGTAAAATAAAACGTGTGCCAATCTCAGGTATTGGTACACGTTGAGAACGATCCCCAGGAGCCTCTCATTGTTGTTCTCTAACAGTGTGATTTCAGTTTTGTTTACCTTACTCATCCTCCTCCTCACTATGCATGCTGTCAAGATAAACTTTGGCTCAGGTTGTTTTAACTGATTAAATGATCAATTTGCGTAAAATTAGGTGAGTAGATATTTCCTTTAAGAGTGCTTACAATTCGAGGTCTCTGCTCCAGAACCGGGGGTTGCTGCAAAGCTGATGTGTCTTACATAAAAACAGATTTGTTCACAAGTGAAACTGAATAAACCATTTACAGGACGCAGATCTACCTCATTTACCTGCCTTTATACACACGGGTTTATGGTACGACTCTTAAGGAGACACACCAGGAGATATTCTAGCTGCATTAAGTCCGAGATATTGCTCTTAGTTTTAGCAAGAAAATTAATTTGGTTGTTCCATCGCAGAGAAAATATCAAATTGCTCCTGTGTGAGCGGCTCTTCCTGGGTTTCTGGCCTGGAACAGGCAGCGGTGGTGCCAGTGTAAACTCTGTGGACGTCTGGCACTGTACTACTGCATGTCAGCATACACTGAGCACACATAAAACACACACATGAAATGAGAAGGGAGCAATCTCCAATGCAGTAACTGAAGTAGTCAAATTCCAGAAAGATAAAATAATAATAATAATAAAAAAACCCAGCTTTTAAAAATATTTTTCCATCTGTATCTGGTAACAAGTTTTGTATAGGGACAGTGGCTCTTTTATTCTGCAGTTTTAGTTTTCTGTGCTTCTGGGCTGTCTTGATCCCGTTGGAGGTTGTTTCAGGACATGGGGTACTTAAAAAAATGACAGGATGAGGCATTAGTACAAAACACTCTCAATTTTCACATGAGTCCAAATTAGACCGTTTGGTTTTTGTTACAATTTACTTTTTGTCTCTTTTTTTAAACTCTGGGCTTGAAACAGCGTCATCTTAAAAAAAAAAGGTTCCCATACCATAATCTTAAATCTAAACAACCAAACAGGTGTTCTCTGTAACTTTGAGAAAAACCATCTCCAAGCCAGCTGACAGGCAGTGCGCAGCAGCAATTGTATGACAAGCACACCGGCTTTGATCTAAACTCTAACCTGCTGAGCAAAGCCTTTCTTTTCACATCCTAGGGCTGAGCTGTGACATGCATCCCCTTCACTCTGTTTGAGATCTTTTATCTCATCCTCATCTTCCTCTTTTAAAGCTCCGTCTTTCTCATCCCGGTTCAACGTCTGTCAATTACAGCAGCGGTTCTCATATGATTCCAAGCAGAATTCCTGAGCGAGGACGCCGCCAAGGCATGTGCTGTCCTCATGATGCGATCTGATGCTTAGCATTAATACAGAGACGACGGGAAAAAGGCAGGAAGGCAGACAGACATCCAGCTGCTGACAAAAAGAGGGAGATAATAGAGATAAGGAACAAAGCACGAAGGGTGACCGGTACAAATTTGGCTCTCTGAGCTTTTCTTCTCTTTCTCAGCCTAAGCTGGGCTTTCCACACCCTGCTCTTCCTGTGGCACCTTTTCTTCCACCGTACATAACTATCACTTTAACATTCTTCAAGCCTGTCCTCAGCCTGTAACTGATGGCTTTATAAGAGTCTTTGATGGTGCTACAATAACATCTTTTCCCTTAACCCAGCCTCTCTGTTCTGCTTGCCTGGGAAACCGCAAGAGAGATTGCTAGTGGAGATTGCGTGCCCTCTTTACTTATGTTAAACATACCAGTTATCACTTTAAGCTTTTTTTTTTTTTTTTTTAAGAATAAGCATCTGGAATTTGTAGCAATATAGTACAGTCAATGCACAATACTAGATTGTCGCTAAAAATCCAGAATTTTTTGTTTTTCAAAATTACAGCACTCAAAACTGTCATTAGTGAACAATCCAGTCATGGTTTAATTGGTCAATTTAACTGGTGTTTTTTTTTATGCTTGAGTAATTCCAAAGCTATTCGAACGCCAAAAAAAACTAACAAAAAAAACCTCCTCACGTTTTTACAATTATAATAAAGGTTAAAATGTGTTTTACAGATTCAGTTCAGGCTTAATCAGTCTAAGTGCAGAGGATCAAAAATGTTTATACTTGTTAAAAAGCAAGTAAATATCGTGTTAACTTAATTGGTTACACTATTAGTTGCTTAGTTGTGTTTCTTCTGAACCCAACCAGCTGCTTAAAAACTGTGCAACGTGCATCCAATTCTTTTATGGTGAATTATTCTTTCTTTCTACTATGTCAACACACACAACTCATGAACTGCTTCCTTTTTTACTTCTAAACAAGAGTCTCAAACAGCAGCAAGGTATAAAACATAAGACTTAAACTTTTATGAGATAAACTCATATGACGAGATTGCAACTGGGCATCTGCCACTTCACTCTAATCTTTTTCAAGCTAAAAGATCAGAAGTCTTTCAGCACGAAGCCACATAGTTGAGGCAGTTCTCTCTTCTGAAGGGTTTTTTCATGCGGTCCTGAGTGCACCCTACTAGGAGAGAATTTGTCTGGCAGATGTGGGCCCCATACTTTGGCAGAATTGCGGAAATAGTTGAGCCTCCACAGTGGAACTATGCAGATGGAGGCTAACAGATCGCTTTCATATCTTTCGTGCGATCGCATACCAATAGGCTGTTAGTATTTCCATTTCCAAATAAATGTGTCATTAAGAATCTCTCCTGTAATAATTTGGGGTCTCCGTGTCTGCTGGATGCATCGGCTTGGGGACGGGAGGGAAAAAGTGGGGAGGAGGGAGGAGTTTAAGGGATGGCTTCACAAAGTCTCTCAGGACCAGATGTTTTTGTCATTAGCGCTCTTCGCCCTGCGCTGTACTGGAAGTGATCCACTTTGTATTTCTCTTTCTAACCTTGCACTTTTCCCCCAACCCTCTCTGAATAGACTCTGTTCTGCCAGCCACCACTCTCAGATTAATCCTATCCGGCTGCACTCTTGGCACTCTTGACATCACACTTGTTTCCTTTTGCTGCGCAAAGCCCACCTTAATAGTTTCTCAGTTTCAACCAATCCCTGTTTGTTTAAGTGACAATAACAATATTATTTGTCCTCATAACAATAAATCTGTCTACTGACATAATACTACAATGACTTTTCAACCCAGACGGTGTATCGCATTCCCCTCACGATGATGAATCGTTCCTGCTGCTCGGAACTCTCTGACTCGTCTCTGTTTGTGTCCACCTCACCGCCCGTTCTGTCAGGTGATGCCTTCCCTGAGGATTTCTCCATCTTGGCCACAGTAAAACCCAAGAAGGGCAGCCAGTCCTTCCTGCTGTCCGTGTACAATGAGCAGGGCATCCAGCAGCTCGGACTGGAAGTGGGCCGATCCCCCGTATTCCTCTACGAGGACCAAACAGGCAAACCGAGCCCAGAGGACTACCCGCTCTTCAGAGGAGTCAACCTGGCTGACGGAAAGTAGGTGCATCAGTCAACAAATGTGGGATTTTCTTTTATTATTAGAGATTATTTCTTGCTGCTTTTACTTAAATCATTTGCTTTTATATTCACAAAATTGGTAATAACATACCAAAGCATCAGAATGATACTTTCATATGTACATTTTTGTTGTTGTTAAAACTGAGCAACAGGTTGAACTTTGTGGAATGTGAAATGTTGGTAAAATGATATGGAAAGTTCCTACATTAATCAACATAATGACCATGTTTCTGTGTAACTTAGAAAATATTTCAGACAGTAATTATTCACAAGTTGAGGTTAAATAACTTCTGTGTTTGTTGAAAAGCTTTTTTAGAGCGGTTTCAACAACGTTTTAGCATTGTTAGAACCCTGTTAGCTTCACTAACTGCAGTTTAATAAGCCTATCTGCTGTGACCGGTCACAAATGTTTCATCTTATCAAGCCTTTCGGACATTAATTATTCATGAGCTGAAGGGAAATAACTTTTGTGTTTGTTGAAAAACTTGTTTAAAACCTCTTTCAACAAGTTATATTAGCGGTTAGCATCATTAGCCTAGTTAGACTCACCAACTGCAGCTTATTAATTCTGTGAATGGTCACAAATTATTCCTGAATGGAAGCAAAGAACAGCAGCATAAGGTTGAAGGGTAAGATTTTGTGTACAGCAGTGAAAATATAGGATGGTTACATCAGGTAATCTGATAGATAAAATTTAGTCAATTTCTGTTGTGATACTAGTATTGGAGTCGATCTGCTCCCATTTTTTTGGCTGAATTTGTATGTAATCTGTAGATATGGTAGTCTTTTATTTTTAATTTTCTGCATTTGTTGGATTTTTTTGTAATGACTTGTATCCATCTGAGCCAACATAACAGCATACCTTTGAATTTCAAAGCAGTACAGGCATCTCAGGGCCTCACCATTGGGTTATCCTGCAAGTGTGTGAACTAACACCACCTCTTGTTGCCAGGTGGCATCGAGTGGCAATCAGCGTGCACCAACAGACCATCACCCTCATTCTGGACTGTAAAAAGAAGATCAACCAGAAGCTGCTTCGAAGCCCCGACCCCATCATTGATACCAAAGGAATTATAGTGTTTGGAACTAGAATACTTGATGAAGAAGTCTTCGAGGTAGGCCATACTTTGTCTCTCGTTTCCCACTCTATATGGTGAATGTATTTATAAATTTGTGAGACCAGAAAACAAAAAATGTGCAAGGAGAAGAATGGCTGTATTGTTTGGTGAAGCATGGCTATAAGTGGAGTGTTCTTTATGTAGGTCACTGAAACTTTAGTTGTGCTTTGATTTGACGTCTTTTAGTAAATCAGATAAAAGCGAAGAATGATATCCATTTTAACGTCCATATAGACATTTACAGCTGTGGTCTGAGCAGTGGTCAACCCCAGTGCCCATCCCTCTTTACATGCAGCATAAAATAAGGGATTGTGGTGTCGGCCGCATCCTCTTGAAGATGTGCAGATTTGGCCCACAGAACCCCACCGACCTCTGCCACCCACTCATACTCAGGCGCCCAAAATTACAAATCACACTTAATTTTAGGTTGCCTGATGTTCCACACTGTCCACAAATGAGCTCTGATTCCCGTAATTCTGCTCCGTTCCCAAAACGTGCTGTGTATGTTTGCTGGTTGGATGTCCCTGTCGCTGCTCACACTCTCTTAGCTATCTGCTGGAGTTTTTCCATCTAGACAAGCTGCAGCATTTCTGTCAGAGTTTTTTAACATGCTGAAACACGCTTCTGATTCTTTAACGCTCCTTTTGCTCATATAGAGTCAATAAACAGAATATTGTCGGATTTATTGTATTCTGACTGGTGGACAGAAAGTCTTCTGGCGATTATGTTGACACTGGTGTAACATTATGTGAGTTGAATACTACGGATACTTTCTATAACCAGCTTTTGTGCTGGGTACTTTAGCGTGACCTCTGTGAGAGACGGACTCGCGCAGCGAAAATACAGCGAGTACAAGTGTTGTCTTTGTCCCTTCAGAATTGCGTTTGTCTAAAGGGGGATTAGTCCATGAAGTTCAGGCCCTCGATAATAATTACCAACAGAAACAGATTGATGTGACTGATGCTGAGCCAGCTGACCTTTAACCTCACTGCTGCTCAGCTACTGCAGATAGAACCAAAGAACTATGACATCACCTCCCTCTGCAGTCCCTGGAGTTCATCCGCCAGTCTGCGGCACTGATGTATAGTGGGATGTAAAACCAAAGTCAATATTTCTTTTCTGTTATTCAAAGCTCTGCCATGAAATTTCAGTCTGACGTAGAGCCGGCGGAGATTGTCCGTTAGCGTCCAACTTTAGGTTTTCTCAGACGGACTTTCACTAGATCATTCGAACACTCTGTGCTTTGACCAAAGCCATTCCATTGTTTCTCTGGTTGTATATTTTGGGCCATTATCCTGCCAGAAGGTGAAACCTCGCCTCAGTGTCGAGCTTTCCCCTCATTGTCTTTCTCCATTGTAAAAGCAGCCCACACAGCTGACCTGTACCACACCATTTCTGGGCCTTCTGCTGTTGTAGGTCCACTGGAGCTACTAGAGTCACACAACACTGTCCATTGATTTGAGGGACAGGAAGAAAACATCACCGCGGCTCACAACAAGCACAAAACACGTTTATCATCACATTAGCATGACGTTACCAGTGGAAACGCTTTGCTGAATACACCAGACCTTAAAATAGAGTATGGAACATCAGTAGTGAGGCAAAACATGTTTTCCTGCAGGATTGTGTTTTATTTAGCTCCATCCATATTTCTTTTAACTCCATTAACACCGTCCCTACAAGCGCTCACACCCTGCCAAAATTATAATTTCTCTACTTTGTCACTAGCTTCCCTGCTTCTGCTAGAGAAAAGCATTCTGCTTGCATGAGGCTGTCACAAGCATGTCTCTCTGTGGGGATGGTGCAGTTTCCTGATACCAGTAGTGTTTCTCATTTCAGTCGAGTGACAGTGACACTTTTGGAAAATGTTTTTTACTTTTCAATGGCTGTTAGTTGTTGCCTATCTTCCACATGGGACAGAACTGTAGAATACACAGTTCTCCACATGAGGTGGAGCTCTTCCGGAGTCACCATGTTCATTTTGATTAATGGTTTCCTTGTCCATACTTTGTACATTTTTTAAATATTGGATTAACTTGTGAGATGATTAATGTATGGGAGATATTTTTACTATATAATCATGCTTTAAACTTCTCCACAACTTTCTCTCTAACCTTGTTTCGTCTTCTTGATGTTTGATAAACATAGTTTTGCTAATTGTTTTCATGGAACAATATGGACTTTGGGTGAAAAAGGAAGCATAATCTTTACATTACACAAATACTTTAGGTACTTTTAGGACTATTGAGGCATCAGTTCAGATACAATTGCTGTGTACTTGAGTTGGCTACCGTTTTTCAGTAGCAATTTTCCTCCAGTTTTTTTTGTGTGTGTGTGTGTTTTATTAACTTTTGCTTTGTTGTAGTCTTTGCCAATGATGGCAGTTTTGACTCAAAATCGAAGTTGCACAGAAACAGAGTGTAATCTCAGCCAGCCATCAGCCAGCGCTGCAGTAACAGCTCAGCAGCGACTGTGGGAGCCGGCAGATAGTTTGGGAGAGATGTTTAAAGGACTCCTGCTGTGCGTCTGCCAGTCGGGAGACAGGACAGGCTCCAGTGCGTTCAGAAACTGGAAAATATGCCACATAGTTTCCAAATTGTCCTCAGGCCGCTCTGCCATTTTTTCCCATTACTCCAATTCCCTCTTTGTAGTTTAGTCTGATACCATGTTGATTATTGGCAGAGTACAAAGTCGCTGACATGCAACTGTTTTTGATTTTATGGTATAAATCAAATTAAACGTTAGTTTCCTCAGATAAAAAAAATGAATATTTTTTGCTTTCTTTTAAATATTGTGTCAACCATAAAAATCAAAAAGGGGAGAGGAGATAAAGTCTTCTCTGTCACACCGTTGAGTAACAGTGAGCGGCATGATTTAACTGCTTGTCAAGGTTTTAACTGCAGCCTGTGCTTTTTTCTGATATACAGCAGTCAGGGGATAAGTAGCACTTTTACGCTGAGGTGGTTTGTGGTTTGGTCTCTAACAAGGTTATTATGGCAACAGAAAGACCGTCTATCTGCTGCAAGCACTGTATATTCTCTCCTTTTTTTTCATTTTTTTTTCAGCATCTTACATAAGAATGCTGCGCTTGTGACAGTGCCAGTGGAAGATGATTAAATCGGTGCTAACATGTTTACGGGAGCAGACTGTTATTTCACACTGCAACCGAAAACCTGAATGTGTTTTGCCGGGATTTTATGGGAGAGATAGGCCGACATGATGGCAGCTCGGGAGGAGCAGCAGAGCTCTACAGCTCAGGTGGGAGAATCTTATCGATGCAAATTTGAACCTATAAGAAAGTGAGATTTGCTGTTTTTTGCAAGTCATGTTGGGTGGACACAACATATAAGGATAGCTTTTTCATTTCTGTATAAAAGGCTGCATGTAAAATTTATGAATGAAAACACAATCCGTATTGTGATACAAGGTAGCGGCAGGATTATGGTGTGGTGATGCATTTCCTCAGCATGGATATGCTGGTCAGGATTGATGGACTTAAAACTAGGATAGAAGTTGACCTTCCAACAAGACCGTAACCCGAAACACACAGTCATATCTATCTGGAACAGAATTGGCACAATCATACCCCAAAATACTTTGAGACAAAGTATTGACTCAGATAGCTGAACAAAGAGCACGCTTCCCATCAACGCCATGTCATAACTCTGCTTTAGACTTCTTCACTATTTTACCCCTGACCTGTCTGGTGTGCTATTTTTCTTCATGATGATGTTTGTTCTCTGTAATGTTCTCTAACAAACCTCTGAGGCCTTCATAGAACAGCTATTGGTTTTGTAATTTATTTGTCACTTAAAATGGCACTAAAATGTATTGGTAGTAGCCTGGCAAATTGTGAAAAGGTTTAATGCTGCTGGAGGGCATTGCAAATAAAGTATTTAGGCTCTATAAAAACTGCCAATTGGTGCTTTTGCCTTTATGAAGGTGCAGCATTGAGTATTTAGAAGTATTTTGTAGCCGCGGGGTGAAGATTCAGGCCTAAAAGTGTGTTGTTCTTGTTTGAAAGTGGTCTGTTAGACAGAGTCCATTTAGAAAATGCGTCCACTGATTGCTCTGCTCACTTGTTTCTGAGCGCGTGTGCCTAAGAAAACCTGGGATAATTTCAACGCCCATTACCAGGTCCTCAGTAGAATTCTGAGGAGTAACCGCGTTTACTCCAAGGGGAACGCAAGCGGACCGCTTGACCTCACGTGGAGGTAATCGTCGGGGTAACCCGAACCTGACCGATGTGGAGCTGTGCAGACGCTGCAATTCTCGTTTGGCCTCCGTCCTGAATCTTTGCGAAGCCGTGGGCTATAAGACTGATGCTTGATCAGTAATCGACCTTTGGACTCGTTTAGGAAATTTGAGGTTTCGGATGTCAAGAAAACTGAAGAGAGTGCTCAGGAATGGAAGCAAGGCTGGAACTGTAGATTCAGTTAGAGGAGCCAAAAACCTTGGGTCATACTCTGGAAAGAATGAGGAGGTCTCTCCCCACTGATTTCAGTCTTGAAACGGCGAGCGTACCACATGACATCATCCAGAGGTTTCCTTTGTCTTTTCCGATTGACTGTTTCATGATCTATAAGTGATGTGTTTTAGAAACGTGCTGGAAAAGTGTGTAAGGAATGAGAAGATGAGGTTAAGATGATGGCAGGTTAAAGACTTTGTGTGTGTGAGTCAGATAAAAGCAATATTAAAAGAGCGGGGGAGCAGTCAGTCCAATGTGTAAGCTTCGGGTTGAGGCAACTTGTGGGGTTTTGCAGTGTGACGCGAGCCAGGAAAAAGTAGTAAAAAATGTGCAACACATGAGCTTGATGCTCGTAATAAGTTTTTATATCGCTTCAGCCAGATGAGCCACGCATCCTGTTTCCTCATCTTTACCTCTGGACTTTTCTTCCTTCTTCTGCTAATAACCCCAGTTTTTGCACTTCATATGCTTCAGGTATTCCTATTCAACACCTCTTTGTATCAGGCTTTCTAAGATGAGAGAATAATTTAAGCTTTCTTCGTGTTCTCCTGGCTTATAGTTCTCTTTTTCTTTTTCTTTTCTCTTTTTCTTTTTCTTTTTTAATTTTCAGTTTCGCTTTTTCTGAAGTAAGGCTCCAGATTTATATGGAACTGAGCCTGCTGGGGGTCATTTAGCCTCAGTAACTGTTAGCTCACTGAGTAATGCATGCATAATGGCTTTTCTCCTGGAGCTTCCTGTAGAGACCTGGGAATTTCATTCCCTGACTGAGAGTTCATTTCTAGGTTTGGTGCAAAAATGTGGGCGTTATTTTAGTCCCTGCTTTCATTAAAAGAAAAGGGGGAGGGGGAGAAAGCTGTTTATTTGCAATGCAGATCTACTTTAATGTTTGCATTGCACGTATGCAAGGCATAACATTATGACCATCTGGGTTCCTTTCAGCAAGTTCCCATTTTAAACCAAGACAGTTCTTTCTGCCAGACCCTGACTATTGGTGCTTGCCTCCCACAGAGCATGCCAGAGCTCATTAGATGGATATCTTCACAGTTTGATGGCTTAGTGAAAACCTCTTTTTCTTCTTTGTTGCATACTTTCAGTTATTTCTAAGCATTTTTTGCGTCAGTTAATGTTGGTTTCCTTTGCTATTGGGTTGTTGTTCTTCTGAAATATTGTTGTTATTTGGAGGACAAGGGTGGAGTTGCTGTTATCGTTTGTCTTTCCAGATGTCGTCATGTCTGAAAATGTGCTTTATGTTGGTCCACACACAGATAAATGTAATGTTGTTTCTGAAAGGTTAAGTCCTATCATTCAACATGTGTGTGTCTCTTATGATCCACTTGAGCTTTCTATAGGGTTAGTGTATTTACTTGTAGATTATAAAATTTGCCATGTTACAACAGAGAACATTTTTGTTGTTGTGGTATTATCTTTGTCCCTAGGCCTGTCGCCATAAACGATAAATCAATTAATCGGACGATAAATTAAACCAATCGACCTCATTTTAATTATCGGCTTTATCATTTCTTCCTGCCTTTTTTCTTTCTGCTGATAACACTGAATGAAAAAAGGTTCAACTCCGGTGCTCTCCACTGACCCTCCCTATTTCCTTAGTGTACTGTCCAGTGCACATTACACGAGTTGTCTGCCTATTTCCAAAACCTGAGACACACACTAGCCTACAGAAACCCTAGGTATAACGGTTCGATCGGGTTCAATCGTGCCGTGTGGTGTCCAGTCACATGGGCACAAAATAATGGCTACAAGTCCAGTTAATTCATTTTAAAACCAGGCATTAATCAGTGCTTTACTAGAATCTACCTGTGATGCATGTGGCTAGAGTCAGCGTAAAGTCCTGACTGAATGAAAATCATTGTAACCTATTTATGTCACGTTAACGAAGAACAGCTGAAAACTTAGGGGTTTATCAACTGCGGTAGCAATTTGGCTCCAACTCCTCCCCTTGTCATTTCTATATTTGCACGAAATGTTGAATAAACGTTAATGATACCACATATCATCTCCAATGTCTGCTGGACTTTGTGTTGCGCCGTGTCAGCTGTTTGGGATTCCCCTCCGTAATTTCCCCTCAGAAAGCATGGAGAAGAATCCGCGCTTTCTGATTGGCTACCTGTCACATTCAGCGCTAAGCTCCCAGTCGGGGAAACCCCCTGATTTAGATCGGGGCGGCCACGACTATCTACCGTAACACACAACACACTGCAGGATGATCGGTTAGATCGGCCAAGGATCTAAGATTGGCATAAGGGAAAAATAGGGGCAAATAAATCGTGTAGTATGAACTACTGCATTAGGTAGTCAGATGTGCTCATCTTCTCTATTTAAATCTAGTGATTAGTGAAGGGCAATATAGTGTACAGACTTCATGATCTGCACTCTTTTGGCTGAATGCAGTATTTATTTCCACTTTGGCTTTATGTTGCCTAGTTTTTATTCAAGTACGTTTTTTGTTAATGGAGACTGAGAATCCATTTTATTTTTGTTTTTGGTTGTTTTATTTAGTTTATTTTCCAGTGTTAAGTGCTCTTTGAAAATAAGGTGTATCTATCAGGAAATTGCATGCATTATTAGTCATTTCCATTGAATCAGTGTCAAAAGGTCTTGAAACAATATCGCAATAGCAATAGTTTATCACAATAATTTTTTTGACAATTAATCGTCCAGCAAAATTTGTTATCGTGACAGGGGTATTTGTCACTCTCATTTTTATTTATTTTTTCCTTTTTTAAATACTTAGTTCTCACCTGACCATCCTACAGTTCAGTGCGCTGTACTGTTTTCCTGATACCTCCAAGCAGACAAAAAAATAAATCTGAATCAATCTGAAAATAAAAACTAAAGTATTTGCCAAGCCTAAGTAAGTCCTTCTTCATCAGTGCAGACCGAACGTCTGCATAGCATGGCATGAGGTTAAGTGCTGCTGGTGTCGGGTGATTTCTGCGAAATCTAAATAAAGCCTCTATAAGTCTTTGCAGATGGAGTTCATCCGTACAGCAAACATCTTTAAGTTCTTACACCTTAGTAACAGAATTTTTATGATAAACACCAAAAGTCATTCAGATAATTACCAGGATTCAGGCTTAAAATATAACTAATTGGTTGAACATTTAAAAATATTAAAACAGCAAACATTTGTGTAAGACTGTTGAATAAAACAGCACTTCAGGCACATCTGCTCAGTTCAGGTGTGGTGAATCACAGGACTGAAATGTAAACAGAAAATAAAAGAACACATGTCTGTTGTCAGCTTGTCTTTTTCATCTATGCTGGTTCATTTTTGTCAGAAAATCTTGGCTTGATGAGCAACTTGATATTTTTTTCAGAGGTTTTTGATTCTGATGATCTGTTTGAAGATTTGGGTTCAGTTATGACAGCGTTTTATCTCTGTACTCAGACAGTACAGATATTACTCATATTATCACATCGCATCAATGTTTTGCGAGCCATAGGATGCTCCCAGTGTGTAGTTTTCTCACTGGTAAAGTTCAAACTGTGGTGTAGTGACGTTTTGGGGATAAATTGAAGAAGAGCTCTGCCTCCATGTGAGAACTGCAGCTCGTCCCAGCTGGATGCAGATTTACTGTAATGTTTCTGCTTACAGTCAGACACCAGCCTGGCTAATGACAGATCATGACAAAACTAATTAAAGACTCAAGCTGAGTTAATGCTACACTCGTATGATGTACTGTGTGAGATACTGTGGAGCACATGTGAAGCTATAGATGTCGGTATCCTTTAAAGGTTTTTCACATTCAGTCACATTATTACAACCGCAAACCTTGATGTATTTCAATGGGATTGCATGTGATGGGCCGGCGAAGATTTGTGCATAAGTGGAAGCAAAATCATAAATGATTTTCACTTTTTTTTTTTAAGAATCTGAAAAGTGTGACATGTAAATACATACATCTCCTTTGCTCTCATACCCGTTTCTTAAAATCCCAGTGCCTTCAGGAGTTTCCAAATTACTAAATAAATAGAGTCAGTGGGATTGTTGATAAAGTTGTATCGTTTTTTCTGATGCGCTTAAATAAAATCTAAAAGTAATCTAATTAGTGAATAGTGCAAGCCGCTGTTATTGAACATACCCCGAATGTAACGATTTGTTAGACAGCATCGGTGAACAAACAGCATCTTAATGTTAAAAGAACGCAACAGGCAACTAAATAGTTTAGGCTACATGGAAAACAGTTAATAACTAGCATACCACATCACCAAAGAGCAACATGGTGGTGGCATCATGCATAATGCTGTAATAAAGCTTTCATTAAACTTTATGTAATGCAGAATCAAGGTTTTTACTCTAAGTGTATGTTTGTTTAAATCACACCTGTGCTCTGTGTCTATATTCGCTGTGACTTGCTAGCAGAACACACTGCTTTTCTACGATTGTGCTTCAGCAGTTCCATAAAAAATGGAATTTCCAGCATGGCTAATTAGCAGAATTTCTTTAACCCATGTCAGATGTTTGTCTTTTCAACCCCCCTCCTTTCCTCTCCTTCTTGGATACTCCTTTAAACTGTGTCAGCAAAGGCTAAAGTGTCCCTTCAGCACTTCTCGAGTGGATTTCCATGAATGTCCAAACCAAACAATTAGAACCCACGTCTAACGGGTGGAAGAGGGCCACTCCGATTTCTACAAACCATCCTCGCGACAAAAAAAAAAAAAAAAAAAAAAAAGTATTAGAAGATTCGAAGCGCGGTTGCCCACAGCTCAAAATCTGACGCAGCACAGACTTTTATGGGGGCCGGGACTCGACGTAGAGCGGAGCAGTCTGAGTAGAGAAGATGGTGGCGGCGAGGTGAAGGAACGGTTAAAGAGCTGGGTGGTGGACACGCAGGGTGGCAGGCAGACAGCCCTGTTGCTCTTGGCCCCGTCTCCGGCGCTTACATTTCGCTGCAGTCTGGACGGGTGGAATAGAAAATCTGGTGGAGATTTCAGTCTGAAAGTCCTTTGAACACAAACTTGTGTCAATACGTTTGAATGCTGTTTGAGTTGGTTTGTTTCTTGGGTGACACGTCCAGGTGGCGCATGATTCCAGGCTCAGACGTGACAGGTGTGTGTGTGTGTGTGTGTGTGTGTGTGTGTGTGTGTGTGTGTGTGTGTGTGTGGGTGGAAATACGCTGCTAAAGTAGCTCAAAGCTCCTCTCTCCAAGACTTTTATCCTTCTCCCACTCACCAATTCTCCTCGGAGAACACACAGGCAGAGAATACTGAAAAATAGATGTCAGTTTTTCCACTTTTAGCTTCTTCTTTTTTTTCCCCAGTTCTATATTAGATTTAAAAACTTAAAAGAGACATTATCAGCCATTCTGGGAGCGGAGATAAATAATGAGCACCAATGTGATGCGAGTTGTTTTTGCTAAGGTATGCTGGTCTAAGATTAAGAACGTACAAATATCTTCAAGGTGTGAATCAAGTCGGCAGACATTCCTCAAATAAAAATAAGCTTTTTTTCAAGTCTCACTTCTGATCAGCACGTTCCCCTCGCATTTATGATTAAGAAGTTTTTAAAACTAGTACTCCTCATGGCGCATGAATAAATGTCTTCGTTTTCAGAATTGGGAACACCGTGAACTCAGTCCACTCTGCACATTGTGCCTCAGGTCCAGATGAAAGAAACATATTTGGCTTTGTGTTCTCTCCTGCCCCCATCTGGATACAACCTGAAAGTCCAGCATGAGTTAAAAAGTGCCTGTTGCCAAATGTAAGTTTTTTTCACATGTGAAAAAAAAAAAAAAGTTTCCGATCTTCTTCTTCTTCTTGTTGTTGTTGTTCTTTTTTTTTTTTTTACAAAAAAGTATGTCAGGTAAGGTCATCTTTTTCCAGAGGCAATAATCTTTTGCACCACAGCCCAACAATAGGAGAGCGCCGTGCAGAAGCGGAATCATGTGTCACTAGTGCTCAGGAAGAAGCTTAAGACCTGTTATTGTCTAAAAATTATGTCTTAAGCACCACTCTGATGTGCCACAGAGTAAATAATATCCCTCTGTGTTTTCCCAACTGGATATCTGCTTCCTGCTTCTTTCTGATTTGAGCACTCTTTTAGACATTTAATCGAAACATTAGATTTTTTCTTTTCTGTCAACTGTTTTTTCATGACGGTGCATGTAGAGAAGTTGCATCAGACGTCGTAAAGTCCAGTGTTATCTAAAAGCAGGACATTTCACTCACCCGCCAAGTGGCTGATGAACTAAGTTGACTAATCAACCAAATAGCAATAAAAACACAGCAAAAGATTGGTTTTTAGCTCTGAGTCGGAGTACAGTATGAGAATATCTGTCTTTTTTCACTGCATCTGCAAAACGGCAGCTTATATAAGGCTTTGGCACCGGAGCTGTTTGACTGATGTGTGATGAAAGGTGGAATTTTGACATGAAGACAGGAATTCGGTGGTTGACATGGCGCATCAAGACTTTAACAATAGTTTTCACTGTCAAGTTGTTTGCAAAAGTGCAGCGTCTGAGATTTAGTGGTTTCGAATAATTGTTGTTCAGTGATCGGAAACAGAACGAGAAAAAGAAAAGATTAATTATCTGCACGTGGAGAATTAAAACAAAAATTTCATTTCATGAAAAGCTTCATCCAAGGCTTTGATGATGCTATTAATTGTATTTTAATTTAAATTTTATTTAAAACAGCTTAATTCTGCAAACTCACTTTTTTTTTGCTACAAAACTAAATAATGCTCAGTTTCAATAATCCATATTTCATCTTTTTCTTCCTTTCTTTAAATTACCTTCCCATCACACTCTTTGTGCTCTGGGATCTCCAAATCATCTCCAGCTCTCTTCATAATTAACGCCCCCTCTGGCAAAGATGTGTACTAAATGGTTGCTGTGGAAACATGTTGCTGTTTTGTGAACAGCTACATTTTCAAACTTCTTTTTTCTCCCCTATCATTCTGCTCTCCCTGTGTTGTGGCAAAATAAACTTCTTCATCCAGCGTTGTTTGTCACAGTCCCAGCTGTATTCATTAAACCTTTTTTTTTATTATCCCTCTACCATACCATAGCATATTCATACGCAGGGAAACAGAATGTCATAAAACTGTCTAAACACTGCTTGCTCTTGGAAACATGACTTTAGCTACATTTGTTTTATAGGAATCGCTATGGCTGTCAGAGGACTGGTAATTACAAAAAAAACAAAAGAAAGCCAAAAAAAAAAAATACTTATTATGCTATTTATTTCCAAATGAATAAATGTGATCTAATTAAAACTTTTATTTTTATAAATTTTTTTTGTTTAATGTACTGTATTGCTGATTTTTAGAATTTTATGGTGCCCCTGGTTTTCCTTCAGGCCTGGATACACTGACAAGCTAAAACAAAAGCACTGAAGATATTTTTTATCTTTGCCTTCAAATCAGTTCATTCATTATTTATATTAGGAGCAGAAATCACATCACGAAGCTGTAGAAGAGAAAGCAGTCACTCTAAAACTGGAATTTCCTATTTTTAAACAAATAACTTGTCAATGTAGTTGATATTTTCAACTGCACTCAGCATCTTACATTAGCATTTAGCATAGCTGAAACGGCTGACATTCTAAAACAACGGCTTCCTTTTTGGAAAATCTGGACCGTGTTCTTTGAAATGTTCCTAATCCTTCATGTTTGTCAACAGAACCTTTCCTCCATCAGCCACAACTTCCACTCTGAAGATTGTTGTTTGCTACAGTGCAACCTTGAAGCTCCAAGCTAAAAATTCAGATTTTTTTTTTTTTGCGTTTCCAACCCACCACTCGCTGATTTACACCAAACCAAGATAAAAATGATCGCCAGCCAATTTCTTGGTGGATCTCCTATCCGAAGCAGAGATAACAATATAATATGTGTGGAGGATGCTGTAAACATAAAGGCCAGTGAGGTTATTAAGATGGTTGTGCTCATTACTGAGATGCACAAACATCTCATTTGCCAAATCTTGAATTGTAAAGCAAGCATTGCACATATATATATTGTGAACAGCAATTTGCAATGCCAAATTCATTTTGATTAATGCAGTTATCTTTTTCTCACAGGCTAACTCTGTGCTAACCCTTGGTTTGTCAGCAGAGTCCCTAATTCCCTCAACTTACTTATGCCAAAATACTCTCATATCTGTACTCTTTTCTCCTGCTAATATGCATTTTGGGAGTAGTCGTACTTTTTACCAGACCTTAGTAATACTCCTTTAACAGCACTTTTCTTTCTACTGTAAACTCCCTCTCCCTGTGTCTGTGTACATGCTGCACATCATTAGCCGCTCTCTCCCATGATGCTTTCAGAGCGTTCTTATTAAACCTTTGCTATATGATGAATCATCTCATCTAGCCAAATTTAGGTTCCCACCATTCGGGAGAATCTTACCCTGACATTCCTCTGGCAGTTCTGGGGGATGCAAAAGAAAAAAGAGAAAAAGGAAGAAAGCAGAACAAAGAAAAAGAAGAAGAAGAAGAAGAAAACCACAAGAATGGAATTTGAAGGAAGAAGCGGCGCATCAGACTGCAGGGCTTATTCCTTATTGAATGTGACCTCGTTTTTTTTTTTTTTTTTTGCAAACAGCGAACACCCCCATCAGCTTCTTCAGCGCATCTGCGGCGTTGCAGCTTTAGCAGGATAATAGAGACAGATTGTTGTAGCGATGCATAGCTGAGTCTGAATGGGAGATGTGCTGAAACTGGGCAAACTGGGTTTTAGCTCCAAACCGGATGGGAGAGTCCAGCTGTGTGGGCGATGTCTTACAAGCAGGGCGGATTTAAGAACACGGCAAAATCCAGCTCATTTCTAGAAAATTAGGAGATTTGCAAGCAAAGCAAGGCCGTTAATATTCATGAGGCTGCAGCTTACCAAGACACACAGCTCGTTTTCTGCAGGAGCAAATCATGCTGTTGAAGTATACATTATTTAACAAGAGCTCTTTGGCACCGGGCCTAAAAGTGGTTGTTCATTGACTTTAGTTTGATGAAAACTGCAACATTTGTTGCTTAGAAAGTTAGGTTGAAGAATACTGCAGGCATTACAGAACAAACAGTGAGAAACGAACATCTTTGCAGATTTTCTCAGCAGCCCACTGTCACCACGGCCTGCGAGTTAGCAGTAGACAACATGTAGCACGCAAAATCAAACAATGAAAATATAAGCAAATCTATTTGTCTTTCCGTAATGTTATGCTGCTCTGCTATGACAGAACCTGTGTAAAGTAAACAAAAAAATACAAATAAAATGGGAAGCAAAAATGTAGGTAAACTTGGGATTCAAAATACCCAAGTCAAAAATATCGTATTCGTTCTGCAGTCCTGCAGTAATGCATAGTCCAATATTTACACTTGCTTTACTTTTGATGGATGTTAGCGAAGAACGACACCGTTAATTAAGAAAGATCAATGTTCAAGCTCCTCAGGCGCTAACTGACCACCACACGTCTCATGTGAATGGCGACACATTCTGCTTTACAAAGGGAGGTTCTGTGTTGGATTGATCGTAGGTAGCAGAGAAACAAAATGCTTTTTGTCACCATCAACAAGCTTCATGCAAATTCTCACTGGATATTTGACTACATTTTCATTAGGGTATCATTCACTAGGAAGAGCTCTCTAAAAGCTTAATATTGGCATCAGCACAAGCTTTGATGCATACTTTGAATCATTGCTCCATTCAAACAACCAATTTTGCGCCACTTTCAGCCATCTGACCCACATATTTGCACTCGGATGGAAGTATGTTCAAGAACAACCCAGGAACAACCTGGGTCAGGTGTTTGGGATCGCCATGACAACGGTGTCAAAATAAAAATAAACACCGTGGAGTCGCCACATCATGCTGTGGGTCTGTTTTGTTGTCAGTTGTAATAGTTTGCACTTTACACAACCTGACTGGAATTAATAACTTCTGTAGCCTGAACTCGACCTCAAGTCAAGGGTCAGATGCTTGAAAATTGGTAAAATTTGTTGATCTTACAGGACAACGAACTCAAATGGATATTAAAACTCGTTGGACAGAACAGAATAACGTGCGGCTTGTAGGATGATCCAACTCTGAACCGTATTGAAAATATCTGGTTTATGCTTAAAAGTAGAAAGAAATTAAATAAACTCTACCAATATATCCAACAAGATATATTTGTATCACTTAGTACATTGCTAAATAGATATTCAACGTTTAAAACACACAGGTCTAGAGACTATGTATGAATTATAAAGTCTGATAGCCTCTTTACTTGCTGTGGGGTAAATTAGTTCACTGATGGCTGTAAAAAGTCACAAGCAAGTTCTGCGATTGTGGAAATTTACGCAAAATCAACCGATCCCTGCCTTTTTTTTGGTCCTGCTAATGCATATGTGTATTGCAAATTTTCCACAGAAATGGACTAAAACATTGGGTTTAAGTTACTGCTGACTCCCACCTGCAGATGGCAGTATTTCTTACTTTTTACTATTCCGCTGCCTCAGCCTTACTTGATGTCAAGTTATAGTCCTTCTTGATCGACATGGCGGGTAACAAAAAGTCACTTTGACCGTCATCAGTGTAAATAAAACAATCGCAAAATCCTGGAGGGACAGGTACATGTATTTCTGATTGTTTGTGTAAATTTGACCCAGTTTGGGTGAATGAAAAAACAACAACAAAAAGTCCAAATTTCTGCGCTAGATTCTTTACCGTCGAGTTCTTTAATGTGCAGCTCAAATGAGCTAAAAGCAAAACCTTTTGACGTTTACGCTGCTTCGCGGCTTCTTCTGCCCAGCCTGGACTCATCTGCTCGCATGAACTCGGGGAGAGCAGGAAACCGCTTCTTGTGGGGGTTTGGTGAAGGTTTTGTTAAGGATCTGAGGCAGGCTCTTAAGTGTGGCATGTTTTAGTGAAACACTGGGAGTGGTGCTCCCGAGTGAATTGTCACTGGTTACACCGCAAATACATGCGATTTTTGTTGGCCAGAGGAGAAATCTGTGCACAGTAAATTTCTAGCTGCGAGGACATGGCGAGGGATTCCAAACTCTTGCCTGCGTCTTAATCAAAAACAGTCAGCATCTGTTTTGGTTCATGACTCTTCTGTCCTGTAAGAAAGAAGTAGAAGAAGAAGAATCCTTGTTTCGGCCATGTTGACTCCACATTTGATTGATGTGGAATGACATCACTGGGTTTGGAAGTGTGATTAGGACATGTTTGGATAGATGCAGAACAGAGTTTTAGTGCCATGTGCATTCTTGTGAGAAACATGTGGCTAACACACCCAGCTCCCCATGTAGCCTAGGGATCCTTCCGAGCCTCTGTTTTTCTCTCTTGTTCCCTCTCCCTTGCTCTGTTTTTTTCTATCAATCTTGCCTGCTCTGTCACTGTCTGACTTTTTTCTTTTCAAAATTCCCCTGCCTTCTGCTGCCCTGGATCAGCTGTTTGAGTCTCCAGATTTCCTGTTGTGCACATGCAAAAGCCGAACCGGCCGTCTTCGCGACGGGATCGGAGGCAGAATCCCTCACGTCTCACGCAGATCAGGGCAGAGCTCACATAGTTAGACTCTGTCAAGGCGCCCTCCATGTGTAGCACGTCGCTGTACATTGTCTTGTAACTCCGCACTGCTTGTTTTAAAGCTTTTCCTATCACGACCCGATGCACAACTTGGAGCCGGCGCCACGTTCCTCACGGTTTAGTCACCCTCAGCTTGACCTAGTTTCAGTTCTGCCTGTACTGGAGCAGCACTGTGTCACATGTTCATATACAGATGATTTCATCCCCCTCTCCTCTCTGCCTAAAAAGAAGAGAGAAAAAACAACAAAAGTAACCAATGTTTCTGTATCACGTTTGTTGGTTAAAGCACATGTGTGACCCTCCTGACTTTCTGTTTCTTGTGGTTTCCAGGGAGACATCCAGCAGCTAATGATTGTAGCAGACCACCGGGCTGCCTATGACTACTGTGAGCACTACAGCCCCGATTGTGAAGTGCCAGTGCCCGACCGGCCGCAGAACCAGGACCCCAACACGGAGGATGATGTGAGTTCGGTCTCCCCTCTTCACCTATTCAGTGTTTATTGTGTTTTTTTTCTCCCCCAAACCTTGTTTTGTCTCTAATCCTCTGCTTAAAATGATGATTGGTTCTTGCAAAAGAGCCCCTTGGCCCGCTCTCGAGAACTTATAACGCTGCCAGAGCAAAATGCTGAGGGAGAGGAACAGAGTTATCAGGCTGCACAGTTAGTCAATAAAGCTCAGAAATGATGATGTGCTGCTTGCTTTCCTGAACTGTAGGCTGAGTGGCATTACACTGTGTGCATGCTAATTGCAGAATAGCCAAAGAAACGTTCCAGCGAGAACTCGAGGCTTTTGGCTCCTGATCCTCGAAGCTGCACCAAATTTAATCAGAGCACAGACAGCAGCAGGAAACTTGCCATAACTTCATAAAGTGAGAAAGACCCTGTCCACACTAACGGGAGGATATTCAGCTGTGCTTGTTTATACAGCAACAGTTAACAACAAAGCAGTTTACAATACAAATAGATGCAATTTATATTTAGGTATAAAAAATATGGTATTTAATCAAACCAAGCAGATCCATAAAAGTATGACAGTACAGTCATAGCAATCAGTAATCATTGTGTTCACTGTTTTAAGTGAACAGTGAACACAATGTGAACACAAATTACTGTCAAATTTATTCCCCGTACACACGGGAAGGTCTTTTTCTAAAATGAGTTGTTGGGTTCCAAAACATGTTTTCAGAAATATTTTCCGTTCACATGGAAACACAGGAAACAGCCCAAAACTTTATTTTTTTTTACCCCCCTAGGCCTGTAAGTAACACGGAGTATAGGACTTGCACATAAAGCTTCCCACACACAGTTAGTCATAAACAAATCAAGAAAATGTGAATGATGCTAGGAGAGTCTTTGTATAACTTTTTTGCAGCTGAAGTAAAATCAACAACATCTAAGCTGTGTTCGCTGTTGCTATGTATGAAACATTTGGGTTATAGGTCAGGTTAGAGGTACTAACACATAGGTGTTTTCCCAAAAGATTGTTTCAAGTCTGGAAAACAAAACACAATGCTTAGGGTCCCCTGAAACACACTTTGTGTGTGAACTCAGGGCACAAACAGATAAGTACTTTCTGGTTTTAGAAGAGAAACTTTCCCCTGTGGACGTTGACTTATAGTTCTGGTTAGATAAAGGTTATCTACAAACAGCTGCTCTGCTGATTGCATTCTTTAGGGAAAAAAATGAGACTACTACAAATTGAAAAAAAAAAATTAATTACTCCCAAATTCCTAATAAAAATGTTGCCATTTGATGTATTTTTTTGCACAGGAAATGAAAAATAGCTTTGAAAAAAATGATTGTTTTTCAGGCCATAAATAAATTATTAAAACATGTTTGAACATAAGGACAGAATAGGAATCATTATGTGTGCACTGTGGGTTAACCATAGTTTGCCATGGAATGCTCTCCACCAGTCATGTGTGTTAGGTTCAAGCGATTACCTGACCAGCCCGTCATTAAATAGAAGGATGTCTAGCATCTTGATTGGAATGGCTGTTATATGTGTAGGCATGTTCATTTTAGAAAAAATTAAATAAATAAATAGTGGCCACTTTACTTTTTTCCATGTCTGTAGAGTCAATTCAACTCAAATCAGCCAAATTATTAAGGCAGATTCAGATTCAGTTGCATATTATTCCAATTAGATCATGGTTACGATGTGGTGCGGCCTCATTTGGTTTGGTAAAGCCTGATCAGCTGCACCAACTCACGTATTTTTCAGTATATAAAAAGCATTTCACGATGAGAGCAAGACGTTTTCTAAATTATTGAATATGATGTGCTTTCCGTGCTAGAAATAAAACCATTAACAAAGCTGTTCCCATAAAACTTCAAATCTGAGAGGATATCTGAGAGTAAAAACATAAACTAATTCAAAGAAACAGCAGCTACAACTGTTTTGGCTTCATTTTTGTAATTTCTATCTTAGAAATTACAAAATTTTGTAATTTTGTTATTACAAAATTACATAGCCTTACAAATTACAGGATCTATTTTCAAGTTTGGATGTTATTGTCAGATTGTCACCTTCATACTAAAATCGACAATATTTTCCACAGGAATCCCAAAAAGTAGGGGTGTTGTTTTGTTTTTTTCCCCCCATCAACAGAGAGAAAAGTGTTAATTTAAAAAACATCCTGCGTAGTGAAACTGCAAAATAAATCATTTTCAGTTTATAGCAGGAATGTTTAGTCTGTGTCTGGAGAACTACTTTTTCCATTATTGATTGATGCCGTTATATATATTTGAATGGAAAAGAATCCATCTTATTTCACAATGGCCACGCCGATGTTAGGCAAATTAATGACAGTCCTTCTTTCGTATGATTAACACTTCCTTCAGCTTGTCCAAATGGGTGGAAAACCCCAGGATTTCTTTTGGACATACATTAACTTCTTTCATTTCCTCAGAATAACTGGAAGCACATGTGACAGAAAAACAGGAACGTATGCTGAGTTAGTAAAGAAAAGGGACCTTGAAAGGCAGGTCTGTCAGGGCATGCTTTCTCTCTTTTTTTTTTTAGCTGATGCTGTGGATTTTTTTCACTGTGCAGTGACATTTTTATGCTTTAGAAAAGAGGCTATTAGATTCTTGTACTGACTCTCAGAATATGCTCAATTTAATTTAGTTTATTCCATAAAGTGCCAAGTCCCAACAAATGTCACATCCCTGCACTTTATAGAAGCAACGTGTCCAATTCATATCAAGCTAAAAAGAATCCAAGTTGATCCAAATTCAGGTCTCAGTCAAATTTATTCAATCCAGTCACACAGTTAGACTTGAATCCAACTTTCCGTAGCTTTATCGTCTCTGGTTTTTTGTGACTTTTAAATATTTTTAAAAGTTAAGTGTGAAAATGAGTTGGAGACTTCTTTCAGTCAGCTGACTGGGAGGGCAAAGCAACAAGAGTGGGAGGGGAACGTTGTTCAAAGAGTGATTGACAGCGCTAAAACCCTCCTTTCGGCTGATTGGTTGTTTCTGACTGAGTGGCGTATTTCTGCAGTTGGTACTGGGAACACTGGGAGAAGGCAGAGGAGCTCAATTTTTTTTCACAGATTATCTGTCTTGTCATTATGCCACTGTCATGGCATAATGATTTAACAAATATTTAAAATGTCTAAAACACTCCAGTTTTAAACAGCGTGGATAGTTTATACAACCTTCATATACCTTTAAATTTATTATCGACAACAGGCCCTTATAATAATCCTGCCACTTATATGTACGTATTATCTCTTTCATCCTGCTGATTTCAATATAAAATTGGAAATCTGGCAACTCCGAAGGAACATTTTGAAGATTCTATTTGTTAAGTCGACATTTGCTCCCACCAGCGTGCATCCCAAGTGCAGCTCTGTGAACATATGGCTGCTTCATACACTTCTCGGAGGTAGTTCACATTGATTTTTACATTTAACTGTAAATAATGTTGGACATCTCAGAACCCCAACACCCGGTTAATGTTCTTCTTCTTCTTCCATTTGTTCTCCTAAACCTATAATTGTCTCCTGTGCTCAGTTCAAATCATGATTGGTTCCTGTACTGTGAGGAGGCCCTTGGCCCGTGCTAGAGCACTGCAGTCTGCCAGGGGAAAACGCTGAGTGAGAACAACAGGGTTATCAGACTGTGCGGCTCGTCGATAAAGTTCAGAAATGATGCGGTGCCTGCCTGCCTCAGCCTGCTCTCCCTGCGCTACAGGCTGAAAGGCATCGCTCCGAGTGCATGCTAAACAAAGGAGTCAAAGAAGTGTCAAAACACAAATTGGAAGTTCTGCTCTTGACCCGTTACATACCCTCAGGGTGTGGAAAATTTAATCGTTTTTTACCTCTGCAAAAAACGACAGACTCATTAGGCAAACCGAAGACGTAATTAGTCACCGAGCAAGTTGCAAGTTTCGACAGAGTGATGCAGCAGGACATGTCTGCGAGTGGAAAGCATTTTTGCTGGGTTGCCGATCGATGGCCAGTCAGCCAGGAGGCAACGGAGTTGTAGATCATGTTTGAAAATCAGATTGTTAATCATTGATTGTTATCCTCTCCCTCCCAGTCATTCTTTCACTCATCACCGGTGGAATGTATTTCTCATTCAGGTCGCAGAGGAGGACAACTACTACTATGAATATCCCTATTATGATGACCTTGAAGGCAAGCCATTCGATTCAACTTCCGAAACAGAGACGACCATTAAAGAAGTCAAGGTAATCCACTTAGGAATTTCCTTGGACCGCATCTAGAAGCTTGTATACACGCCTCAAATGGCAACCCTTAACGACCGTGTAACGACACCGAATTGCAGGGGACGGACGGAGGCAGTGTGGTGTCCACAGCTGAGAAAGTCGTCAGGGGCGGTTCGGGCTCCACGTCCGTTTCCACCAGCTCGACTTCCTCAAGCTCATCATCCAGCAGCTCGTCGGCCGGTGCCAGAGGGGAAGACGCCTACGGGGACGTGAACAACTCTTACGACTACGACGGCTACGACGGCACCAATTACTACTACGGCGAGTCCACCGCCACGCCTGACGGCGACACCTCTCGACGCGTCACCGTCACCAGCGTTGGCACCGGGGGCGAATTGGACCTCGGAGCAGTGGGAAGGATCGATCTGGAAGGTGGGGCCGGAGTGGACAGGAAGGTGATCACCAGTGGAGGTGGAACTACAATAACAGTCACACGCAACGTGTCGGTAAGTTGACCGCAAAGCAAAATCAAATCGGATGTTTTTAAATAAGATCGTTGTCATGTGTACACATTGTGCCTTGATAACATATTCGTACTGCTTGATGGGTTTTTTTTTGTTTGGTTTTTCTTTTGCATTTTTCCAGTTAAAACCACAGAACTCAATGTATTTTCCTAGAATTTTAGGTGACAGACCAACACAAAATACTTATTAATCGGAAGTGGTTCAGCTATAGCATATTAATACAGTAAAACTAATGTGTTTTAATTGTGATACAGAAATTATGCAGTCATATTTGCTCTGATAACTGGGAGCTCTCTTGGGTATCGTCCGATTGCAGTTCTTACCTTAAATAATGACTGGAAAGTTGGGTAAAAGTCAGGTAATGGCTAATTGGGTACCTTTGTCTAAATCTAGCTTTAATGTGAAGGCCTCAGAGGTTTATTAAAGAATATGACTGAACAAGTATCACCAGGAAAACCAAGGACCACAGCAAATAGGTTGAGGGATAAAGCTAAGGAGAACTTTGAGGCAGAATAAGCCGAATAAGTATCCCTACTGTTGAATTCACCATCTGAAATGAAAAAGAATATGGATTAAAGGCCAAAATGGCATTAATCAAGGAATCAGCTGAGAACAACAGGCAGCAATTTCATTCTATAAGCTTGCAAAACGATTAAAGACCTTTCATTGCAGTATTTGCATTCTAATTGGATATTACACTCGTTTTTTTTCCCTATGAAATCTCCGTTTGAGGTTGCATAGTGATAAAATTAAGAGGTATGCAAATACCTTTGCATGGCGCTTTCTTTTCTTACCACATCCTGATGCTTGCAACTGTGTTTTAACAGGCCGGAACATCCTACAGTGACTACGGCAATGGCTACGACTACGGCGTCGACAGCTACTACACAGAGGGAGACGTCGGAGGCAGCAGCAGTACAGTTGTCATCGGTGGTGGAGGAGGAAGCAGCAGCAGTAGCACAGTTCTGGGTGGAGGCGACCATGGCAGCAGCAGTACAGTTGTCATTGGTGGTGGAGGAGGAAGCAGCAGCAGTAGCACAGTTCTGGGTGGAGGCAGCCATGGCAGCAGCAGTACAGTTGTAGTCGGTGGTGGTGGAGGCAGCAGCAGCAGTACAGTTGTAGTCGGTGGAGGAGGCAGCAGCAGCAGCTCTACAATCACCATTGGGAGCGGGTCAGCCGGAGGAGGATCCGTATCTGTCAGCGGCGGTTCTGTATCCGTGGGAGGATCTTCGACCTCAGGCGGAGGATCGGCGTCTGCCGGCGCAGCAGCCGGCGGGGCCGCTGGGACCGACCTGACCATCGACGGAGTCGATGACTACACGGATCTTGACAAGTTCAAGGAGGAGGACATCGTCGACTACGGAGATTTAGATAACTACGACGTCTATGGAGACTACACTGACAAAACACTGCCTGCTGAGACCAACGAGTACTTCGGCCAGGTGAAGAACAGTCCAAAGATATGACTCCGCAACTATGATTTCAGACGATGAGGAGGACGTCTCGATAAAACTTCCGTGTGTGTGTGTGCAGGTTGACGGAGCTCGTGGTGAGAAAGGACAGAAGGGAGAACCTGCTGTTATTGAGCCTGTGAGTATCTGTGTTTTAGCAACATACTAGAGCAGCAGATGTAAGGTGCATGTGCACACAGTTGGAAGACGCACTCACATATGTGTGATCCACATGTAAACACGATCCGGCCCTCGCTTCGGAAAGCAAATGCTCAAGCCAAACGTATTTACCATGGACAACTAAATCCTCCTTGCCGAATCCTCATAGCAAGGCCTCACTCATAGGTTCTCAGCATAAACATTTGGAAAAGGGCCATGCAGGGATTGTCAATAATCTCTAAACACAGGGTGAGTGGAGGGGAAACCAAGAGAAGGGAAGGGGAAAAAAAGGAACGCAAGAGAGAACTACTAAACGTGATCCTCTGGGGTCTCTCTGACTCTAAATCAGACTCTGACACACAAGTATCTGTAACGATGACTCATTTTGTAAGTTTGGAAATGTATACACAGACAGAATTAATATGTCTAATGGACCTACAGCTGTTTCGCTTCAAACAAATGCCACAGAGCTGCCCTTAGCAAACACATGACCAAGTGTTTATAAGTGGAAGTAAAAAAAAAAAAGTGTGGGAGCTCTTTGCTTTGGAGTACCGCTTCAGGACCTGTGAAGCGCGACAAAAAATGTAAAACGATGTTTGCTCTCCAAAGATTTTTGCAAACAAATGCGCAACCACCCTGAAGACGCCATCTGCAGAGTGAATGATGGTGGCTTGGCTGCATGGTGCTGTGGGAATGCTTAGAATTGATGGGGAAGTGAATGGAGCTAAGTGCGGGACAAGCCAAGAGATTCCTAAGCCTTCCTCTCCAGAGCATCAGGCCTCGCTTATGGCTGCTTGACACAAACATTTGAAGAAGGGCCATGCAGGAATTACCAGTATTTCCTAAACACACAAATCTCAAGGTTTGAGTATTGTTCATAGAAATGCTGCAAGAACAGTCAGTGTGCTTTCTCTGTTTTACTCATGCAGTTATAAGCACAAGGTAATGATTATGTACAAGTGTAACATAAAAGGATATCAATTCATTCAAACTACAAGACTATTTATACATATGTTTTGTAGAATATTACATGTTAAAGGAGAATTTAGCTTGTGTTTTTCCCCATCAGATTCACATATTAAAGGATCCTCTAAGCTGACTAATTTTAAACAAGCTGTTCAAATGGCTTTACTCTATTGTCATGATCTTATTCATTTCTTTGTGTTTGATGCAACAGCATGCTTTTGCTTCTTCCCATTCGTAAAAACATTTTGTACCCATGTAGCAAAGTTGTTACTTACTGTTTTATTTCTTTTGGTAGTTGAGTATTTTCAATATGTACCTTTGCGCCAAAAACTACCAACCATGAGTCAATTTGCATTTTGCCCATTGTCTTCATAATTAATGAAAATACTTAAATACAGACAGATATAAACATATGTGCCATGGCTGAAATACATGGCTACAAAATATTAGTAGGAAGGGACAATTTAGACCTCCAACATTACAAATTGGGGGTCTAAATTGGCAAAGGGGCATTATGATCCCTTAATCAGACCCCCAAAAAATCTAAACTGACTCTGTTTTATATAACCACATTTACTTGCAGCACTTTCTATCATTTCCAAAGACCAAAACAGTTAGTTAAACAACCAAAACATGTAAATAAAAGGTGAAGAGGTGGAAACACCCACACCCTTAGCAGTGCCCTGTTATTTTCATTGGCCCACTAATCCTGTTCTGAATGATGAAGGATCTCATCAGAAAAATTACAAGACGGCAAAAGCTTGACATCAGACAATGTTTAATAGCCCCTTCTGGTGATGTGTTAAGAGATGAAGTGAGGAAAAATGTCTGAAGGTTTTAATTTCCACAAAGGGTGCTTCAGTAGTCCACCCCGTTTTCACATCAAAACGTGGACAGCGCATAACAAAACGTTAATTACTACTAAATTGTTTTCAGTTTTCGGTGAGAAAGTTCTGGAGGAATATCTCTCCTTACGTCAGCGATACCGTTCCATTTGTTTCCAAGCTGAGACACAGGGACCTGAGGAGCGATTCAAATCTGTGGTCATTTTCCGGTTGAAACAAATGAATTCCTCCCTGACACTCAACACCTTACGTTAGCTTCCGTTTATAGAGGAAAACATCTGGACGTCTTTGCTTTTGATTGCATTAATTCACCCGTTTATTTCGCACCTACTTAATTGGAAGCACATTTGATGGATGGACAGGAGCCAAACGTTGATAGGCAGGTTTGCCGGAGGCATGTTTTTGTTGATGCCAAACTGTTATTACTAAAGCAGTCCACGCTCGTGGCTGCACAGTGGGATGTTGTCGTGCACAGACATATGCTTCATAAACGAGGTCATTAGATTGTTCTATTGACCTTTGCAGTATCTAATAATTTCTCTGTTTGCATGTTTCAGGGTATGCTAATGGAGGGTCCGCCTGGGCCTGAGGGGCCAACAGTAAGTCAGTTTTTTTGTTGTTGTTTTTTTGGTCAAATTCTGTATTTTCTTCCTCATTGTGTTCTGGTCTTTTTCTTTTATCGATACTGATTTATACTGGTTTATGTCACTTGTTGATTGTAGGATAAATGAAAATGAAAGCTAAAATTGGTCAGTAAGACCAGCGTTCGAATGGAAAAGCATTTTTTTTCTCAAAGGATTTACACTTTGGCAAATGTTTAAGAACATTTGGAGAGGCCAGATGCTGCTGACACCCAGCAGATGGTGTCCTCCACAGGCCAGCGAGCCTCACTGACATGATGAGGTATAGTGTAAGCAAATAAAGATGACCAGACAAAAGGATCAACAGCGTGTCCCACCTGCTGTGTGTGGCCACTTTGGGATCTTGTGGCGTAGGACGTGAATATGGAAATCGATTGACATTTCTTTTTCGGTTCATAATAGGGTCTCCCTGGACCCACAGGATCTTCTGGCCCACCAGGCAGTTCTGGAGATCCTGGAGAGAGGGTGAGAAAAAAAATCCCTCGAGATATTTCTTAAAACAACAACAGGAACTCAGCCTGTTTTGGGAGCTCATCACGCAAACTATTCTCTTTAAGGGTCCTCCGGGTCGCCCTGGCCTTCCTGGTGCTGATGGTCTGCCAGGACCCCCTGGAACTGTCCTGATGCTGCCTGTAAGTAAACTCTGGTTGTGTGGGGTTTTTCTTTTTATTATTATCATTTCAAGGGTTGAAACATTTCCTGTGGTTTTGTATCACTCTCTGGTCACATTTACAGCAGTTTTACTAATAACTCTGACACATGTTTCACAATGTGTTCTTGGAGGAAGGGGGTTTCCAATGAATCCAATCGCAAATATGTTAATAGGGATGTGAGGCTTTAGCAGCCTCTTGTGGTGTTAAAGTGGAAGGACTTCCTTGGACTCTTTACAGCATAGATCTACATATTAAACCCAAATTTTTTGACTCAAAACTTAATCTACCAGGCGTCTCTCCAGAAAGTCATATGGTTTTTGATGGGACAGAAAGCAATAAGGCTGACTGACGCTTTTGTAGCCGTTGATCCGACTGCAAGAGTTACGCAACCTTTCCAAATAGCCTCTCTGTTGTCTACCTTCAAGCCTCTCGTTTTCTTGTACTTGGAAGATGCTGTCCAGCCTGATTGCTTGTACAGATGTGAAGCCTTGCGGCTTCGTTGATTCGCGGATCTCTTCTGGCTGAGCCGTGTGGCAAACTTGGTCTGGACAGTGACTCAAGCAGTTCTGGCGTGTCCTGGCTGGCAAACACTGCCGTTTTGAAATCCAGTCCCACAAGCCTAATGAGAAACATGCATATTTGTTTTGCCGTTCTTTCGAGCTGAGAGGACTCTTTTCGGTTCCTTTGTTTGACGCCGAGGAACAAGAGAAAATGGTTAACAACCCTAATCTGTAGCCACGCATTGAATTTTCAAGCTACATTCTCGGTCATGCTAATCAATTCTTGGACTGAGCTGAGTTTTCATGAATTGTTGATGGTCTGCATTAGTCACTAAAGAAATCAATGCAGGGCAAATCTTATAAATAATCAAACCAGGAGACAGTTTTGCTACAAGTAAAGACGTCGATACAAGCAGCTGTGAAGGAAATTTGACAGATTTCCAGATGTGGGGAGTTACGTTGACATTCTGTGCCGTGAGCTACAGCAGGTTTTACTCAAACCTCCAACTGAATCTGATGTTTGTATTATTCCTTCCTGGTTACCAGGATTCTGGAACAACCTTTTACTGCTGTACTTTTGTACATCTGTAAGCCGACAATCAGCCTCTTCAGGACTGCATGTGGTCCAATTCAAAGCATCTCATCCAAAAGAAAAGAAAACAACATCACGAGCCGAGCTGCACATCCAGCTTTTAATTTTCACTCATGCTGTAATGCTGGCGTATGACCACCAGATGGCAGTAGAATTTGATCCTTCTTGGCCAAACGTGGTGACGGTTGAGACGCTCTGTTCAGCATCCGTTTGCTCTGTTAATGTGAAGAACAGTGGAATAAACAAGTGCTGAAAACGCTTTGAAAACAAAAAAAACATTTTTTGTTTTCAAAGTAGTGGATTTTTTTTATTTTTTATTTTTTTTTATTCTTTTGTGAGCTGTTTGTTTTTTTTTTTTTAAAATAATTTAGCGGTTTGTTCTATTCTGCAGTAAAAATATGTACGAAACATTCTTTCCACAGTTCAGATTAAGCGCTGGAGGGGACTCTGGGCAGAAGGGACCAGCTGTTTCAGCACAGGAGGCCCAGATGCAAGCCATCATGCAGCAGGCCAGGGTAACAGATCACAGCTAAACATAATCACGAGCGATAGAGACACTTGTCAGTTTGTATTTATGACACAATGCATGCATTTGCTCTATAAGCGAGTGCGGAGTGCATGTGTATATATAAAGTCAAATGTGCTGTCTGAAGCCAACTCTCTTATGTTGATCTGTTTCATTTTATTTTCCGTCTTTGTCCAGCTGGCGATGCGCGGCCCGACAGGTCCAATGGGTTTGACTGGCCGACCTGGCCCTCTGGTGTGTACTTTGCATCCACCAATCAGGAAACACAGAGAAAATCTATTGGAGTGTTGCCTGTGCCTTTTAATTGACTGAGTCCTTACATAATGTCTCCTTATTTTATCCTTTCTCAGGGTCCACCCGGTGTACCAGGCCTGAAGGGAGAGTCTGGAGAGGCAGGACCTCAGGTACTAAATGTCACACTTTATCCTCAATCATTTTGAGATGAGCTGTGATTGAGATTACTCTCCCTTCTTTTTTTTTTTGGTAAGGAAAAGAAAAAAAGAACAAAAACAAACCAGTATCTGTAATTGACAAATGTTTTGTTTCAGGGGCCGCGTGGACCGTTGGGATCAGCTGGACCCTCTGGAAAGCCTGGCAGACGGGTACACGTTTGAGCAAACTTTCCACAAACTCGAACAAGTTCATTTATATGCCTGCGTTCACATCTCTGAATTAAAAGTGGCTTATATTCCACGCTGCAGCTGTTCAACGATCCTCTGCTCCATCGTCAACCCAGCTAAATACCAATTGTTTATTACAGGGCCGTTCTGGAGCAGATGGCGCCAGAGGAATGCCAGGACAGACTGGGCCAAAGGTATTTTCACTTCCACAATCGACAAACGTTGATTTAAGCGAATTGCACTTTATGAAGAGCAGATTAAAACCAAGAACTTTGGTGTTTGTACAAGATTTCCCATTTTCCGCGTGTTTCACAGGGAGACAGAGGCTTTGACGGCCTAGCTGGACTTCCTGGTGAAAAGGGACACAGAGTAAGAGTTTTTAAGGGTTTATGAAAGTAATTTCAGCTTTGTTTAGATGTGAGGGGAAGGCAAAATGTAATAATGTTTGTTTTTATAGGGAGAATCAGGCCCCTCAGGACCTCCCGGTGCTCCTGGCGAAGATGGAGAGAGGGTATCTTGGAAAATATGATTTCACAGCTTCGGTCTCATTTTACTGTGCTGACGAGTCGTAGAGCTGTTGCGATTGCATCCTCTTTCTGCATGCTGAGATCAATCCATAAGTACTTTCTACAGACACCTCTGGATTCGACATCCCTCCCTGCTCTCACTTTCTGCACATCTTCTACCTCATTACTGACGGTTTACATCACCTGATCTCACACAATTTCCAATATTTCCCAGCCTCAACAACTCCCATACCCTCACCTTATTCTCCATCATGGTTCCCATGTCTGCGCCGCAGCCTGACACTGACTTTATCTTTTTTGCAGGGGGATGATGGAGAGATTGGACCCAGAGGACTTCCTGGTGAACCAGTGAGTAATTGCGTGTTTTTTTTTTTTTCCCCCTCCTTTCATTCATGCTCCTAGATGTTGTGCAATGTGTAGGCGGAGGTGGGGTTGGGTTAGCGCCCGAGGCCTGCTGTCATCGTGTAATTGCGTTAGAGGTGTGTGATGATATCATACATCAACCGCGGGGCCGGCTCGCCTCGCTCACGTCGTTAGACGCTGGGATTTTTTTCCTGCCTCGCACTGAAGCGTTTATTAGGCTTCGCTCGTTCCTCACTCCTGTCTGGAGGTGAGAAAAGCTGGCAGTGCACATCAGGGTTGTTAAAGCCTCCCACTCCCACTCAGGAAGGATGTTCACTACAGAGAGTGGGGTGGGGGGGAGGAAGGCAGGAGGGCACAAGAAAGATGAAAAAAAATCAGCAGAAAGCTCTTGACATATTGTGTTATGATTCATTCTGGCCACCAGGGTGTGCAGATCTTTTCTGCCAGGACAATCAGTCTGGTTAGGTAACTGTGAGACCTTTGAGGCACAGAAGAGAGAGAAATAACAATAATATTCAGTCTGTATTATAATAATAATAATGGCAATGATAATTCTATTATTGTACGACAAGAGCACCTTACATGCGTTAACAAATCAGCAAATTACGGCATTCAGAAAATAACAACACCAAATATATTAAAGTGAAGAGAAAATCAAAGCAACGTTAAAAAGAGAACCGGTTTGACAAATCCGGCGCATTTTTAAAGACGAGGGTTAAGTTGACTGAAAGCTGTGAAGCCTGTGGTAGTCAGGCAAGCAGGTGGTAGACACTGTGTAATAAATAGAGCAGGTGGAGCCCAGAGTTAAGTGATGGAGTGATGCTGCGCAGTAGATCAGAGAGATACGGAGGCTCCTGGTTCTGGAGATGCTTGAAAGAAGAAAAAAAAAACCCTGATAGCAGCACTGCAATTTACAGGATGCCAATTAAGTTGTTAGAGGACTGAAGTAATATGCTCAGAGGAAGGAGTTTTTTTTTTCTTTCTTTTTTTTACCTGTTAAAGTCGGTGCGGCAAACTAGAGAGGACAAAATGACAGCAGTCAGCTTGAAATGTAAGAATAGCATGCCCATGAATAGTAGCGTTGTTTACTAGGAAAATTGAAGTATGTGCATTAACTGTTGTATTCTCTAAAGTAGTGTAAAATAAAAATTTCACCTAAAACTTTTAGCGTGGTTGAAGGGACATTTTCAAGAATTGTCAACGCATAGAATTTACCAGACTTATCGAAAACAACAGAAACACCAGAAGAAATCCTGTTTTCAGTCTGGAAGACTGTAGTCGCACCTGCCTCATCAATCAGCGCCTCCCTCTCTGCAACCTGGACCTATCGGCGCCGGTCCTTGCTCCAGCCAATCATTGTTTGGGCTCCAGGTCAAACGGACCTTCACCCATGGCCTCCTCTGCTCACCAGCTGCGATCAATCCGTTCAGCCGCTCACCACAGCTTCTCAGCCAGCAATCTCAACAGATCCTTTTCTTCGTGATTCCCCGTTTTTCCACCCGTGATCCTGCTGTCATAAGGGCCGCCTAACCGCATGCTCGGCTCTTTCCCCTCAATCGCAAGAGAATTTATCCTGGCCCCGCCTCAATCACTTCAAGCAGCTCCCGGCGCTCTCGCCTGACTGGGATTCACCATTTCCTGCTCCTTCGCCACCTTCACCAGGATCCATCTAAGCAAGCGGACACTTAATCCCACCATCAACATCTCCAGGCCGTCTCTCTTCACCTCAGGCCCTGGCACGAGCCGACCATGTCATCATTTCCTCCCAGCTCATCGTCCATCTTGTCTCCATTTCACCATCGTCTTCCCACCGGTTCCCCGCTCTGAACCAGCCACATCAACAGCTTCTCTCCTACCGCATGGCTTCTGTCAGCCCGCTCTTCAACGCCTCCCCTCGGATCTCTCACGCTACGCCTGCCTCGGGCTATCGAGGTAAGACGTAACCTTGTCATGTCTCATTCATGTTTCTCAATGCTGTAAAGCGCAGGCATTTTAGTCAATCCCCCCCCGAACACGCATGCCCTATTCGCATGCGCCACTCAGGCTATGTTTCTATAGCTCCATGGCTTTTTTCCAAATGAACGAATAAATAGTAGCACCCCCCCAACACACACACACCGGCGAGCGCAGGTAGCTCTCCGGGCTCTTTTACAGCGTCTCGTACACAGTAGCAAATCTCCGTTATTTACCGTTATCAAGCTCTCGATAGCTACTTCTTGAGCTCAATTACGCCCTGCACTGGACTTCCTGCTCCTTTTCCCAGTCCCTTTCAAGTCTAGCGACCGTGCTTATTCACGTCTATCTGTGCAGAGGGATTATTCATAAACGGCAGTCTTTTGTGCTCTGAGCTGTAGAGAGCAGAGCAGCCAGATCATCAAGATTACCGCATTTATCTTTCTGCTTCCATATTCGTTAACTTCGCGACTAATCAACGCTAGTGAATGAAAGCAGGCCAGCAAAAAAAAGCCCTACGCCGGCTCAAGAGAGGTCATCTGCACAGTCTGCGAGTCATAAATTATAAGGCGACATGCGCAGTAAACTGACTGCCGACGGATCGTGTAGTTGGTCAATACTCCCTCCATGGTTCATCTCGGTCGGATCAGTCCAAGTGCTTTCTCTAATCGTTGAACAAGCCAAATTCTTGCTTGTTTTGGCCATTACCCAATTATCGCTTATCATTACATTTTGTTCCATGTCCTATTCACTACTTGCCAAAAGCAACCTTAAATAGTAGCTGGTCAGCCTCAATATAATAAGTACTGACTTCGACTTAGGAATTTTTCCCCGCATCGTGGCTGATCGCTGTTTCATGTCGCTTCCCCACTTCCCATATCGTGTCCTCTGTCAATTTTCACGGTTAACCTGTCTAATTAGTTGTCTTCCGAGCCGCCTTCAATTGCCTTGAGCCCTGAGTCGCTAGCGCTGGGCTTTCCCTGTGCAGCAGCACCAGAGTCCTGCTGCTGCTGTTCTGAGCTCGCAGGAGCTTCATGAATCACGGCAGCAAATCCCAAAGAACTTTGAACAGTTTTTCCCCAAACTAACCGTCTGAGTGGAGTAACGTTGTTGGAAGCAGGCATGTTGTCTAGTGTTGACTAGCAAATATCAATTCAGGACCTAAGCTCGTTAACAATTAGCCTGTCTAAATATGTATGTTTATGTTAAGCTTCATCAATTCATTTTGCCCCCTAAATATAAGTCGATGCCCCCCCTCCACACCTCATGCATTAAACTCATCTGTAGCCGGGGTTGTTTAAGTTGTGTCTCTCGTCTAAGATCGTCCAAAATCTGCATGTTATTATTTCCCAAGCCATCCTGTCACATCCAGGTCGATGCAGCCTACTTTCTAGCTCACCCAGGTTCCACGCTCGAATGCGTTCGTTCCAGTCTCACCTCAGAGCCAATTGCCATTAGCAGTCATTCTCGTGGGCCCATTAGCAACAGTCAATCAGCATTTGCAGCGTCCTGAAGCACACGGCCCATCCGGAGGAACCGAACCTCCAATTTCATTGCCGGGTCCAATGAAGTTCATTTGCAGGGCCCGTTTCAACAAGTTCAAGTCTTAAAAAAAAACAAAAAAAAACTTATCTGTTCCACCTTCAACTTTCATTTCAGCAGCTCAAGTCCCTAGCGTTTTACTAATCCGTTTCATTGCCATAACCTGTTCCCTGAAGGGGAATTTCTGCAAGCGATCCCATGTCGTCGCTTTCCTCATAAGCAGTCGTGTCCCAACTACAGAGCCGAACCTCCACCCATCTGTTTCATGACATCAACCGGCACCAGTCATGTTGGCATCTCTGCTCGTTTTCAACCCTGGTCATTCTAACATCCTTGCTGATAAGCAGCATCTCGCCAATAGCTTCGTCATTTCATCCTAAGCATCCTTTCCTTATAATTATTCATAACTCTTCTCTGTGCTTGCAACTTCCTTCAGTGTCAGTAGCACTGCGCAATTACTGGTGGTGGTTGGTCAACTCATCCAAAGCCCACGCTCTTTTCCAGAAAATGTTATACAAACCATCCCCTTTTTGTCCTTCACCCCTTATAAATTCTTGTCCTGATGTGCAGAGCATTACATGGTCAGGCTCCTGCTTATCTTTGTCAGCTTTTAACTAAATGTTCTGCTGCCCGTGGTATCCGCTCCCAAGTCGGAATCTTTTGGTCGTTCCACGAACACGGTTAAAACTAAGGGGACGGGGCCTTTCAGTCGGTGGCCTTCAGGCTGTGGATCAGTTTGCTTTTACAGCTCCGTTGCTGAGGCTTTTAAAGACGACTACAAACGTTTTTATTTTCCCAGGCTTTAATGCTCCATTTTGTTGTTTCTTCCGTTGGTTTTGTGTATTTTTGTGTAATTCCATTGTACAGTGCCGTGATTATGTCAGGGAAAAGCGCTTAATAAATAAACTTTACTTACTTGCTTATTTTCAGGTTTCATCCAGATTGACCTCATCTCACCCACATTATCTGTCACCCTGTGAGGCTAACATAACTCTAGCACCTCGTCTCCAGAAGCAAGAAGTCGTCTCCTACCTTTCTAACCCATTCCCTCTTTTCATTTTCTCATCATACTAGTAATGCACAGCTGTCCTTTTCCACCTGCTAAATATAATTTCATAGCACCACCCCAGCTGGCCTTCATCTACCAGCACCTCACCTTTTAACGCCCCAGTCACCAGCAGCTGGCCTACATCTACCAGCCTCTCACCAACATACGTTTCGGCGTCCCCCGCTGGCCTTCATCTACCAGCATCCCACCATTTCCCGACTCACGGTGTCCCCTCCTGGCTTTCATCCACCAGCTACCTCTCATTCAACGCCTTGCGGGGTCCCTTTTTGGCCCCCCATCTATCCCACTCATTGTTCCTAGGTAACCTCTTCCTCACATCTCCTGTCACCTTCTCTGTTTCGTCCCCACCTCTATTAAAAAATAAATAAATTCTTCCTGCATTCTCTGTACATGTATCTACTTTCCTTCTCCTCTAGCCCATCACTTCTCTCCCTTCTGCTCCAGCGCAGCACAGTTCAGGCAAAAAACCAGCTGGCCTTTATCTACCAGTGAGTATCCCCTCTTTCGGTGCCTCGCGGCAACCCTGCTGGCCTACATCTCCCAGCAGCCAATCACCATCGCTTTGGGGCGTCCTCTTTGGCCCCTATTCATCTCACTCCTTATCGAGTCCCTAGTCACCTCCTCTTCTATTTCCTCGGTCACCTCCTCCCATCCCTGAGTTCCATCTCGAAACCCCGTATTAGTACCTCTCCTACCTGGGCTTCGGCCCCGGCCTCAGCCCTGCTTTAGGGGTCTACATTCCTCATGTTCATTTTGTCATTGAACTCTTTTAATCGCTTTCTTTCTCCGTTTGAGTCTCTCCAGATTGAAATGGAGTCTTGACAAAAGTTCACTCTGGAAGACTCTAGTCACACCTGCCTCATCAATCAGCACCTCCCTCTCTGCAACCTGGACCTATCAGCGCCGGTCCAAGCCTGGCTGCAGCCAATCATCGTTTGGGCTCCAGTTCAAAAGGACCTTCATCCATGGCCTCCTCTGCTCACCAGCTGCGATCGACCCATCTCCACCTTTTGCTCCTGGCTCTCAGGCCTCATCTTCCTCCGACCGCCGCCACCAGTACAGGCCCCGGGGGGTCTACATTCCTATGCTGCATCAGGAATGTTCATCGAGCTTATCGAAGTTCCAGCTTGACATCCCCGGCCGGGGCCTGAACGCCAAAGGACTTTGTTTATTTTTATGTTCATTTTGTCATTAAACTCTTTTAATTGCTTTCTTTCTCCGTTTGAGTCTCTCCAGATTGAAATAATGATTCAATAACCATAAACAGTCAGAAAGAGAAGAGATTGGAGGAGTAGAATCAAGATTGTAGGTGGATAGATCAGGCTGTCATCAGCGTAATGTATAAATAAAAAATGGGACCAAGAATTATCTTAAACTTTACTGCCAATTCTTTATTTAAAAATAGTTTTAAAACCATTTATGTGAAGCTGATTGTGCTAAGTTTGGTTTCTCTAACATCTGGCTCTTGTTTGGTTTGGCTTCTCTACGGTGGTTTCTTGTAAACTTTTCCAGGACAAACTGTCTTAACTTTCAGTAGTGAAACTCTTCACCGGTATAAATGAAGCTAAATTCTAGACAGCATCATGTTGGATTCAAACCGAAACAGTTTTCTTAAAAGAACTAGCTAACCTTAAATAGTGTTATGTATTTACTCAGTTTTGTATAAATTTTTCTAATTCTCTAACTCTTTAAGTTGCTGAACACCAAGCTAGCATTTAGCAACATTAGTTTAATATAAGATATAAAATATATTGTGTTTGTGACCTACATACTTCTCCCTATACAATAAATAAATAATTAAATACATAGATTAAAATAAACTGAGCTGCACCTGAGAATTTATAATTTTTTTTATTTTGCGGGAAACTCAAATTTTGATTTACAGAAGCAGACAGTGAAACAAGGCTGTGTAGACTTGTGTTTATAGAGAGAGGCGTGTCACTGGCATTTAACAGAAATGTTTTTTTGGCTTTCCTAAAAATATTACCGAGAATTGAAATATTATTCAGAAGTAGGCTGCAGACACAGCCCTGATGAAAACTACACACAACTGGGCAAAACTGGACAAAACACTAAGCACTAAGTGTCTGAAAGTGAAACCATCTGAACGGGCCAGAGTGAGCTGTCACTTGTAGCTATTGTCTTATGGCTAATAAACAGACCAAATTGAACCAACCGTAATTATTTAGATGTCAGCCATCTTGGAACGGGAATATTACAGCTGTTTGGAAAATAGGGAAGAAAGACTGACTCTAGTTAAATAAGTAGGATTTAACCACCTGAGTCGAAAGCAGGCGCAACATTCACAAGGGCGTTTTGTGAACGGCGGGTTATTTTTAGACGTATCATTTTGAAACTGGTTTTAATTATTCATCAGACCTCTCGAAGGTGTAATATCACCCTCAATCTCATTTCTCCCCCCGCCCCTCTAGGGACCTCGTGGTTTGCTGGGACCAAAGGGACCTCAGGGACCTCCTGGACCACCTGTATGTATCACCTCTTCTTCTATTATCTTTTCATATCCTCTGTGTCAGAGCAGATTTGGTATTTACACAACAGAATACATTTCTACCATCTCCTGGGCAGCTACTAAGAGAGCAGACAACACCCACAGGGACCCACCAAGCTCAATATATCTCACAGACTGCACAATAAGCAGCACACTATTGAGTTTAACTTTAATATTATTTGAAATATTTCTATAGCGGAGACAAGACTTGACTATAATATTTATAGATTTAATTTTGCATGAACAATGGGCAATAGATTTTTTTTCTTCTATTATTTTTTTAAAACAGAGACATTTTTCCGAATTTGCCTTCAGCAGTTTAAAAAAATTAAATGCCGTTAAATGGGTTTTCATTTCAGTGGGTTACGGATTTTCTTCTTTCAAGCCTGATTTTCTCTCCCTCATTTCCGTGACAGGGAGTTGCTGGAATGGATGGCCACCCTGGACCCAAAGGAAATATAGTAAGTAAAGATTGAACTGATTAAATTCCTAAATCAGATTAAAAAGATACCACTATCGGAGTGTTAAGAGGCACCAGCTTAATCACTCCGAGTGTATTTAGGCCTCAAAAAGGAGCCCTTTCGCACACATCTATGAGTACGAACACACACTAGCAGCATCAGAGAATACACTCTTGGCTAGTTGTACATTTCTAGCTCAATCTCTGCCAGCGCCCGGCACCCGTAATGAGAGAATATTTTACCGGAGCGGCCTGCTTGGTCTTTTGGGAGTCTTCCAACAAGGTAGAGATGGAAGATCAACAACTGGCCCAGACTCCCGGAATTGATTGCTGGTTATCCTACAGGGGGGAGGGATGGTGTTTTGTGTTTGTGGTTCAGCAGTTTGCGTCATTAGGAAAGTAGGTCTGAGGATGTGCCCCACATACACCTGCACACTTGTCCTTTTGCCTTAAATGCGACTAAATTTCTGAAATCCAGCAACAATATGTACATGTATAGTGTGTTTGAGTTAGAATTGGGTAATACATTACCATTCAGTTGAAACTGATTTAATTTAGATCTATTTTGTGCAACATTTTTACCCTGTTTTCCTCTTGGAAAAATAGCCTCATCGGTGTGTAAGGAGCTCTCTAAATGTTTATTCCAGGGACCTCAGGGAGAGCCAGGCCCCCCCGGACAGCAAGGCAATCCCGGTGCTCAGGTAGGTAATTTGCATTAGATTTCTGTCTCGGCTATCAGAGAAAAGGTTCCAAACAGTTTCTTATCCTCTCTGCAGGGACTCCCAGGGCCGCAAGGAGCAATTGGACCTCCAGGAGAGAAGGTAGCATTTCAGGCCTGCCGAATATGGAATTCCTGCTGGAGAATGAAAAAAAAATAAATAAAAAAAATAACTGCTAGCAAGATAAAATGTTAATACATGCAGACCCAGAATCTGTAAAATTATTGGAATTTGCCTCATTCATTTGCATGAGCAAGAAAGCCAAGCTGCTTTCTTATTCAGGCCCAGATGCTTATCACACAATTATGCAAACACATCCCCGTCCTCGGCACGGAATCCTGCCCCATATACAGCAGAGACCCATTCAAATCCTGATACGTTTTAAGCCAATTACAGCCATATCACATTCGCCGGCTGACATCGTAGATTATTGAACACAGAAAGTTTAAAAATTAATTACATGGGTGGTATGTTTCCCTCTTTTCTTTTTTTTTTCTAAAAGAAAGCTTTGAACAAAACGAGATAAAGACTAAAAACTCGACATTTTCTTTCAGTGTGTTAGCTCAACAAAGTAGTCATCAGCTCAGGATGTTAATCCTATATAGTCTTGAGTTTTACAATAACACATAAACTGACAAAAAAATTATAACTTGAGATTTTTAACTTAGCTGTTACAATCTGCTTAAAAAAAAACGTGACGTATCCTTTTTAGTCTAAGCTATCTTGTTTTCATATCATTAGCATTTATATACCTAGAATTGGCGATGTCAGCTTTATGGTCAGGTTAAATGGACTGATTATGTACATTTTGTTTTAAAGTTGCAGCTTCCCACAGCAAGTGAGAAACTGCTGGGTTTTACAGCATCATACGCATAAATCACCGTTTGGTACTTAAGTTTTGAAGTCATGGTTTGGCATTATTTGGTACAAACACATCAAGAAACGTGAAGCAAAGTGCATTTTTGTCCCCCTAACACAGCCTTAAACCGAATAAAATTGAAGCATGAATTACACCAGATTAGCATATCCAGTTGCTTCTACTTCCTCTTGCTAATGTAAGACTGGTAAAATATTCTGGCTGTAATGCTTATAAGCAAGAATTTTCTCTGAACTCAGCTTCTGTTTAAATCCAGTGTTTTCGGCTACGTCACTACTACAAAGACTCTTTTGGGGTTTGTTGTGGTCTAAATGTCAGCAAACGTCTGTTTTTAATGGTACAGTAACCTGACTTAGCACTTTAGCTTTTCCATTGTTTGACTTAGGGTGATGCCATTTCAAATGAGTAGTTAAGCTCCACATAGAGCGAGTTACTTAAATTTTTTCTGTTAATAAAGACGACCAAAAGATTCATTAAGTGCATCTTACTTTCTGAGTTGTCACCAGAGTATGACGTTTGAAGTTATGAAACAGCAGACTTTAATGATAGTTCGAGGCCCTCAAACTTTTGTCCTTTTCATGTTTTTTTTTTCAATCTGCTGCCTTTTACAAAAGTTGCTTGAGGGAAAGTAGATGTTCTTCATGTGTAAAGGCTTAAAAAGCGACATAAGTGCAGGTCACAAGTGAACTGAACCAAAATGGCACATTTTGAAAATTATCGAATGTGTCTCGTTACACCAATTATTGACCTTTTGTTTTTACTGTAGAGATAACACCCAGTTATGCACAGTTGTTGTCTTTGCTTCATCTTCATTTTAAAAAATGCCTGAGTGTCTCATTTTATGTAACCGGCATCAAATTTGATTGACTTCAACTTCTGAAGTCTGCCATTGTAAGGACTTCATATTGCATTTCTGCAGACTTTTATGAGCTTTTAAAACATATTGACTAACTGTGTGATGTTTGTCAAGGGTCCAACTGGAAAGCCCGGATTGCCGGGAATGCCGGGAGCTGACGGCCCTCCGGTAAGTTTGTATCAAGATATCCAAATTATATCAAATTAGAACTGCAGCAAAGCCTACGAATGATGGATGGATGGATGAGAAACAAACTTCTGTAATTTCATATCGCTTTGCCACATTAGCGCTTCTAAGATATACAGTGCAAACCACCTTGATGGTTATTAGTGTGAAGCATATGGATGATAGAACATCTTCATTTGGCTCTGTAACAGAAGATCATCACACCCACACACAGTACTTTATATGCAAACACCCTCCTTCACATCCCAGGCAGCAGTGACACCTGCACTAATGACAGATGTTTCTGAGAAATCACCAGGTGGCTCCTACCGTAGGAGAGAGGGGGGCCAAGAAAGGCTTTTTGAGGTTTAAGTAACTTCAGGGGCAGGAAAAATAAATAAATAAAATTTGAATTAGAAAGTGAGTGTCTGTTGAAAGATGAGACAAAATGGAGGAGAGCTCACATAATGCGATACTTTGCTTCACAATCCTTCAAAGGTTCCTGTTTCGGATTTGAAATAGCTCACATCCATCCACAGACTTTTTTCTTTTAATTCATTTGTTGTCTGTAACTTCAATTACAACATCCGCAGCCGTAGAGCTTCCTCTCTGCCCCTAATTTCTTTCCTCTTTTGTATCCATTTCGGTCTCTGTGCTAAAAACGCATCAGTGGCTTTGTGAAGCTCCTTTGTCTCACGAGAATCCAATCAATTTTCCTCCAGATGTCTTTTTACTGGACACCCTCGTGCGTGTTCTGTGTGGCGTCGCCGCAAACTCGTCGTTGTGTATTAGTTCACACGGCGTACGCGCGTTCGCATTGTGAGGTCTCAGAGCAGCTTTGGTCTCGGCTTTTAGAGCCCTGTAATAGCTGTGAGTGCATCTGCAACACTGCGCATTAAGGATGGAAAATGAATTCCCAAATGAGATTGGACCCTTGAAAGGTCCACTTTCCCAGTTTCCCAGTCAGATTTGCCCTTCAAGCAGTTTTACAGCCCAATCTTTCAGTTATAGGCATGTTGCACTGTTTATGGTGGTAATTATGCTGAAATGCTATGCTATAATATTCCTCTCAATAATTCACAGGGTCACCCTGGCAAAGAGGGCCCGACTGGGGAGAAAGGACACATGGTGAGTTGTTTTTTTCTTCTTCTTCTTCTCCTCTTCCATCTTAATTTATTGAGATTTCTAATTGGATTTTCTTTTGGATGTTTAGGGTCCTGCCGGACCTCAAGGCCCCATTGGTTATCCTGGACCTCGAGGTGTAAAGGTAAGTTCATCGCTATTAATGTCACTAAAAATGTACATTTTTGGAGTAGCACAATATAGAGCTAATGGCTGTTAGAGGACAAATAATATGTGTTAGAATATTGTTTAGTATTAGCAGTTTATTATTATTTTGCACAACTAATGACGGTACAGATCATGAACTGCTTGTCATGAAAGCACTAACGGCAGTGCACTGCTTTCACTGAGAAAAGGGGATCACTCAACAAGCTTGGTTCAAGAGTTCCTGTCTTAGTTGGCTGAAATCTAGGAGGACGGTCAAGGATTTTATTTATTTATTTATTTTTTGCTCTCGAAACTTTCTATTCTCTGCGGGGAAGATTTTTAGAAGAACGGTGAGTCAGCTACTTCAGAAGTTCTTGCCAGCCTTATTTTAGAAAAACTGTCATCACATTGTGGGTGAATATTTTCACCTGCCAGAGCGAATGTGCCGCCGTTTCTTTCCCCCTCGTTTGCTTCCTGATTGTCGTGTAACGTCCGTCTGATCTCGTGCCGCAGGGAGCTGATGGCGTCCGCGGCCTCAAGGGAACCAAGGGTGAAAAGGTAAGCAGAGGCAGGTGGAAGGTCGACCAAAAATAAATCAGTTATTCAAGTCAAATTTGACATCACCAAAGAGATGATGGTGATTGTGATTAAACTGATGATTGGGGTTGATGGCCTTTGCTTGCTAATGATAATCTCAGAAAACATAATTTTGGTGCTACACAAAAAAAGGGGGGGGGGCTATCAAGTGTTTCTATGGCAACAATGGCTCTTGTCTCATTGCTGCTCTGTCAGACTTGATGTCTGTGTTTGTGTGCGGACCTAATCTGGAGGGAGTAGAGGATATTTGACTAATAAATTTTTTTTTCTCATTAAAGTCTTGTCTGTTGCCTCTCTAACAGTAAGTTTTTATTTATCTCATGTTAGGGGGAGGACGGCTTCCCTGGCTTCAAGGGAGACATGGGCGTAAAGGGAGACAGGGTAAGGGCAGGTTTGACTTGGAAATGTCACATTATTGTGTTTTATTTGTACTTTAGTGTCTGAATGAAATAAATCATTGAATAATTCTGAAGTGGAAGGAAAATTATACATCATTTTTAACATTTGAATCTGTGTTTAGCTCTGTTTATCTCGCTGTCCCCTAAATAAAATAATCTGAGAAGTAGTAAGTGGTAAGTGGCAACTTTGGAGGAGCTGAATGTACCTAGAGCTCAGGTGGGAGAATATGTTGACAGGACGATTCCACTTCCGGTCGACAGGATCACAGCTGTATTCATGCCAGTCTTTAGCCCAGTTGAAAGGTAGTGTTTTACTCAGAGATGTACAGATTTCAATACAACTTCTTAGGCCGCAATAGACACCCAACTCTGTCTACCCAGATAAGGAAAAGTAGAAAAGAACTGGCAAGAAAGCGTAACGTGTATTTTCTCCAGGACAGAGATGCTGATTTTTTGTTTTTGCCTTTGCAGTTCCTGAGAGATGAATTATCCAAATAGGAAAACAGCAAGTCTCCTGGCTCTTGTATTTCTACAACAACAAGCACCAATGTTGTTTTTTTTCTTATTTCTTCAGCTCGTGATTCAACCCCATCATTTTCTTTAAAAGCTGTGTTTGGTGTTAGTGGGACTGTCAAAGTAAAAATCTAACCGGAGAGCATTAGGTGACTCTAGTGGGCAAGTGCAGATGACAAACATTTATATCACACAGGATTTGTAGTCAGGTGAACATCAGACTGGACTATTTGGCCCTTAGGTTTGCTCTGCACAAACAGGGGCTTTCTATCGTGGAAGGAAACCCATACAAAGTTCTGTTTTCAGTTTGCCATAATGTAGAACAAATGAAACATGCAGAAGAAGGTCCTCTGGTCTGACTAGGCCAAAACTAAACCTTTCAGAAACCTACATGTTAAATGCTTTGTGTGACAGTGCTTCTGTACGGTAGACGTGGTTCGATTGGGGACAAAAATTGAAACATTTTCAGTTCTCTTTCTCACTGCACTGTCAAAAGATCCAACCTCTTTGAAAAACCCGTTTACTTCTTTGCCTGTGGTGGAGCTGCACCAAGACCCACTGAAGGAAACGGCATGAAAACCTCAGAAGAAGACACTAAGCACAGCTTCCTTCTTTGCAAAATGTGCACAAAAACAGAGTAGTAGGTTTAAGCAGATAAAGGATTTCTCCTTTGTGTTTGGGGAAAAACAAACAAAAAAAAAGTCAGCTTTCTTTGGTCTGCATAAGGGTTCGTTTAAGCATTCACACCTCTCCAAAGGAATCAGGCTTTCTAGGCAAGCAAACTAGATTTTAATTAAAATGGACAAAACTGGGTTGATGGGAATGAACCCTATGTGTTGCTGAGGGCTGGAAAGCTTGTCAGGTTTAAAGGAAACGTTTTATGGGTCTAAGTACTAAAATATCTTGGATGAAAATTAACATGTTACATGTGGCAAAATTCATATATTAGAGTGGACAAATTAAAATACAGACAACTGAGAATCTGGGAAAACCTTAATTGTAAAAACATTATCTGTCACCTGATTGAGCTTGAGCAGGTTGAACTGGGCACAAATGCCACACATCTGGTAAAGACGTCACAGTGGCAGAGGGTGTGGATATTTTTGCAGGGCAATGTGTTTTTCACTCAAAGCAAATGTAACTTTTCAAATAGTTTGAAGTTTAGCATCGTCCAAGATAACCTACAGTGACCCCTTCTGCGGCAGCCTCCTTCCCTAAAGCCTTTCTGACTGCTGCGGAAGAGAGCGTAATGAGAAAACATGAGGTGTTGTTCATGTTGACAGCTATAATCGTGTAGCAGTTTTCAATTCCTCCTCTGCCTCTTCCAAGTTGATCCTAAACCCACTGCCCGCCCGCTCGCCCCGATGTAGGAGAAAAAGAAGTTTGACACGCTCACTCCGGAGCAGCTCCTCTGAAGTGCATTAGGGATTTACGCTGTCAAGCCGCAGGAAAATATGACTTCCACAGTGAGAAACATAACTCACAGCAGCCCCGTACTTGAAACCTTAAATCCCCCCTATCCCTGAACCGGGGCTGTCTCCAGCTGAAAAAGGAGGGAGAAATCAATGGCACTTTAAACACCACTCCAAGCCCACGAGAGACACGGGCCTTCCACCATGTTTTCCTCTGGAGACGCCGCCGATCCAGATGAAAGCAAAGATTTGAGGGGGCCCACTCTGCTCTGGCGATGCCCGCTGCAAATGACTTGGTTTGAAGCAGGCGTGTGAAAGGTGTGGGAGGGGGAAAGGGGGTTCGCACGCGTGGGTGTGTTTGCATGCGCGCGAGAGCGCTCAATTTAAAGTGTTTTCTTTGATGAGCCTGCGAGCGTAAGTCAAGTACAGTTTGCCTGATGCTGTTTCATGTGTACTTGAGGGGCGTGTGTGCATGTGTGCGTCTGCTTGCTTTGCAACTCTGCACGGACCTTTAACTAGATACCTTTCACACACCAATGGGCCTCGGCAAGCAGCGCCGGGCTGTCAGTGCCAGTTTGTACTCTGTCATTTAGTGTGTGTCCTTTTAAAATGGGAGCGCACTTACAGCGAGAAGCAGTAATAGGATTGCTAACCACTTTTCAACGGGAACAGTATCTAACTGGATCCTTTAAGCAAGTGTTCAGTCCTGTTGAAAGGGCTAACCTGAACTACTCAGAGGACAACAACTGGCTCAAAAGTATAATGGGTGTTCATCTCATCATAGTTATGATTTTCTTTTGTGTGTGCGTGTGTGCACGCGTGTGTGTGTATGTGTGTGTGTGTGTGCTTGTGCGCGTGTGTGTGTGTGACAAAATGTTCTCTACTTGGCTTACATCCTCATTCTTTCTTATGCTATGTGTGGCTAATTTTAATCATTTTACTCACTAGTAAAATGATTAAAATTAGCCACACATAGCAAAACGACCCCGTCAATGTCTATTAATGTTATCCCATTAATAGACAGAAGGTGGCAGTAATGCTGTGCCTGGGAAAAGTATTCACACCCTGTGAACTTTTTCCATATCACAAACTTTAGTGATTGAATCAATATTTGCATTTTAAATACCAACACAAAGTAGTAAACAACTGCAATCAAGATCAGAACTGATGTGTGCAGTAGGTGGTTTGGTTATAGAGCAACTTCAGTTATTTTCAATCCGTCTAGTTTGTGCTAGCTCTACACCATGTAGTGAAGGAAACGTTCACGTTTTGTGGTTCCTCCTGTGCTGTCCAGGGAGAACTTGGACCGGCGGGACCCAGAGGAGAGGACGGCCCAGAAGGGCCAAAGGGTCGCTCAGGGCTCCCTGGAGATCCTGGTCCGCTCGGCCCCTCTGGTGAGAAGGTGAGACGCTTTTTTTTTTCTTTCTTTTTTCCAATGTATATTTCTTCACTATGAGTCATACTTATTCCTCACTGCCTGCCTAAAAGAAAGTAAAAAAAAGATTCATCTTTATTTTCCCATCCTCAGTCATGTTTGCTCTAAGATTAAGGCACAGCCAGGCTTTAAAAGAAAACCATTTTTTTCCCCAATTATCTGATCTGAACAGGGATCAGTTTGCCCACTGCTGCTGCTCTTCAACCAGCATTAAAGGCTTCAATTAAACACTGAGTAGGCTGCTGTGTATATTTCACACAGCCAATGGCAATTCTCAGATGAGTTCATCTTTTTTCTTAACAGAACTGAGGAGTTGATTTATTGTCTTCTGACGCTCGCTGGAAGAAGATTCTTAATTATCTCAATGTTTAACAATCCCTTGAACACATGTATTTGATTTTTATGCCTTAGACACCGATTCACACACTATTGACACTGCTTCTTGTAGTTTTTTTTTTTCAGAATCTGATTTGACCAAATTATTGAGTTGTGGTCAATTTTTCAGTTTACTTATTAAGTCTGCGTTAAATAATGCCGATGCCGTTTCCGTGTATAATTAGAATCGACACTTCGGCTGTAAAATGCGCGGGTATTTATTGAGCTGTGGCGCTTGCACATGTTTAATTTTTGTGTTCATTAACATTAAAAATAATGGGAGGTTTGCTCAGTCTTGTTTTTGTAATGAGATAAGATATTTTTGCACTGAATTCAGTGGAGAACAACAACAAAAAAAGCCTAGATATTTATTGGGATGTAATAGAATAATATAATGATGCGGTCATTTGGTGAAGGCTGCGTTTTCAGTTGCACTGCATCACCAGGTTTTATTGCCCTTCACCCATGGCAATCACAGAGAAGCTCAACAACAATATAGCTCAACAAAGAAAAAATGGGTTCATCCTTTTTTTTTTCTGTTTGCTGCAGTTTATATACTCGGGATGGAAATAAATGTTACCAACTGTTATGATTCCATCAATCAGACGTTTTTATTCTGCAGTGTCTGACACTAGAAATGGTCAAACCGTAATGTAGCTGTGGTGTTATGCTGTCTGTAGAACCTGCAAAAATAAAAATAAAACATTAAGCTGGAGAAAACAGATTTACTTGCAATTCGCCATGGTGGTGCGTGTAACTACTTGAGTATAATTTTTACATTTTACTTCTAACATGAGAAGAATAATATAGAAAAAAAATTCAAAAGTTTTCATTTGTATTGCATTTTTTGCAGATACAAAAAAAGAATGTAACGTGTCAATTTAGCTTTAATTGATCTGAGTCATGCAAACAAAATTAAGCATTTTTCAACATCAAGACCTATGGCAAAAGAAAAAAAACCCGTTAAACCTTTGATGGGCTTTACAAAAGTATAGTAAATTATTTAGTCCCTATACTGGACAACTGTAATATACTACAGTTCAAAGTCTGACTCAATATGTACTGCAGGAGTCTGCAATAGACTTATAGACACTCTTGCTAAAGATATTTTTTACAAGAAGCAGTTTGCTAAACTGCTAGGCTAATGCTAGCGCATTAGCAAACAGGGAATAGATTCCCTTTTTCACTGTGAAGAATAATAAAAGCAGTTTGAAGGAAATATGGCAGTTTGTTTGATCCACAAAATAATAGGTGTTTACCATAATACAGATTTGCATGCCTTGCACAATAAAAAGGTAGAAATATATGTAGAGCATCACAAACAGTACAACACCAATACGTATCGGGTGTTTAGTCCAACCTCTCTGCTGCTGAAATCTGACAACTGATTATCTTTGTTTATTTATGTTGAATGTTAAATTTCGTCGTCATATTGCAACTTTGAGTTTAGCAAAGGTTCTCTTTTAGGCTAATCACAAGCGTTTTATCGAAATGTGTTTTTGTCAACAGGGTAAACTCGGAGTTCCCGGATTGCCAGGCTACCCAGGAAGACAAGGACCAAAGGCAAGTGCTCGGCATATTGCTACCCGAAAGCATTACTCAGTGATAGTCTCTGGCAAATTAAGGTTTAAGATAATATTTTTACCAACATGTTTGATCAAACTGAAAGAGGTAGTGGTGAAGATTTAGCTAGGAGGTCCAGTATTTTCAAGGACTTGGCGATCACCTGTCCAGAAAGCTGGTTAGCAAATAAAAAAAGGATAATGCCAATACAAATGTTTTCATTGGTTAGTAAGAAGGGCATAATTAATGTTTTACATAGTATTGTTTTTTTAACGTAAATGTAAGTTTTACTATTTTTTCAAAACCTTTTACTTTGGTTGCTGTCTTTTGAGAGATCTTTGTCAAATTCCCTTTCTTGGTTAAATAAAAGTTGTTCAAAATCTAAAGTTACCATGAATAAAATTGGACTTAACTGGAGCTCTGAGACATTACACACTTTGCCTGTCTGTATTGTCATAATGCTGCGTTTCTATTTTCATGTCTTCGAATGCTTTCGCAGCTGTTTTTTTTTTTTTTCTCTACCATCAGCACTTCAAGCATTAAGCTCGTTGTAGCAAAGCCTGAGTCGGAAAAGTGGACGTGCTTGAAGCTTCCTGATCAAAGAGATGGAGATGTGAATAAGCAATCCCTGTCAGCCCTCTGCTGCTTATGCGATAACAATAAAACACCGCAGCGCCCTCTCCCACTAGCTACAACGGGCTGGGAGTATTCAAGGGAGTGAAATAAATAAGAAAGAAGTGTTTATCTTTTCTCTCTCAGGTGACTAATTGCTCTCTTTTCTGCCACACAGGGATCTCAGGGCTTCCAAGGCTTCCCGGGCGCCAACGGAGAGAAGGGCTCCCGGGTACGTCGCACAGAGCATTTCCTATTTACATTAGCCCGACAGAGTGTTGGAACACGGACCCTGATCGAGATTGATCAACCCCAGCGGAGGCTGCATGGCTCTGAAACAGATTTGACCAAGCAGAGGAAGAAAGCACCTTTTACACAACTCATTTCAAACCAGCAAAAACATTGTTTATCACCCGGCGGCGCTTTGAGCAATGTTTCACGCGCTCTGTGTGTGTTAGCGACGGGCCATTAGCTCGCCTGGAAGAGTAACAGTTTGTCACCGCGACTGGCTGGAGCGGGGCACATAAAGCTTCTCATCTTTGCAGGACAGTCGGGGAAAGTTTATGGGACTGAGCTGAAAAGGAAGGGAAAAAAATATAGAAAAATAATAAGATTCGCTTCTCTCTCTCGCTTGAAGGCTTAATACCACTCAAAAGATGCGCTTGTTTTCTCATTAAAGTTAAACGAGCCCGTTTTAATTTGGGCCCTGTGATATGACTGTTAAATTGTAATAAAAAAAGTTATTTTCTGTAGCGCTAACTGCTCAAATGTTGGTGATTAGAAGAATTAACGATGACAAAAAAAGCACACACAGGCCGGGACGAGACGTAAAAGCTGATCTCAGAGCAGAGCGACGGCCTGATTCTGTTGAACTCTGTCTGCAGATATGATCCTCTCCTGGCCTTTAGATTAATTCATGTTGAGCATGCAGCCCAATCTCCCTTTAATGATGCGAGTTGCCACTCCTTTGATCACTGCGTGTTCTTAACATCCACAGGGCACAGGAGGAAAGCCAGGCCCACGCGGACAGAGAGGACCAACGGTTAGTCTTACTCAGCACACTTCAGCTTATCTACAGATGGCAAACTTGGCACCTCGGTAAAAGAAGGAAGGGGGGTTGGGGACCCTCGACGTGGCTATACTTGATGGGGAGCCAAGTTGAAACATTAATTAATCTCAGCATTTCCAGGTCATCTGTATCTCTGGCGGAGCCCTCTCTGTGATTCTGATCAAGTCTTTGTTTCCGTCAGGGGCCGAGAGGAGAGAGAGGGCCGAGGGGACCGACGGGGAAAGCTGGACCAAAAGTCTGTGAAATATTTCGCTCTCATCTTATGGGTTCTTTTGGCGAGTGTGTGTGTGTGTGTCGTTTTTTTTTCTTTCTCACAGCTGACCCCTATGCTTTGTTTCCTCAGGGTAACTCAGGAAACGACGGCCCTCCAGGACCTCCCGGAGAGAGGGTATGTAGCATTATTCTCTTATCAAAAGTTGGGTTGTTTGAAAGGAATCTGCTGTTCTGTGAGAGATCAATGATTTCTGACTGGCAGTTATGTATTTTTCTTTTCCTTTTTTTTTCAGGGTTTGCCAGGTCCTCAGGGACCAACAGGTTTTCCAGGACCAAAGGGCCCTCCTGTGAGTCAGATGATCATTAGAAAGCCATCTTGTTTTCTTTTTTGTTTTTTTTTTTGGAGTACGTTTACTTTGAATTTGTGGATTTGTGTGAATTTGTCAGGGACCCCCAGGGAAAGACGGACTGCCTGGACATCCTGGACAGAGAGGAGAGACTGTAAGTAAAGCAGTTTGATCGCTGAGCTCATTTGTAGCCGCCAGACTCTTTGGTGATGGACTGAGTTTTGGTTTCTTCTGTCACATCCAGGGATTCCAAGGCAAGACGGGCCCTCCTGGTCCTCCAGGTGTGGTTGGACCTCAGGTACTCTCCTTGCTTTATTTTTCTTTTCTATTCACCCAGAAACCAGTGTCCCGTGCCAACAACGTACCAGTCACATGTTTAGAAGTTGCACTCTTGTTAGTGTACTTTCTAAAACACGCTGGCATCAAAGCGACGGGAACAGCTAGGAACGCTTTCAGCCGGTCCGGCAACAGCTGATTTATTGTTGCGAGAGCCGAACCTCGGGTGCTGTTTTTCTTTCTATATTAGCTTTGGGCTCTTCATCCATTATGCATGACTCCTTAGCAGACTTACCCTCCAAGCAGTTCTGCTAATGTCAGCTGAGAACATCAACGATAATGGAGGAACACCGAGGCTTTAAGGAGGAGTTGCCCTCCTACTCAGCAAATGCTCAACCTCTCCTTTAGGATTTAAGAAGCGAAAGCGTCTTTTTCCGTCAACATTCCTCACCGAGTACACACATTAGGCCTAACATTATGACTTTATACCTACACTGCTCTGCAGCTATGAAGCCCCATTACTACAAACAGCAATGTCTTGTATGCTGTGATCGTTTTATTGGAACCACCGCTAGCTTATTTAGCAATCTGAGCTTCAGTAGCTTCTCTGTTACAATCAGATTAGACAAGCCATTTTATTATTTTTCCTGCAGGGACCAACAGGTGAGACTGGACCAATGGGAGATCGAGGTCATCCGGGACCCCCAGGTCCACCTGGTGAGCACGGTTTGCCCGGAGCTGCAGGGAAAGAAGGAGCTAAGGTGAAAGTTTGGTCTCTGGACCACTAGTCGCACTTCCCGCATCTGTTCATTATTTGATTCAGGACGTTATTTATTCAAACTAACCACAGGGTGACCCCGGTCCTGCGGGCCCAACTGGTAAAGACGGCCCTCCCGGACAAAGAGGTTTCCCTGGAGAGAGAGGTCTGCCGGGCCCTGTGGTAAGTCGTCTCTCTCTGCTCAGCATTCAAATATACCTTCCAACAAAATCAATATCTCTCGCTCCGTGTCTTATTTCATAATAGTCCAAGGCTATAAGCTATTAAACTGCTGTAGCATTGTGTTAAAGTCAAACAGCTCTGAGTGGGCTCCAAAACAGGAACAGGTTGTTGATTTAACTTTAGGTTGTACTTTTTGCGTCCCTCCCCATTCCACGAGAAAGTTTATTACACTTTCGAAATCACTCGTAATATCAATTCAGTTCCCAACGTTGTGACACGCTGAATTATGCGGTACACACACTGCCTCTCTCTGCGACTACGAAGCAGATTTGCTGCTGTATTGGTAAAGAACTGTTTTCTCCATCTGCTGAACTGCTGCTTTGGGGACTGCAGGAGGTTTTCTACCTCATGGCTGTGCCAGTTTAAAGATAGGAAGTTTATGAGGCAGGATGCTTCCTCGACAAATGTGTGTGTGTGTTTTTGTTTCCTCAAGCCTTTGTTTAATTTTGCTCTGCAGGGGGCTCATGGTCTGAAAGGGAATGAGGGTCCTCAAGGCCCACCTGGACCTGCTGTGAGTATATTTCACTGCATCTGCATGCTAACCTTTAATTAGCTCAGATGTATCTCTGAGGAGAGCCTTCATGCTAATGTTGCCATCCTGAAATTTTCAATTTATAGAATATAAATGTATGTAAAATATGTTACTTACATAAGAGTGATGATAGTTTTGATCCCGCTTTATTATTTTGGTGACTAACTTCGGTGTGTTTTGTTTGCCGAAGGGTTCTCCTGGCGAGCGGGGTCCGGCCGGCCCAGCCGGACCTACAGGCCCACCTGGACGTTCTGGCCCACAGGGACCACCAGGCCCTGCTGGAGAGAAAGGTGGACCGGTAAGGGGCTCGTGTTACAGAAATAGTCGTGGTGTGCTAGATGTACTGCTGTGCCTTTCTGACTGTGCCTTTATGAAACAACTCCAGGGAGAAAAAGGTCCTCAGGGCCCAGCCGGAAGAGACGGTATTCAGGGACCTGTGGGTCTACCAGGACCTGGAGGGCCACCGGGGCCACCCGGAGAGGACGGAGACAAGGTCAGTTGCTTTATATGGCTCGATTTCCGTTCTGTCTAGTTCAGTGTTTCTCAACCATTTTTGCCCCAGCGCCCCCCCAGCCCATATCCAGGTCCCTCACCGCCCCCCACCAAAGAATGTGTAGGCTACTTTGCCCTGACTATTATTTTATTATTAATATTACTATCACTATTGTAGACGTTTTGATTTTTATGCTTGTTTCTATATTTATCATCAAAAATAATTTCCCAGACAACAAAAAAGTCATAGGAATAGAAATTATTTTCACAGGCGTTTAAGAAAAATGCAATGAACATTCAAGTTAAATTCAAGTAGGCCTAACAGCAGCCAATCAGAGTGGAAAAAATATTCTTGTTCTTTGCCATTTTCTAGTTGTTAAATATTCCACAAAATGACCAGATAAAAGATGTTCATCATGCCAGTTTAAACTTTGAACTATTTGCAAAATGACTGAGCTCTGCAACATTAAAACATGGATAGAACTGCAACTACATTAATCATAGCTCTTCTTCTCTTCAGTGTTTCTGTTGGTTTCTGGTGATGCAGCTCTGTGCTGCCTTCAGGAGAATGGGACATCAGAGTATCATCCATAAAATTTCACCTACATGGCATTTATTGTGTAAACCAGAGCTTTCAGTGGAAAAACAAAAGTTCCAGATCCTTTTAATGCCATACAAATATGAGACAGAAACATGGATTATATCTTTATATAGACCTGTCTATTGATTTATAGATTAATAGTTTTTCTGGACAGAAATTACAAAGAACAAATCTGGTTCTTAATCAAATCCTAATGAGTCAAATTGAAAGTGTCATGGAGTCATCAGCCTCATGACATTAACACTGACATGAACAAATATATTGAAGAATTAAAAATATCAAATCTAATTAAAAACAAATAAGTAATAAGTTCTTTACTGTTATGGTCTGTAAGATATATTTATTCTCAGTACTAGATATGGTCTCAACAAACCCAGGACATTTGAACAATATTATTTTACCTTTTATCTGGAAATAGTGTGTTTATTCTTGAAATACAGTCCTCTGTATTAATTATTGCTCGAAAGGTTTCTTAATTTATTCTTGCATTTTGTTCTTCATTCATTTCCATTTAGTTTCCTTTGATTAGTATTATCCTCTCTTGGTTTATTGCTATGTCCACTTTAGTTTCTTTCCTGTTACTAGATTTATAATTTATTGACCATCCAGTAATCTTCACTCATCATCACATAATCGTCATGATGTCATGTGTTGATTTTTCACTGTTCAGTGTCGGATTCTCTGTTTTTATGCCATAATTCACATCTAGTTCGTTGCTCCGTTTTATGTCCCGCTTCTCCTGTTTCAGAGTTTTGGGCAATGTGAACGTCTTTTTTTTTTTTAACCCCCTAAGGTGCAGGGCGGTCAGGAAACGTATCGATGTGGAAAAGGCAGACTGACTTAAACCTTTTAAAACAACGGAAACAATTTCTGCATTCTGATTATTGAAATTTAAAAGTGCTGTGTTGTTCTATTACCCCCGTTTCATACCGGACCACTTACAGCACCGGTGTTAACGCTATAAAATGAACGCTCTCTATCGTGGTATCACCCATGGAGGGATTTCTTTATTTAAATGGGTTCATTTTTCAGAGGGATACAAAGTGAGGGTATCGTGAGTTTAGCTACCAGTAGCAGGAGAACGGAGCTGCGCCAAGAAGCTAATAGAAGCTAACAAACACTGAATAGAAGAAGAGCTGCCATCGATACAGTTGCAGCCAAGCATGATTTAATGTTACACAAACAGTTTTACCAAGTTGCTCAAAGTTTAAACTGGCATTGTTGTGCATTTAAGGTGTAAAGTTTACCTTCGACCAAACGCCCCCCAAAGGCATCCCAGCGCCCCCCTTTTGTAAAAATGTCCGACAGCTCCCCCTGCCGCCCTCTGTCCTCCATGTTCATTACAGTACCAACTTCATAGACTGGATCTGTGAATGAGACCTTGAAAACATTGACTCCTACAAAAGTTGTTCTTTTCATCACTATGAGGGGTTTTCTTCTTGGCCAAAAACGTTCCTGAAGACTTTGGTTTTGTCCTGGTAAACAGTTAGAAATTTCATCCGAGCCTGAAAGTGTCCTTTTATAGTCATTTTTGGTCCAGTGTGTTGACACTAGTTTGAGTCTTGCTTGTTTCTGAGTGGTTCATGAACAAAGAACAGTTTGAGCCAGATGGTTGAAAAGATTACTCAGACACACTCATTCAAAAGCTGAAGATTCACATAACTTACATTGCCAACAATGTAAACACGTACCGTGCTATAAACAGAAATATATGTAGCCCTACCCATTACACCAGACACCAAAGCTGGGATATAAATCATATTTCTCTTCATTCCTCTCCCTCTGACCCAAACGCTCCGAGGGAAATTTGTTTTACAGAGTTTGCATTGATTTGCAGATCTTTAATCGTCTAGCCAGCCTTGTTGCTGCGGCGCACAAACAAAGCGGCGATAGGCGCTGAATTTAGAGGCAGTGACACAACGTGTCACGGTGACTCTTTAGCATTCAGAGGTGAGAGCAACTTCTTATGCGTAAAGATCAGCAGCGGCAGAAAGTCAAAGGATAATCTCGCATCCTGTCGGTGAGCTCCTCGGTTCTTACGGGGCCCTTCAGCGGTCCCTGCAGAGAGTGGATGGACAGAGAGAACGCCGGGAGCATTTGCTGTGTGGGATTTACGGGATATTACCAGCTAACATTTTACACGCGTTCAGACACTTTCCTGCTGTGGAGAATTGACTGATTTAAGAGCTTTTTCACGAGACAACAAAAAAATGCATTGTCTGGTTAACCCCATAATTGCCTTCAACACCAATAGCTATTAGGAATACACGTCCAAAACACCAACAGCATAGAAAAGGTTTTGAAAGGGTGCAAAGGTACAAACGGCTTTATTTTGTATATTTCAGTGGGCTTTCTAATGGAAGCAATTATCTTGTTTTCCTTTCCTCGGTAGTTTGCGAGTGACTCATGATAAGCCCCGCAGCACCCTGTCCTTTAGGTGTAAATTGTCAGAAAAAAGAGGGCTGGATCTGTTGGTTTGGTCAGTTTCCCATATCTGTTTTTCTGTTAAGGGAAATGTCCGATCAGGTGATGCATAAGCATAATGTGCATGATGTATCCTTAGCTGAGGTTTGTGTTCTGCTTCTGTTTCACAGGGAGAGATTGGAGAACCAGGACAGAAAGGAAGTAAGGGTGACAAAGGAGAACATGTAAGTTTTTTTATTTTTTATCAACCATTTTACATCTTCAAATTTTGATGCGTATTTAGTTTTCTAGTGAATACATGCACCTCATATTAAGAAAAATAACACAAGACTTCTATTGATGTGCTCTTCTTCAGGGTCCTCCAGGTCCTACGGGCCCTCAAGGCCCTGTCGGAGCACCAGGTCCTGCTGTAAGTGCCTGCTTTGTGTATCTTTACTTCTTGATTTAGCAGCTCTACAACATGGCTCACTTCATAACCTCTTGTTTTTTGCAGGGTGCAGATGGAGAGCCAGGTCCCAGAGGTCAGCAGGGTATGTTCGGCCAGAAGGGAGATGAAGGGTCGAGAGGTTTCCCAGGACCTCCAGGCCCAGTTGGGCTGCAGGTGTGCACCGCAATATAATCTCAAGTATTTTGAACAATCAAATCAAGATCAGACAAATTTCAACCTTCTTCTAATTCTCCAGGGCTTGCCTGGTCCACCTGGTGAGAAAGGTGAAACCGGAGATGTCGGTCAAATGGTGAGATGGGCACTGAGACTGTGATTGCATGGAAAGAAGCATCCAGCCCAAACTCATTCACAAATCAAAATGACTTTTATTGTCTACTACAGGGTCCACCCGGTCCTCCTGGTCCCAGGGGTCCTTCAGGTGCCCCTGGAGCCGACGGTCCTCAGGGACCCCCTGGTGGTGTTGGAAACCCTGGTGCTGTTGGAGAAAAGGTAAAACTTCTCACCTGGTTTTATTCACAAAAATCTCAAAATATTTTCCGGATAAATTAATGACGCGCAACTGAAAGTAAAAAGAAATCCACATATTCACTGTAATTGCTATCTTTAATGCTAAAATGGGCTAGTTAAGCAAGGTGCTACACTGCCTCACTACATGGTTAGCAAGATTGTTAAAATCTATAAAAGAAGAAACAATAAGCCCAGATTTAAAAACGTAATAGCTGCTTCTAGAACTATTGGTGTGTAAATTGCAGCCCTTGCAAGCAGATTACATGGTAGCAGCTAATAGTAATTCACTATTTATTAGTAGAAGCAACATTTTATGTAAGAAATTGAGAAAATTTGCATAAAACCACTCAATAAAGAAGGCGTTTATAGTTTAAATGTCAAAAATATATGAAGGTGATATTTTTAAGCTGTTTTTGCCAGCATTTATTAGGAATTAGAACAGCTAGCCTAGCTCACTCTAATAGCTAGCTTCCCAGGCTTCTTTTACATATTGACTACGTGGCAGAACAGTCCAACATAATTTAAACCATAAAACATAACAAACAAGAATACTAGCATAAAACTATGCTACCCTTAAAAAACGCCTCTAAGCTAACAGCTCACCTTTCGCAGACACTGCGCCTTGGTAACTTATGGGAGGATGTTCCTATTTAATGGATCAGATTCTGAGTTCGGTCGAGTTAGTTTTTTTGCTTTTTCTGCTAAATGCTGACTCAGTACGCCTATTAAAAGAGTTCACAGCGAGGTTTAAGTTTTAATATAGTTTCTGGGATGCCATCTCAACAAATGGAGGGGAGCTTTATTGCAAATGCAAATTGTATAATGACTTTGTGTGTCTGCACGTTGCTGCTGCTGACCGATCCGCCCACTTGAAGCGTACAACACTGTAGTTTTTTCTACTCTGTTTTATCCACCTTACAGTGATTGATACAGCACTGTCATAAGACTTAAATGTGGATTCACATTTAGTTCTTTGAACCCTATGGATGTAAACTGTCTGAAGAGATAGGTTGAGATGGATCGAATGGATCTGAACTATGATTGTGATTGGTCGAATTATTTCTAATGGTTTTATTTGCCAGTAGAATAAAAAAGTCAGAGTGGGAGCAATCTGAAAGCATTAACGTTGAAACATTTGCACTTACTTTAAAACCGCATCTGCCAATTTTCGCTACCAAATCCAGTAAAGGAGAATTCTACGTATGCAGGCCAATACTTCATTAAAAGCCACTCTCGGATAGACTTCTTATTTGTTGCTGCTATTTCATTACAAGGAGGCCCATGTTGGCAGCTGCGTGGCTGCTGAGCTCATCGTTCTGCGTCCATAGTGATGATGTGATTTGTTTTATCTCCTTCAGTCAATAGAATCACCTTTTGCTACTTCATAATCCCCGTCTGAATAGCTTCTCCTCCTTCTGCACAAACCCACACACTGCTCTTCTTGGCTAATCGCCCTTCAGCTGAAATGGCATTTTATTGGCCAGCGCACAAAGTTGGCAGGCAACAAAAAGTCAGGCCTTTTTTTTTTTTTCCCTTTTTTTTTCCTCCTGTAAACATAATCCCTCGTGTATCTGTGATGAGCAGCTGTCTTGATTTTCTTTTTTTTCCCCCTCTTGTCAGCAGATTTAGCCAAAAACACCACTGGTGGACGCAAGCAGGGTTGCATGTATAAAAAACAAAAAACAAACAAAAAAAAAAACCCAGCATGTTTTGCTAAAACTTTAAGGTTCAAATCATGCTTAGTTTGGATTTTTTGACAACAGCATGAGAGGTTTTGAAAGACAGCTCGACGCTTATTTTACAAAATCCCTGCCAACACCCCCCCCAAAAAAACACTGAGCCGTTTACGCCTGAGGAAATCCGGATGTGCTGATGGCAACACATCGTCCCTGCCGCTGCGGAACCGCGCGGCTCGATTTGCTCCTTGCCTTCCGAACATGACATGGGATAATATTTTCTCCACAAAACAAGTGCAGCAGACTTTATCCGTTAAGCCCCAGCTTGGGAGGGCAGTAGCTCTACGCGACAGTGAATAACGACACTGTCACGCGCGTAGGTGAGTCAACGGGGTAACTATTCAGTAGGGGGGGTAGGAGGAGGAAGGACAAGATATATGGACAGGCTTTGGGGAGAACAGTGAGGTCAGCAGGCACTATCCTCCAACCATCTCCTCACACTTGATGGATTGTAATCTCCCGAGTCTCGTCTTTCTGTTCTCATACTGGTGACAAGGGCACAGGGACAGTCAGGGCTGCTGCAAACAATGGCGATGTTGATCCGCAGTGGATCCCTTGGCTGATAATGTATGTGTTTGTTTGTCCTCCTCTCTCAGGGAGATGCCGGCGAGACAGGAGAGCCGGGACTTCAGGGGGAAGTTGGTCCGCCAGTGAGTAAATCCATCTCTTCTTATTTGAGCCAAATGATCTAGGGTGTACTCTTTGTTTGGGAAAGGTGGAAATTTTACACCAACGAGCTTAATGAAATATATATGTATATGTCTTTTTACCCTAGGGTCCAAGAGGAGAGCGTGGAGAGAAGGGAGAGGCCGGTCCAGCTGGTGCTGCAGGACCTCCTGGCCCTAAAGGTCCACCTGGAGATGATGGCCCTAAGGGCAGCCCTGTGAGTTCTCATCTGCCTTGAGCTACACAAAAACACTTTTGACACTGTAACAATGGTTGCCCAGATGATCTTTACTGTGCCAAATTTAAATGTACAAGTCCAAAAAGACAAGTGGTGTTTATTTTCTATCTAATTCTTAGGGTCCGAGTGGCTTCCCTGGAGACCCTGGCCCCCCTGGAGAGCCCGGTCCAGCTGTAAATATACACATGACTGAATGCGTCTAAGCTCCGGTGTTTACATCGCTTAAAAATAAAACATGCTTGTTAACTGAGGTTCTGTTTGGATGTAATTCAGGGATTAGATGGCCCAGCTGGTGATAAGGGAGACGACGGAGAAGCTGGTCAACCTGTGAGTGCTTTGGTTACTTGTAGAGGGGGTATTACTGCTTTGTCGTTGCTGAAAAGTGTTAATAGTTGACGGCTGGATTTTCATTTCAAACCAGGGTTCACCTGGACCCACCGGAGAGTCTGGTCCTTCTGGACCACCCGGAAAGAGAGTAAGTACAACTTGGAGGTCTTTCCGTCTTGTTTTGATACAAAAAAAAAAATGTTATCAGATTCTAGACCAGGGGTGGGCAACTCCAGGCCTCGAGGGCCGGTGTCCTGCAACTTTCAGATGCGTCTCAACTTCAACACACCTGAGTCAAATAATGAGGTTGTTAGCAGGACTCTGGAGAACTTGACTGCACTTTGGAGGTGATTCAGCTGTTGGATTCAAGTGAGTTGGACCAAGGAAACGTCTAAGAGTTGCAGGTCATCGGCCCTCCAGGACCAGGATTGCCCACCCCTGTTCTAGACTCTTATGTTCTGTGTTTGCATTACGCTTCAATAATCTCTGTCAATAATTTATTGACACAGGGGCCTCCTGGAGCACTGGGGCCTGAGGGACGACAAGGAGAGAAAGGAGCCAAGGTAACTCATGGAATACGTAAAAGTTCTCTATATTTCATGTCTTCCACTTTGTGAATATATTCCATACAAATAAAAATGCAAACTATTACCTTAAAAGGGAGAACCAGGCATTGAAGGTCCCCAAGGAAAAACAGGCCCTGTGGGCCCTCAAGGATCACCTGGAAAGCCCGGTTCGGAAGGACTCAGGGGCATCCCCGGCGCAGTTGTAAGTACAGCCTGACTTCTCTTCTTCTGGTATTTGTTTTGTAAAAAAAAAAGCAACATTTATGCAAAGAAAGTTATGGCTAAGAGCAAGATGTAAAAGATTCACACTGTTTGGAGGTAGGCTCTGAAAATCTTGAATAACTGATGTTTGTTTGAAGGGCGAGCAAGGACTGCCTGGCTCTCCAGGCCCAGACGGACCTCCTGGACCTATGGTGGGTACATGCATCGGCCCCGGCTTTACTATTTGCTTACAAACATGCGGTGTTGGTCTGATCCGAGTGACTCTTGTTCTCTTCACAGGGCCCTCCTGGTTTGCCTGGTTTGAAAGGAGACACTGGTGTTAAAGGAGAGAAAGTAAATGCCTCCACCACCCATTAAAACAACCTAAATAATTCAGAGCACCAGCGTAACATTAAAACTAATGACCAAACTCAATAACCCATGAGATTTCTTTGCCTTTGGTCGTCAATTTGGCAACCTTATGTTGAGAGGTTCTGTCAGATAGATGTATTTACGCTCAGGCTGGTGTATTATTGACTTTTTTTTTGTCCGCAGGGCCATCCGGGTCTCATTGGTCTAATTGGACCCCCAGGTGAACAGGGCGAAAAGGGTGACAGAGGTCTTCCCGGCCCTTCAGGATCGTCTGGTCCCAAAGGAGACAACGTAAGCGACACGGCCCAGAGGGGAGCAACGCTACGTTAGCAATCGCCATCTCTCTGAGCGCTCTCGACAGTCTTTCCCATACTTCGTTTTATCTTGAACTTGTTTGTTCTGTATAATTCAGAGAATTGCCTGGGGAATTACATGTCATCTTCTCTCCGTTAGGGTATCGCTGGTCCTACAGGTCCCCTCGGTCCAGTTGGACCTCCCGGCTTACCTGTAAGTCCATATTCTTCACGTTAGCCTGATAGCAGCCGCTGTCCTTTCTTGGCCGGTATTGATTGCTTGATGTCATTGGTGTCTTTAGGGTCCCCCTGGTCCCAAAGGAGCCAAAGGGTCGTCTGTAAGTGATTTACAGAAACCTGAATATTGTGGAGGCGATAACAAGCGTGTGTAACGAATAATCGGTTTGTTTTTCTTCCTTTCAGGGTCAAACAGGTCCAAAAGGAGAAACTGGAACCCCTGGTCCTCCTGGCCCACCTGTGAGTAATCCAACAGGATCGTTATTCTGTCCCAGTGCTTACCGATACCTTCTTTGCATCTCAAAAGTTTGTGTTTGTCTCTGCCCATCCGTCCCCAACAGGGCCCTCCCGGTGACGTCATCCACCCGCTCCCCATCGTCAATCCCATTAAGGGCAGAACACGTAGGAACATAGATGCCAGCCAGATGGTGGACGACGCCGCCATGGACGCCAACTACAAGGACTACGACGACGGCATGGAGGAGATCTTCGGGTCGCTCAACTCGCTGAAGCTGGAGATCGAGCAGATGAAGCATCCGCTGGGCACGCAGAACAACCCGGCTCGCACCTGCAAGGACCTGCAGCTGTGCCACCCTGATTTCCCCGATGGTTCGTGTGATGTTCCGTTTCATACGCAGGGCCCTTCTGCTCCGCTCTGTTCATATCTCGCTCTCGAATCATCAGTGATGCAGTGGCGAAAGAGAAATGTTTAAGACAGCAGAGCGCAGGCGAACGGGACGTCGAGTTCCGTTACGGATACCGATGTCTCATGTTTCCGTACGCTCTAAATGCCGCGATGATTTTCTTTTGAGAAAAGAAAAAATATAAAAGAAGTTGGAGAAGAAAAAGGAGTTTTTACTCTTGAGTTGATTTTGGAGAAAACGTAACGGCCAGAAGCCCTGAACTGAATTACATGATTACCCAGCTCAATATTTACATCTGATTAAATTCTTAATTACCATTGCTATGTTTACATAAATTTCACTTAAGGCTGATGTGGATAAAAGCTATTATGCAACTAAACTGAATTTAGTTCTTTCTTGCTACTTTTTGTCCAAATCTGTAAAATTCAAACCACTGGATTTCTTAGAAAAAGAAAAATAGCTTTACATTTTTTAGTTACTTTTTTAATTGTATTTTTACCACCTTTTCAATTTTGGCCTTGATGAAGATAAGTTCTAGATAGTATATTAACGATTTATCCAATTCTCCAACTTGTTTAGAGCAACTTCTGCTTAGAACAAGTGAATTGTGTCCAAAAGCCGTCCTGTCCTTGAGGGAGCTAGTCTGGTTCAGCACAACAGATTTTTAATGAATGAATCACTGCCAGGCTTCTGCACAACCTGATGATAAACTGAGAAGGACAATTCTGCCACTTAAATCAGGTGTAGCAGGGAGACGTCTAAAACATGCAGGACATCTTTTCTCGAAGACCCGGTGGACGCCGCTAGCTAAGGCGCTCCTTTATTTATTTGCTTAATTAATCTCCAGACAAGACAGTTGCAGCCCAGGATGTTAAGAGAAAATATGTATGCACAATATTTAAGTCCCTTAATCTCCTCTGTTGACAGGAAGGTAAAACACAAACACAGTGTCCTCTGTAATTATCGGATCCCCTGGTATACATGTTCAAAAACAACTGAAAATAAGTTTTCTTTTGCTCAAACATACATAGTATTATGCTGATTTTTTTTAAAGGAAAAATCTAATCATTAATTTCTGTTGATTTAGTCAATAGGGAAAATACACCTAGTGCAATCAGCTGCACTTCTTGCAGTTTATATAATACATATAGAATCACTTTCTAATTAATGCTGGCTTTTTTATTATTCAAGTGTCTCATAGTCATGAGAAATCATTGTGTTCATCATAATGATAGATAAAAAAACATGCATACTTTTGTTCATATAATTTTTCCACAGTTTTTGTCGTATCACTAAATTTCATATCTGAAATGAGAAATAAATGTAACTGAGGACTCCTTGAATGCAATATTTGGTCGGAATATATATTTGCCATAATATGTTTTAGCCTGTTGGATGGACTTTTCCTGTCCTCATTGCTCACAACAGATGTGTATTTGTAGTGGTGGTGGCATTGTGATGAAGGAAAAGTATTCAGTATTCAGTAACAGCTCAACAACTCCATGTTTTCCTGGTATTTTGTAGCCTTAAGTACAATTACTGTGAGCTCTTTAGCAGCAGGATATCACTACTCTGTTACTGGGGTGCCAGGTAGCCTTTTTTGATGATGGAAGATTTTATATTTGGAGCAGTGTACGTGTCCGCTACCGACTTTATGCAGCGACAGATCCACTGCCAAACTAGCGTTTTGCTTTTTTAAATACTTTTTTAATAAATGCCATAAAATTTTAAGTTCATATTATCCAAGTGTCATAAACTTTTAACTTACAGTCCATTACTTCCCACTGCCCCGGTTTGTAATTGGAACATAACACAAGACCAGTTTTTCGCTCTTCAAAATATTGCCTAATTTTGCTCACGAAGGTGAATGTTAATAATTTAGCTAAATTCCTGACATTTTGTAAAGCCATATGTATGCGTCTTTACCATGAACGTCAACAACAGAGGAGGATTCTGGAAGACCTTTCAGTCTGGGTCTGATTCCAACAATGACTTTGTTACAAGAATACAAAATGACCCTTTTGCTTCATCTTAGCCAAACAGATTAGAAACACAAAGCTCTCCGATTGCAGTTTTTACACTGTCCCCTCTAAATAAGGATTAATTGTGTAACAGATTTGACATTTACAGCTCTGGAAAAAAATCAAGAGCCCACTGCACTGAACCCATCAAAAACCTCCTGGTTATTCCACCAAATATTGATTTCTGAACTCTTCCTCAGTTTAAACATTAGTATTGTTTTACTCAATCACATACCTATACAAAGTAAAATCAGAGAAACTGATCATTTTAAGTGGTCTCTTCATTCTTTCCAGAGCTGCATATGTAATTCTAAGATGTCAGGTTAATCTGAATGAGAAAAGGACAGGCATCGACTGCTTTACACCGTTCACCAAATGTCCTATTTTCTCCTCTGAACATCTTCCGCAATGCCTCCTGTCTGCAGGTGAATACTGGATTGATCCAAACCAGGGCTGCTCGCGGGACTCCTTCAAGGTCTACTGCAACTTCACAGCAAGTGGAGAGAGTTGTATCTTCCCGGATAAGAAGTCTGAAGGGGTACGTCTGGCCGCTGCACGCGCAACGTACATCTACACAAAAGAAAACACGGCAAACCCAGAGGTCGGGAAGAAAATTTCCATGTTAGAATCGACAGAGGAGGAAATGTTTGCAGAACTCGGCAGATGAGGAAAATATCGTGTATTTTTTTATTCCCTCCTCTCTCACACGTGGGACTAACTGCTGTATTCGTAACGCGAACACCTCGAGAGTTGCGACTCGTATAGTTACGTAATTAGCCTTCGCCGGGTCCCCTGCCGCGGCGGGACAAGAAGATGTGAGGGATGACTCATCAGTTATATTTTACAAACAGCAGACAACATCCACCTCACCCAAAAGCTTTTTTTTCCTTTCTTTTTTTTAATGTATCCGAGTGCTGCTTTGACAGGGAGCAGAAAGAACTCTGTGGCATACGAAAGCACAGGCAGGTTACAAACACAGCCAGAACACTCTCTGGTTCATTATGCATGAGCGTGCGGAAGAGAAAGGAGCATGGCGGAGTGGAGGAACACCGTCTCTGACAACTTGAGGGTTCTGTAATGGCACAAGTGCTACAGCCGTTTTAATGATCCCACTCATCAAGCCTTAGAGGGTGGTGGGAGGGGAAAGGGGTGTTTGCTTAAACTCGGAATAATGAAGCGGACTTTTTATAGCCTCGCCCGGCGATGGGGCTGCTCTCTTGTTTGTGTCTGAGGCGGGGAGAATAGCCCCCACTGTCAGTCTTGGCATTGATGCCAAAAAAAACTCTCCCACGTATTATCATCAGAGAACCCACACCGTCCAGATGGAGGACAAGAAAAAAAACCCACAACATTGGAGATGCTGAGAGGGAGGAATTTGAAACTTTGCTCTGAAAACGAGCGAAGGTTGCCCTTCAAGGCAGCGGGGGTTTAATGTACGTCGTCTTCCAGTGACAGGTGATTCTTCATCGGCGCGTTAGGCGACCGCTGACAGTTTCATATCAAACCTTGCTCGCTAATTATAGAGGAATCCATCACTGTCACAGCTGAGGCCGTTATGAGTCGCGCTGTGGATTTCACTGGCAGAACGATGTTAGTGCCCATCTGTAAAGCTTGAGTTGGAGAGATCAGCGTCTGGCTAAAAGTGTTTGCCCGTCTGTCAAACTTTTCCACGTTTTATCTCTTTCCGACCACAAGCGTCAGCGTATTTCATCAAGATTTTGTGTGACAGAACAACCAAGTTGCACATAGTTGAGACATTTTGACCAGAAACGTTTAAGTGTTTCCCCCTCAGTGTGAATCCAGCTGTTCTGCCAAGGTTTGTTTGAGAATATTAGTGGATAAACCAAGGAGCGCACAAGGTAGGTCAGAGATAAAGTTGTGGTTGCTAAGGAGATCACCCTTAAATGTAAAGTAAAGGTAGGCGATATGGACGTTAAGCTTTATCACGCTATTTTGTTGTATTATGGCGATAACTAAGTGTCAATAAGAACTACTTAATACATATTTTTAGGCAAGTGTATGGCTGTGACTGCAAACATTGCTCTGGAACAACATGACATTTGTAATACACTACTTTAGTACATCAGTCACATGACGGTGTGTGATTTGTGTCACTAAAATGCATACAGGAACTGCATAATTATGTTTTCATATTTATTGACACTCACTGAGCAAACAGCGGAGAAACCATTACAACTAACAAACACTGACAATGTTGGAGAATTTATCGTGGCATTGATAAATGAAAATTCTTATAAGGATCAGAGGCGCATCGCGATAATTGATGAACGATAAACGACCTGATAAATTCCAAAACCCATGGTAAAGTTGAAAATGAAGCGGTAAATATTTTTTGCTGTATTTCACTGTTGACGCACTGAACACATACACAGTGAAACATGGTAGTGGCAGCACATGCTGTGGGGATTTTCTTTTTTCAGCAGGGTAGAGAAAACTGGTCAGAGAAGATGGAAAAATGAATGGAGCTAAAGAAAACGCAATGCTGACAGGAAGACTGTAGACCAGATTGTAGGTTTGCCTTCCAGGACGGGCCCTAAAATTACAGCCAGAATAACAGTAGAATGGTTTAGACCAAAATATATTAGAATGGCCCAGTCAAAGTCCTGACCTAAATTCAGTTGAGAACCTGTGGCTTCCTGTTCATTTTGCATTTGAGCTTGAGCCGTTTCCAAAAAAGGGAATAGTTTGCTGTAAGGCTGTAATCCACAGTTCTTGCAGCAGCGGACTAAAACTTACTTGATCTTTTTAGAAAACATTCAAGTGGTTTGAACACTTTAACAAATCACTGCTGTAGCATCAGAGAACCACACAGACTGCCTAGCAGAAACATAAACATTAATGTAAAAAAAAAAAAAGAAAAGAAAAACTCCATGCAGGCAGGCGATCATTTAATATCACTGTGTACTTATGAATATTTCAGCGGCAATTAGCCGCCAGCTGCAGTTCGTACCATAGTGGTGGGTAGAAACTCTCATTCCGTAGTCCAGCAAGGCTACTTGATCTCACTGAGCCATGTTTCAGATCTGTAGGATTCATCACTGGAGAAGAAAAGGAGAAAGAAGAAAAGCTGAAAACCAGGAGAGGGGAGGGAGCTGAGATTTCTGTCAAATCTGTTTCCTCTCTTTAACACCTTTCTTCTCCACCCCTCCTCTGCCTTCTTTTGTTGATCCGTGCCCCCAGGCAAGGCTCACATCCTGGGTAAAGGAGACTGCCGGTTCCTGGTTCAGTGAATTCAAACGTGGTAAACTGGTAAGCCTGACTCTTAAGTACCTTTCCCTCCCCTGAACACTTCTTATATTTTACAGAGCAAAATGGCAAAATGGCCCAAAGACTCGCCAGGCACTTGGTATAGTCACTACAAGAGAGGTTCGCTGGTAAGTGGCTCTGCCTGCGGTTCCCGGAGTCCCCGACCGAGGCCCGGGCTCTGCATGGTTCTGGTTCTGGTTCTGCACTATGAAGTATGTATTAAGCCTGGCGCTATGCTTGTAGGTTGTTCATTTATGATGCATGACTTTGGCATGAGCTGCATTCTTCTTCAGTCCAGGAACAATGTAGAAGGGATGCTGTCAGAAAGAAATGGAGGAGAGGTTGGTGGAAGGATGATGCGGATCACTTTAGATCAGTGGTGCTCTGGGGTCCAAAACGACCCATGAAGAAGTATTGGTTCCACTGGCAGATTATTTTCATTTTTCATCAATATTAATGAATTATTGACTTAAACAAGGTCCTATATCTTGCTGAAAAGTAACATGTAAGTTAGTTTTGTCTTAATTCAAGTATGCTAAGGTAATTGCACGAGAAAGTGAGCAACAATACTTGTTAAGACTGTGTTTATGAAGTTTCCATTAAGTTAAAAATGCAAAAATGAGATTACTGGGATTATCTTCGTTTCTGTCTTTTTTTAAATTTATTTACCTGCTCAACAAAAAATACATTTTTATCAAATCTGTATAGATCCAAAACATAAACAGGGCTTCAGACACTTAACTTATTAAAAGAGATTTTTCACAATTTTTCACTTGTGATCAGGGACCAAACCAAATCATTCCAAGTTCCTCAAATTTCTCTCGGACCACACTTTGGACACCACTGCAAAATTAGATGAAAAATTATATTTGACAAAAAAAACAACTTCCTGCTTTATCCACTCCATGATACCTCTTCTCCATATAAGCAGCATCTCTTAAGTGACTCAGTGCCTTGAAGCTAAGACCATGAAACACAAGTTCATCACTTTAGGTTTCTTTCTTAAAAGAAAAAAAAATAAAACAAAAAAAAAAGTAGAGCATATATATTCCCATCCTGCGATTCCCTTTGTGCTGCTGCTGCTGCTGCTATGCAGCTGATCACATACTCCTAGTATATGTTAGCGTGGATCCGGGTCAATGCGGTCAGGGCACTCAGTCACCACTCAGAAGCTTCTGGCTCCTCAGTCTGTTGACTTGTGATGATCGAGAGGTAACGTTTCTCCTGAGATGTGTGGCTGCATGCACAGTGTACGGGACAGAGAGTGAGGAGGGATATAAATGAAAAGAAGAGCTGACTGGTAAGCCACTCCTGAACATGAGCCTCAGAGCCTGTGCTGTTATGGAACGACGTCTCCTGAATGATTAGACAGTTAATCTATGACTCTGCGTCGAGTCGCAGCACAAATACATAAAAACGACAAACATCTTCCCCTGGTTCCTACTCTGAAAAAGATATGGAAAATATGGATGTCCAGACTCTTTTCCCTTATCGTAATCTTTAATAACCCAGCTATCTTTTTTTAAATTTTTTTTTTAATCTGCCTTAAAAAATACTTAATGGGACAGTATTATGTATTTTCCAGCCTCATAGTATCATTTTATAGCTCATTCAAGTAACCATGTTGCCTTTAGTTGTTGTATATATCAAATAAGACATGAAAGAAATTTGACATTGTAATTTAACAATTTGAAAATTGGGCCCATTTCTCTGAGAAAGTCAGGAAGTCGTCACAACATGGCTCCTCCATTAACACTTTAACACAGTTTTCACCAGCGTCGCTCTGAGACGTAGCTCGTACAACGAGCTCAGAGGGTGTATAGTTTCACCTGATATTTGCCAATTGCTTCTGGCTAGTCTGAAGGAACTGAGTGGAGGAGCTGAGTGGAGGAGTGGTTGCTCTGTCAGGTGGAAGCTCAGAATCTTGGAAGCTTGGAAAATCCAAGGAGGAGCTTTGTCCTTGAAGGTGGCGCTAGCCCCACCCAGGCGTTTTGCTCAGCTGAGCGGTTGCCACGGGAGATTAAAAGATTTCTCAAACATGCAAGAAAGAATCAACACTTCAGCTACGTTTTTGAGGTATGGAACAAAGTCAAAGTGTGATGTAAGACTCAACAAAGTTGATTTTACATGTAATACTGCCCCTTTAAGGAAAAACACACAAAAAAAACCACTGCAAACTCCTGAAATAAATCTGGAAAAGTACAAGAAAGGCATCAGGCGCCCCTCACTCTTTGTTACCGTTCACTGTGAATGTCAGCCCTGCGGGGTATCTCATGTGCATGTGCATGCAAGCTTCGACTCGCCACGTGCCAAAGCCAGTCGAGGAGGGGAAAACACCGAGGCACCAGATGGTTTGCTGCTCCGGCTGCATGGCACACGTTCAGCATGCGCTCTACGCTCAATAAGTCCTGTTTGTCTGCAAGGCGAAGTGGATCTAATGGATTCCTGATGGTTGGTATGCAGATTGTCGTTTAAGAGCATTAAAATAAACTGGATCAACTAGGATTGGTTCCAGATGTATCTAATCAGTTTGGATTATGAAGCCCTATAATCATCTTAATGGGATGTAGCTCAGTTTTGTGCAATGTGAGCATGAAAGTGGGGAGGTGGGGGGCAGGAGGAGGGGGATTCTGGGGTAATTATGAGGCAATTAGCATGTCATTACTACCTTATATCTCCTATTTTGAGAATTACACTTGTGTGGGTTTGAGATTCTGCACACACATGCATCTAGCATCTGAACAAGCTGTTCTGCCTTTCATTCCAAGGATTTTCCATATTCATTTTTTAACATTTTTGTAGCCTGGAGGCATCAGTGCTCCTTTTGTAAACACATAGATTACATAAAATACATTTATGCCATTAAGGAATAAGACAGTTATTTTACAATATTCTCCACTTTCATAAATGATTCATTAACATAAAAAAACTGGCTTTGAGTTTACACACTAGTTTTAGAAATCTCAGACGATTGTGTGTCTTACAGTGTTTATGTGTAGCACATTGATATTAGGATGAAGGGTGTGTCTGATTTACAGATTGCAGCTGTGTCAGGAGAATCTAGTTTGTTCTTCATCTTTCTGTGCCTTTGGTTAAAAGTCTCAAAATCTCTGTTTTTGTCAGTTACACTTTAATTTGGAGATGCTTCTATTCGAAGACCAAAAGACCAATTTTTTTGTTGTCAGTGTTCATCAGCTCGACATTGCAGTTTATTTGATCTTACCCTGTGGACAATTGATACCAAAATTCCCACTGAAGGCAGCCGGAGTTCCCTTATTGATACTTAGAAGACAACAGATCTAATCCAAAGTAGTGTTGGTTTAAGGATTTATAAAATATATTTAGCTTTTACCTTTTGTAAGATGGAAAAAAAATAAAAAAATAAAACCCCTTTTGGTGAATTGTTGTTAGTGGGACCATCCGGCTAAAATTTCTGCTTCTCCAAATTGAGGTCTCACAGGTAATATGGTAACTACTGATAAAGACACCGCAGAAGGCCACTTCCAAAGATCCAAACTGATACTAAAGATGGCTGACATAAATGTTATATTTCTATGTAGTTATGTAATGACATCAATCCACAATTCAACTACTGACACAATAATATTATGCTGATAATAATAGTAACTCATTTGAATATTGACAGTAAAAGAAAAATATGCTCATGTCGGTCTGGTTTGATGAGTTATACAGATTTATGTAGTTTTTATGTAACTGCTTTAGATCAGTGGTCCCCAACCCCCGGTCTGTGGACCGGTACCGATCCATGGACCAAATGGTACCGGGCCACGCAAGAAATTATTAAATATTTCCGTTTTATGTATTATTTGAGTCTGGAGGATCTTTTATTTTGAAAATCCTTTAACCGGATTTTCTTGGTTACTTGCGTGCCAACACTGAGGCCACAAGCAGCAAAATGAGTAAGAAACAGTAAGAAACAAACACATAATAATGACCTTTAGATTTAATAATAAACATTTCCACATATCATCTCCAATATCCACCGGACTCACAGTTGCGCGATATGTCAGCTGTTTAGGATTCCCCTCTGTTCTTACGTCATCGCGCTTTCTGATTGGCTACCCGTCACATTCATCAGGTTGTATTCTTGGTCCCAGTCAGGGAAAAACCCACAGGCTGCGATAAAAGGGTCAAGACAACCCACATTGGGTATATTCAGGATTTAGCGGGATCACCAACATGCAGAAGCCTTATCTGACTGTTCATCCCCCCCTGCTCCCCGGGCTGCAGCAAAATGTCCAAGTCTTGACCGGTCCGCGATAATAAAAAGATTGGGGACCTCTGCTTTAGATTATTGTACATTCTGGTAATTCAGAGGAGCTGTACAGCATGGTGGTAGTACTGCATCTTAAATCTGAGTCTATAAATTGATTATTTTCCAGAAATCCCCCCACACACTCGCCTCAAAAACCCCCAACTTAAATCTTGAAATAATTTCATTGAAATGTGTTCACAAAATTAAATGCAGTTTGGCTTTGTAACACTGCGTTATGCAATAACTGCAATTCGGAATAATGTAGTAAAATCAGGCTTTAAAATGTAATAAAACATTAATAAACCAGCATTATGTAATAGTTGAGTAAAATTCTTGAACTCATTTTGAATGAACAACATGCAGGTTAATACCGAGGACATGAGGCCGGAAAGGCAACTAAATGACCAAAAGTTAATTATTTGTTGTCTAAAGTGTCAGTTTCAGTGTGCACATAATGAACAGTTTGTGATCGTTTTACAACATTATGTGCCACATTATTAGATTATTTAAAAAAAAAAAAGTTACCTCTGCATAATGTAAAAATATGCTACGTTTTTACATAATGCGAGAAAAAGTATTGCAAGATGCTGAATTTTATTACGTAATGCGGCTGTAGTGAGGTTTTATAACATTTTGAAGCCCGATTTCAGTACATTGTTACTTATTGCGGTGTTGCAGGGTTGGATAACATTTGTATGTGTCTGCTGGAAAACAGTCCCTGCATCCCTCATTTACCTTCTTCCCGGTGTAAAAGCTGGAATGCTAGATTTCAGTTTTAAAATATGTTGTTTTTTTTTTTTGTCTCCGTAGCTTTCCTACGTTGATGCCGAGGGCAACCCCATCGGCGTCGTCCAGATGACCTTCCTGCGCCTCCTGAGCGCGGCGGCCCGGCAGAACATGACGTACAACTGTTACCACTCGGTGGCGTGGCACGACCAGGAGCAGGACAACTACGACAAGGCCATCCGCTTCCTGGGATCCAACGATGAGGAGATGTCGTACGACAACAACCCCTACATCCGCGCCGTGGTCGATGGCTGCGCGGTAGGTTAACGAAAGCCACCTGGTCCTCGTCGTCGTTGGAAGCGACGCGGTCTGTTGGATTTCTGAAATTAATGCCGTCTCCCGCTGCCTCGCTCTCTCTCTCTCTCCTCTCTCGACAGCTGAAAAAGAGCTACGAAAAGACAGTACTCGAGATCAACACTCCGAAGGTGGAGCAGGTGCCTTTTGTGGACATCATGTTCAACGATTTCGGCGGCTCCACGCAGAAGTTCGGATTCGAAGTGGGGCCCGTGTGCTTCATCGGCTGAGACCTTTTACCGAGCAAATGGAGGAAGAAGAAAGAAAAAAAAGAAAAGAAAAACCTACTTTTGTTTTCTCAGAAAGAAAAAAAAAGACAATTGAAAAATAATAGGACGATGCTATTTGTATAAAAAAAAGAAAAACTGTTTCCACAAAGCGACACGAGTCAAACATAATTACGTCAGGAATACAGCGAAAATCTAAAGGAATAGAGAAAAATAACCTTGAAACCTCAGTGTGCCTTCTTTTATCACATGCAAGTTTTGAAACTGGAGTTTGCGTCCTTCCTCCCACACACAAACACACACACACAGCCTCCTCTGCCCGAGTCCCCCCTCCATGTCATATCGCATTTGATTTCGATTCTTTTGGTCTGAAACAACGAAGGCGACCCTGAGACCTGCAGCCGTTCCAGACGGTCGCAGCGTTGCTCACGGACACCATCCCATTCGGCTCTGTTTTGATCTCATGTCCCAAACTCCCCGCCCCCACAGCCCCTCCACCCTTTATCCTCTCTGCCTTTTGCCACCTTCTGTGTTCTTGGTTTAGTTTTCTTGTTTGTGCATAATTGTCTCCCCATTCTCTTTGGAATGGACCTTATATATTTATATACATATAAATATATATAAGTGATTTTTTTTTTTTTTTTTTTTAAATGTTTGTAAGTACTTTCTGTATATTTTTTTTTCTCCTGGTAATGTTTATTGCTTCTGGCTTCAAAACATGCATGTGACTGTACTAATTGTGAGGTAGACGAACGAGAAAACATCTAAAATCGTACAAACGCATCCAAAACGAGGATAGAAGAGAAAAAAGAAAAAACAAACGCAATTGGAAGTTCTGTCTTTGTAGAGCACACTTTTATTTTTTATTTTATTTTATTACTTTTTTTTTGTAATTTAAGAACAGATTGGAAATAAAAGACTAAAAAACATGCTCTGTGATATAAAGTACAAGACATTCCCTCATTTTGTACCCTCTGAACAAAAGCCCCACTCTCGTGGAAATGTAATTAAGTTAATAAACTGCTTCTGTACTTTTTTGCTGAAATATTGATCTTACTGTGCAGTGGAAGGTAACGAACGGGAAAAAAAAAAGAAATCAAAACCTAGGTGCTATTTTCTCTCCTCTGTGGTGCTATGTATGTTTTTCACGTTTGTGTTGTTTGAAAAAAAAAATATCTAAGAGAAAAAAAACTTGTGGCAATAACAGCCCACATTGCTCGACAGCGCCCCCTCCCTGTACGACGAATCAATTCACGACACGGATCTCTGCTGCAGCCGCTTCCCTCTGTCGAGGTTCCCGCGTGCCGTTCCTCTGTGTCGCCGCCTCTTCAGTGGACCGCACAGAGCAGAAATGGCCTGTGCCAAATGTTTGGAAAGACGAGAGGAAAAGAACCCCCTCCCCCAACCCCGAAACACACGCACACCCCCTTTCTCATTTTGGTTTTACGTACGAATCACCTGCTCCGAATCGGGCTGGTAAAGTTGGCGAAATGGACATGTTGTAACGGGTCAAAAAAGGGATTTATTGCACCCTATCCAAAGGATTTTCACTTAAATATTTAGCTTTATGTGACTTGGAGTCATGTTCGTACAAGAAACAACTTGAAAAGTCACCAAATTAGCCTTTTTAGTTTGTTTTTGTTTTTTTAGAAAATATTGCTCATGCAGTGTTGGTTTTCTTCATGTCTTAATGCTTTTTTTTGGTTCAAACTATGCACTCTCTATGCTTATGACCACTATTATCTACCACATAATTTTTACAGCTCTTTATACATAGGCTTGTTTTGTTTCCTTTTTTTTTTTTTCAAAAAAAAAAAAAGAAAAAAAAATCTTTATGTGACTTGAACCCTTGCTGTTTAGGATAACTCCATGCCCTTGTAGGTCTTCAGCTCTATTCTTCACGGTGTTGCAGCACACCCAACATTTATCGCTTTTTTTGCTCTCTCAAAAGAACTGGACGAAAAGATAGGGGGAAGAAAAATAATTAATCAATAATACAAATTTTATTTTGTAAATTTCCAGAACCAGCATCGATGCTGTCGTTGCTATGTTTTATTTTGTAGATTTCCATTTGTAATGTCTGTTATGGTCTCTTTTTTTTTTTTTTGTGGTTGTTTTCACAGTCTTGTCAAAAAAAAAAAAAGATAAAAAAAACAAAAACCTGTGTTTTTAAGGGTGAAGAGGATAGCGGATCATATTGGTTTTTTTTGTGTCAATAAATTCAAGTTTACTGTGGCCATCCCACTCCTGTATCTCTTTTGAAGCATTAAAACCTATCTGCATGCATGAAACTGTAAAGTTTTTTTCCTCGTGTTATAAGTTTGTTTGAGCCACATAATCTCCACACAGCGACCTTCCCCTCTCCCCATGACCCTTCATCCCGTGTCGTCAGAATACATCCGTTTTGCCGGTGCCACCGACGGGACGAGCGACAAAGGTCACGTCCGAGTGTGTGAAGTGGAGAAACAAACAATGATGAACTTGTAACTCTTACCAAAGCCAATGTCCATATGTAGTATATTTATTGTGATATTTAAAAATAAAAAATAAATGATAAATGATACCAATAGTGAAAGTGTAAAACTCCCGCACTTTACATGCACACTGGAAAGCACAAATTAAATTGTGTACACGCCATCTGACACAATAATCCTCCTTAGCGGCAATTTTTGTGATAGTCACACATGCAGTCGGCCAAAACGTTTTTCTTTTTTCTTTTGCTTTTCTTGTAATCTGGTGGCCGTGTGTGTAACTTTTTTTTTAGGTGGGATTGCGTAAATGAACGACTGGGCGCCTTTTCAGTCGGTTTTAAAGTTCATTACATGTGTCTTTCGATGTGTTATAACACAGTTCTAGCTCCACAGATGTACCACAAGAAGGAAGAACTCCGGCCTCCTCTTCATCAGATTCCTGCCTTTATTTTTTATTTGTTGTGTTGAAACCCTCAGTGGCGGTCCTCACTTTAATGTAGTCCTTGGCAAGCCTCTTCCTCTGAGGCTCCTCAACCCCCCACTCACCACCTCAACAAGGCCCATTTTGCAAACTGAGTTTTAATTATGTACATTATAAGAACCACTGAAAAGGAAACAGACACACACACAAATATCCAATTATTGTGCTTTTTAAAAAAAAATTTCATAGATCTCGACGAACTCGAGAGACTGAAACAGACAGGCGCAAACACAGACTACATGAAGTACTAAGTAGAGATTGCTGCAGGTTTTTGTAAATATTTCTAATCTGTTTATGAAACATAATAAATAAAAGTTTCACACATCTCAAACAGCATCGGTAAAAGAATAATTCAGCCTAAGCGTCCTGCTTTGTGGACTTGTTTTAATCCAATGTGGTCTTACTACCGAAACAAAAAGAATGTTTCTTTATGTTTTCATGAAGAGGCTAAAGAATAACGTACTTGAAAAACCCCAAACTGTCTTTTAAAGAATCTTGACTCGGTGCAAAAAGTTTCGGTTCAGATGTGATGAGAATAAATACATTTGATTTTAAAATAGAGACAGATATACATACCAGAGTCTTCAAAGAAACACTGAAGCACTGCTTTAATCGTTGCCAATCTGATGTTGCAAATTAAATTAATTAAAAATAATAGGCCAAATGTACCTGAGGGGGATATTTATAAAAAAAGTACATGCTACCCCCATGTTTTTGCTGCCCTGGGCAGTGAACCATGTCCATAGGAAAACAACTGCAGCAACGATTGATGCACAGTTAATGCACAATTAACGCACTTCCATCCCCGTCCAAGTGCATGCATTTTGCTATCTTGAGTCGTAAATTATTTACGAAGCGATTGGATGTGGGCATTTGCTGCAGGGTTTTTTTCTCTACCAGTGAACTTGCTAATATAAGTTACCTTGTCGTGCGCCACTAATTTCAATAATCTGCTTTGATCAGATGTGTGCAGCACTTCAAGCATCTCATTAAGAGAAAACCTCGCCCACAGAGCATAAAGCCCAGCGCAGGAAACCTAATATATAAATATATATTTCTATATATAAAAGGTTGGTACCATCATCAATATTTGATGCAGTGTTTACAGGATGAATTTACAATGATCAAAGTGCCGGAGGTAGTGAGTGAAACCAAAGTCAGATCTCCGTCTAAGCACACAGCGACATCGAAAAGGCAGTTATGATAAGTGGGACATGTACAGTAAATAGGTTGGGAAATGGGGATAAAATAGGAAGAGCTCTGGTCCCTTTAGTTTCACAGTCACATGGTAAATCACACAGAAAGTAGAACGGTGGAGCGTATGAGCTGGAGAGAGGACAGTAGATTCAGAGTATGATAATAATAATTTAGAATGTAAAGATGCTACATTAAAAAAAGAACAACTAGTAAAAACTAGTGTGTAATTTGGCAATTTACGGTTGAAACCAGAAGTTCCCATTAACAGAATATTGTCTTAAATTAAATCAGACCAAACTTCTCTTATTTTAGTTAGTTAGAATCACCAAAAATGATTCCTGTTTGCTAAATGCAACAATAATGAGAGGAAGATTATGTCACAGATTTAAAATGGCACTATGTGTCTGGATAAAACACAACACACCTGGAAGAAGGTGCTTCCTGGTTGATTTGACAGGAAAGTCAAAGGAAAGCAGAGAAGATATCAGGAAGAGAATTTTGCAGATGCACCAGCCTGGTTTATCCTGGGGAACAATTATCAAGTCCCGATAAGAGAGTGATATTATCCACAGTGAAATGTGTTCTGTAATGACATGCCGCTGAGCGAGGAGGAAGCCATCCCTCCAAAAGAAACAAAACATTTTAATTTTTGAGTCCTGTGGTTTGATGAGGTATTTCTTTTTATCCAGACTGTGGAGGTACCCCAATCCAACCGGCTATAAAATGTCATCTTGACATCTGTCATGATGAAAACCTTTTTGTTTCTCCACATCATCGCACTGCCTCCACCGAAACGTGTTCGACATCTGAGACTGTTCCAGAACATTGTCTGAACTCTGCTGCTCAACCTGAAACACATAATATTTATAAATATGAAACCATTTCAAGAGAACAGCCTTTGATTTATCGCCAAAAAGCATTATCACAAAAAGGATTCATCAGTCACAATCAAGCACAAAACTTCCTGTCTATTAGTCCCAAGTTTACATTCGTATTTTTGAGTAACTCAGTCACCAACAGTGGCGCCAACAAGAAATGACCAGTGGGAACAATAATCAACCTGGTTTTAGTAATGGATCACATTAACTAATTTTGCTAGCTGATAAATCGTCCCAGATGGTATTGCGCTAATGGCATAACAATGCAAGCACGCCCTCGAAAAGATCAGTTAACTTTCATTTCTATTTGAACATTTAACACTGGCTTCCAAGTGACAGCAAAACGAAAAGAGCTAGAGTGGCAGAATGACCCAACATGTGGGTCAGTAGTCGCTGTAAACAGTCCTGACTCAACCCATGTGACCCCCCGCAGCGCCAGCGGCTGGTTCCCAGCAGTGAGTCTCTGGATTCTCCTGGCAGAACGACCTGACACAACATCTGAGACGCTCAAGTCTCAAAACAGGAGTTCCACTCAGTGGTCATACCGCACTGGTCAGAGGAACACTGCTGGTCCTACGAGGGCAGCTACCTCAGGGGTCGCAGTGTTGATTCAGAGATAAAAATAACCAGCCAGCTGGGGGTTATATATTTTTTTTTCCCTCTCTTCTAGCTTATGACAGTTTTTTTTTTCTTTTGGCAGAAAGAAGCAGGTAATGATGGCGCTGCCGGGCAGCTGTTCTGCTGTCGTCTACTCCATCAGCGTTTCATGTGAAGCCTGTCTACCGGCTGCGTGCGCTCAGAGTCTGTGCTGTGGAGACGAAGAGGGTTCGAGATGATTCTTTTCTTTCTTAGAAGTCAGAAAATCATGCACTCTGAGACGGCTGTGCAAATGATGAGGCTGTTGTGGTGTTGCGAATGTCAGATGGGTTAACGCAGGTTTGTTGATGAATTTTGAGGTCATGAAAGGTCAACCAGCCCCTCCCCACCTTCTTCAAATCAGACAAAATTGGTGTCAATCAACTCAACTAAGTTTGTGCTGGTTTTGTGCAGCAAAAGTTTTTGTTTGTGCTGCTTTGGCTTTGAACATATTAATGAAAGTTTAAAGGTCAAAAGGTCAACCAGCCCCCTCCCACACTTTTGAAAAATGACCTTTAAATTTTCATTAATATCGTCAAAACCAAAGCAGCACAAAAAACATAAACCTTGCTGCACAAACCAGCTCAAATGTAGTCCAGTTGATTGACACTTTCATGACACTTTCAAAGGCCTTTTATGACCTCTGGAAATGTTTCTTAATTTCTTTAAAATGACAGCGGCACAAATGAAAATTTTTGCTGCACAAACGTTTGACACCATTTTTGTTTGAGTTGAAGAAGAGAGGGGTGGGGGGTCTTCACTCAGATCTCCCAGACAATAAAACAACATTTTATCGAAATCATTTCGTTCCAGATTCAAAGTTAATCTCTGTCCCAGCGGTCAGGCTAACAGGTTCAACACGATTTCTCCCAGACTCATGCATGATGCTTCCTCCGCCGTGCTTCACCACAGGGCTTGTATGTATGTGCAACTCTTTGCAACACTGGTGGCAAATGTTAGCAGGGACTTTTCTTAAGACCTTCATTCCACAATGGCTTTTTTCTCACGCCTAATTATTTCTTGTCTTGTTGACAGATTTTCTTCTTCTTCGATCGTTGCTCCCCTGGCTTGATGTTTCTCTTTAGTCAAAGGCTTTGATCACTGTTTTATAACCTGACCCTGCTTTAAAAAGCTTCCTAACTTTGTACCATGGTTTTCAAGATGCTGTTCCTTCCCTCTTGCTCTGCAACGAACCTCACAGAACATTTTATTTGTACTAAGAATAAATTACACACATATGGATTCAACAAGGCCTCTCCTGATTTTATTTAATGGTGTTGGAGTAAATGGGAGCCAAGAAAACATATGTTAATTTCAGATTTTTGAAAAAAAAAAATCATATATATATATATATATATATATATATATATATATATATATATATATATATAATCATGCACATGTTTGTGTTTGTCACATAAAATCCCAACAAATCATTGCAGGCTTGTGAATGTTAGTTTTGTGAAATCAGACGCATGAATGGTCTTCATTTGAGGTGTATCGCCATCGGTCAAGCCAACCTAGTCAGTGAAATAGATTTAATTTGAATTAAAAGAGGTTAAATGCCGTGGAATCAAACAAAACATTTTGCTCTTAAAAAAAATTTGAAAATCTGGTGATTTGCGCAGGAGGGGAAATTAAAGATGGGCTCTGATTTCCTCCAGGTTCCCATTTGTATCACAATTCTTTAGTTTTTCCAAAACTCCCTTTTTGTTCTTCTCCACATTACTGGCAAATTATCTACTGCATTTAAGCAGCAGCCCATAAAACGATAAACAGATGTATATTTAATTTTCTATTTGACGATAAGGGGAACTTTTACTCTCCATCTATAAAGTTGCATACAGAATAATTCAAATATACTTTCACCAGGCTACAGATGGTCTAAAAAAGGGAGAGAAAAAAGTCAAGCACTTAAGCTTTACAGCGATCTCCCACCCCGAAACACAGACTTACTGTAAATATTGCAAAGCAAAGTTATCACAAAGAATCTTGGAAACTTTTTTTTCCCTATATTTTTGAGACAAGATATCCTACTGCAAACCTTTCTTTTTGTCTTTTTTTTTTTTTTTTTTTTTTAATAATTAAAGACACCTCACTTGGCATGAACTAGAGGTTCACATAAAAAACAAAAGCGTAAGGTTGAAACAGTTGGGTCACAAAAAAAAAAAAAGTTTGTGTGCGCTGCAATTTATTCTGCCTGTCTCGTCATTCCATGACAAAGTACGGCTCTGTTTGGGGAAAAAAAAAACCTGCAGACCTTTTCACAGGAAACCCAGGAATACAAAGGAATCAGTCAGAACCCAGACACGTTTTTTTGGGGGGTTTTTCTGGATGTTATTACTGTGGCAGAAAAGCTGCTGCCTGCTGTGTTTTATCATAACACTTCACCGCTACGCATAAGGGATGTCTTTATGGACTCCCTCGTTGTAAGAGATGTTAATATATCACGCGTTGACATTTATTCTTTTATTGCTCTTCTTTAAAGATTGCTTAAGCAAACCAATTACCTAAATAATCATCTTTTATTGCCAACTGTTAATGTGTGGTCTGCACTTGTTAGGGAGGAGCTTATAAAGGTCGAGTGTCAGATGTTTAAGTAGAGATTTTGGACGCAGCCCCCTGTGTTAATGCGTAATTGCTTTGAGCCTGTGGAACTTTGGCTAACAGAGCCCATTCATCGCCAGGCCCCTGCACCGCTGACCTACTTACATATGAATCAGACAGCAGAAGATAGTGTTGCAACACAGCCTGGTGACATATTGGGGAAAATTAATACAGGGGCCTTTTCTTCTCTAATAGCCTTTGAGATTGAAGACTGGCTGCGGTTCAAATTGCTGCCTTTTCTAATGTGATTAGAGCGACGAGCCGCCCGAGCGCGGCACGCCGCCGCATCTTTCAAATATCACTCCACGCCGGCGCCGATCAGGCCTCGTAATCGCCAGTTTACTTTTACTGGGATGGCATTTTGCAGAGAGAGAGACAGGCAACCTTTTGCTTCCATTCTTGACTGAAAACAATAGAGACTGAAATGAAGACATACCTAATTGAACGTCTAAAAAAGAAAAAAAAAACTGTATTCTGCCAGTTTATGAAATGTGTTTGGAAAAAAAATATACCTTTGACACTACGCCGATCATGATGCTGCAGCAGACATAAAAAGTCTTTCTATTTCCTTATCCATGTATACGAATACAAAATTTTAAAGTAGTGAAGACATCCCTGTTGCCTGGGCAACGCTTTTTTTGTGTTGGATGCCCTCTAGCCACCATCCCAAAACCAATCACAGTGACCAAAAGGCAGTTTAAATACTCTGTAAACTCGATTTAAGTCGCCATGCAGAGCAGAATGAAATGCTCATTTCTTACTCTAATAATAATTTAGATAGATAGATAGATAGATAGATAGATAGATAGATAGATAGATAGATAGATAGATAGATAGATAGATAGATAGATAGATAGATAGATAGATAGATAGATAGATAGATAGATAGATAGATAGATAGATAGATAGATAGATAGACGCGCAGTTCCACCAGGTGTTTGCCGATTGCTGCTGCCACTAGTCTAGAGGAGCTCGGTGAGAGAGGGACGCTCCAAGGAGGAGCCTTCTCGAAATAGGCGACGCTTTGTCACCTATGGTTCCTAAACCATTCAAAGGTTTAGGCACCTCTGAATGGTTGCCATGGGAGATTCAAGGATTCACTGAAAAACAATGTGAATTACTCCTCATCAACGGGAACAGTTTCCATGATTCTTCTTGTATCTTTAGACTGTCAGAATTTATATGCTGAGAATGATATTGGGATTTTCCATGACTGGATCGCGACAAAGCAGAATTTCACTTGAAAACAACTTTAATTTCCCTCAGGAGTTGCCTTTCTGCCGCGGCTCTGGTTTAATTAAAACTTTCGAGGACATTAAAACACAGTTGAATATTACAACCTAATTTCAATATGATTATTAGGAGATTAGCACGATCATCATCCGTCCTCCACCTTCCAAGAGGGAAGTTTTAAGAGGAGCAAAAATAAAGAAGCGCAAGAACGCGATGAAATATTGTGCTGATAAAAGAGCCGATGGGAGAGGACTGCAGGGAAAGAAAAGAAAGTAAAGCAGCGATGTAGAAGCGATCAGGACGGGATGTTTGATGTGTAAATACGCCACAGTCGACGATGTTTTCCCTGCAGACGTTCAGGTAAATACCAAATGAAACGGGGTTCAGATTTAGAAAAAAAAAGAAATTATGCAAAGTGTTTGCAGAGATTATTAACATGCCGAGACTCATCAAGCTTTGTTCCTCTCCGCCTTTGTCATCGGGGACGGCAGCATATGGGACGCAGCTGAATTCGGTTTCTCAGATGATGGGAGTCTCTGAGGTGAAAGACCTCAAATGTCTCAGAAACCCTAAAGCAGAGCAAAGTTTCAGATTAGAAAAAGTCAAATCTTCCACGTTCGCATGAGGAACCCCGACTCTGTACTTTTGTTCAAGTGGATCAGCACCTAAACTCTGCGAAGGTTGTAAGGAAGACATTTTGACGCTGAAGTGAAGCGACGACAAACAGCCAATGGCCTCGCTCCGAAAACGAGTTTCTGCAGGAGAGGCCTCGTCCCGCCGATGTCAGAACACCGGCACTCGATTTAATTAGATCGTCTTGTTTCACGTCCAGAAGGAAGAGCATATGGTCCTGCACTATTCTCCTTCCCTTTCACTCGCCCGCGGTCTCTCTGTTCTATTTTCAGGATTGCGTCGAGTATCGGCTTTGAAGCGGCCGGGCTTCAACGAAACGCTTTGTTGCCCCCCCGCAGAGAGACGGGGTCACGGAGAACCACGTGGCGCAGGACCCAAACAAACAACATCCAAGGACAGGCCCCGAGTACCAGCGTTAATTATTTCTCCATGACTCAGCAAGCATGTTTTTGTTTTTTTTCCCCCTCTTGACAGCGTTCAATGGAGACAAACAGGGCCGGGGTAAATTATTCACCAACGTGATGCATTTCTGCTGTTCGGTTTAGGAGTCGTGGGCACTTTTGGCTTCTGAAAACCCGGCACGGCAACAAGAACATGCCGTCCTCCAACTCTGATTTGAGTCGGATTTTCCACAAGAGGATGCAGCAAAATTATGTATAAATATTGTATTATGAAGCACAAGACAAGACGTCTCGTGGTGAGAAAAGTAGAATACAGTTGGGTGCTGTGGTAATGGAGAATGTTTCGTTTCATTAACACAACTCGTCATGCTTTCACTTCCAGAGCCAAACGGTAACCCTGCCATCCACTCCACAGGTGGCTAACCTAAACTTTATGAAAGCGAGTAAAATGTGATTCTCCTATGTGACGCAGTGTTGAAATTTCTGACACGCAATTGTTTGAGATTTTGTTTCCAAGTTGTACACCTATACCCCCAGTTGAGGAAGGAAGGAATCAATGTTTGTGCCACTAGGTGTGCGGTATTTCCTGTAACTAAACAGGACATTTTGCATTTTGCATGCACTCTGATAGGTGGAATTTCTCCTTCTGTAAAGATATTTTATAAACAGTCCAGGACTGCAAGGCAGCGATTGAATATCTGGTTTTTGGAACTAGAGATTATCAGACAATCGACTTTATCTGGTCTATATGACAAGCTTTTTTAAAATGATTTTTTAATATTGCAGGTGGGTTACAAAAGAAAGCGCATTGATCCTAATGGTAACACTTTATTTTTAAGGGTGTGCAGAAGTCTGACATGAGACTGTCATAAACATGACACAACACCTGTCATGAACATGAATGACTCTACATGACATGACACTTTTAATGCAAAGGTGCACTAAAAGTTGCATTAAAAGTGCATTATTACATGGATTAAAAGTCAATCAAATTGGTCAATTTTGCATTAAAAGTAATTATTTACTGAATGACACTTCATGACAACTGTCATAAACATTCATAAAGACTCCTTCATGTTCATGACAGGTGTTATGTCACATTTATGACAGTCTCATGGCAGCCTTATGCACACCGCTTCAAATAAAGTGTTACCATACAAATACTATATTTTTAGGTTTCCTCAATCATATATATTTTCTATTAGTCCAATATTATATTAAGCCTATATAAATTATTGCCGTGTGCAAAAAAATAAGTTTACATACACTGAATAAAAAGACACACGACTCATTCTTCCACTAACGTTACCTTAGAATAAACCTCAACAAGCTCTTGTGTTGTTGCTGTTTAAGATGTCATATGGAGTAGCTGACATGCTAGGCAAATGTTAACATTCTATCTCTCTCTCTCTCTTTTGATATGACTTGTTGATAATTGAGTTTCAGTTACATGTGTGCTGACAAGTATTTTAGTACATTTCCGTTAATTCTACGATGTGATAGTCTTGTACAGCATCAGAAGATTTCCCATTGAAAGCTACTTTAAGACATGGGGTTTGGTAGTGTTGCCCTGTGATGGTCTGGCTATCTTTCCAGGATGAAAGCTGCATGACTGATGCTGTGACCCTGCAAGAAAAAGTGGAGTTTAGATGGATCACCGCATTAGTTGAATCGATAGACTTATTATTAATAAGCAATTTGATGATTTACATACATTTAGAAAATAACTGTTCCATAAGACACCGTTCTGTTACTGCTAATGTGAAACAGCATAGCTATTCATTAGCCTGTGGCCAGAAGTATTATTTCTAGTCATTTCAGTGCCTGTCCACTCATCTGAATATTTCATGATGCTGTCAAAGGCAAATGATATTCATTCGCATTCCTGTGCAGTGCTTTAGTTTCCTGTTAAATCATGTGGAGAATGACAAATGGAGGACCTGTTTGTTGATTGACAGGTTCATGTGTGCTCAGGGAGTCATTTGCTTCCAGTAGCATATTGGTTTCTGCACAAGCTTGCTTTGTTTTGAATAGAAAAATAATGTAAAAAAATAACTGAACCCTACTGCAGTGAGAGTCTCAAACTTTCAGAATCCCTAAAAAAAGGGAACCATATGTACTTTTATCACAGTTAGCTATTTCAGACTCAAATTTTCCCGAAACGTTTTTGGAACACTGTGAGACATGTACAGTGCTGTGAAAATGCACTTGCATCTTTACAGAGTTCTGGTTTCTTTTCTGTTTTGGCTAGAAAAATGATTTTATTAGGGACATGAAGTTATCCAAACCAACCTGGCTCCTTGTTAAATCATGAGTCATCTTTGATTAACCAGATTTTTGCTAAAGACGAGTAGGACTTCACGAGCCACTGGCCAATCAATGACAAGCAATCTTCTGATGTTGTGGTTTCAGCCCGACTCGGCATTTTTGGTGGAATGAGGTCATAGTTTGTCACTTGCTGGTCAAGTGGCCAGTGAAACAAGTTAATAAATTTGTGAAAAAAAACTGCAAAAAAAAAGAAGAAGAAAAAATTACTGCCATCCAAAAAGAACACAAAACATGACAATGGTCCCTGAAACCGTTTGAAGAACTGTTCTGTGGTCCGTCCAGGTTAAAGTGGACCCTCTTGGGAGGCATATATCTTCGTTATACCTGGTGTTAAACCAACCACACCGACAGCCAAACACGGCTGCGATAATATGTTATTCTGTGGCTGTTTGCTGCTTATGGACCTAAGTGACTTGTTACAATTGATGAAAACATCAATTCTGCTCTCTACCATAGAGTCTTGAAGGGTAAGTCCAGACAGTAATTTACAGATTTCAGCTCAAGCGAACGTGGGTTATGTAGCAGAACAAGAACCATTAAGTACATTGGTAAAATCACCACAAAGTGGCTTAAAAAATAAAAAAACAATATGAACATTTTGGAATGCCTTCTTCTGGAAAATCTTAAATCTTGATTTCACATGATTTTAAATAGAAAGTTTGTGAACAGCAACCCTCAAATGTGGCTGAATGAAAAGAATTTGTCAAAAGAGAGAGAGCCGACGTTCCTCTGGAATGATGTTACATCCACAAGGATAACAGATATCAGGGTTTTCAAGGAAACTACTTTGTTCACACATGTTGGTTTGCCCCGATTTTTCCCTTATAAATGCAACAACGGAAATTTTGTATTAACTCTGTTTATCTTTTATTAGCATGTTTTTGATGATGTGGAACAATGAACTTTGAAAAACACGGAAAAAAATAATCACTACTATTTAAATAAACATACAGATATTTACAACAGACAGCACCAAAATTATGTGAAGTAGAAAATGAATAAACAAAAATCCTGTTTCCTCAAAGTTGATTTTACACCTATTACACATATACACTTTTTTTTTACTGTGTAAGACCATACACTAAAAAAAGATTGAATTATGACAAATCCACGAACTGAGGTCACAGCACAGTGAAGTAATCCTTCCCTGTCATTTTGGCATCAACACCTCTGCAGCAGCTCTTAAAGCTGCTTCTGATAAATCATCAAAAGGAAACAGCGGTGCCACGACAAACCGATCTATGTTTTCGCATCCACCTGAATAATGTGTAGAGAGTTAGCTGTTTGCTAACTCTCTGCCGTGCTGTCTGTTCTGGACTGTGAGCTTTATCATTAAATTCATAATTTAATGAATTTAAATTAGGATTTAAATCATGAATTTAAATTATGAAATTCATAATTAAATCATTATTTAATGATTTAAATCATTAATGATTATTTAAATTATCATTAATTATAATTTTATAATTCATAATGATTATAAATTATAATTATAATTTATAATGATAATTAATTATCATTATAATGATAAATTGGGAACATGCCAAAATTGGGAACATGATAAAAATATGTCGATCAATCACATTTATCTATTCACTCTGGCTTTTGTTTGATATTAATATAAAGTTTGTAGATTTAAAACGTTTGAGAGCGGACACAGAACGATCTGCAAAGGGGAAAACGCTTTTTACATGTGGCACGTGACGAGTAACACTTTAAAAAATAAGAGCTCGGCGTGAAATGAGATCAAACTGACTGAAATAAACCAACAGACTAAATGAGTACAGCAAGAATCTATATGAAACAATAATAATGTCCATTTTAATCCTTTAAGATTTGATGTACCTTGGTCACCTTTATGTTTTATTGTGGAATATCTAAGAGACACATGCAGGCTGACCGGAGCTCTCTGCTGCACCGACGGCCATACAATCACACAAGATGGGTGGAACGAGACGTTTCAGAGCCTTCAAAGCAAACGGCTTTCAAAATCAATCCAGAAATGTACAAATACATGTCAGGACTGATTTTGTGCTCGTGCTTTTTATCACTCACCTCAGCTCAGACTAGGTCTAAACAATCTGAAACAGCCAAAAGGAGACTAATTCAGACACCATTTAGAGGATTAGAATAATTCAGTCAGAAGGCCTTTGACAGGAAGATAAGTTGTCCATTTATGCTGTTACTTTCATTTGGATAAGCTCGGCTTCCCGGATGAAATGCGTTTTGAATTTGAGAACTGTCTGAAATCAAGCAAGTTTATTCAACTCTGGGTGCCTTTACAGAACCATAAGAGGGGAAGAGAAGATGGGTGAGAAATACAATACAATACAATAAAAAAAACAAACAAAAGTATTCACACCCTTGAACTTTTTCACATTTTGACACAGAAACGTTCCTTTTGGTTGATTTTTACCAGGAATTTGAGTGGCAGGAAAAAAAGACAGTAAAGTGTAACAGAGGTAGGAGGAAAATTAGACATGGATTTCATTTGTTTTATTATAGCCTGAAAGTGTGGCACTTTAGTTGTACTCGGTCTGTTTTTCTCGTTCAATGCTAAACCAAGCACTGGCAGCATGAATACAGCTTGTCTGTAAATGATGTCAAGACCAAGAATCAGGGATAAAGTTGCACAGTTATTTAGGGTTACAAACTTTGAACTTTATGCAAAACTTGTAAAGTTAATCCAGAATGTAAACCTACCAGGAAGTGGCAAAAGGATGGATATTGGAGAATCTTTGGAGGGGACAACCATCAGTTCTAGACTACACAAGTCTGAGCTCCATGGGATGCAGGGTAGGACGATTGCTAACTTTTATGTGTAAGAGAGTGATATAAAGCCGTTTAGGTTTGCGAAAGGCCATGTATAAAAAAGCGGCTTTGGTCACTAAACTCAAACTTTGTGGCTTATATGTAGCAAAAACACCATGAGTGGACAAATAATCTATCTAAATCTATTCAACTGTACAGCCAAAGATACAATGGATCCACTCAGATTAAAGTACATCCACATGTTAAACAGTCTAAAGGCAAAACCTTCAATGTCAGTACGTATAAAGCGGGTACTGACATACTCCACGTCTTTCAGTGCCGTAACTGCAAGTCAAAGCTGGTCCTATGAAATACTCTGGGCTGAAGTGCAGCACACTTTTTCTTTTTGAACAATAATAATAATAAAAAAAAAACATTCATTATTTTCTTTCCACTTCATAAATATGCAATACCTGCTCGAAAAAAAAAAACTAAAGTATATTACAGTTTGTGGTCATTACACAACAAATTGCAGTACTTAAGCATACCCCAATTATCTTTTATTACATGCAGTTTATACTTTTACATGAAAGTCCTGTTATTTAAAATGTCTTCTTCTGGGCAAGATGTTTTTTGTTTTTTTAATTAATGGTTCTTCGGTCTGAAGTGAAATGCTGATGTTGTGGCACTTTAATATCCCAGCCTTTCCCATAGAGCTGCAATAGCATTACGGAAATGCATTACGCATGTTCGTAAGAACGTCAGGCCTTGGAAAAAAAAAAATATACATATTCATTGCTCCAAAGTGAAATGGTTATGCAGTTATTGCTCTCTTGCTTTGTGCACTGGAATGATATCAGCGAGGTGCACTGAGGAGTCTGGTGAGGCTCAACCGTCCGGACCGCAGCCTGTCAGGCCAGCACTTCTTAATGTCCAGAGCCAGACTGACGGATGGGCCGAATAATTCATCTAATGGCATTAAGGTGACACGGCTCACTGCTGTCATCACTCGCCTCCCCTGGTACCAGCAGCGGCCTGCACTGCAGACTTTCCCCTCTGTTCACACACACGCACGCCCGCACACACGCATACACACACGCACTTCATCTATTTTCAACCCAGACATCAGTTTTGTTCTGTCAGTCAGCTCCACTCTGAAATACTCAACACCCTCCGACCTACATTTCAGGGTTTGAAATTATGACTCCAAATATTTAGCAAAGTGCTCAAGAATGAAAGCTGTTAGTGAAAATGGAATATCATTGGCTTGTTCGAATACACACACACACACACACACACACACATAAAATAAAATAAATAAAAATGCCTCCACCTGTTGGGACTGTCGACTCGATTGAGTCAAAAGGATCGACTTCGAGTTGATTTTGCTCCTGCAAGCGCGCCGTTAACGGCTAGTGATAACGACAACAGGGTCGGAAAAATGCAAAGCACACGTCGTCAGAAGGTACAACAAAGACGTTTCATCATCAAAAAGCGAGCTGGATCAAATAAGCCAGGGTGATGCATCTTTAATGCCGTCAAGGCAGGCATCAGGAAGCATTAGCTTTTTAAGGAATAATCCATCCCCAGGTATCCTACCACCGCTAGTTATCATCAATCCGGGGGACTGCTGCGATAAAGATTTTGCAAGGTGTTTCTGCAGTGCACTTTTCCACTTTAGTTATACGACTTTGACTCTTTTTTTTTTTTTTTTTGCTTGCAAATTGCAATTTTCTGACAATTTTTCTTTCAAGAATCACAAGAGGAAGAGGTTTCCTGACAGACAGCGGTATGTATCTGCATAAATATAGAGTCAGCTCTGCATTTCATACCCACACAAGTAGCGCTGTCATGTCTTTATTACTGACACGATGCAAGAATCCTTCCCTGAAGAAAGTCCGTCATGTCTCTGCATAGACAGGGAGTATTTAAAAACACTAGTTAGTCCTGTGGCCTTAATAAACACGATCTGAGTTTTTGCTGGCTTCCCCAAAAAGGTGTGGATTGTTTCAGGGTACTCTGATTTCTTTCCCACAGTCCAAACCTCAACATATTTTAAATCAAGTGAGAAGAGGGTTAGGGGTTAACTTTTACATTTTAAATGGCACAATAAGTTACTCCTTCATTTTTATGTGTTATGGCGATTCCTTTGTAACAGATCAAGAAGCTACGAGCAACCAGAACCGTGCAAACACGTTTATCTTGTGTTTTCTCAACGGTGTTGTCAATCCATTTCATAAAATGACTGATGTCACCTCGTGATCAATCGCAGTCTGATTACAAAAGGAGCCAAAATACAGAGTTTTCAGCGGCTGCTTCGGGTTTAGATTCCAAAAATCGTCTTTATTTTTTTGGTTTTTGGAAACCGTTGGATCCCGAAATGATCATTTCAGGAACGATCCCGATTCACTCTGGGCGCATGTTCAACACGCATCTGTTTGAAGTACTAGCACATCTCATACAAGAATCTGACTGTGCTATTGCTGGTCAAATTATTCATATACACCAAATGTTTTATCAAACCTCCACCACTTAATTTATCCAGATTAAGGATTAAATGATTCAAATCCAAGCATACGTTTCAGCAATTCTGTCATGGAGTGACACGAGTTTGTTAATCTTCATTACATCTAGCTGGCTAATGGAAGAGTGCTGCTTGGTTTATGTTGCACTCTTCCACGAACGTGATCACTTTTGGATCTAAAGGGGTTCAAGAATCACTACACAGCGTTAGTTATTACAGCCATAAACTCTTGATCATGTCTAAAGTTGTGGCGGTGGACTCAGACCTGAACCTTCAACGACACAGACATTTACAAAATCGGCCTTCTGTCACCTGAAGAATATTTCTAAGATTGAAGGGCAAATGTCCCAGCAAGAACTTAGAAAATACTTTAAAATACTTTTGTTAGTTGGTTAAATCAGTTAGCTAGCGTTAGGGTTGCTGGCTGAGAACCAACAAACATTGAAAACATGTTGCATTGACCTTCTAGACCACGCAGGTCTGGTTCAAGTCTGTTCTTCATCCCAGGATCGGAGCCAAACCTGGAGAAGCAGCATTCAGTTTTATGCCCCAATAATCTGGAACAGACTCCCGGGAAACTCCAAAACAGCACAGAGCTGCTTTAAATCAAAGAATCCATCTGTGTAGATTTGTCTTTGATTAGTGATATTGATAAATATATTTAATGTACATTTCATTTCTCATTTGATGATGACAAAATGGGCTGCACAGTGGTGCAGTTCGTAGAGCTGTTGCCTTGCAGCAAGAAGGTTCTGGGTTCAATTCCCGGCCCTGGTCTTTCTGCATGGAGTTTGCATGTTCCCCTGTGCATGCGTGGGTTTTCTCCGGGTACTCCGGTTTCCTCCCACAGTCCAAAAACATGACTGTCAGGTTAATTGGTTGGTCTAAATTGCCCCTAGGTGTGAGTGTGTGTGTGCATGGTTGTGTGTCCTGTGTGTCTCTGTGTTGCCCTGTGACAGACTGGCGACCTGTTCAGGGTGACCCCGCCCTCGCCCGGCACGCTAGCTGGAGATAGGCACCAGCAACCCTCCCGACCCACTGAGGGACAAGGGTGAAAGAAAATGGATGGATGGATGGATGACAAAATGTAATCTCTATTGCTTGCTGCATTGTTTTCACTGCGTAAAGCACTTTGATCTGCCCTGTTGCTGAAATGAGCTTGACTAATGATTTTGATGAGCTTTGCACATTTAATCTTACTAGGAACGATAAGCAGCAAATGTGTGATGTTTCCCTCCCACCTCAATGGGTTTCCAAGCTGCTCAAACTAGAGCAGGAGTGTTCAGAGCCTTACAAGCAGAGGCTGATTGTGGGACGTTCCATTTTAAATGCAATGTTTGTGTTTTCACACCATTTTTTAGAAAGAGAACCAAAACAGGTGTAAGCAACTACACAATGTGATTGTGTCATGGTTGTGTCGATAGATTTAGCTACTGGCAAATAACATGCACATTTCTGATTATGTGTATCTTGGTGTTGTGATTGAATACCAATTAACTGGAACAAATGAAATGTTGGATTTCGTAGATATAAAGTAACATGTTGATAGAGCTGCATTTCTACTGCTGTAATATGGTTTGTTCAGTGATTTGTTGCTTCTCTCTCTTTTCAGTAAGTCTCATGGACCTAACAAATCTGCTATATTCTGAATTAATATCTTTCTTTTTAATTATCATTTTACCTTCTTGGTCTCTTGCTTCCAAAACTGAGAAATTTTTTTAATCCTTTAAATGATGACCCACGTTTAAGTACAAAGCTTCGTCTTTTCAGTATTACCTGTGTTTACTTGATTTTTGTCATTTAACCGCAGCTCCTATATCCCATCACGCACATGTTTTAGTGCATATGCCTTACTTTAACTACCCACATGAAACTGGAAGAGAAGACGCTTTGCAAATTTGTGTCTCCGAAAACCAACTTTCTGTCAACAAAATCCAGATGCTTCTCCATGGCTCTGCACATCCCGGTGCCATTTGTTGTTGTCACTAACGGTTCAAATCAAGCGCTTTTCAAAGAGCGGCGCAATCGGGCCTGTCTGACGTTCGAATGCTGCCGAGCGCCGGCGCAGGTGTGGAGTTGGCAACCCGGAGCCCAAGAAGGAGCTCTGACAGCTCAGAAATTCAGCGTGATGTCTCACTGAAACGTGTCAAAGTACACACCTGTTTCTGCGCTTTTTCCTCTAAAGAGGAACAGAAGGGAGGCTTTAGTCGAATGGCATGTTTTTAAACGGCAATTTAAAGTTATTTATACAACACATTCAAAGGAAAGTATAAACAAAATGTAAAAAAAAAAAAAAGGGAATATGAAACGCATTGAAAAGTGTTTTGAATTTGGAAACATCACTTTAGTTACCGGGAGTTTTGCGGTTCAGTAAAGCTTAAAACTACTTAGCTTTGATCAGAGAAACACTCGCGTAAACAAAAATGTAGATTTTCTTCTTTTGCAAATATATGATAAATGCTTTTTTTCTTCTTTTTTAGTAAAACACAAGGTCAAGTTTCCCACACAATTCAAATGCAACATATGCAAAAACAAACAAACAAAAAAACTTGGCGCTGCATCCTAATTATGACTTGACCCAGCTAGGAGGAAAAAAAAGAGCCTACCTTTTTTTGCACATACATGAAAGCAAAAAATAAAATAAAAAAAAAAGACAACTCACATTCTGACTAGATCCAATTTGCAGAAGTCTACAGATGCACCTGCTTGACACGGTGCACATCCAGGGCTTTCTCTGCACCTTGCATCCAATTCAGCAGGGAGATTCTTAACTTTGATGAGAGCGAAAAACCCTGCAGCTTTCAGGAGGATCATTATGGGAGCCATGTCTGCAGCAGCTACCACCGGCGTTCATTGGTGTGCAGCTCGCATCAAGCTTGGTTTGGAGAGTGAAGGCCGTGACTATGACAGTTTTTTTTTTTCTTCCCAGTTCTCTCAAACATAACTAATATATGATAGAGTCAACTGGGTTTATTGCGGCCCATTACTTTCAAAGGAGATAAGATATTCGGAGGACCTTACCGATATTATTGGCTCGTTTTGTGCACAAGGTCAGAATTAGCTGAAATGCCCCGCTTGATAACCTTGGTTGGAAGGTCTAATGAAAATATTCATTATGACTAATAAATCTTACATATTCACTTTCCGTCTTACACTCAGACTTGGAGATAATTCTGTGGTGCCATAACAAGGGTTACTGAGGTGGCAAGTGCTTTTTGGAAGTATTCACATCCCGAGGGGCTTTTCCAAATGTTATAATCTGTTTTTTATGACTATTGACAGCACATCAACATATTAATTTCAATTATTCAATGGCGTAGATTTGATTGTGTGAATTTGTTTTAGTGCAATTACTCGCTTTGTTTTTGTTTTTTGTTGTTTTTCTACATACAAAAGTCCCAAACTGGAACCTTTGTATTGTGTTTCTGGTATGGTTGTAAATCTGACGCACATACAAACTGGAGGGATGAACAACAAAACGGGTTTCTCTTTACTCACTGGTGTTTTACTTGTGAACAACATAATTCGTTAGGTTTGAATCTGATTACATTTTATATGTTTTATTTATTTTTTTGAGGTATAATACTTTCATTTTTTCAAACTATTAGATTATAATTAACGATCCTTCATGCTTTCATGTTGATTTTAAAACATCATAATCTGCTGAACTGGAATCAAATTGGTAAGTAGCTCGTAAATAGCAATAAATATAGCTATTTTATTGCAATATAAAATGGCAATATAAAATATGTGCAAATATATTGGACATATATTTTTGTGCAATATAAAATTGCACATAAATATATGAAATTTTTGTGTGCATATATCTTAATATATGCATCTTATGTGCATATGCACATAAGATAACAGCTTAAGATATATGCACACAAAAATTTTAGTTTTTAACCTAAAAAACTATATTTATATGTATAATGCTTTGGGGATATTAAGGAAAGGAAGAATCCAATAAAAGATGACATCAAGCACAAGAAGCAAGTGTTTAAGTGTCTTAGGTTTGGAATTGCTTAGTTTCAGGTTCTCTTATACGGAAGCCCAGGTGGATCCTCGAAAGGCAAAAGCCACAATGCTACAAAAATGCACAAGGAGACTGCAAAACACATTAACAAAAGTCACAACACAACAAAAAATCTGTTGATCAACTGATTAGCAAAAACCAATACACAAATCCAACATAAAATACAGGAATGAGGGCAAAAAAAAAAGAAAACAACAGTTGTAGAAAATGAGTTACAGAGGGGCTGTACTGTCACCATTGTCCACTTTGCATCAGCATGAGAGACTGCCACATTCTGTGCATGGGAACTTCAAACCCCGAGGGTGTGCAGTTAAACAGCTTGAGTGCAATCTGTCGCCTGAAAACAAACTTGAATACAAGGGAGGGGCGGGTCACAGGTGATTCATTCACTCCCATATTTACACGGTGATAATAGCAGACCAAATCTGCTCTGCGATTCACATAAAGGTGGCGCGCATGTCTTTCTGCCATCTGCCTTTGTTTACTCATTTCATTTCTCCTATGCAACCACTTTTCTCTCTTCCTAATCAGCGTATTCCTCGTCAATGACGGCCTCTGCGCCTGATGCAACGCCACTGGCGTTCCCCACCAAATAAAAAATAAAAAAACTCCAGCCTCATTGAGATGAAGAAGCGGGCGAAGAGATTTACACCAGGGTTCGGGGAATTGGCCGCATGGCAGTGTTACCGCGGTGTGGAGGGGGTAGTTGGGGTTGAGGAGGAAAGGAAATTGGATCTTGAGGGAACAGCGGTCAGTCACATGTCGTCGTTTCCTACAGTAGGTCATTGGGGAGAGGCGGGATCACTCATTCCAGAGAGAGGGGTGGCACAGCTGAGCTGCTGAGCAAGATGAAGACGGGCTATAAAAGCCCAACTTATATGTAGGAGGAGGCAGCTTATTGAAGAGCACACAGTGTGGGAGTGAGGCACAGCCAGAAACTATAAATCTCTGGTTAAAATAAACTTGTGGAAGCCGGTATCGTCTTCATATAGATGTCAGAAAACCTTAAGCATTTCCCCACACAGTGCTGGAAATTTTTTTTGAAAGCTGCATTGTCTTACGATCCCACTATAAATAAGACAAATGTCCGTGTTTACTCCGTCGCCAAAATAGCTTAGGCGAGGTGCCATGCATTAATGATGAGGCTGAGAACACACCCTGCAAGTGACGGACGTGTGTGTGTGTTGCAACTTCACATCGGTACCATGGGGGGGGGGGGATTTGGGTCACCTAATTGGTTCTTCAATTGAAGATCAGGACTAGTAGAAGAAAGCAGAGTATTTGTGTCAGTGTGGCTCTGGGTCAGCATGCAAATTGGACATCTGCAGCTCGACGGCGGCATCCTTATCGGTTTAGTCGGGTTCGTTTAGGCGTAAACTGGCCTCGGAGAGACGTGGAGGCTTGTGGGAAGAGGAGATAGCTGGAAGCCAAGTCACAAAGCATAGGGCACCTGGTTCTCAGTGAGGACAGATGGCAGGATTGCAGCATGATGGCACCGACATGCACAAAGACAGAGGAAGAGGCTGAGCACAACACTCTCTCTCTTGCTCTCTCTCTCTGTCATACACACACGCAGACTGAAAGTGCTCTCTCAGGCGAGTGGCCAAAAACATTTCGATGTTTCATAAGGATTAAAGCCCCCTACATGAAACCTCTGAACGTGAGACTCTGTATCATGAGGCGACGCCAAAACAGCTGCTGGGCAGCTAGCTCTGGCGCTGGCCGTGAGTCAGTTTTCACATCCAGCCGCGGCCGTTAATTCTGTCGTTCCAAGGATGAGAGAGATTTCATGGATGCGAGATTTGAAATTCCGCGACCTTCACACTTTGCCCACCATGTTCCGTATCTTTCACCACACACACGTCATGGACCATTGTGAGAGGTGCTTGACTTCCTGTGCTGCTGTTCGGTGCAGCTGGCGTTCCGGTGCTAGTCACGGTTATGACAGCCATGATGTAATTCCTGTGGAGCATAAATTTGTCTGTCGGCATTAGCTGTACCCTGCATAAAGCCCCCTGCCACCACGGAGTCTCCAGGCGTCGCTTTGATCCGTCTATACTGAAATGTGTCTCCCCGTTCTTCCAAGATCCAGGATGATGAGCTGAGCTAATAAAAGCATGTGCAGACAGAAGCTGAGATGGCGCGCCATCCTCCTCATCTAATCCCCCTCTAATTAGAGAGACCATCGTGGGGCCGAAGAAAAACGACAAAACAAATAAAAATAAAGAGTGCCAAACGCACACAATGGTCTTGCAAAAATGATCGTCATAACATTTAACATGGATTTTGACAGCAAATCAGATCCCTTCCACCACACTGTGTAGTAAGTTCATTATTAACTCACCTGAAATTTTGGATGGATGAGTGCATGTGGCACAGTGGCATTTTTTTTTTTTGTGCACCATTTGCACAAGAGACCCCAAGTGTCAGGTGGACAGGACAGCTATTTATTTTGGATACTAAACTGAGCAGCTGACATTTGACTTTGTCCTTTGAACTACTTAGACGTGGCAAGGTTTTTCAATGTCGATACTTTAAGCTCTTTGTTCTGCCTTGTATATAATTACACTTTTCCCACTCAAAATAAGGAAGGAAGGTTGTGGACAATGCAAATAAACTAACCTGGACAAAGGTCTTGAAAAAGGACGACACGTTCAAGAAGTCTGCCAAAACTTCTTGAACGTTTCACTTTAGGTGAAATTGTAATTCTATAGTATGTTCTTTTATGATGCAGTCGTACTCCCAGTGGATCCGTGAGCGTGCACTTAATCGTAACCTTGGTGACCCAAACGGATACAGATCAGAACAATGAACAAGCAGATACAAATTTATCTTTAGCCGCATTGATTACTGCAACAGCGTCTTCACAGGTCTGACTAATAAATCAATCAAACAGCTGCAGCTGATCCAGAATGCTGCTGCTCGGGTTCTCACTAAAACCAGGAAGATAGAGCACATAACACCAGTTTTAAGGTCCCTACACTGGCTCCCTGTAGCTCAGAGAATAGACTTTAAAATACTGATGTTAGTTTATAAATCTCTGAACGGTTTAGCACCACAATACCTTAAAGATCTGTTATTACTGTACCAACCATCTAGACCCCTCAGATCTTCTGGTTCTGGTCTGCTCTGCATCCCCAGAACCAGAACCAGACGAGGAGAAGCAGCATTCAGTTTCTACGCACCACAGATTTGGAACAAACTTCCAGAAAACTGTAAAACAGCTGAAACACTGGGTGCCTTTAAATCTCAACTTAAAACCCACCTGTTTAGAGTTGCTTATGGCTAAATTAGGGTTAGAGTGCAGGTTTTGATGTCTTCCATGTTTTTATGTCTTTAATGTTTTTAATTTTTTTCTTCTTTCTTTTATGTATGGGGAAGAAAATAAAAAATAAAAATAAAAAACGATAAAAATTAAAAATAAAATAAAAATAAAATAAAACCAGTTAAAGTCCGCGGGAGGGCAGACTCCTCTAATTATAAGTTAGTTAAATTCTGTGTGGGACGGCGGCGTCCTCTGGTAAGAAGTTAAACCCTGAGAATCCTAGGCACTGTCAGGTACAATAAAAGCAGTTAAAGTCCGCGGGAGGGCAGACTCCCCTAACTCTAAGTTAGTTAAATTCTGTGTGGGACGGCGGCGTCCCCTGCTAAAGGACGGCGGAGTCCTCTATGAAATAGTTAAATTCCGCAAAGGACGGCGGAGTCCTCTATAGTTAGTTAAATTCCGCAAAGGACAACGGGAGTTTGTTTTTTTATTTTTACTTTTTAAATTTCTCTCTTTCTCACTGTTTATTTCTGTTTTTATTTTAATTATGTAAAGCACTTTGAAATGCCTTGCTGCTGAAATGTGCTATACAAATAAAATTTGATTGATTGATTGATTAAGAGACGGCAAGAAAAATGTCTGAGTTTAAAACAATAAAGAAGGTATATCTGTCTACGACATGTTAACACTTGAAATGCATTTGTTCTCATGACTCTTCAGGTGGAATACTCTTACAGTGTAATTATAGGTTGTTGTTTTCCGCCTGAGTAAGCAAACTCTGCTGCATTGTTTTTTTTTTTTCCTGGAGCACAAAACAACTGCATCATAACAGGCTTACAGTAGATGGCTGTCATCTTTTCTTATCAATGCTGTTTTTGGGTTTTTTTAGCAGCAAAAAAGAGAAAAACTGCTTACAGTGTGAAAACAGTCTGCAAGGAATTATCAGCCAAGTCGTTATGTAAATTACAAGCTTTTGGGCCTCTTCTCTCCCAGAACAGCAGAGCACTCCTGGGCGTTGGCCTCAAATCTTTCAAAAAAATATTCACATCCCTCACTTCATATATTTTATAATTTAGGAGTGGCTAAAGGAAATGTGCTTCACTGTGTTGTTCGAATTTACACCTTTTAATTAAAAGTTAATAGACGCTGATCAACTTGAAAAGTCTCTAGTTCAAAATGACCACAGAAATAGACCGACGAGATCTGAACTGATTTACCTCGATTCTTTAAAATGCACTTTGAGATTCACTTGATTATTTACATTTTTTTCTATATGTGAAAACTCACCAAAGAGTATTTGCGAAGCTTTTAATTTTTGCTATCTTAGTTTGGAAAGCACAATACATTGACTGGCCAAGACTAAATTAATAATTTTTAGTTACGAAAGCTCATTTGTACTGAACTACATCTTAAATCATCAGATGATAAAGAATCATTATTTCTGAATATCTGTGATAAAATAGTTCTTCATGGGCCACCATTCATACGAGAGCCACCATTGGTGCCAATAATACTGAAGTGTTTATGCTAGTTCAATAGGTTTATAAGAACATCTACAACTTATCAGAGAGATCACTCCTTTTCTATCTGTCTGAGTCTTTCTACAACACTTGGCACTGTGGGTTGTCCGTACGTCGAGAGGGCTTTATCCCATTGTAAATGTGCTTTGCTTTGTACCACAGAGAGTGAGATAATTAAACAAACACCTCAAAAAGCCTCCAATTGACCTTCTCCTGTTCCCACTTAATTCTCTAAGCTCAGCATTGCATCTTCACGATGTCAGCAGCTTCCAAGTTAAACTAACAGAGATGCTTCTTTTTTCTGAATTGTGGCTGCCACACTTTTCCAGGTCAGTAAGCTGTAATGTGCTTCTGTGGCTTTGCAGTATATATTTTTTTTAGTTTCTCCACAGTGTAGACACTGGTTGCTCAGTTAATATTGCAAGCAATGTTTTTCTCTCCGTTTCTCGTGTTTATATGGCTGAAAGAAAAATGTCCAAACACAACCGACGATTGGACAATGATGGTGTTCAATCGCACTTAAAAAAAGTCAACATGAACAAAAAAAATAAAAAAATTGGGTGGTTGTAAAAAGCGCAGTAGAAGTAAGCAAAAAGGAGAATAGAAGGGATGAGTTAAATTCAGCAGAGCAATAAATGTTTATTGGAAGACAAAAACGGTATTGATGTGTGTGTGTGGGGGTGTGTGTGCGTGTGTGTGTGCACACGTGTGACACAGACAGAGAGATGAGGTGACTGAGCAAAAATAATAGGAAAGAGATGAGTGACAGGAGTAAATTGTGTTACTGGGAGCGTCGTACCACATTTTCCCCCGCCGGCACGGAGTGTGATAGATACACATACAAAAAGACATGATGCCACAATCATGACAATATGAAGCCCATGATGAAATCATGACGGGGGGGGGAAGGGATGGCAGTGGCATTAGTGATAAAGGGAGGGGAAAACAAAAACAAGCCCCCGCCTCGCAGATTCGTCTTCGAGAAAATGAAATCATTAGTCTGCTGAGTCGAGCAGCTGACGACTGTTTCTCTTGTTCTGGACGTGGACATGATGTGAATGTTAGCAGGGACCGTGATCCATGCAGTGTGTGATTAATGAGCTTTAATTTACAGTTTGAGTGTGACGCGTTGCGTTCAGTTGCCATCGCAACGTCCATCCATCAGCACTCCATTCTAATTATATTTGTTTTTTTGGGTGGGGGGTTTTACAGTGCCGACTGGCGTAACTTTTAATCGTCAAATTGCTCAGTGGGACCACTGGTTATGGATCGCCCATTTTTTGCTCTAAATAATTCCACCAACTTTTTTTCCAACACTGATGCATCATAGTCAGTATGTTGAGTCGACATCAAATACTGGCAATGAATGTAGCACCAACTGTGAGTTGCGCAGTCATCCAGTTTCCTCTGGACTGCCAATTGTTTTAATGTCATTCTCCATTATTCATGACTGTTTCAGTTTTTCCAGCTTTATTGCTAAATTGTCACAATTATATATATATACACATTCGTATATTCTTGATGGGATATTTCATTTCTGGGACTAGTAGATTAACTCAAATCTAATAATTCCCAATCTTGGTGAAAACTATTTCCTTACTCTTAATACAGTCCAGAGATTTTGCAAAAGTGAAAGGTCAAAGGTCACCCTCTCTCCTCCGACCTGGTGAAAATGATATAGAAAAGAAAAACTAAATCCTTATCTTGCTAGAACGACAAATTATACAAATTGACAGCAGGGATAACAAAGGTTTTCAAAGTCTCTTCAGTCTATTTCAAGGCTTTGTGGAGGCTGTTTCATTGCTGCGTTTCCAAGTTATCATATTCCCGGTTTAAAATCTTTTGACTGCTGATGGCATTGGCGAGAAGGCCAGAAAGACCCGGAGGGGTTTTGATCTCTGAGATTTTCCTCGTCCGTTGACACACGCAGCACTTGAGTTGAGCCAACCACAGGTACAGCTGTTCAATAATGTACACCAACTGGACAGGAAGGAGAGAAAAAAAACCCTGAGCCTCTGGCTTTTCATACTAGGTGTATCCTCAAGATAACAATTATGCCTCTTCCAGGCAGCCTTGGAGGCAAACTGCTCATTTACTGAAATGGCATGTGCCTAAATTAGCTCAGGGGGAGAAGCACATGTAGACAATTGAGCTTAATGAAGGCAGCTTCCTCCTGCGGGAGGAGGAATAACACAGAACACAACATGCTTAAAAGGTGCATCATCCTCAGCAGGGTAAAACAGTCTCAGGTTACCCTATGGCGGCAAAGAGTCTGTCCACTCTCACCTGGGGCAAATCCTCATCTTACCACCCGTCTTCCCCCATCACGATGCCAGCCATTACTGGGTTAGAGCAAAGCACTTACATCTTATTCATACATGTCGGTGTGTGTGTGGACATATCTCCTTGGCTGTAAGGTGGAAAAAGTTTTCAGTTTGGAAAATGACTGATGACCAAGTGGAACTTTTTTTCTCCCCCCCCTACAATGATACAGTTAAATAACTCACTATATTTCTGTGATTACAGTACAAGAACTTTCTGCATAACTTGGTGAGTTTTTAAATCCCCCTATATTGTCCAATTACAGCTTAGCTCCAGCATGTAGGCACAGCAGGCCTGTCAACATTTGAGTCTCTTGACATGTTGAGTGGGTGCAAAAAAAAAAAAGAAAAGCTAAAGGGCTTGGAGACATGTCAGATGTACGTTTTTTTCTTTCTTTCAAGATTTTTTTTGAATCTAAAGCAGGATTGCAGCTATTGCCAGGAGAATGAAACATGATTTATATAAAAAAGCAGTTAAGAGCAGGAAAAAGCTAAGTACCCAAGTTAACATACAATTTCACAAAATTGAGTCAAATTAATGTGGGGAAATTCTTGACATAAACATGTTTCTTTTGTGACTACAAGAGGAATTTATTTTCTTCGTTCGTCAAGTTAATTTTAAATCGCTACAGAACAACTTTAACGCATTACATGTGGCCTACCAACAGAAAAACTTCCTTGTAAAACGATCAGGCATGGCACTGCTGCTCCTTTTCAGTAGAAATGTCAGTGCTGGATTTGCAGCGATGCACATGCAAATCCTGCATTAATAAAAGCCAAGCTGCCTTATTTGAATACATCCGTTTCTTCCTCAAACTGCAACCTTTTCTGTGTCATTTTAAAGATTCATGCTGACAATTGAATACTAAGAAAGTACGCTCCCTTAAAATACAAGAAATTGCCATTAAAAGAGTTCATACAAGAGATTCTCGTCAGTGTTTGTGACGCAAATTTTTTCAGTGTATTATGTACGGAGTCTATTCTATCCTGAGGTTCATCTATTCGTTGACTTTTATATTTATTTATTTATTTTTCCCTACAATGGAACTCCAAACTATTCACAGAAATCCTTATATTTGTGGATTATTATTTTTGGAGAGCACAGTTTAAATATAAATACCCAGGCACATTTCAAACTGACACACCGTTACATCGGATTTACAAACCAGCCAATCCAGGAGTGTTAAAGCCGCCGTCCATTCATGGAGAAAACATGGAACACGTGTTTTATTGCTTTTCTTTTTCGACTGAAATTTTTAGCTGCTCTATCCAGCTCTAGGCGAGTATTTTTTACACTCTGGCTTGATATTGATTTAATAATAAAAGAAGCCAACAGTGGAATTTGAAGGTGTTCGTTTCTTATCCATGGGCTCAGATTTAAATAAGTTTACAACCTTGCAATCACTAGAACATTACATATTGTTGCTTTCTGATTTTTAGCATTTTGCTATTTCTCTCTGTTTTTGCCCTAAATGTAACCAGACTTTCTTTAAGGAAGAGCTCTAAGCATTTTTCAGTTTCTTTCATTTTGTTGGTCGAGCACCTCAGGCATTTTTCAAGCAAATGTTTCCCCCTTCTGTTTGTTTGTTCAGCCAAAATGGAAAAGGCTCATGTGGAAAAACAAAATTCAACCCTTTATTTAACAAGTAGATTTTGGAACTTCTGCTGCCGCTCATAAATCTCCGTACTTATTTTTCTGCACTTTCGTTCTCCCAGTTGGGGAGGTTGAATGATCTGTCAGTTGAATGAGGTTTGCAAAAATGGGTCACATCTGGTAAGAGCCATAGTAATACCTTGATTCTTTTTGTTCAGTTCTTCTGGAATTCACATTCTTCTCTCTTTCTTTTTAACTTTTTTTTGTAGGATGTGATTGTACCGTCGTAGCTTCGTTTGTAATTTAACAAATCGAAAAGCTGCAGATCTGGAACCTTCTTTATCAATACAAACATGAGCTCTGGTCACACATCCAAAAACAAAATTCAAGTGGTAGATTTTTGCTCTTATTCCTTACGAAAACATCCCAAAGGGTTTTAAGTCCGTGGTTATTTATGAGCACCGTTTAGAAAAACAGTCCACCCACATAAAGGTAACATTTAAATTGTTGACCAAAGACGGGTATGTCAGTACAGAGTGCTACTGCTCCACCATTTAAAGTCAAAAATAATAAAATAAAATAAAAAAACGGTATGGCTTTCCAACATGGCTTGGACTGGTAGAGACTCAGAAAGAGCTGCTGCCAACGCTGCTGCTGCTGAATCCAGTCCAGGTGGACATTGGCAGGAGTTTTGTGAATACATCAACACAGGTTTCAAGTGTAAAATCTCATTTTAAAGCAAATTCTGCCTGCCTAGTTATCCACCATGGAAACCAGTTCAAAGTGACTAATTTGGTTCAACTTGACCAGAACTACTGAGCAGTGATGGGTTGTGTGGCGGCGGGGGGAGTCTTTTCAAAAGAGAAGACCTAATAAGCACCTCTCGAGAGAAATGACATTTAGAAAGTAGCATGCTTTAACTGTCCACACCAGGGCCGTGCAGAGCCCACTAAAGGGGCAGGTGCTAAAAAAAAAGGGCACATCTAACTGCATTCTAGGACAGAATATGAACAAAGCCACACAGCTTTCAGTTTAATAAACAATGATAAATTACAAAATTGTGAGATATACAATCAAAGCTAAGGAGAATCTCTACATAGAGCATACAACTAATCATATGTAAGATATTTTATTAGTAATTTTTTCTGCAGGTCTATTTTGTTATAGGAAAGTATTGCAATATTCAAACCCACAATTTAGCAAGATATGTAAATCAGAGCTGGACCACCAGACATATTTTGTCTTTACAGAATTACACTATTAAAAATATAAACAACAATGCAACCTTTTAGTGACTGTAATCTATAAAACAGAGCTGCCTGTTTGCTGCAGTGGAGATAAAGATGCTCCATTCAGGAACGCAGAGCTGCATCAAGCTTTAAGATGGAACTGCAGAAAAAAAACAACAAAAGCAAAAATGTAATTGTTAATGCATGTCACCATGAGAAAAGCCTGCTGATTGCTTAAAAACTTTTTTTGAAATTAAAATCACACATTTTTGTCTCATGAAGTAAAAAAAAGTTATTTGCAAAACAAACTTATTTGTGCATGTCAAATCTTTTCTTGCTATAAGGTTTTGTTTGTGACTCAAAGTTTTGCTTGTGATTCTCAAATGACGTTGTGGGCAGCGCCCAAAATCGCAAAAGATTTCTGATGTGTGAAAATAAAAGTTTGGCAAACAACTTTTCAAGTTAACGAGAAAAAAATTAGTTATTTAATTTAAAGTTTTTTTAAACTAAACTTTTTGCTTGAAAAAAAAAAAAAGAAATCATTACAATTCCAAAAGTTTTGATTACGATATTACTTAACTGAGGTTAGTTTTTTTTTCATTGAATAATTGGGGGAAAAAAAATTTACTTAATACTCTGCGAACCAAACCCTAAACTTTCTTAAAGTCTGGATTGAGTTTTTCCCCCCTTCATTAATGATAAACTTTTATTACAATCATTATATCTATCATGGTAATTCAGGCTGAGTTATTTTTAATTCTAAATGAATATCCTTGTTGGACTTTTATTTAAGTGTTATTCTCCTTCAAGATACATTTACCTTACGCTAGAATAAATGAAATGTACATTATGCAGCAAAGGAAATTAGAAGATCGGACATATATCCATTATGGAGATGATAAGTTTAGACGGGCGATGTGCCCCTATTGCATAAGCGATACTAAAGAATGACTGATATCATTAACGATACAGGGAAGAGGCTTTTCAGTTGTCTAGTTTTGCTAGCAAAGTCGTTAGCTATGAGCTAGCTAATAGCACATCAACAACAGCCTAATGTCTGTATAATAGAAATACTGAATGATAGATAAGAACAGTTTTCCTCACCTGGCTTCTCCTCCCACTCAGTAGTTCTTCAGAGAAAGGCAGACGCAGAGGCCTGTCAGTGTCTGTTGTATTTCATTACCTCTCTGCTTAAACCGCGACTCCGAGCTGAAGCAGAAACGATATTTGTTTTCAGTCATCTGACAAGTAGCAAGTCTACTCCACTTTATTCACCAAAAACGATAGTTTTTTTAATTAACCAGAAACTGTTCTGTAATCTGGAACGTTTGCTACGTTGATCTCCAGTTAGTCGCCTTATCTTACTGCAACTGCGTCATGCATCACGGACAAAAGGTCAAAGGTAACAAGGTGACTGGAGGGCTTGTTAGGTTGCACAAAAAAAACCCCAACAAAAAATAAATACATTTTAGTACATGTTATTATGTGTCAGAAGAGGGCTTAGGGAATAATAATACAAAAATAAAAACATTGACCAAAAGGGCACTTGGGGGCAAGGAGCAAAAGGGGCAGGTACTCAAGCACCCCCCACCCCCTCCTTCAGGGTAATCTGAAGGGAAAGAACACAAATAAATGATCTGAACATGGTGAACTTTTCAAAATGAGTTAATATTAACTTATTAACTAACTGTTAGTTAATACTAACTAATATTAGTTAGATAATACTAATTAATATTAACTAATATTAGTATTAGTTGACATTTAACTAATATTAACTAAGAATATTAGTTAAAACCTCTCCGTCGCTAGAGGACCCACATTTGGGTCCTCGGCGCTTGCTGCAACAAGATCAATTAAAAACACATGCTATACATTTATCAATATAGGCATATTGCATATCCACGTAAAGGGAAAAAGCTTTTCTAAATGACAGGATCGATATTTTCTTCCTCAACAACACCCAGAATGAACACTAAGCAGATTGATAAAAAGAAACGCAATTAGACGCTAACGAGGCTAACGAGGCACACCCGGTAAAAAACGCAATAGTAAAAGAGCAAGGAGGCCCGATGTACAAAAACTATTAATCAGAGTAAAGCCGAAGCTCTGCGGTTTTTAACAATACTAGAGTCACCACGCTACGTGCAAAACTCAATGAACCAGCAGCTAAAGAAGAAATGGCTCATTTCACGAAGCTAAAATCAAAAATCCAGTCCTACCTTTGCCGTTTCGTGGTCATAATCCATATTAGAGTAAATATTTCCACCTGGTCCGATAATCCCTTTTCCCTGAGTACATCTCAAATGGTTTTTGGTTCGGCACAGAGGCATTTCCGTGTTTTACGTGGATTCACATTATGCCGGGTAAAAATTGGTCAATTTACGTCACATGCCTTTTTTTTCGCTGTAATTGGTGAATGACTTTAGTTTCCGTATTAATGTCAACGCCCTCAGATTCTATTGGCTCTGACGGTTCGAACGACATGTCAATCGTCAAAATTGACCAATGGGTTCCCGAGAAACTGCCCCGCGTAGTTTTGAAAAAATGAATGGGGAATTGGGAGGTTTTACGCACAGAGTGCAGAGCGCAGCTATTGTAATGTAATTATGAGATATATTAGTTTTTCCTTTGATCAGATCATTTTGACAACTTAGTTTTCATTGCTATTTGCATTTTCATTGTTGTATAATTCTATTTGAAGTGTTATTGTGAGTTAATCTGGTCCATTTTCAGTCTATTACAAATTGTCTATTTTTTTCTCTTTTTATGAATGAATGCAATGTGGATTTTTCAAAAGAACCCCCAAAACAATTATTAGATGTAATTACTTATTTATGATAAATAATAATTTATTATATGAAAAGAATAAATGATTAAAACAGGCCCTACAGAAATAAAAACTAAGAAAGTTCAAATGGCACAAATTGTGCCAAAATGGCTCATTTGGAAGGTCCGCCTAGATTTTTATCTAGAAGCACCTCTCTAAAACTCATATGATTGACTTTTTTTTCATGAAACTTGGCACAGTAAAAGGTCAGATTGTGTACTGTAGTTGCTACTTTTTTTGGCTTTCACTGCATGTTTTGAAAGGAGCATTCATAGATTGAAGTGGTTTTTTTTAGGCGGAAATTGATTTTTTTCTTAATTTCTGCTGTTTATCATATTAATACACTTTCCTCAGTAACAGGCAGGGTGGTTTTTAGAGTTGTAACATGTTCTCTAGGGTCTTGCCTTTGTTTTGATACCAAAACAATTAAAATAAACTCCGTAGTTCTTGAGATACATTCAATTCATTTTGGGCATGTTATTTTCAGCCATATTGCTCAAAAGGAGGCCTGGAATTCAATTTAAAAAGACATTAACTTATTTGAACTTGCATGGCAATTTCCAAATATATCCATTATAGTCAAGAAATCCATAGCTTTTTTTTTTTTGGTAATCTAAGTCCATCATTGATGTGGCCAACAATCCCGCAGATCAAAAGGGGAAAGAAATGTGGAAAGCAACAGGATGTTCCATCCTCTAATCCACACTGAGGAAACTCATCTTTTTGCAGTCTATATTTAAAGGCCTTGAGTGTGAGATCCTCTGCAGCTCAGGTCCTGGACTCCCCGGTCTATCTGCTGCAGCAGCTGAACTTTATCATCATTAAAGCACCTGGTGGTACCGAAAGATGCTGATCCCTTAGTCACTTCCCGGCAAAACCCAGAATAATTCGCCGAAACGCTGAAATTACAGGAGTCATGTTGTGAGAATAGAAATGGGCAATTCTTTGCTGAAACCATTCAGCTGATTTAAAAAATGAGGCTACACAACTTCTGTGAATGAAAAATTAAGTTATTAAGCCAAGCATGTTTAGTTAAGAGTAGGCGAATGAAATATTACAATATTACAATCAAAGTTACTGACATTCACCAGTTAAATAGATTTCATTGGTATCTAAAGCAGGGCGAGAATTTTAGCAATAGCACAAAAAGTAAATCTTCATAAACACGATGTACTGTGAGATGAAATAATGCTATATTAAGTAACTGTTTTGACCCAATAACAAGTTGCAGCTGTGTTGCTGTTGTTACAGTAATTCATTCTGAGAAATTTGTCAACAATGTGATGATAAAAATAAAAATGTCTGCGTTAGCCTGCGTTATCTGGTGATGACACTGTATATGCTACAATGTTGAAGTGTAGTAACGCGACGCCTGAGCGATGTTGTTTTTCTTCTTGAAACAAAAACCAAATGGTGTGACAGGTGTTAAGGAAGAATTTTTTAAACTATTAAATTTAGCAAAAAATCTGGCTCTGATTCTTCCTGTTGATCCCGGGTTCTCTTGCGTGGCCACGTGTGGGGACAAAAACACAACAATGCGTGTTGACGTCACAGAATTACAGAATTTAATCCAATCAGAAGAAAGTATAAGATAGAACAGGAAACTGGAGAAAACACAGATACAAACATTGTTACCTGAGACAAGAAGACAAAGAAATATCTAGGACGTCCTTGGAGAAAGAGCTGGTGCAGAAGTAAAATAAATCAGCTTTTTCTGAATTGTTTCCCTTGTGCACAAACTTTTATACCTGTAGTTGTGTTTTCCTCTTAATGTATTCAAATAAGGCGTATCTCTAGTTGACCAACTGGAAGGCATCTCTGGCTCTTTAGAAAAGTCCCTGCAATTTGTTCACAAGATCAAACATCTTTTGTTAAATAAAGTAGAAGCAGACTCTCCGAATTATGGTTATCACAGATCAGTGTGAAAAGCTAGAACTTCCTACTGATTGTTTCCAGACAGACAAAGGACAGAACAGAGATCTTGGCGAAAAATCTGCTTTAACTACAAGTAAAATAAAGATCAATAGGCTAAAATAAGTTATAATTTTAAAACTGTAATTAGGCTATTTCAATCAAGTCATGTTAAATTTTAAAACTAGCTTATTTTAAATATATTTTCTTAACACAGGGCTTTAAAGCTTCACATCCAACAGCTGCTAAAACAAAGCAAGTTTTTTAAGAATTCAGCTTTGTAATTTTTCTTGTGTGTATAAGAAACGTTTGTCTGCGCTGCGTGGCAACGGTACACAGATCTGTTTGCCTTCCCATTCACCTCGGTTCACCACGCCAGATTGTACTCCCCGTTTAGATGGTGTTCTTTGTGCCTCCTGAGCCTGACACGTTATCATTTCTAAAGCTATTTTTGGTGTTCCTCCTTCAGCCTGCATTTTATTGTAAAATCCAGGAGTTTGTTGTGCCCTCTCTTCTGAATTGTTTCTGTTGACTGCACTGATGGCTCTCTGTGAGCTGGGGGAAAAGGCATTTGAATATTTTGCTCCACCACCACCTGCATCTAAAGCAGCTTATTTTACTGTGATTTTAAATAAATGTTAAAGTGTCATGCAGATATTTGGATGTAAATACTTTGACTAATTAGTGCTGTGATTGTTTGGGATGACTGTTTATGTTAATAGTAATGAAGTAATTGTTTGATTCTCTTGTAGTTTACTTTTTCAAACTGGAATGGCGGGCAACTTGGTTTTATTTCTGATGCCAAAAAAAGCCATGACATGAAACCGTACTCTCTTTCAAACAGAGCGATATATTTCAATCGGTTATTTGTGTTGATTTTGATTAGCCTGGCTTACGCTATGCTAATGCGACGCTCCTGTTCTGGTCGACACCCTCATGGAGAAGACTGACTTCCCCAGCAGACAGTCATTGATGCCCTTTCATGAAGACGGGGTGAATTTTACGTCATTGCTGACGTAAAAACCAGGTGAAGGCTCGTCGTTACGAAAACTTGAAAAGTTGAGTGGAAAGAGGAAGTGTGGAAATGGAAATGTTAGACTTGCTGCGTTGGCAGGATTGTGAAAAAAGGCCTGCTTAGTAATTCGGTAGATTCATTCACTGTGTTAAGCCTCTCTTGAACTAGAGATTTCACAAATGGATCATCGAATGTAAGGGAAAAGGATCTGTTACGTAGTACAGTTCACATCTGTCATGATCCGTGTTTCTGTGTGGTTGTTTTTGAGTCTTTTCTGTATGATCCTGTTCCCTGTGAGTCCTGTCTCTGCGTCTTCCCCGTTGATCTTAACTGCTAAGATCAATGAGCATATCTCAAATGATCTACCGTACATCTTTTGGTCTCAATTCTCCTGCTATAAAGTATTCGTTCTCTAGAAGCTCGGCATGTGTGAGTAAATGACAGCTGCAAGCTCAGCGGGAAAGGTTTATTATCTGAAATATCTGTGTTGGCGTGGACACGACTGCAGCCTTAGTCTGTCTTCTATCTAAAGTGGATTGCTGTTGTTGGAGGAGGGATAAAAATCTGCTCTAATGATGTTTGGATAGATTCTCACTTTTTTTTTACATTGCGCCATAAAATTTGGAAGCAAGCATTGTTTTTATATACCATCGGCAAAGACAAACACAAACACAGAAAAAGATTTCTATTGACATTTCTTAAGTGGTGATTTATTGCATTCGAAATCCTCCTCCCAGAAGGGGGGGCAGTTTTTACAGTTACCGGGCTGTTCGTCTTCACACTGACAGCTTAACCAGCCCTGCCAAGCTGGAAAGGAGCTGGGGACACGGATGGTGCTGTACTCTGGGGGGGAGGAAAGTGTCAATGCTGTTTAATATTACATGCATTGGATTGGAAGCTGGAAGTCTGGTATGTGCGCACATCAAAATCAGATCTTCAAATGTACGTTAAACCGACTCTCCTGTTTTTTTTTATTCATTTTTTTGGTGGGACCAAGGCTGCATCATTACTCAACGTCCAGTTGGTGCAAATATCATCTACCTGTTCCCGTTCCAGCAGCACAACAGGGCACTCGAGCACTGCGTGAATCTGTCAGCACGAATCCACCGGCACTCTGTTCGCAGACAACCCTGATATACGAAGACGTCGCGAGGAGGCCCGCGACTTCCTGATGTAAAATGAATAAAATCTATTTGTCTTGTCAGGAGCTCAGCTCCGCCGGGTCGGTTTGATTTACTCAGCTCGCCGTTCAGGCTGCTGAAATAATAAAGAGGCGACGACTTTATGATTCGCCTCAACGTTACGCTGTCAACGTCCGAAGCCGGATGCCGTATCAACGTCGACGCGAGATTCTGACTTAAACGTTTGCCAATCCGTAAGGTTGCCAAGCAAAGAGGCACAAAGTGGCGAAATGTGAGAACATTTAGTTGGGAGTCGATATTCCTCAGACGACTTTACCGGAAATAGTGCCATTGTGCCACAAATTACCGCAATACGTTCTCATCACCGTAGTGACGAATGCAGTTCATATCTTCGGAGTCTAAATGAAATTATCAATGAGTGAAAAATTACACGGCTCGGGCGCATAATGCAGAAAAGCAAATAATGTCTCTACATGCTCCATTTAACAACTGCTTTATTGTGCTGTTGAGTAAACAGAATTGCAGATCAAACACCCATTTGCTACCTTGTGTTCTTAACGTGCGAGGGAAACACAGAAGTGTGCTGCAGTGCGTTTTTAGAAGCTCCGTACACGTCGACAGAGATCTGAAAATAAATTTAGAAAGAAAGAGGGGGGAAAAAAACACACACACCCACCAGAAATCCCCGTTTCGAAAAAAGCGTGAGCACAGATTTGTTGCTTGACATGAATCTATAGGGGAGCAACGATGCTGCACTGTTTTAAGACGCGTTTCATTTTGTTGACAGAAAACCTATACTTCAGCACTTTTTTTTTTCCTCTCAAAGGTTTCTGCACCATATATTTTTTATTTATTTTTTGTTTCTTTTCTTTGGGGCGGGGGTGCAGGGAGTGGAGAGGAGAGGAGGCTGCGAAGGGTTCAGAACAGGTGAATCTGGAAAGCTGCTGCTCATTAATAAAGTGTTTTCTGGCAGGCTAACACTGCTGCTGTGATACTGAGGCTGTGAGTTGTAGCACGTAGCTCTCTGTACATCCGCTTTAAAAAAATAAAAACCTTATGGCTTTAATCTTGTTGTATCACTAAAAAAACCCATCGTGCGATGGATGAAAATTAAGCAAATTCAGCTGTTTTTTAAAAAAAAACAAAAAAAACTTCTGATTCCTTCCTCACATTGATCAAAATTTATGAATTTAAATGCAATGATCTTTGCAATTGCTAGTACACTACACAGTAGTTAAAATGTCACAGATGAATAAATTATGTAAAACACTTAGGATTGAAGTGCTGTACAAAGATGATGTATAAAAATTATACAAAACTATGAGGCGCCGTTTAGGACAACAACTATGTTTCCCCTCTTCCCCTCACACACAGCACTACAGACTCACACACACACATTACAGTCTAGTATTAGTTCACACACATACATTTCTGACTTCTCATTCAGTCTGGTATATCTGTATGCTTTAAACGGTATGTATGTGTGTGTGTGTGTATGTATCTTTTGTGTGAGTGTGTGAGCCTGTAGTACTATGTGTGAGAAAAAACGGCTAAACAGCACCTCAGACAAAATTATTCTTAGACATCAGCACATGAAGCGTTATATGACATTTGAGACATACATCTCAAGAAAACACACAAGAACAGGCATAGAGAAATAAAAATACAAAACAAGAATTACCTTTCGTACAATCTAAAACATGTACTAAGTATGCATTAGCTTGGATATTTGGCTTTAAAACAAAAACAGGATTACAATATGCATGCACCACGCTGTCAAAGTCTATAAAAAGTTTCCACTTTTCACTCACACTTGACACACGCAACCAAGTTGACACAATGCACTCAAATGTCAGTACTGACAATTTTTTGCTCTATGAAGTGACTTAGGTTCCCCCAGACAGCTCAGACGTCTCGTAAAGTTGTCATAAAGTTTCCTCAGATTTTCTACACTCAACACGCTTATGGTTACATAAAGTATCGAGCAACTAGGATTGACGTTGGATGGGAAAAAAGAAAAATATACATTCTTCCTAATGGCAAGGAAGGCCATTAGGATCGCTACCTTCAAAAATATGAATTCTGGGAGCTGTTCGATTCGGAGTGTGTGTAGCACCCTTTGGCTATTTGACATTTACTGGGGCTTTAATGGCTCTCGCGGAGAGCTGCGACGGCTCTCGCCTAGCCACGATGACTTGTTTAATTTTTAATGCATTTTTCTTTGAATGGTATAAAAGGTCGAAGATGATTTACTGTAGGTTTGCCTCATTTGCGTGCCCATTGTCCTTTGTTGGATGCACTGGTTACACGTGAGCATCGCAAGGAGATGAGATTACGCAAATCTAGGACACAGAAATGCAAGAGACAGGAAGTGAAGAGCCCCGGGGTTAAATAAAATAAGTTTAACCCTTTAAACTGTCATTAGGACGCTGGTGTCCTCATGAACCCATTGACTAAAATGTAATAATTCACAGGGTGACAGTAAAGGGGTAAGAAAGCTGCTACTGTGAGAAAACTCATTACTTGGTTTGCTGGGACATAAACTTTAATGACTAAACTTGAGATGATGCAGCTGGACTTGAGCTGATTGGACACACACTTGGCTTTGCATGGATTGACTTGATTTGCATGTGACTCAGCATGAATTGATTTGACACAAGTTGACTGAACATGATTTAAGCTTGACTTGAGAATACTGAACTTTACTTGACACGACTTGGCATGATACTTTCTCGACTTGAATTGGCGTCACTCAACTTCAGACTTGACATGACTTGTCTTGCAGTGACCTGATTGATGACTATGAGAGTACTTTGTATGACCTGACATTACCTGACTTGAATTGACAACATCATTGCCTGAACCTGATTGGATTCAATTGACTTACCGTGACTTGACGACCTGACACGATGTGACTTGTCTTTACAACTTGGCACAACTTTATCTGGCAGGGCATGACATGGCACGGTGCTTGATGTGACTTGACACAACTTTGCTCAACTTGATGCAACTTAGGACTTTAACATGACGAATTGGAACGGTGTAAGATGACTGCAGAGCTTTAGTTCGCTTGAATTTACATGACTTACCGCAACTTGACGCTGTTCAACAAACCATTTCACAGTCTCACAAGACTTGATTTGATACTTCTGAACTTGGCACAGTTTTGATATTTCACATTAATCGTCTTGACAACGTGACATGAGAGCCACATCTGACTTTACAAGCAGATGTGGACTTAAGCTTGGGTAACATTTTCAAACTCAATGATTTGCGCAAAAAATAAAATGATCAACGATCATTGGCGACTAGTGATCGGAAGAAGAGACGATAGTGATGCATCAAACCAAGCGGCAAACGTTGGAACTCATTACAATCATAAAGCAGGCATGGCATTTAGTGAGGCAGGTATAATTTTATCAATAAGGGGAAAGCTGAGTCAGAAAGGACTCTACCAAGAAAACTCAATATAACAGAGGTTAACTCCTGTGGGGGGAAACTCTCTTGGAACCCACAGGCTGTGTGGCTGTGAATGGAAGTGTGCTAGCATTTCCTGAACAGCCACCCATTCCATATCTAGAAACGCCATCAGCAACTGTTTGACTCACACCGCTAAATTATCCTCGATCGCCGGCTATCGAAGTTGCCCGAGGCACCCAAATAAGAAATATTACAACCATAATGAATATTAAAAAAATGCACTGTGGAGGATTTTTTAGCAGATGCTTATATGTGGTACATTAGGATGATGAATTCCCCAGCCAGGCCAAACCATCAGATACACCACAGAAAGATGAAGAGCTGCGAATACATTTAAAATAAAAGAACAACCACAACAACAAAAAAAAACCTTTCTGCAGTGTCTTAGCTTGATTAATGACACGCTTTCTGGGGTGGAGCCAGCATATTAGCAGAACCCACAGCAATCTGTTTTCCTACAAACAATGCAGAACAATAGAGATGTCTACAGCTTGTTGCAATAAACCACACTGCACGAGAGAGATGGAGGTGCGTTCGCTGCCGACGTTCATGAGGTTGTTAAAAACCCCCTGTTGATGAACTGCCGTTTGTTAAAGCGGCAACAGAAACGAACAGCCGCGCTCGGAATAAAGCGACCGTTTTATTTAGGATGCTCTGAAGGATTAACTGCGTTCGGCACACGGAGAGGACGTTCATTGCTGTCTGATTAATGGTGTTTTCTGTCTCTATGCACAATGGGGAAGTTTCTGCTTTTGCTGTCTATGGCACCCTAGTGTGGGACTTGCAGTCACCACTTTGATGCTGTAACACTCCCACTGAGCTATCCGCGAGCCGCCGGTACATCGCCATAATCAAAATGCTCACTTTGATGGCCTCTGAAATTTTTTTTGCTTAACCCATAGCACAGGGCTGCGCTGCTCTCGCGTATCCTGAGATGCATCTAAATCACTGTGAAATAGAGAGGGGAAGGTTTCTGCTCTTAAGAACAAATCACACATATTCAAGCGAATAAATCACTCCGAGCAGCGTTACCACTGCTTCCCTGCACCGACGTGGAATACTAAGTAATTCTTCTTGTCTTCTGATCTTGCCTCTCATTTTCTTTTGTGCGTGCGCTGTTCGCCAAATGATGTGTGAAACTGTTACAGTCTGTCAAAACTGCAAACCCAGTTCCCGGAAAATAATTGCTGAAACACCCAGTAAGTCGGCGAGAAACATCAACTGAATCTCTCCTCTTCTTTTAATGCCAAAAATTCTGCCAAGGCTCAAACATCTCATTATTTAAGCTAATGCAGGGATATAATTGCATAGATCGTGCATGGAAACCTTGAATTAGTGTTCAAATTTACAGAATTGTTTTATATATGTTGTCATATTGCAATCACAAATGTTGATCTAGCTTTTTGAGGCCAACCCTAACCACTAGCCCTGATCCTGGACCCAAACAAATGAAGGTTATATGTGATTTTTTTTTGTTGTTTTTCTTTTATGAATATCAGAAAACTGCATCAGCCCTGTTTACTCTGATGCCAATAAGTAAAATCCAGTGCAACCAGTTACCATCAAATTGGGCTTTAAAACAATATCAATAAATTCCAGTATCAGGTTCAGTATTATCTGAAAACGGAAATAATAACCTTCCAAGACGTGGCTGTTTGCGTAGAGCGGCAAAACCAGCATTAATAAGAAAAGTGTGAGCCCGATTGACTCTAACGCTGTTGGAGTTGCGTGTAGAAGTTTTCAACAACCATAGGTTGGATTCTCCCAAATCTGTCCTCGAAAGGGACTCTGTTTGGATTTGACACATATTGTGCCACAGTAGGAGAGTGAATAAATGAGAATGTGACTGAAGTGTGTTAGAAAAATAAGAATTGAAAAAAAGCTGAGACATTGTTCTTCAGATAAACACTTTATCATATGTTAAGATGGCCCAGTCAAATCCAATACAGTGTGACTGTACTAAAGGTGCTATAGTTTCTGTCTCCAGACTCCACATATCTGAGGTTGTACTGTAGTTACTGCAAATATTCTGCAAAGTATTGACCAATGAGAGTCACTACAAATCCACCACATACTTTTCAGAAACGTTGTTTGAATAGCATTTTGAAAACCATGTGTTGTTTTCTTTCCATTTCAAAATAATATGTTTGTTTCTGCTGATCTATTACATAAAATCCCAGAAATACACATTTAGGATGTTGATGGAGAATATAACTTCATGTGCAAGACGCTGCTATCAGCAGTCAATGAATGAGTGTACAAAACAAATAGTTTAACGTCAATACGAGAAGTGAAAGATGGCAAAATGATGTTTGGAGAGTTGTGTGAAAATACAGAAAAAAATATCCAGTCAAATTGTTCATTAAAAAGATCAGTAGGTGGGGGGATGTGCTGCATTCTACATCCGGTTTGTTTCCTTTCTGCACAACTGTACATTTTTGATAAATACCAATTAAGGCGGACCTAACTTTGTAACAATAACAGCACGTTTAGTAGAAATGGGTACCAAAAACAACAACAACAAACAAAACTGCACCTCCTCTTTGCTGCATTTTCCCCAGCTGAGCAGCGTGCGTCCAGATGAATACTAAAACACGCCATGTTGACCTTCAAGGCGAGCGCGGGGAGGAAAATCTGAAACCTAACGACTGAGTCGGCTGGGGAACGCGCCGGAGGTGAGGCGTCGCTGTGAGCTCGAGCCGAGTAATTAAGACGTTCCCATTTCTGTCGAACCCGGTGGGGGGAAGAGCGGCGCGTCGGCGGGCTGCAGCGCTGTCCTCCCAGCGACTCATCCGGCAGCGTCGTGCCGTAATAAGCTCTGACATGAATGCGAGAATCACATGGAGATGCTGTGTTAACGCGTGATTAGCAAACAAAAGGATTCCACTGGATGACAAAATCTCTGACATCAAGGATGACTGAGCTTCCGCTCCGCGTCCTTCTCTTGTCTTCCTGACTGTTTAGTGTTTCTCCACGAACAGCTTCCAGCCTGCTCAGCCATAAAACCCTGAATCCCATTGTCCGTTTACGTCCACTGCATCATTCTGGCTTGACCCGCCTGGCCTCAGCTGCTCTATTTTCCATGCAGCTAATGCATTATGATGCAGGCGTCTCTGTGGCAGCGAGGACAAGTTCCCTCTTCTTTCTCCTCATTCATGTAGGCCCACACACACACACGCACACACACAAAATGTAACACACAAGCATAAATCAAGTAGCTTGCTGACATAACCCCTCCTTTAGTCCCCCAAGCAAAAACACACAAACAGCACTGTAGTCTATTCAGATTCAGAAAGAGACATGGGCTGACTCAGGATTCACAAAGACCCTGGATGCAGCAAATAAAGTAATAAATGGAACGGATAATTAACAGATGAAGCGAGCAATGTGCACGTCTCATATTTAATAAAAGGTTGAGAATGAATGGAAAACAAATTGGCTAATGTAGACGCTCTGAAACCTTCAAATGCTTGTTCAGCTGCAAGGAGAGAGAGAGAGAGAGAGAGAGAGAGAGAGAGAGAGAGAGAGAGAGAGGAAAAAAAGAAAGTGTCTGAGTGGAGCGGTCATCTTTCGTCATTCAGCATCGAGAAGGAGAACCCGCGCGCATGACGCTGTCGTAATGACATCGAACTCGTAGTCGGCATCCTAACACGATAAAATAATCTTATGAGATGTAGAACGTCCGACAAATTCTAGCACGTTTTTTTTTTTTACATTTCTGTATTAGTTGGATCAGAGAGCGAATCAAAGGCAGGGCCCGAGGGTTGGCCTGTGGGTTTCTCCACCCAAGGCGGAGCGCCTGCCTGTGTGTTGAACACGGCGAACGAAGAGTGTGGGCTTCAGCGACACCCGTGTCTTTAATCTCACTCACATCGGCCCACGCCGCCCACAGAAGCAATCATCATCTTGCATTTCAAATCTTCATTATGTGGCCGTGTGTGTGCGTGCATGTGTGTGCGCGAGCCAGAGAAAATGTTCCAATAATCAGCATTCAACGAAAAGCATAACGTTTATTTCTAATTTGTAGGCCATCGCACACATGTAGGGCACGTTGAGTAAACGATGAACACGGCCTGTTACGAAACAACGTGCTGACGCTAAAGATTTGTTTGACTTGAATGTGTTTTCTTAGAATGTTCTGCGGAAAAACAACCCAAACACAGAATGGTAAAACTAAGCTGCGAAAGGGAAAAACATGCTCCCTTTAGATACGAATTTTTAAAAACGCTGCTTGCGTTTGTACCCGCTTCCGATTGCATCCGGAAGTCACCGAGCAGATTAATAAACAGAATCCAACCGTGTGCAATTTAATCTGAGGTTTGCTGGAGAAGATTAGTAAACTAACTGCGTAATGATGACGACCAAGGAACGGAGCATAAAGTGCAGGAGAATTATAAAGCAGGAGGTTATAAAAACGATAGACCTACTACAGTGTGACCCCACAAGAGCCGCTTCATTTTCTTCTTAAAAGAAGACGAAAGTAAACAACTTTGGAGAAAGCTCATTAGCACAGAGGGTGCAATATCATTGAAAAGAAAAAACAAATTGCCATCTGCTTTTTCTGCTGGCATATTTTTATGATCTGTTAAATTTGAATGCTAACTTTATGAGGATGCCCTGCACTTTATCAGGAGCACCTGTTATGTAATGCACGTATGCTCCCATCCATCCACCCACCTCAGCTGCTCCGAAATGCAGCCACCCTCTGGTCAGGACAAGTGGAATTTATTAAATACATAAAAAAAAGCTATTTTGCTCAACAGTTAAAGAGAATATAAATGACCTGGTTGGTTTATCTTTACCTTGAGCAGTTTTTAAATTTGCAGCTCATGTCGAGAGCAAAGAGGTCAAACCTATCAACACGTAGCTGTCCACCTCAACCTACCAGTCAGGCACGAAGAACATTTTCCAGGAGAAAGCAGCAGAGATTCAAAACTCTGATGGGGAAACATCTGGTGACAGTGGGGCATCTGGCTGTGACTTCTAGGACGCATCAAACATATAAAAGAAGGCGCTTTTGAAATTAAACTCTTTGGCCAACATGTTAATTACAATTAGCAGACGTACAATGTTAAACAGTTCTGGCAGTTATTGTAGGGATGTTTTTCAGATGACTATTGAGTCAAACGAGGATTGCAAATAGATATGTATGTTGCAGACACTATAGGTCCTAAAGCACCTGTCTTATTTCCTCTGGGGAAAAAAAGTGCCCTTCTGAAACATTCAGTCTTTTTTACAGTGTGTTATAGAGTACACTATATGTATGTGTGCGTGGGTGTGTGGGTGTTTGTGTGTGTGTGCTTGTGTGTGTGTGTGCGACATAAGGATCCCTTTGTTGTCACTAGAGCACCTGCCCCCCAAATGCTTGTGCACACCACTGTATGTGTTGTTAATTTTAGACATTTTTTCTTGTAAACACATTTTTTAAATCATATGTTTTTTATTTCTACTTAACAGTTTTGAGCTAGTTTTTTTTAAGTAGGTCTTTCAAATAAAACTCCATTGACATCCTTTGAGGTTTCTGTCAATTACCTAAAAAATATAAAAATAATTAGGACAAGTGAAAGTGGTGTTTCACTTCACAGAGGTAGACTGATGCTTCATTCTAACTTATGTATGGATGGATGGATGGATGGATGGATGGATGGATGGATGGATGGATGGATGGATGGATGGATGGATGGATGGATGGATGGATGGATGGATGGATGGATGGATGGATGGATGGATGGATGGATGGATGGATGGATGGATGCCACCAGAGCTTTGAATGTATCTTACTTGACAGGATAAAAATAGTTCAGGGTAGATGAGTGTCACAACTCATTAAATTGTAAAATAATGTCATCAAATAAACATATTTCGACCTGAGCAATTTCCAGCGATACAAAAGGAATCGTGGAAGAGGCCTAGTCAGAATAAAAGCACAGCTGTTTGTCACAATGAGTCACATTTGTCTTTAAGTACATTAAACTCAACGTACGCGAAGCTGATCCACACAGAAACACGTCCAGGTTTTAATCAGCTGGATAACAACCTTGCCTCTGACTCCGTCTTTACTAACAAGATTTCTGTGCAAACGTCTTGAATGAAAGAATAAAAATAAACTCTCTGAAGGAGGCTTTGCATCTTCACATGCTGATCAGCAATATCGCATTACAGCGCATAGAACCCAATATTGAGAATCAGAGAAGATGAATGCTGATTGACTTTCTTTTTTTCTGGGGAAAAATCCATTTCTCTTAACCTAGTAATAGCTGCTACGCAAAAAAAATATAAATAATATGGTATTATTTCTTACAGGCCTCAGATGTGATTGACATGTGGGGATGATGTAATTCTGTGCAAGCAGTACAATGAGTTGCAGAAATTCTAGGGTTGTGTTAAGATGGCAGTTGAACTTCAAACTTCATTTTCTGTTCATTAAAATGTACCAAATGTTTAAAAACCACCAGCTATGTAAAGGTTGAAAAGTCTCAATGGGATTTGATTTCTACAGGGGCTATTAAGTCAAAATATCTTTTTAATGTCTTTGTGTTTCTGCACGGTGCTAGGTATTGATAAGATAATTTAATTGATGTTAAAATGTACTTCATGTGATGCAGCTTCCCAGATTTTATTGTATGACCTACGTTATTAAACTTCAAATAATAAAATAAACTAAAGGTATGATGCTACATGCAATACCATAATAGTTAATACTGAAAATATTGGAAAATATTCCCATTTATTCCCCTTCTTTTCAGTTTTTTTTTCCCCAAATGTATCAGTTATTATTTTTCAAATATAATCAGAGTGATGCAGGGATTTCCAGGGAATTAACATTTCAAAATGGAAAACGCAAGATAACACACTGCTGAAGGCCAGACTTTCTTCATCTTCACAAGTAAGAAAACAGCTCCTAGAAAATACCTACTACTTGCTTAAATTTGCTCAAATCTACAGTCGGAGCAACAATAACAAACTGGAGCTGTGACAAACAGAGTTGGATGGGGACACGAGTAAGTCTTGCCACCACGCCGAGTGAGGAAGATAGAAATGGAGGTGAAAAATCTCCAGGGCTCGCTACTAGAAAACTGCAGCATGATTGTGTGTGTGGGAATCTATTCTTATTTATGCTGTTAGGCAGAGAGGTGCTAAAAAAAACATGGAGGTTGCTGTATGCATGTTTAAAATTAGTCTAAGTGACAATGTGGAATAGAAGTTTATCTATTCTCCATGCAAAAACATTCTGCACATGACTGCATTGAGTCACTACTACTGCTAGTAGTAGCTACAACTGCTGCTACTATAAGTAAATGATTAAAGCAATGACTCTTAAATCATTACTTTTCTTTAACCATTAATTAAAGAAAAGTACCATCTTGCTTTTCTTTTAAATTAATGATTTATTACATAAGATCAAAATCGAGGAGTGCTTTGTGTATTTAAGGAAAATGCTCAAAGCAGCAGTGGCGTGGAGTTCAATTATGTGTTTTGTGAAAAAAAAGAAAAAGAAAAGAAACAGATGTCCGTTATTTAAAAATGAAGGCATCAGATGGTGTACGTGTTTGGCTGTTGGGGATTCCCTCCATTAACATCCAAGTAAAATGGATTATTTCACGCTTCCTTCAGTTATTTGGAGAGGTAAACGTATAAACATGTGAAGAAAAGGATAGGCTGCTCAGTCAAAATGACTTAAAATGCTTCGAAGTTGAAACTATGTACAGAAAAAGAAAAGTACCTTTGAATGGATCAAAGAAGAGCCAGCAGTTCAAAGACAGTGAGGATCAGCTCCAGGCTGATCCAAGAAGATCTAGCAACCTGAAAACGTCAATGTCAAGTTAAGCTATCGGCAAGAAGCCTGTATAGTTCAATTGTTCAAAAAAAAAAAAAAAAAAAATCTCACATGGCCTGGGCCTGAAGACAACGTGCAATAGCACCCACTGACTAAAGACAATTGGAACAACTCCTTTAAATTGAGTAAGACGGTTGCTTATTTTATTTTATTCTTTTGCAGATAGTTACTTAGATATCCTCCAAACTCTGAATTCAAGTCGTAGTATCAAGAAAACATGGCATTACCTTTGGCACACGACAGGGATCATGGATTAGCTTGAAAGTATTGACATTTTTGAAGCATTTATGTTCTCTTATTGTGAAGAGAAAATTTACTCAAGCACACAAACTGGTACGCAGTATCTCAGCTCCAAACAAAAGTAGCATTATCGAGTGGCCAGCCCAATCTGTGGACCTTTATCCAATGGAAAACTGATGCTTTTACATCACATTTGTTGTTTCTGAGGTAAAACAAAGAAAAAAAGAGAAAGAGGAAGTGTGGAAGGTACACGTCAAATTTGGGAGCGTTAAATCAACACTTTGTTTGCTCCTTCCTTCTCAGATCTTGTGTTAATTTAACTCTTTCAGAGACTTTTCCAACAAGAGACTGAGTAGTTTTAACACTTGAAAGAGTGTTGATTTAACTCCACCAAATTTGCTGAGTGCAGTCCAAAACTACTGGGTGGTAAAATGTGATGACAGGTGTCAGAATTTGGTCCTACAACATTAGTTCAGGGATTCACCGGAGCGTTTTTCAGTTAATGAAGTAAATGTTTGAATTATGAAGGAAAGCCTAGACTTTGATCCACAAAGATCATCATGTGGACCAATTTCAATTCTTGATTTTTATTGGCTTAACTTCACATTTGGATCAGCATCGATGGACCGTATCGATTGTTGACAGAAGTTAATGAAGCAGGACGGATAATAAAAACTTAACTCGTGGCCTGTAAATCCCAAACATCCTGTTAACCGTCAACATGCATGCGGTTGAGTTTGATATCACATTGTGTTGTTACTTCCCCCCAAATACAAATGAATCTGCCCACAGAGTGGCACCAAAAGCAAAGGGCTTGTTTATGGGGCATTTTCCCACTGCAGCCTGAGAGCACCATGAGGGAGACGCATTCCCCAGCCCCTGCGCCCCCCCCCCCCACCCCACCCGCTGCGCGAGGCCGTAAACAGAGTCTAATGCAGTTCAGCTTTCGATACAATCATGCTGAGCAATCATCAGATGAAATGTTTCCGCGGCGCATGGCTCCGGGTATCATTGGAAAGGAAGCGAGAGCTGCGTTTAACATCACACGACTGCCTCTAGGAGTTTAATGCTGGTGCTTTCTTCCTGTAAAGACTGACGCAAAAAAAGATTTATCAGTCTGTCGAAAGGACCTTAATGCAGGGCTTGGTGTGTTCGTGCAAAGGCGGAGTGCGTTCAGCCTCGCCAAATGCAGCAGTTGCATGAAACATAAAACGTTCCAGTAAATGCTTTTAAAAAACCCTGTTATGGTCATATTCAAATGTAACCTTTGATAGCTGTGACTTCTCATAAAACTAGAAGAAATAAAAACAGTCGGACTGAATTGTATTTCATTTTTACAGCATGAGAAATACATAAGACCACACTTTTAAGAAACAAGCACTTCTGTATTGGACGAAGATGTGGGAAAAGCACCTCTTCATCACTGTTACCAAAGATGGATGACCTGTGATGCTGTAGTGATGTTCCCTACCCAGTTGCCCTGGGAACCGTGTTAAATGATGTTTTAAATCAAAATTAAGCGGCTTCCACTCCAAATGGGGGACCATTTGGACATTGCAGTGTAACACCGGCGTGTTGAATTTGTGGAAAACAACTTCCCACGTTACGCTGACATTATGCTTGTCAATGAAAAATCGACCCTATTTGAAGACTTTTACACATCTTGCACTGGTGGGGAAGGAAGAAACAACGGGAGTCGGGATGGACGTCTGTCTTCCAGTTTCATAGCTACTCCTTTCGATCCACTTCAACATCTGATTCATTAATAAAGATAAAATCATAACGTGCAAAAAATTTATCTGCGAGACAGAAATCCACTAATTAAATTTTGAACTTGATTCAATAGAAAGATAAATCCTGCCATCTTTGTTTTGCACTCCTCTCTCGCTCGCTCTCTCTCTCTCCTCCATTCTCTACTTTCTCATTCTCCGTACACCATTCAGGCACATTCTCCTTTATTCTCCCAAGGTCTGAAGGCTGAATGCTGATAGAGTGATTATCCAAAGCATTAATGCTAACTCAAGATCAACACACAAGGGGCTGTTAAATCATGCTTTTATGGAGCTCTCCCCTGTTAGCACAGCAGCCTATCAAGGTCACAGAATTATGGAGGTTCGGGTCCCGAGCTCACTAAATGAGTAGGGAATCGCAGAAACATAATAAAATAGAATATGTCTTTAATAGTCGTCTTTGGCTGTGGAGAGCAAAGAGAGACGAAGTGATGGAAGGGGAAAGAGACAGCAAGTCGCCGTAGTGGGAACAAAATGTTTATAACCAAAACCAGAAGCTGTTTTGCTTTCTGCGCGTTGCATCCACTGACTTTCAGACAAGACCGCAAAACAGTAGATGAGAAGACGATAAAGCCTTTTTTTCCCCCTCCCCCAATCAACTAAAAATAATTACTAGTTTACTCAAAAGGTTAACCAGGGTCACTTCTAGAATGATTTCAAAGGAATGGCCAGATGGAGGCTGACGATAACTTTGGGGCTGCACAACAAAACCAAGAGCCAAAGTTACATTTTAGGGGTGTTATTACGTCGAGGTTATATCAAGTATACTGGAGTGCAGGGTGAGTATCTAAAACTGATCAGTACTAAAGTGGTGGTCTCCAACCACTGAGGCAAGGAATAGTAGCAGTTTATGGATATTTGGAGAATTTTGCTTGCTATAATTACTAATGTATTGAAAGACAACCTGAATGTTTTTGTTTTGTTGTGGGTCTTAAAAGTCTGATCCTCTGAACGACGTCCATCTGTTCCTGTTTTGCATGATTTGAACACAGACCCAGAGTCATGAGCCGTTGAAGCAACAAAATAAGGTTGCTGGATTTTTTTTCCGATCTTTCTTCAAATGGCTTCACTTCACCTTAATGTTAGTCGAAAACATCTCTCATTCGTTCACACCGCTAGAGGAACCATTTCTGCATGGCTTTGCTCATCGTCCTGTTTATGTGAAAGTTGCCGAAAAGGTTTCTTCTGAGAAGAAGTCAAAGTTTTCAAAAGTTAATATTGTGACTTTGAATGGTTTAGGAAATTGGAAATATTTTAAATAATTCTGAATTATAATAACATTTCAGTTTTAATCATGTATCAAACTTTTAATGTGAAGCCGGCTTTTATTCAACAGACTAAATAAATGTTTTAAATGGTTCAATCTTTATTCTATTTTTTTAACTGAGAGGATTTTGTTTTGTGGGAATAAGTTGGTAGAAACTGATTATTATACATATTTTAGATAGAACAATAGTCCAAAGTAAAGTCTTAGCATCTTTAAATAAATAATTGGTTTATTTATTATTTGAACTCATTTTACAAGGACCCAAAAATGAGGACTCAAGATCCAAGACAAATACTTGACTTAATTTCTGACGCACTCAAGCTTTTCCTTACACTATATGTTGAAACGGATGATCAAATGAGGCACAGACGCCTTCAAGTCAGCATCAGCACTTGGAAAAACAAATCTGGAGAAGAATGGAAAGAAATCATTTTTGAAGGTCACTCCATCAACAGGTTTGAAAAGCCTAACAGGATCATGGTTAGAGGCTAACAATAATGCTAAGGTACGGAAACCTTTTTTGATTGAAGACTCATTTCTCAGGTTCCTCTTTTGATGATCGCCCTTTATTCAACAAGCTGGAGGAACAGTCACAGACTGAGACACTTCTGCTGCAGTGAAGTGGGTCTCTGTGGTTTGCACTTTAAGTGGAGAAATACTGGGCAAACAAAAGATTTATTAAGAGTATCACTGACTTTTGCCTGTTTGAGAGGCTCTAAGGAGATGGGCACACAGCACAAAGACCCTGCAGCATTAACAAGGCTCTCCTAAGGGGAAAGTCTGGAGAAAGTGTTTGAATTACATCAAGAGCCACAGCAGAGATTTCGAGCATGAAAACTCATTTGGCTGCACATTTCGGTGACAAGTAGTGGGTCACAAAACTGTGCCGCGCGTGTGTCATATTCAGCCTTTTCAATGAACTCAATCTGTCACTTCCAGGAAGAATGGCAGCTGTCTTTGTGCTGGCAGATAAAGCGACTCCATTCAAAGCTAAGTGGAAGCAGAGGAGAGGTTCTGTGCACAGATTGGTAGGAATGTTGGAAGAGACCAAGTCCGGATGTGGACGTTCTCACCACAAATGAAGCGACCGCCATGGCACCCCGCTACAACCAACGTGCAGCAGTTAGCTCTTTTATAAAGCATGGGTCTTAATGTCTGTAATAAATATGATGGACTTCACATTAGATACATTTCTGATTTATAGGCAACAGCTAGCTAGAGTTAACGTGCTTATTAGATTTTAAATGGCAATCAATCAAGGGCCTTAAATGAGCTGAGTATTACCAGTATTACTAGTCTTACAGCATTTCACCTCCTTAACTTAGCTTAGTGTGCCAAGAACAGATGATAGGTAGTTTGAGTGGGACTTTAAGCAGAATTTAATTTGCATTGACATGCTGAAATGGGGTTGCACAGCGCAGTTGGTAGAGCTGTTGCCTTGCAGCAAGAAGGTTCTGGGTTCGATTCCCGGCCCCGGGTCTTTCTGCATGGAGTTTGCATGTTCTCCCTGTGCATGGTGGGTTTTCTCCGGGTACTCCGGTTTCCTCCCACAGTCCAAAAACATGACTGTCAAGTTAATTGGCCTCTCCAAATTGTCCCTAGGTGTGAGTGTGTGTGTGCATGGTTGTTTGTCCTGTCAGTCTCTGTGTTGCCCTGCGACAGACTGGCGACCTGTCCAGGGTGACCCTGTCTCTCGCCCGGAACGTTAGCTGGAGATAGGCACCAGCAACCCTCCTGACCCCACTGAGGGACAAGGGTGTAAGAAAATGGATGGATGGATGGATGGATGCTGAAATGGCTAATAAAATTGAATAGAATATTTGTTCTCAACCAAAAAATACATAAACAAAAATTTGACATATGGTTTGTGTTAACATTCCAGAATTTAATGGAGGCCCCTGAGGATATGGAGACCCAAAGCAGTGGCTCAGTTATCGTGTCTTGGCTGGCTCCTTTCCAGGGGTATATATTTGTATTTTTTTCTCCATTAAAGATGAATGAAATTATATATTTATGAAATTATGACAAGAAAACACAAGGGAATGTGTTCAGAATAAAAAAGGGTCTAAAGATGGCTCCTTGAGGAACTCCAGAACTAACAGATTGTTGAGGAAGAGAAATTTCAAACAGCTCCGATAAGGACAACAGCCTTCATCCCAAGTTGAAAAAACTTTCATACAGTTAACAAATATAGGAAAAAAAAACAAACAACATATTGTCAAAGCTGGGAATAAGGGCCGCTAAAACTTTTTGGGGAAACTTCTCAATAAACTTCCCTATTACTTTAGTTAAGAAATTGCAGATTCAAACAAGTGGTCATTAACTGATTACAACCCTCCCAACCCTGACGGCTCACATAACAATGACTCCCCGTCTCCCATCTGCACCCACCGCAGTGATGACACGTTAAACACATCTGCATGCAAACAAGACAATTGGATATTTTGTATTCTCGCCCCAATGAGCAGAAAATAAATACCACCTCAAGCAGCTGCATTAAATCAGCTTCTCTGCTAAGCTGCTATGTGCAGCTCTTTCGTCAAATTTACGCAGACTCACTGTTGCGCTCTATAGTCCTTCTCTCCATTTTCCCAGTTGGCGTTCAGTATCTTTGATTGTGTTTTCATTCATCACTCGCTCACCACTGCTCTTCTAATGATCTGCTATCAGGAAGTAACATCTTACCTCAAACAGACTAATGAAACCAGTGGCTGTGATTGGATTTTGATGTTTTTTTTTAAACAAAACATTTAGAGAGTGTATTAATTAAACAGCATAACTGAAGCAGTGTTTTTTTTTGTTCCCCCCTCCTCACCCCTGCACTCGCAAGAACTGTAGCCTGATAGGCAATCAAACAAATCAATTGTTCCACAGAGATTATTCTTCACAGCTTGCAAAACGAGAACATTTCATCAGGCAGAATTTAAGGGTCTGCTTGGCTCAGTGGTTCCTGCTGCGGCTTTGTTCTTTAAAAACAAAGTTAAATGTTGGCCGGCGTGCTGGTGAGATGTCACCTGCTGTCCTGTGTGTGTGTGTGGGCTATGCACCGACATGCAGGGAAGGACTCCTGCCAACAAACAAATGCTCTTGTTTACGTCCAGAATATTCCACCCTCATCACTCAGACAATAGCCTGCCCAGCAGTCAGGTCTTCTCTGAGTGAGTTAAAATTTCCCATGCATGTTTATTCCTTTAGTATGTTTTCCTTAAAAAAAAATGAAAAAAATTAAATGATCATGGAAGCTGAGAAAGGTAATTTGTTTTATTTTGACTCAATATGTGAAATATGTAGCGACATGCAAAACTACCAAAAGTTGTTGGTTTTTTTGTTTTTTTTATGTTCCAACCACGTGAGTGGATTTTTATTCATAGACCAAAAATAATGCAGAACTGTACAGTGAAAAGAGAAATATGCAGAATATTCAGAAAGTTCTGTAACCATTTGCTCTTTAATTTAATACCAATAAATGTGCTTTTACAGAATATCATTTTTTTTTTCACTAAAACAGACAGCAGTTAAAAAAAATAAACCTGCAGTAGGTGGTGGAGGAGGAGTTGCATCGTTTCCAGCATCATTTGTGTATAGATAACAGCTCTCTAGTAGAAGAACTTCTTTAACCTCTCGTACAATGCAAATAAAGAAAGTTTTACCTGCAACAAACTAAGCCATACATTTATAAGTTAAGCCTTAATATTGGTTCCATTGATATTTCTTCTTTTGTGTGAGAGGTCTGATAATTATTTATATAATTTACGTTAGCACAGATCCCACCTGGACCCCTAAACAATCCTTTTATAAACACAGAGCTCATTGACTGTGTATGAACTCATGATATGCTGAGAAAATAATGAAACCAAAATGGTGTGGTTATGTAACAGATTTTTCTTAGATTGTAAGAAAGAGCCAGCTGAAGGCAAGCTGCTGCTTGGAGACCCAATAGCAAGAACAGACCCTGGAGACACTTTGGCTTTTAATATGAAATAGATTCCAAAGTGTGAAATTTGTATTCCTTGTTAGGATCTTGAGTTGTTTTCAGGTTTGTTTATTCTGTATTCTTCAGTTTATTTTTTTATTATATCAGTTTTGTTTCTGTTTGACTTTAATTCAGTCCTTCCTCAGTGAACAGTTTATTATGTTTATTTCTAGTGTTTGGTTATTATCGGTTAATCTAGTTGAATTATGTTTCTTAGGTCTAGTTCTTCTTTAGTGTAAAATGTATTTCCCAGTACCCTGTGTCCCCTGTGCCACTCTCTCTCTCTCTCTCTCTCTGTCTCTGTCTCTCTCTCTGTCTGTCTCTCTCTCTCCTCACACCTGCAAACCGTTTCTAATCAGCCATCTGTTTTTTGCTCAGTAATCAGCCTCCCCAGTACATACACAACTCATCCTCAGTTCCTCCTTGTTGGCTCCTCCAGTTAAATACTGTTACTTCCCTGTTGTCCTCAGTTCCTGTTATTTTTTTGTGTTCTGCTCTGGCTCCCTGTGTTCCCTGTTTTGTTTGTAAGGTTTTTGTCAATTTTTTTATTTTAAATATTTAATATGATCCATGCTCATAGCTCCAATATGAATTTTATTCCATCCATAGACTCACAACTCATGACATTCATGGCAAAGATAAAATAAGAATTTTTTTTTTTTAAATAGTTATGGTAAACAATACAGTTTCATTTAGAAATCAAATAGTCACGTCACAATCTGATAGTCAAATTTATCCTGGGTTTTTAATTATTGTTGAGAGCGAGATTTAAACAGGCTCCTGCCTGTTTAAATCTCGCTCTCCCTGCGATGCAACTTCCGTTTTCAGCACCGCGGACAGCTCCGTCTCTCTCATTTTTTTTTTCTCCCCCCACCTCGCCGAGACCTTATACGGCAGCTTGAGGCGGAGAGGTAAACTTTTGCCAATATCCTGACTGAAGATTTGTACCCGGTTGTATGCGGAGCAGTGTGCGCGTCCTTCTGCTCCCATGTCCATCACAGCCGCACGTCGCAGCTAGAAGCCAGAGCGTCCTCCACCCGACAAGGGGAGAGGCTCCGGAGACAGATAAAGGCTCTCGATATGAAATGAATATGCCCGGATACGATTCCGTGAGACAGATTCGCCGTTATATGCTGCGGGGGATTAAACTGTAATCGTGGTCGTTATTTAAAGGGAAAAAGAGAGAGAGAGAGAGAGAACATTGAGAAGAAAAAAAAAGAGTCGAGTGACCCACAGCACAGAAACAGAGCCGAGAGAGGTGGTTGAAGAGAAAAAGACCGCTGAGCCAAAAGGGGGGGGGGGGACGCGAAAGGAGGGAACCGATCTGCATGTGAGACCGCTGGTCCAGGCGCGCGCACACCGGAGGCAAGAGATGCAGCCCGCGAGCAAGCTCCTGACTCTGATTCTCCTGGTCTTCATGGGCACAGAACTCACCCAAGTAGGTTTGCTTTTCTTCACGCCATTTTCCCACCTGTTTGTTTATTCTTTATGCATATGTATACACGTCTCTAAAGGTTAAGTGGCTCTCCCTCATACAAGGAGACCCCGAGAATTAGCCCCTTCCCCCCCCCCCAACCCCTCCTTCTTAAACAGATTAACATCCCGGGATTACATGATTGTGAATGCGTTGTGCCTTCACTTATTCTCCACCGCTGACACATCGGTCCTCGTTAGCGAAAGGTCTGATTTAACATTTCCACCGTTCTGCTACCAGATGTTGCCCGCAGCTTCCTGTAAAAAAAAAAGAAATAAAGAAAGAAAGAAAAAAGAAAGAAAGAAAAACAAAGGCCATCAATTAACAATAGTGATGGACTGCTGCTCCTTAAAAAAATCGGAGCTAAACAATCAAATGCAGTGTCTCAAATCAGAGGGGTGGGTGGTGGAGGGGGGTGGGGGGCATGGGAGGATTTGAGCATGCCCACTGACCACACTGTGACTTTGCTGGCGCCTGTGAGTGAAGGGAACAATTATTCCAACAATGGGCTCAAAAAAGTGTGCGCACAAAAACCAGTCAGACATTGGGGTTGTTTATTAGAGACACCTGACAGGCAGTAAACATCATAAACATGAGACTGCCAGGCTGGTGAGAGCGTGAGGGCGTGAGGGGAGTGGGTTTATTTATCACCAAGGCCCCTGCCTACGCTGGAGTGAAGGATTTGTATGTATTTTTTTCTCTTTTTTTATTATCTAATTATGCTTGCTTCAGCCCAAAGTCATATGTTTCTGTGTTGCGAATCCAACTGCAACTGGTAATTGGAGAGAAAATAATATCAAATGTGGAGCGAGGCACTATCAATAAATTCTGTCCCCCCCATTGGCATGCCACAAGGCACAAACTCAATAATGTGGGTGTAAAGTAGTTTGCTGCAAAAAACCCTGCCGGCCCTGACAACCAGCGTGTCGGAACAATATTGACAGAATGTGGCTTTGAGAGGATTGGGGAGGCGGGGTGGGGGCTGTGGGGTGTGTGTGTAGGGGGTAGGGTGGATTCCAACAGGTTTCATGGGAAATGTCATGAACAAGGAGGGAAGTTTTTAGTCAGTGAAGCAACTTCTTGGTTTTGACATTCATGCAAGGATGTTTTTTTTTCTTTTTTGGTAGAAGTTTGGATGTTAACGTTTTTTGTTGGTCTGGCAGGAAGTTCTTACAAGCAAGTCAGCAAAATGCAGCTGCAGATGATGCTGATGGAAGCAAGAGGGGAGGAGGGGTAGAGGGACCACATGGACTTTTTGAAGTCTCCTGATAATCCTGGGTTGCCACAACAAAATCAAAGAAAGAGCATGGACGGGATTGTTGACCGAAAGATAACTTTACTGATTTCCAAAAATGAACAAAAATCTGCAAAGATTCAATTTAACAGTTCGTGGCCCAACTTCTTAAATATGGCCGGCTTTTCATCCTAACCCATTCCCAAGTTGTTCTTGCAAACAATCTATTTTGTACTGATGCACTAAACAACAATAAATGAAATGAGTTGTACTTGTATTCTTAAGAAACTTACATATTTCCCATTTGTGGCATTTTGGGGAGGGGGGTAGATTTAACAAATTATTATCTTAACACAGTACTTAGAGTTCCATGCAGGTTTTGACCAAAATATACAAAGCAATTTCTATGTGTGTCTTAATCTTCCATTTTCCGCACTCCAAAACAACCAAAAACAAAGTAAATGCCATTTTTCTCAAGTCATGTTTTAAAGTAACTCTGAAGGTTACAGTGCTTAAAACGTCAACTGAATTTTAAAAGTAAAAAATGAAAATAAAACCTCTAGTCTAGGTACAATTTTATACTTTTAAACTTTGTGTTGCCACCCAAAGATAGGAGGGCACCCTGGGTTACTCACCAGATATCCCATATTCCTCTGTGTATCACATCATTCCTCTGTTCATTGTGGTTCTTATTCTCAACTGAGCTCCACTCTAATAGCTTTTATGAAAAATTGTGACGCCATATAAACCAAAATAACCCTCAGCTGCTTCCTGGTTTTATACATCACTTACTGGAGTCTTATTGGTACATTTCCTTACAGCGGGCTGCAAACCGACTAATATCAATTGAATTAATCAGTTGTGAAATGTCCCACTGGCAAGTACGAAAGCAGCAGGCATCTGTTGCCACCCATTAAAGCTCGACAGTGAGTTACCTCGCACGCACCATCTTGAATTCATATTTGAAGAAAACATGATGAACATAGGGGTTGTCTTAGCAGGAAGTGGCCAATTCATAGAGGTAGATAGAAAAGCGTTTTGCCTTCCTTTCTGGCATTGCGATCAGAAGCCTGGTTCCTGTGCAGGTCAGGGCCCGCGACACACTGACAGTGTCTTTTCTTTGATGGCCTGTGAGAAAGTCGATATTCTCGCACAAGAAAAACCAAAAGACAAGGTACCCTGACAAAGCCGCTGCTTTTATTGCCTCCGTTTTATGGAAACCTTTCGGCGTAGGAGGGGAAACCAAACATCTTCCCACCCTCAGCTCCGACTGAATCCAGGTAGGGAAAAAATAATACAATTCTTTCTGTAAATATTAGGGACTTGCAGGTCTTACTGTTGAGCTACGTGAGGATAAAAAAAAAAAAGAAAAGCCCCCAAAGCAGTACTATACTGCGTTGACCCCTGATCATGAACGATGATGCCCTCCTAAGGACTGCATTAAGTGCCTCGCTTCAAAACTCTCCCACGGTTTTTCAGAGGCAAAGTTTGAAGGAGAACGTCTTTTCTCGAGACATTTGGCTGTAGGAGCCAGAGACACCCTCTCTGCGTTCATCCCGCCCTCTGCTCCCTGGATTTTTTTATTTATTTTTTGGCTTTGCAGACCCCACGCTCCCTCCGCGAGGAATAGTAAGCATTCAGAGCAGCATCTGCTCCTCACCTGCACTGCCTCTTCCACCAATGGGCTTCAGGCTCACATCCTAAAGTACCTCAGCAACACATGATGGAGCAGGTGGTGACGTTGAAAGCCATCTTTTTGATGCCGGGCAACGTGCTAATTCAAGAATTAGCCCAGCTTGTAAAGCTTTCCTTTTGCTTGTGTAGGTACAAACTGACTTTAAATGCTTTCTTTGGAAGAAACTAAAAAAAAAAAAACAACAACAATTATACTCTGTCTGGCGTTACATGGTTTCAGAGTGGATTTCATTATGCGTGGTGTGATTGGCAGCTGATGATTATGATTCAGTACGGCCGACTGAGGCAAAGGGTGGAGAGGAGGAAGGAAGCAGAAGAGGAGTAGGTGGAGGTACGATGTATTTCACAGCGCATTTGTAGGCTGAAATATGTGGGGGGTTTTTTCTTTTTTTTTCCTCTCTTTTTGCAAAGAGCTAAAACTCTAGATTCTGAATGTGACATTGTGGTTGTCCTACAAGGTAAAAACAGCTTCAGCAGCACAAAGAGGCCAGACAGAAGTACTACTCTCATCAAGCTTTAATGCTCAATCTCAGAGCAGTACGAGGTGGTTGTGGAGGTGTGCCGTAAAATATGCCAGCCTGTTTTTTTTTTCCCCAACAGTTCTGTTGCTTTTACCTACAGATTTGTTCATACCGAATGCATTGTAGAAATGACTTCTCAGTATTATTCTCAGGCAAATGCAGCACATAACAGTTCACTGGCTGCTCTTGTTTGTTTGTATGAACCCCATGAGGATAAATGTTCAATCAATGCTGCTGCATATCCACCAATCTGTCTTGATAAACAGTCTGATTGACCCATCTACAAGAAGGTCAATGATTATTAATCACTCTCTGCCACCGTAACTGTTGTCCTCCATGATTGAATCCTAAGGGCTTTAGCTTTATGGACTTAACGAGAAAAAGGTACATCCGTTCCTTTTGAGGTTAATTTAGGACACAGTCCTTCCTTCCTTCCCTTTTTCTGTTGCAGTCTGCGCTCCACAAAGAAGCCTGTGTACAAAGGACTCCTCAAGTCCAGCCCTGAGAACATCATTATAAGCTCATGCTGTCTCCTGCTAACATTCCTCTCATTATATAATCTGAAAGTGGACTACTGAGCTTCAGTGGGGGAAGTCGATAGCTGCCAGTGAAACTACTGTTACTGTGCGATCCCACCTTAAAGGTCATCTACAGTAAAAGGGAAAAGCCACAGGTTTGGGGGTAGTGGTGGGAAAGTAATGGAAACACAGTTTGCACATGGATTAATCACATCTTTCTTTCAGAGAGGTTTTCTAGAGATTGGACAGTCATGTTATCTGAGCTCTTTAACCTACATCATGTTGATCCGGAACATTTAAATTCTCATTCCAAGCTCTTAACCCTCCATTTGTAAATGCTGGGACAGCCAAAATGTTTCTGTGGCCACGGTGAAGGTGTAGGGGAATGAATGGGTTCCTGGTTTTTATATTTGTCTCATTTAATATATATATTAGTATATATATTTTTTATTTTTAAAAAAAAAAATAAATATAATTTTTTTTAATATATTATATATATATATATATATATATATATATATAACATGAATGGCTAATTAGCATAAAATGCAGAAAAGAAATCGCTGTTTTGAAACCTGCCATCCTCAAAACACCCAGTAGTATCTAAAGGTTTTTCCTAGGAAACAAAGCAAAGAGGATAAAACAGTATAGCATTTCTCCTTTTAAAATATACTGTCATAGGTGCAAATCGATGTAATTTTATGCAATGTGTTGCGTTACTGCAGTGAAAAATGAATGCACTGAGCAGCCCAAAGGCAGTATGAGGCCATATGTAGAATTTAGTTAAAACCACTTTCCACTAAAGCATCACTCTTTGTATTGTCCATGCCTTCTTTTTCCTTTTTTTTTTTGGATGGGGGTCTGCATTTTTTTTCTACGTTCCACAAAAAGGAACAAATGTGGTGTTGATTTGAATCAGCTATAAAAATTTTTTACTTTTACTTGCTGATCTATTTACAAACAACTAAAGCATACAATGTTAAATGCAAGATTAAATGCAACAGACTAACATAACTTTTAAATCATGTTTGCCTAACTATGAAACTTCAGGTTTTGGTTACAACTGGTGCATTTTTCAACAAGTAATGAGAGAAATGAGTGGATAGGTGATCATGTATTAATACTTAATCGTAGTACATAAGACTTATAGACTAGCATTAAAGTTTGAAAAAAAAAAACTACACAGCAAATAGTACACTTTCTGTCACTAAATTTAGCAAAACATTGTTAGAAATCTACACACGTTAGATAACATTTATTTCGCATTTATAGTTAAGTTGTTTTTAACACACATAAGAGCAACATCTGTTGCTGGATTTAAAAAAAAGTTTAACACATACAGATTGAAGTCACTGCTAAAAACTCAAGACAACATTAACTGATGATCTTGAAGGAAAGTTTGATTTCAAAGTGGGACATATATATATTAATTAACTTACATCCTGTTGATGCAGAACATTTCAATTCTCATTCCAAGTTCTTAACCATCCGTTTGTAAATGCTGGAACAGCCAAGATGTTTTGTGGCAAGGGGAATGAATGGCTTCCTGTTTTTTTTTTTTTGTTTGAAAAAAAAAAGAAATATATATATATATATATAGCATTTCTCTTTTAAAAATATACTGTCATAGGTACATGACATGACAGTATTTTTCACTGTCATATACACAAAAATATACTGAAAAAAAAAAATAAAAAAAAAAATAAATATATATATGGGACTAATTGAGGTATACTGCTACCTCAATTAGTCCCAGGGAATGGGATTTAGACATTTTTTCTCAATGGTAATATTTCCCTAAATTTTCAGCTTTTGACCCACATAACACTGGATGGGACTTGTGACTATCAGTCAGTTCTACTGATTCATATGAACGCCATGGCCGCATTTCCATCGATATAATGATTTTGCAAATTGTTTTTAATCTCTTCTGACATTCACAACGCAAATTTGTATACTATATAGATGCAAAGGTCGATGCAAGTCAAACCCGAAATACCCGCCAGATTTTATTTGAAATGCGCCTTTAATAAGTAGTCTATTTAAATTTGTAACGCCAAAATCAGCTACAAGATGGCGCCAGAGTCACACGAATGAAAAGCAGATTCTCTGCGATAACCGATCGCTTTCATTTCCATCAGACAACCAACGCGCTCATTCCGTTGCTTTTGCAAACCGTACTCCCTTTTGTGATGCACTTTTTTGGGTGTTGGCTGTGCAGCTATACTTTTTTCTTTTTTTTTTTTCAAGTTGAAAGCGAATGCTCGGGATTTATTGTGCGGACATAAAGGCCACTGAGAGAGAAATATGACCGCCAGGATCCCAGAGTCCTCTCAGACATCACTTGTCTGACTGACCTCATTGTCCAGAAAGCTTGTGTCGGTCGGCTTATTGACGACTCGGCTGCGGTCCGAGATTGGCTATTACAATAAGCGGAGCCCGTACTGTGTGACATCATTGCGTCTGGCGCTGTGGAGATCTACAGCACCTCCTCTTTCCCTCCCTTCTCACATCCATTTGGAGCCGCCCGTACGAGCAGTTCATCACAGAGCGCACCCAAATCAGGAGGCGGATCCAGATAGTAAAAGGCGAACCGGAGCTCGGGAGCAGCATTGTGCGGGACGGCCAGCAAAGAGGATCTATCCATCCGCTGTGTGCTTTTCGGGGGGTTATTTTAAACACCCGTCGTGCACTTTTTTGGAGGATCGAGCGTTGCGGCTCTCTCTCTTGCCTCTGTCCCAGATACCCATTTGCGCGTCTGCGTCCGAGCACTCCCCGCATCCCCCTTTTCCTTTTGAAGATGTCCACGAAGAGCCGAGCCGAGCCGGAGACCCGGTCGGACCGCCGAGATGCTCTGGGCACCGCGACTCGCCTCCCCGGTTTCTCCACGGAGTCCGTAGAATGAAGGAGGATTAACGTCAAGTCCGAGACGTCCGGAGCGCGAAGAAGATGACGGTGCCGTTGTTGAAGATCGGGGTCGTGCTGAGCACCATGGCGATGATCACCAACTGGATGTCGCAGACCCTCCCCTCTCTGGTGGGGCTCAATACTACCAAGCTGACGGCGGCGCAGGGAGGGTACCCAGACCGGAGCACGGGAGTAAGTTCCATTCACCCCCGGGGCCGATCGGGCCGATTTTATTGTATTTTTTTCCCATCACTAAAGGGAATGTTAATTATGGGAAAGCGCTGTTGGTTCATTCATAATTTAAAGCTGAGCTCGTGCCGTGCGCCCCGGACTAGTAAAGGATTTTGGAGAGGCATCATAGATTCCTCCTCTGGTGTTTGATGTTGCGCTGCTGCTGCACCGAAATGGAAAGTTGGTCTTTTCTTTTTTTTTTTTTTACCTCTCAGATTTGATTCTAAAAATATATGGAAATTTAAATGCTTCAACAAAAATAAATAAATAAATTAAATAAAAAAAACAAAGAGCGTGCTGTCCTAGATCCCCTCTGGAACAGCAGGAGTCTTCATCTTTCCTCTCCACAGTGGGTGAATGGAAGGAGGAGGCGCTCAATGCCACTGCTGGATGAATCAAAATTAAGTATTTGGCATGCTGGTCTTGTCAAATATTTAGATTTTAAGCAGTGGATACAATAAGTGGCCTAATGGAATCAATCCCATTAACAGGGGCGCCTGCAGGAAATGTTTTAAAAAAGGTGGTGGCCAAATGGGTGCCGTAATCCAGGGGGTAGTGTGCAAATGTTTTTGTTAGGAGAGTTACGTTATGTGCGTGTTAGTGCAGAAAAGGATGACAATTCAAAGGGGTGTGCAACAAAACAGTTAATGAAATGATTGCATTATTTAATTTGGCTTCTCTGTGTCTCAAGACTGCCTTGACCAGGACAGGCAGCAGGTTTCTAGAAGTGGTCACTGCTTTTCTCCACCACCATACTCCTTCACATGGTGCCTCTGCATGGAATGAGTTTCAGATAGACTCTGAAAATAGATCAAAAGTAAGAATTCCCATTATTTTCCATTCGGAAGCATCAATCAGCAGCACGACAGCCTTTTGAGTTTAATACAAATTAGGCTCTGATGCTATTATTAACTCCACCAAGGAAGCAGAAAACCTTTTCTTTTCTTATGGGGTTATAGTCCTAAGGGGAAAAAGTTATAAAAAACCTTATGCGTGAATCTTTAGTATTTTTCTTATGCAATTAGTGAGTACTCAGTTGTAGCCTCATTCCCCTTTTGTTTTATCACCGCCTCCCTGGCTGGATTAAAAGGCAACTGACACAGTAGTGAATGTGTTTTAAAAAAGCCACTCCTTTTCTCTGATCCCAGCAGCAGGACGGTAAATGGATTAGTCGTGTGATGGATTATAAAAAGAAAAAAGTGACGTCATAGTTCTGGCATCGTAGAGCTGTGACCCATATATAGACTGAATGCAGAGCAAAAAAAAAGTACTGCACATTCTTTGGTGAGACGTAGTAGTTTAGATTCGAAACTACAAAATCGCAAGATCAACATTTTTGTCGTTTTAAGGAACTAAACTCAACAAAGGTGCATCACATCAGATGCTGTTGGTTGATGGGTTTATACACTAAAGTTCTTTGGTTTTGAAGGATGTGCTAAACAGGACGATAGTGTTTGAACTGCTGATCATCGATTGGAGCTGGTTGTGAAATAATAGCTGCATTCTGATTTCTGGTTATTGATTGGTACCTCCATTAAAAAAAATAGAAATAAAAAACGCCCACAATAAAAACATTTCTGATCATCGTACCTACAATCACAGTGTGGATGAAATGTAAACTTGACACAAGGAGCAAATACAAATAAATTAGCATTGATCTTCCTTTATATGGATACAGCTCGTGCTCTTGGGGCCCCAGGACCTCAGGGTGCCCTTAGTTGTCACGGAGTTGCTTCCTTTCTCAGGTCGACTCGTAAGTAATGAGTGTAACCGTGGCATTCGGTGTATAAAGTACATTACATAACAGGGGAGAAATCATTTATTTTCATATTGCACACGGCAAAATGATACGATCAAAGTGAAACCAAACAGCATTTCTCCTGTTTAGAGGAGGTTCTTCCCCTCTTTAAAGACCAAACAGCCCAGTGGGGAGTAGGAGAGGGACGCAGCACCTGAAAACATTTCTTGAACCCCAGCAGCAGGAGGATTTGCCTGAGCAACCTTTCATAACTTCTAGGTCAGCGATGCCTTTGGACAAGCCTGCGTTTAGTTTCCACGGTAACCAAGCTGACTTACCGGCTGATGGGTTTTAATGGTATGGTATCCTGATGCAGCTTCAGGACGTGATGGCGAACAGGCGGTGCTTAATCATGGGCACGGACACAGTTACCCATGATATGCAAGTTGATGCATATTTCACAAAGCAACAGAGCTTACTGTTGTTTATTATGTTTTTTAAAAAGCTATGTTATTCAAGCCATTTGACAACACTTTTTGATTGTTTTTTTTCTTTTTTTGCATGAAGGTGTTGCCAGCAAACCCAGAGGAGTCGTGGCAGGTGTACAGTTCTGCCCAGGATAGCGAAGGGAGGTGTGTCTGCACCGTGGTGGCGCCCCAGCAGTCCATGTGCTCGCGGGATGCTCGCACCAAACAACTGAGGCAGCTGCTGGAGAAGGTAATTGCTTGGCTAAATACCCAGCAACGGCAATCTGCGTCTCACAATGCCCAGGGTAGCCATTTTTACCTTGTTTCACGCTCACAAAGATATGGTCCCCCAGTCACCTCCCTGAATGTGGGACAAGAATAGAAATCAAGTGTCTAATGAGCTCCCTGGAAACCCAAGTCGTCATGGGAGGCGGATGAACGCTGCGCTTATGTTGCGCTGCATGCACCCAGAGCAACATGTCTAATGATGCAACGCAGCTCAATGCCCAGCCTGGGAGCTACAATGCAAACATTGGTAAACAAGCTAATCCAAAATAATGCAGATTATTCGAATTACGGGAGCCGACATCAACAGGCTCATCTTAGTTTGGGGAGTGCATCAAGTGGAACATTTCTGGAGACGACAAATGTCTGAACAGTATGCATTCTTCGCTTGTGAGGCCCCTGACTAGCTGCCTGATGTCAGAGTTTGTGAATCATCAAGAAATGCGTGCCAAGCCAAAACAACATGTTGGAAACCTGTTGCTGTTTCTTTACACCAGACTACTAAAAAAAAAAACCTTTGAGGTAGAAGGGGAAAAAAAGAGATATTTTAGATATTCAACCTGGATTTATGTTTGCCGGATCCCCAGGTCCAGAACATGACCCAGTCCATCCAGGTGCTGGACCAGCGCACCCAGAGGGACCTTCAGTACGTGGAGAAGATGGAGGTCCAGCTCCGTGGCCTGGAGACGAAGTTCAAGGAGGTGGAGGAGAACCACAAGCAGAACATTGCTAAGCAATACAAGGTAAGAGGCCCCTTCTGCAGCCATCCATCCCACCGCCATACCCTCAGAGACTGCTGTGTCACTCAGTGTTAGCAGCCTAACCCATTCTGTGTCGTCTGTCAGTAGAAAGAGTATAGAATCATTGCAATCATTATAGTATATGTAATGTAAATGCTCATCTCTTTTACATAGATAAATAGAAATGCTAAAAACAAGTGTCACCATCAAGATTTTTGATAAATCACTGTAACCATCCACCTTAAACTACTATTGTTTCAGCACATACAAACACACATACTGTATGCACAATTATACTAGATACATGAACTATAAGTATCTAAAAAAAGTTGTTCTCTTTTAAAGCCAGAATTTGTACTTTTGACTCCTCCTAAACCTGGTGCTCCAGATCACATCTGAGATGCCGTGACATTCTGGCAGCATTTGCATTAGTGCCCTTTACATCGCTGCCTTTTTGCTGCAGTTCAATGCAGCTCAAGTCGACACCTTTAAGTTATTGAGCTCTCCCCGTCAACGGGTTTGAAACCAAACGACGCTGCAGCCGTGTTTGGCTTCGTGGCTCAATTCATGACATTAAAATCAATAGATGCTCATCGAAATGCATTTGGTCAAACACACCAATATAAGCTGTTGGAGATAAACACCTCTCAAGTCAGCTGCCTCCAAAGAAATGCTGCAAAAGGAAAGCTGTGGAAGAAATCCCATTTGACACAGCTAATTTGACAGAGCAAAATTTAACTTCATTTTAATTGCAATGGGTTGAAAACACTTTTATTGAACGTGCTTCAATAAAATTTGTTATATCATACTAACAAAATGAGCTGCTGCTTAGTCTTGTTAAAAATGTAAGTTTTTACAAATGGAATAATGTATTGTTTAATTTGAATGTATGATATTAATTAGTGCTGATATTAAACCGTAATGTATAAGTACATTAATAGTTAGTGCGTAACAATACATTGAGCTCAAATGACAATTCAATATGATACACATTAGTGGTTTCACAGGAATGGACAAGATTAGAGGTGTCCATTCCTGGGTAAGTTTAATATTTACTATTCGAGGAAAGTAAATTTACCCTTTTTGTTGCTTTTCCCACTCTGTGTTGTAAAGAGTGCAATTGTTACAGAATAACCCAGTATAGATTTGACTAGTAGTCTATGTGTTGCATTTCATGCACAATTTAAGTGCTCTTAATTTCTTGTAGGCTGTAGTCATGAATGCACCTCAAATGGCCACATATCCAAGCTTGCATATGTGTACGACTAATGCCTATTGATGCATACTTAACACATACCAACGATCATACTGAAAACACTTGTAAATTATGTCTAATTTAGCTAAAGTGTATCTTAAATTTTTATATTGATATCTATTTTTTAATTTATTGATGTTAATAATGAGGGCTTAATGCCACAAAAGTATCGAAAATGATTATTTTCTTGTCCCGTATAAGTTTTTAGCTCTAGTATCCCTTGCGGCTAACAGTTAATCAGTTTTACAGCGTTTCATACATTAGCGTCTTCAAAAGCCACTATACTATAACATTAGCTTCTTCAAGGCTAATGTAGCAGATTTTTGTAAGCCAACCATATGAGCGATATTGTATTGGAAAAGACTCCTTTAACACAACAAAATAACTAAAAAAAATCTACTTAATTTCCCTTTTTCAAAATAAGAACCTCAAACATGCATACTGGGTTTCAAGCTGAAGCAGTTCTATTTTATTTTAGCACCGACTAGCATTAAGTCTCTTGCTAGTTTTGCTTTAGCAGACAAACTCTGTCCAGGCAGAACCAAACATTCAGTTGTCAGTTTGAGATTTTGTTTCACCCCTTACTGGTTTGCTAATACGAATAGACAAGGGATTTAGCTATGTGCACATCTATACCACATAAATACAGTTTTTCAGCATCTTTAGCTTCAGCATTGAATCTAAAGTAGCTCCTGTTTTCATGCCATCTGTCTTGCACTTCTCCAAGTGTCTCATCCCCGCTATTTATGCATGCGTAGCACACAGCCTCACGCAGCCATGTTCGGTGCATGCGCGCAATTTACTGTGACATTGTTTAAGTGCATTTTACTAAATATGTGTGTGCCTTTGTGTGTCTCTTGAGTCAGGTTAGAAAGCTCTAGCCCCTGTCAACAGTCTGTCATTTTCTTGCTTGCAGGGCTAACTTTAAGACATGTAAAGAGAGCCACAGGGAAGAAGAGGCAGGTCAATTCCAGATTCCCCCCCTGAACTGCGCCACAGTACTGAGTGTTTGGGCATCAAACAGTTAATTTACCCTTAGCATCATTAAGATTAAGAGACCCCCCCACCCCCCTCACCCTTCTCCCAAACCAACCCACTACTGATCTATTCCTGCATGTTACTGCTGTCAACGTTTTCCATCTTAAAAGCTTTTTGCTGGCGTAAATAAATTTATTATTATTATTATGATTATTATTATTATTAAATATTATTATTACTAATTGGTGTTAGTCACTTTTCTTTTGGCTTTTGTCTATGCATATTTGGTTAATCAGCAACTCTTTACGTAAAACTCTAGACGTAAAAATTCGAGACACTTTGTTGTGTGTGACATGTAAAGCATGTAACCCTTAATACGATGTTGCATTTTGAACGTTGATGACCAATAAAGAGCTTTCCCAATTGTTGTCCGTGTACCGAGGGCTTGCTTTTAAAAAAATAAATAAATAAAAAAAATGGCCCCTCGCCGTCCGGAGAAAGGGGCCCCGACCCCGCCTGCTCTGCTCCGTCCAAGCGGGTGGAGAGTATTCTTTGGGTTTGTTCACTCAGAGACACACCTGCACAAACAAACTAAAAGTAAAACAAACAAAAAAAAAACAAACACAATTACACTTGACGCACAAACACGAACACAATAAGTGAAGAAGCAGGGCAGAGTTAGAGTAGTGAGGCTCAGTCAGGTGTTTTTTTTCTTCCCTTCTTCTTTTCTTTCTTTTCTGGAAAACCAGTCTCTCTTTTTTTTATTTCTTTGGTCGCGCTTGACACTCAACCGAGCTTATTCTAATCCTTTCAGGCCATAAAGGCGAAAATGGAGGCGCTTAGGCCGTTGATACCAGTGTTGGAGGAGTACAAAGCCGATGCCAAATTGGTATTGCAGTTTAAGGAGGAGGTCCGAAATCTGACGTCAGTTCTAAGCGAGCTACAAGAAGAGATGGGGGCCTATGACTACGAGGAGCTCCACAACAGAGTGTCAAATCTTGAGGAGAGACTGCGAGCATGCATGCAAAAATTAGGTAGGCACAGAAAGTTGTTGACACACACTTTGCTTCAAGCACATGCATGCACACACACACTGACTAAAGATGTCATAATTAGCCCAGAAATTTATTTTCAGGCATACATACACGATGACGTGGAAAGCAAGGGAAGATTCCTTGCAACCGCCCAGCCCTCAAAATACTCTTGCTTAATGTGTGAAATTGCTCAAAACGGCTAAACCACCGCTTTAAAGCGGCCACACTTAGTATTTTGAAAGTATTTCAAGATGAATAATTCTCCAAGATTTTTTTTAAAGTCCTCCAAAAGGTTTTTTTTTTTTCCTGGATTTTGGCTGCTTTTCTTTCCCCTTTCGCTGATTTTTGTGTTGAGTCATTGTTCCTGACCAAAGCAACAGAATGCGACACATGTTCTGCATAAATGTGAAACTGGAGAAGTGCAGGGCGGAAGTAGCAGCCCAGCACACCACCGGTACCTAAAAGACCCAAAACAGAAAGAATTCAATGTCAAAGTCTGAATGCTTTGGGAATCACCTGGTTGATGCTACAAATCCTCATTGCTAACTTTATTACCTTTGGTATTTCATAAATTTGAAGTGAAAAATGGTCTCTTAAGTAACAAAGTACAACAAATACAAAGTACCAAAGACCAAAACAATAGTTTTGACGGTTTTGTAGCTCACACCTGAAGTGTCTTTGACTGCCAAGCACAATGGAGGATTTGTGGGCGTGTCAGAGTGCACGCTCTCAGAAACTTGTTGAACTCTTCGAATATTTTTCATACAAATTTGGTGAAAGTAGGTCATCATTAGCGATCTCTCTAGGATAACGACAGAAAAACATTGGCAAATCAACACAGAAATGATTAAGCTGTCACAAAATCAACCTTTTATGGCCGTCTTAGACCCAAGACTTAAATTCTTCAGAAAAAAGTCTGGAGTGAGGTAAAGACTAGAGAGCATATGAGAGGACCTTGAACTCTGCAGGGTCTAGAGACAGACTGTGCAAAAAGGAATAGTCAAATATTTCTCTCCCTCTTTAGCCCTAGCTTGTTACATGTTATACTAGACTATACTGGATGCTGCCATATTTACAAATCAGGGTTAAGGTATGGCTGCATACAATTTTGTCATGGTAATTTTATTAAAATCAAATGAATTTTTCCAAACTGTTAAATTGTATTTTGGTTAAAGGCTGTATTTTTCTAAACCTTACATTGGGCGCTTATGCTGCAGAAATGAAAATAATTGATTTTAAGGGGTTTTCACAAAAAAACTTTCCAGCAAATGCTTATCACATTCCCAATTTACATTATTAGAAATATTATGTGGCATCCTGCAACTAGGAGAAGCCCTCATTTCAGCCTACCTAATGTGTGTTCCTCAATATGTGAAACCTGATTAGCTTCATTGCAGGAACCCCATCAGAACGGTATGATGGAAGCGCTTGCTGCCTCAAAGTGGCATGCGAAAATATGTCCACAAAATCAGCTGCGCTGCTCATGTGGATCCAGTCCTCTCTTTGCTTTTTACCCCTTTCCTCAGTGTCTTCACACCTCTTGTGACAGAGCACGGTGCTAATAGATGCACACCCACATGGTGACTAAGATATTTTACAAGAGCAGAGGCACTTAGCACATCGCGGGTATATTGCGTCCCTGTTTTGAATAATTCACAGTGCAAGATGACAGAGGGGAATTTAGAAAGTGCTTGAGCCACAATGCTGAAATGATCAGTTAGCTCATTTCAGAAACTGAATCTTTAACGTTTCATGTCATCAGACAGATTTTAATATCAGGCGAGAACGACACAAGCAGATGCGAAACGTAGTTTTCAAATGATGATTTCACCGTCCCTCGTGGTTTATTTGTGATTAAACTAAGATTAGTCACACATTTAGTTCAAATTCATTAGCAACACTTTGGCCTGATTTATTTCAGACTTGAGGAATCAATAAATTTATTAAATAGAATATTAATGATACAAACAAAGTTCAAAAACAGACTTTGGCACCAAGTAGCCCAGTAAGGGTTACAAAGTCATTTTTCATGCTTTGGAACCACAGTGAGAATCATTTTCCACAAATGGAAAGAAAAAAAAAACTTTGGAGAGCGGGTAATCTTAACAGGACTGTCTGACCTGCCGATGTTAGTCCAAGACGACTCATCCAGAAGGTCACGAAAGGATCCAGAACAAAATCGAAACACTGTAGACCTCAGTTACCTCAGTCAAAGTCTGTGTTGTTTATTCAACTATAAGAAAGGAGAAAAAATTATAGCCTTTCTGAATGCTTCAAAGGCTGTCTAATGCTGACTAAACACAAAGAGTATCTCAATAAGACCTTTGGCAAAATACTATTTTTTTGTATTGACTTTTTATTAGATCTGATTTAAAAGTAACAACATTTTTGAAAAAGAACATCGTACCTTCAGTCAAATCTGGTGTTGACTCTGATGCTTTTCAGCAAAAATCCCTAAAGGAGAATAGCTCACCATCAGCTTGATTTAAAAAAAAATGTTTTGGTAAAACTTCACAGATATTACAAATCAGGTCAATGAGCCAAAAGAAAGTCCACCTCTGAGAGGCTCAAAAAATGGCCTAGTCAAAGTCTGAACTTAATTATAAGTGAGATGCTGAGGCACTGCCTTAAAAAAAAAAAAGCTCCAATGTGGCTGAATTAAAGCAATTCTGGGAAGCAGAGTGGTCCAAAGTTCATAAGCAGTGAAGTAAAAGATTGTCAGTTTTTCCAAAAGACTGATGCCAGCTGTTGCCCTCCAACACAGTCGGATATTAAATCTAGTGTTCATTTACTTTTTCACATAGGACACTGGGTAGCTTTTTATCTCTACAATCTCACTGCATTTTGTTTGTCAACTGATGATGAAATTAGTTTGACTTGAAACAGTTAAGTGTGAAAGCAAAAGAAAAAAAAACACTCCACAAGAAAGTGAATGCTTACAGCGTTGCTGTATATTTCACACCTATTTATATCAGAAACCTCCTCCAACTCCAGGGGGCCGGTACCCCTCCAGTGTTTCAGCTCCCAGTTCGCTGAACACGCCATTCCCCATGTCTTCGTCCAAGCAGCTGGAAATGGGGAGGAAGCCGTGACCTCTGGGACGGAACGGTGGCGTGTGCGAGATCGGAGGAGATAAAGGCGAGGTCACCCAGCGAGACGCTGGCTTAGGCAGAGCAGAGGGTGGCTCTCCTTTTCATCTTCGCATGCTTGCTAAAGCTCTCATGCATCGTGCACACAGATGCACTCCGACTCCGTGCAGAGATTAAACCGACCAAGGTGACTGGCCACATTTGCATACGACCAATAACAAGGAGGAAAGGAAAAAAATACAGAGGCGGCAGAATGTTTTTTACCTCTGAGTGATAGACAGGGAGGGCTGCAGGAAGGGTGGTAATGGAATGGAGAAAGTGAAAAAGTGCAGGAAAAGTGAATGAGAGTAAATAGAGTCTCCGCTGAGCTGTCCTTCAAGCTGCTGTGTGCCAGAGAGACTAACGGGCCCGCGGCTGTCGGGACACAATGGCCATCGATCAAGTGGACATGCCAGCTTGCTGGGCAATAATCAAATAAATAAATCTCCCGTTGCCGTGCCACCGCAATGTGGATGCACACAGAGCCGCAGGCGAACGGAGGCCGTGGAAACGCAGACACACTGATGGATGGAGGAGCAAGGAGAAATACCTCTGCTGGCTGCTCCATGGCAGCTGGTTCCCCTTCTCTGTTTGGAACCGTAAATAATAACAAATAACCAAAATAAAACCCCAAAATTCAAAAATCTCAATGTATTTCATACTGAAGATCAACACGAGGTAGGAGAAATTTTTAAAGTGGAGAACAACGGATGTGTGGTTTTCAATTCCTTCTGAGAAGTGTGGTGAGGATTTGTGTTCATCTCCCCACCCCCTGTATTTTGATGCCCGTAAAGTAAATCAGGTGCAACAAATTGTCTTCAGAAGTCACCTTGATAAAAATAAGTATGTGGTTCCTTCCTAGTTCTCTGTTTGTAGAGAAGCACGGGAAAGTAGCAAAAGAAAAGTTAAGAATTAGTTTACATGTCAGTGAGTGAAATAAGTATTTGATTCTCCAGCTTTTCATGCATATAAGGAAGGATTTTGACACCACTCTCTTTACGGAGGCTTTCAAAATCCTCTAAGTTTCGTGGCTGTTGCTTGGTAACGCAAATCTTCGGGTCACTCTTCGGACGTTCTATTGGGCAGAGATCTAGTGACTGACTAGGCCTCGACGTGACCTTTAACTGCTCGTTCTTTAGCCACTCCATTATTGTCTGTGTAGACTTTTGAGAAATGAGATCAGTCTTATACAATTTGAATCAAGGCTGTAAAACAACAACGTGTTAAAAGTGAAGCGTTGTGAGTACTTTGTAGATGCGCTCTATTTCCCAAGGGGCTTCCAAGATTTCAATCTGTTACAGCGCCTGGTGGTAATAGATTGCCAGGCAAATCAGGCTGAATTGTGTTGAATGCACTGGAGAAATCAAAGAACATGATCCTCACAATGCTGCCTGCCTGCTTCGTCCAGATGACAGTGGGTTTGTAAGAAGGAATCCTAAACTCCAAATCCACAGCAATGAAAAAACTGTGTTTTATTGCTTACTCAAGCAAGAATGATAAAATAAAAGAAAAAAACAAAACAAAACCAATGTTTGATCGTTGGAAAAAGTCCCATTTGCAGTTTGACACAAGTCACAGCAAACATTTGGAATTAGATAACTTGGTCAGATGAACATTATGCACATTATATATGTCAGAAAACTGATAAAGCACATGGTCCAGAAATGATTATTTTCTATTGAAACATGTTGGTAGCAACATCATGCAGGTCCAGGGAAACTCCTTGGAGTTGATAAGAAGAGTCTGAAAAACTTTTTTCTGAGTTTTTTCCGATTTTCCGGAGCTGAACATACAGCTCTGGAAAAAATTAAGAGATCACCTAATATGATCAGTTTCTCTAATTTAATTTTTTATAGGTATATGTTTGAGTAAAATGAACATTGCTCTTTCATTCTACGAACTACTGACAACGTGTCTCCAAAATTCGAAGCAAAGATTTTGGATTTATTGGCAGAAAATGAGAAATGGTCAAAGAAACAAAAAAGATAGTGCTTTATGATCTCAAATAATGCAAGGAAAACAAGTTTATATTCATTTAGAAACAATAACACCAATGTTTAACTTGGTTTAGTTCAGAAATCAATATTTGGTGGAATAACCAGGAGGTTTTCAATGGGGTTCAGTGCAGTGGGCTCCATTTTGTCCAGAGCTGCAGGTCAATAAGGTGTTCTAGTCTGTAAAAGGCAAGGATGAAGGTTCACCTTTCTGCAAGACTACGACTGGTTGGCATATTCATGTTACATATTTATGGCAAGTAAAATGGGCAAACAATCAGTCAATGTCAGCTTATAGAGACATCACCCACAAAACTTGCATTTGTTGATGGAGCAAAAAGGCCATTTTATAAGGACTGACTCTGAGGGTCAGTGCATTTTTTTCCATAAAATTTTTGAAAACCATGTATTATTTTTTCCATATTCATGCACTGTTTTGTGTTGGACTGTCTGTCACATAAAATCCCAATGAAACACATTTGTATGCGTACCATCCTAAAAATGTGAATAAGTTCTGACTGATGGGCTGGTTGTGCTTTTGTGGCATTGGCCGCAGCTCCCATTAGTTTTTATTTTTTCCCCCACTTGGATTTGGCCTCTGATTCAGGCTAAACAAATTCAGGCCAAAAGGGGATTAGAACCTGCGCCGTATCTCCAGAAAGCAGATCCATCAGTGTTGCCCACTGCAGCAGCAGTTTACTTCTAATGATAGACGCACGATTATAGAAAAGAAATAAATAAATCAATGGCCAATGTCGGAGTGCCGTCTCTAATCCCCCCCACCCTTAGGGTTATGTAAGGGACTCCAACCCCCCTAGTAGAAACGGTAGATCCACGCTCGTGCGAGTATGCGTTTGTCTCTCAGCTGCAGCCGAGGTACAATTCCCACACATTCTCTCGGGCATGACATATGCCGTACACGGAGAGACACGCCGACGCTCCAGCACAAAGCCACGAGTCCCATTACATAAGAGGCTGGAATGTGACAGCGAGAGGGGTTGCAATGTGTGTGAAGATTAAGCAGAAGGGAAGCACAAATAAATCCCGGGTTGTATGTCCACAAAAGGATGGCGACATTCCACTTCAGTGAAGAACAAAAAGGGGATGATGGACTAATGGATGAAACGCTTCGCAGAGAGAGGCGAGAGAGGAAGAGAGAGGCTAATGAAACCCATAAAAGAGCAGTCGTCTCAGAGTTGCACTTTAAATTAGATATTTACTGTGGCCAACTCCCATCTTGTGATTTTTGAGAGGCCCTTCGCTGTGATCTCAATTATTATTATTTTTTCTCTCTCTCTGCTACGAAATGGCTAGAAAGACTAACGAAACCCTCTAATCTCTGCCTGCGCTTATTAGATGGAGAGGATTACTCTGAACTCAGTCAGGAGGGACGCAAAACCCGCGTTATTTTTGTCAAATTTAGATTAACACCTCAATCAACGCTAATTAGCGCCTTGACGCCTGGTGGTTCACACAAGAGGAAAAGTACAGAGAGCCTCTCCCTTTTCTGATTATTTTTGTTTTTTTAATTTCCCTCACTTCTTCACACATTCCCATTCTGAGGGTAAAACAGGCATTAGCATATGTGAGCAGAATAATAAGCACTTCTTGCAGAGTACATCATGCATGGGGAGAGGCTGTAAGATACCATCGAGCTGTACTGGAGCTCCCAACTTCATCCTTATGACAAAATAATATTTTCCCATAAAGCTCGACCTAGCTGAAGTACCTCAATGGGTGGGAGGGGAGTGGCATTGCTGCAGATGTTCCCATTTTACTTCTTTACTTGCAGCCTGCGGCAAACTGACAGGCATCAGTGATCCGATCACCATCAAGACGTCTGGATCCAGGTTTGGCTCCTGGATGACGGATCCTCTGGCGCCTGAAGGAGATACCCGGGTAGGTACAGCACACGGTAACATGGCTGGGTTTTAAACGCGACTTTATGACAATATCTAATCTGGTTGTTGAAAAAGAATTGGACATTTAAAGCTTTTGGTGTCAAACAGTGGAGCTGGAAACGGTTTGGGTAATCAGTTGTGTGAGATATATCTGCCAAAAACAGTCGATGGAAAACTTCCTATTTTACCACTTCTGTTATTTTATTTTTTTTTAATCATTTCTATTTGATAATTGGCAGAAGCCTAGGAGACATAATATTGTAGAGGTTTTTTTTAATCTTAGTTTCATAAGTTCAGACATGCTAAGATTGCTAAGCCTTGTATCAGTTTGGAAAAACCTAGAAGAGGATGGCTTTGTGGAAAAACTTATTTCTACAAATTTGAGTCAGTTGTTGTTAGTGTCAGTAGTAACAGCTCAATTAGGTCACTGTTTCTTAATGAAACTAGTTTGTTGAAAATATTGAAATTAGAAATCAGAAATGACCCTCTTAAGGAAACATTTTTGATTTACTCACTCTGAAAAACCGAACGTGGAGAAAATACTAAAAAATGACCAAAACATTTTCGGCCCAGTTTAATTATTCCCAAATTTATCTGGTCATGGAAATAGCTAAAAATCTAATTTTAAACTTTGGAAATAATCTTATTTATTTCCGGAATATCAAGAAATCACATGAACATAGCTTTTGACTTAAGTCATGCACAGTATTTTTGCAATTTTTGCCAGTTGGCAAAGATTCCAATTTGGATTTTAATAGCGATTAAAATGACATTAATTATGATAGACGTAAAAATGTTGACCATCTGTCTTTTGTGACCAGATCTACAGCTGATATTTTCTTTGTAGAGGGAAAAACGAAGTCCGCTTCTTTTGCCCAGCAGGTGTGCAGTACACAGGTCCAGCTGCTCCAAAAGCTGTTCAACACCTGGTCACTCTAGCATTTCTTTGGCATCTTAATAAAAGGACCTTAAGGCATAGGAACAGTTTGATTACAGATTTTAGAACTTTGCTTATTATAATCTAGTAACCTTATTATTAATGGTCCATGCAAAACTGATTCTTTTTGGCTTTTTGTTTTAAATTCAAAGTGTTATAAAAGTAGGCCTTTGTGATGTTGCTGCCGGTGTTGTAAGTTACAAATGTGCTAATATACAAACTTACTCAGATGTCAGATTGCCTGTTAAACATACTCTCAGATGAAAATTGCCTTCTACAACCAACAGAACTTGTCAATTCTGTTCTCCAACATCTTCAGTTTCCATCAGATAAGTTGTAACTACATATGTCAGCTTTGGCATTTGCTAATTAGCAGCAGCTCTAAAATCTTTGACAAGCAGATGACAACATTAAACTTCAAAGCTTGTTCTCTACCTGACTACTTCACAAACAATTGTGACTCCAAAGCTGCAGCTATTCTTTACAATAAGAAAAAGTCTACCACTCTGAGAGCGAGTGGCGTTAGCTGTCAGGTTAGCTTGACCAGCACTGCTTTTGTAGCCAATTGCATCAGCTTCCCTTTTGCATAGCAGGACTTGTTTTGGCTCAGAAGATACATTTCCCATCAGTACACATACACTTATTATCGGCATAAATCCATGAATGCCATATTCATTTTTGGTGTATAATGATGATGCCTGCTTGGCAGAGCTGGGAAAGTTTAAAAATTTCCTGGCATAAATTCAGCTTTTAAGGATAAGTTCAAAAACGTTGAATTTGTCATTTTCAAATGATGTCAGGAATACTGGGAAGCATGCAAGTGCTTTGTCTATCCCTCTCAGACAACGGTGTTATTTATAAATCCAGATCAAAGATACATGTAGCTTGTCCTATTAGCATTGGAAGGTGAGGGATTCTCAGTAAGACACAGGTCACTGAACTGCAGCTCTGAGAAAGACGATGCCATTATCAAGAATGTAAACAATGTTGCCAGAGCAGAAGGGGCATCAGAAGTCCCAACATGTAGTGTTCTTGGCTCGATCAGCTGGAAAAATCACACTGCTTAATCAACTGTTTGCTGGCTGCTAAAATAAAGCAGTTGTTTTGCTCACTGGGGAGTGAAGCCGGTTATGAACAGGATATGGGTTATGGCTGATCTGGAAGGTTCATGTTACCTGCTTTTCCCATATTAAACCAGTCTTTACGTTTACTGTGGATCATGGCCTCCCAGAAATTATTTGCAGCTAGTTCTGACCCAGACCGTCACCGTCAGATGAAAGGAAATTGTTTGGGCTGTTCAAGTACAATTCTAGACACATCAAGGCTCAAGTCTGCCACGGACTTGAACCTCTTGAAAGACCAGTGTCGCTGTCCAAAATGAAACTTTGCATCACCATCATGTCTCCTCTAGCAAATGTTATACGACTACCTCGTTGATGGCTGCAAACCTGTGCAACAATTTTTTATTTTAGAAGTCATTAAACCTGTATGTTGGAATAACGAATGGTTAAAGGCCCACAGTGAATATGGCATTGATGATTAAGATGAGTGTACACAAAATTACAGGAACAGCCATTACTCATATAATTATGATGCACTACAAAGAAAACCTTTGTAAGATTTTAATAGGGACGTCGGGCCTTGAAGAGGATGGAGCTCGATAACAGATAGTCAATTATTTAATTATAACACCTTCCTTTAGAAAGCTTGTTTCAAAAATAGCACATTCCATACAGCCTACGAGGTAATGTAATATTAGAGAGAAAGAAAAATGCTAAGAATTTAGCTCAAGTGTAAGAAGGGAGTTTTGTAAAGACTAAAATCGTCAATTTTGATCAAAACACACGAAAAGGAGAAATGCCACAACGGTGTTTACTTGGCTGAAGTGGACAGTCTCACTCGACCTCTTTTTCTACTCCAGTGTGTTTCATCCTGTTCCAAGGGGACCTGCTCCCTGCATGTGACTGGCATTCACCAATCAGTCGCAGCAGCAGGGGGTACCAGGTGGTGAAAGAGCCTTAGCCGTATCAGTTCCGCAGAGACTGTGAAGGTATTAGGGGCTCTGGAATGGCGGCAGCAAAAGGAGCCAACAGGAAGCAGGGTTAAAAAGCAGCTGCAGCAGGATGGCATTATCCTGGCAGGCTCTGTCAGCTGCCATCCTGAGGGTGACATCAGGAGTTTTAATTATTATTATTAAAAGCTTTGTTGGCTCAAATAAAAAAATAAATCCTATTGTTAACTTGATTAGGATGCTTGTTCGTTATGACACTTAGTTTGGTCTTAGAGGCAAATTTAACATTATGGAGTTATAAGATGCAGAGATCTGAGGCATTCCTTTTCTTTTTATTTTGCTTAGGTTTGGTACATGGACGGCTACCACAACAACCGCTTTGTTCGGGAGTACAAGTCCATGCATGACTTCATGACGTCGGACAACTTCACATCCCACCGGCTGCCGCACCCGTGGTCGGGGACGGGCCAGGTGGTCTACAACGGCTCCATCTACTTCAACAAGTTCCAGAGCCACGTCATCATCAAGTTCGACTTCCGCACCTCCTCCATCAGCAAGTCCCGGCAGCTGGACTACGCCGGCTTCAACAACGCGTACCACTACGCCTGGGGGGGCCACTCGGACATCGACCTGATGGTCGACGAGGGGGGCCTGTGGGCCGTCTACGCCACCAATCAGAACGCCGGCAACATCGTCATCAGCAAGCTGAACCCCAACACGCTGCAGATCATCAAGAGCTGGACCACCAACCACCCCAAGCGGAGCGCCGGCGAGTCGTTCATGATCTGCGGCACACTCTACGTCACAAACGGATACTCGGGAGGGACCAAGGTTTACTACGCGTACTCCACCAACTCCTCGACTTACGAGTACATTGACATTCCCTTGCAGAACAAGTACTCGCACATCTCCATGCTGGACTACAATCCTCATGACCGTGCCCTCTATGCTTGGAACAATGGCCACCAGGTGCTCTACAATGTGACACTGTTTCACGTCATCCGCTCAGAGGAACTGTAACGGAGGAGGATTCAGTTAGGATAGATAGACGTTGTCCTTGCGAAGAAATGGGGAAAAAAACCAAAAACAAGCTCATTCTATTCAATCTCTAAAAGAAGAGACCATATCGAGAACATCTTGTTAAAACAAAGAACTTGTGAAAGACTGCATTATCTGTGAATGCAAAATGCATTGAATGTGTACATGAACGCAAAACTATCATTGAAGTGTTTCATTCCAAAATTAGATGTTACTACTGGAAAAATACTGCAATATTATTTATCTAAAAAAAACAAGATCATTGAAAGGAATATTAAGGTTTTGTAAATAAATGTCTCAAGATGACTTTTTGATTTTAATGGTGTGTTTTATTTTGATAGCTGCCTTTAGTAGTGGTATAATAGAGGCATTTTTATTTTGGAATGAAACTCTTTAATCGTTTGTTGTCTAGAAAAAGATGATTGTAAACATAGAAAATATATTAGACTCAAAATACTAAGAACAGATGCCAATAAAAGAAAATACCACGCCTTTTTTTTATATAAGCAAATATCAACCTAAGGTCATTCCGGCGGCTCCTCCCAGATGGACTTTTCCGTGGCCGACAGGGGAAGGTCAAAGGTCATGGGGTGGGAGGTCCTGGAACAACGACTGTTGGCTACAAACTGTAAGATCCTCACCCCACCCAAGATCCTACGGATAAAAGTGGAATGTCGGTCCAGTCAGAGGACTGGACAGCCAAGAGGAAGCGGGTCTGTCATATCATTTTTATCAAAGTACAGTAGCAAATCTAAAGTCTGTAGAGAAAGAACAATAACATCTACTAAAAGACGTGAAGGCACTGACTGTTGATCGCGCTGTTTTTTTGATCTGATTTTCCGTATCAGTGGTTATGTGTTGAAACGGATTTCTTTGCATGATTGTTTTCTATAACTCCAGTCTGCTTTGCTGAATGTCCTTCGCTGTACGATACTACAAATTCAAGCGCGAAAAGGAGTTGGAAGAAGGCAAAACACAAAAGATTTTGCTAATAATTTATTTGTATTTTTTTTAGTTTTCCCTCGGCTTCTCCCTGTGTAACATCTGCTTCTTTTGCTTCTGTTTCTTTGCCTCCATTTTAAATGTTCTCGTACTATTCAGCCGATGGTCTCCTTGTATTTATTTTTTATTAAACTGTCGAAGGAATCTAGTTGGCTCACTGATCTATGAAGTTAAAAAAAAAAAAAAAACCGAATTTCTGACGTAATGCATTGCTGGTAAGGGAACCTGGTTCGCTTATCTTCATCTCACATGAGTCTGAAGTGGTCAGGGGTTTACATAAAAAGAATAATCCCATCTCATATCCTGTATCCACCCCCAGCCCCCACTGCGAGTGGGGGATGTTTGTTAAATGTATGTATACCCTTGCTAAAAACAAAGGCTTTTCACTCTTTTTGCGCTTTGCTGGACATGTATTGTATCTGAAATGAGATGGTCTATGAATCGTGTCAATAAAACAGAGAAATCTGACTCTCGGATTATTTTTAAAAGTTGCAGGCATCCGTTAGACAGCATGTTTAGTTTAAATTGAGGTTCAAGCTCACATCACATAGTGAGAACATCTTTTATTGCAATATTCTTTGAGGAGCATTCTAATGAGTCATAAATAGTGCAAAATACTGTGTGTGTACAGAAGAAAACGCTAAATTCACTGTTTGAAGCGAGTGTGAAGAAAATGAAAGTCTCAACAATTACACGTTGTTTCTGCTGGGTGTGGTAAAGCAAGATATTGTCATATACAGAGTATTTCACCTTCACATGCTGAAACAGAGCAATCATCTGTCTCAAGATCATTAAGTTATTCATTGTTACACCTTTTTGTTTAAAAACGTTCCAACTTTAATCTGATGAGTTACATTTTTTTTACAAGCCAGAACTTCCTGTTGCAGATGACTGGAAACGATGCAGTAAAACATGTTTTGTGATAAAAAATTGTAAATAATATGCAAATTAAAAAAGTATTACTAGAAACGTATCTACAAGTGTCATTTGAGCCAAAACTATGTTGTCTTATGACCAAAAAAAAAAAAAAAAACTCACCAAAATAGCAAAAGTTGTAGGGAAAATTGTAGTCATATTGCCTAAAAGTTTGTCCCTAAAAATGTGACAGATTGTTACCTCCAGATGTTTTGTTAGTATCAAGAAATCACAATATAATAATATGATAATAATTAGCTATTAAAAATTTTTTTCACTTATTTATAACCAAACTTTCAACCAGTTGCTACAATCTTATTATTAAATCGTAAGTAGATATGCTACCCAGCAAGAACTGATGGCTTGACTTAGGGAAGACATCTGTGTGAAAATAAAGATGTCATCTGCATATAGAAATACCTTCCCTGAGCAAATGGTGCATTCTTTGTACTCAGAAGTTGCAGTTCATAAGTTGGCAACCCAGCCAATGGGCCAACTAATAATAGTTAGCACCCAAAGTATCTTATTTCAGCATCTTATTTCAACATCTTAATTTGGATGTGATGTCGTTTCACATGCAGAACCGATGTTTACAGCTGATAAAATTGGATTGCTGAACGAGAAGTTTTTCAATCCTTGATATTTTTACAAATGGTTTCAATTAGTTATTAGTGAAAATTCAAATGCCTTAAGCAGCTTTGGCAATATAAACACTGAGGGTTAGTTATCAGCAACTAACTTGATATCAAGGAACTAGAAATGATAGATGGTTGGAGGCAGAAGACACTAGCTCATCCTTAATATGGATGAGAGGGTCTGTAGGGTTCAGTCAATGAGATGAGTTCTACAAGCTTAACAAGAAAAGGAAAACTGCCAAACATTTCAGCCAATTATTATCTAAGAAGCACTGAATTTAGAAAATGTTTGTTCGATTAGTCATCAGATTAGTCACAATTTGAATTTCTTATTAAGTTCTTAATTTAGTCTGCAGTTCATTCTGAACCTGAAGTATCGTCTCCCTGCCTCTGTCCGTGGTCCTTCTATTTTACTTAAGAAATAATATCCCCGACTCAGGGAGGGTGGTAGTCTTTAACCACAACCCTCATGAAAGGAACATGTTTTCTGTCTCTTTAAATGTGATGGTAAACACTTCTTTTTTACGTATGTTTTCTACTGATCTACCACAAGCAAGCCACAAGGGCTTTCTCGCTCTACCTCGCTTCATCTGCTTCTACTTTTTGAAGCCAGACCGTCTTCTTTTTGCTCACTCACCAGTTTTACCATCTTTGATTCGCTCTCGAGCACTTCAGCTGACATCTTTCTTTTTCTTCTTCATCATTCAGCCAGTTAATTGTTCCCACTCTTTGTTGCTCCCATACTATCCCCCCACTGCCTCTCAGTCCTCTGATGTTGCAATCGATGAATAAATGATTGCTTCTATTTTCACCTGACAAAAACTGATCCACTCACCAGGACAAGGGGGAGGGGATAAGATTTTAATTCTTATTTGGAGACGGAGAGAGAAGTAAAGTAGCGTGTTCCTCGGAGGATCTCGCTGCACATGACACAGCGAGCTGTCACTCAGCAGGGGAATATTTTTGCATCTTCAAGCAGCGAGGGGCGCATTAGGAAACACATCAGCGCCGCCCGTAGCCTCCGTTTCTCAGTAGCCACATCACAACCTCATACACCCTTGGATCTGACAGTTACACTTTATTTCATCATAGTGCGTGTTGGCCCTCTCTGGCAATTATTTCACACTCGCTCAGGATTTCTTGAAAGCGAAGTCGGGTAATTAGCTTGTGCATACCTTGTCCTTTTGCTGCTACCGCTGTAGCATTAATTCTGAGACAAAAGGAGGAAGGCGGTGAGGGGTTTGACCTGACCATGCAGGGCACCGTGCGCCTTAAAAGTTCAAGATTATGTCAGGAATAAAAAGTCAGAGTGCTACTACCAATTACAGATTCTTAACATTTTATGAACACTGTGCTACATTTTGACAGATTGTTCTAAAAACATGATTCAGCACTGTGATAATCTAAATAAATATTTATGACCTTTACCTCTTTTTAAGTCATCAAACGTTTATTAAACCTGACAAACTTGCTACTCAAGTTGATCATCCAAGAAAGAGTTTGTAACTTCTTTGCATAATAGTGCAAACTCTGGAAAACTGGAGACTGAAGAGACACATCAATCTTCAAGTTTTTCCAGAGATTATCCATTGGAAACAAGTTGAAAGCCACTGCAGCACAAAGGTATTCTTTGACCTAAACCAGGTATTTCACTACGGTCTTCAGGACTGTACTCTCTTGCTCTCGATGACGCTTTTTTCCTCTGCTCCCTCCCTGCCCTGCCCTTCCCTGCCCTGCTTGCTGTGTTTTTGTTCTGTCTTTTTCTATATTTTTGGAGCCTTTCTTTGCACATCATCCAAATCTACAAATTATGGATCCAGTCAACCGACCTCTCAATGAAATTGATCAAATTTTCGACAAGAAGTCTGGACACAGTGGAGCCCTCTTGTCCTGCGGAGACACACCCAGTGGGATTCACCCTGGATTTATTCATGATAACAGGATTTCTGATGTTTGGAGCTTGTGGATTCCTGGTTTATTGACAAATTTGTGACAGCCTTGGCCGAACTAACAAACACTCAGACTGTTGGTGTGGAAAGAGACGAGGACTCTAAAAACTCACTAACTAGTTGGACTCGATCTTGCAGAAGTTGCTAGTTTCAGTTCAGTGGAACGACCAAACTAATTTGGATGATTGGGAATTGAGATGTATCAGAGAGACTTCAGGGAAGATTGAAATTTATAATCTTCCCAACCTAAGACATTATGCTTCTGAATTGGCTTCCCCCGTGTGGCCTTGGAAGGGCTGCATATTTCTAATCTCCTTGAAGACGCTCTTCCTTCTTCACCCCCTCCTGTATCCATGGAGCTGTGGAACTGAACATTCCTGAATTCCAAGGACATTCCTGGAAAAACAACACCTTTATCGAACTTTGCAAGGAGGTTCAGTAACGTGGTTTCATGGCCCTTTGACATCACCGCCTTCACTCGGGTCTTTGTTTTGCCCATTGTTTTGTCTGAAAGTTGCATTTTGCTCTAATGTGTCCTTTCCTCTTTATTGTTTTAGGTGGAGTACTCCCTATTTAACCCAAAAAAGGATTATTTTAGTTTATTAGTATTATCAGAAATTGTGGAGTAAGCACTATTTAGATCCATATTAATAAATAGCCCAGAAATGGAATCAGAATTAGAATTAGACTAACTACAAACTTGGAATCCAGAAATACTTAACAGGAACAGTCACTGCTTAGTTTATATTACTTTTAACCCAGAAAAGGATTTAGAACAAACTTAGAATTGTGGAGTACTCGCTTTAACCCAGAAAAGGAATTAGATCAGTCACTCGTTAGCTTATTTTATCAGAAACTGTAGAGTACTCACTATTTAGAAATGGAATTAGATACTTAGCAAACCTGAACAGGAGCACTGAGTTGACATACTTTAGAACATTAGATTAGTTTTCTTTCCTCTTTTTTCTTTCCTTTGGTTTGTTATTTTGTTTGTATTTCCTTTTAACTCATGAAAGCACTTTTAATTGCCTTGTTGCTGAAAATGTCCTACATAAATAAAATTACCTTATCTTACCTTCATCTGTGTGGTCGGGTTTATTGTACCACTGCAAGATAAAGCTTCCCTCCACTCTCAGGCCTTTTACAGCAGATATTTCTTCTGGGTATTCTTTCAGGATTGGCCTACATTTGGTTTCATCCGTCTTCCTATCCATTCTTTCCAGCTTCCCTTCTCTTAACCCCACAGCGTTACAGTGATGGGTTCGCTTTCTGTCACAGGTTGTGTTTCGCAGGCAGGCCAAAAAGTTGCTTTTTGATTTCACTGGACCAGAGCACTTTCCTCCAAGTGTGTTTTATATGTTTCCTACATTCATAGAGGGAAATAAAACTCATAAGCACTTTCAGTTTCAATATTGCCACTCTCTAATGACATAAAATGATTCTGTTTCTGATTACCATTGGCCCATGAGCTGCTGTTTTGCTTGAAGCTCTCATTAAATTGTCCCTCTCAATTTAATATAGACAAGTTTTGGTTGGTTTTGTAGTTCTGTCATTCTTGTAACTACTCTGGAAAGTTCCTCTCTTCAAGACTAAAGAAATAATTACTTCAAAACACACCAACAACACCTGCATACTTCAAATCGCAGGGTTTTATTTAAACAAATATCTATGTTTTTTGCACATGATAAAATAACCTGTAATTAGTTCTACTTAACCTAATAACCCAGTTTTTTCTTTTTATTAAGATGTAACTTGAATAATTCTTAACCATCCAGGGAGCAAAAGCAGTCATAATATATATCTGGCCCCGAGACTGCGGCAATCACTGAGTACCTTCAAATTAAATGCACTATAACACATCCAGAGATTTTATTTTTTTATTTTTTTTTCCAATACACTTTTCTATTTGTTTTTGTTTCAAATATTTTCTCTCCAGATTGATCTCACTGGCCCCAGAAAGAAAGCAGAAACGATACCCAAATTTCTTTACTGAGGCTCAGGGCGACATCGGAGCAAAACCTATTACAAGGCAAGCATGGACTGAAATAACAGCTGATAATAAATCAATGGGACCATAAAGACGGGGTCTGAGAGAGAAAAAAACAACAGCGATAAAGACAATTCATTTTAATTACAGCGCAATAAAAAGACAAAGCAAAATATAGTCAGGTGTCCCCTTTTGGCAGTAATATTTACAATTGTGTCCTTGTCAGCAGTTCAGCCACCTGCTCACTCACAAAATATCCCCTAATTAGCATTTTTGTCAATGTGCAGCTCTTATATGGGCGTATACATACACACTATACCTAGCTAAGATTACTATACATACTCAGAACACATCCCAAACTACACTGTTTTTCTAATCATTTTGAATGTAAGGCCGAGACTCTTGCTTTGATTTGTGAATGAAAGCTGCTGGCTTCAAGGTAATTGTAAACATGTAGACTGTTATTTAGTTTTCAATGTGAGAAGTAAGGCATTGGTAGACTGGCAAAGTGAGATCACGTAGCTGAATTGTGAGCTTTGCAAGGTCTAAAGGTCAACATTTGCCAATAAGTTCATATTTTCAGCATAACACTTGGGAATCGGCATTCCGTTGTTAATGGGAAAATTATTTTTGGCGGCATTATTGCGCTGTAAACAGAGGTGACTGAAGCTAGATCTCACAAAGAGCTTAACACGCCATTTCAAATCATTATTTTTCTTAATGCTTCAGAGAGAAGAAAAGGTTTTCCATTATGACTCTCGTTATTTTGAGTGTACTCATATTAGTTTAATAAATGAAAATAGTGATTTACAATTTGTCCTCCATTTGGCTCAGACGCAGGAGAAAAAAAATCATAGCTGCAGACAACTAAAAAAAAAAGCAGAGAGGACTTAATCCTATGACTAAGATCTGCAATTTGGGAATATTTAGGTCTACAAGAACGACAGAGAAGGAACAGTGCAGCCAACCAAAGTTAATGCTAAAAAAGAAAAGCTAAAACGACAGAATTAGACCGAGCCCGAAATAAAACGAGGGTAAACATCGGAGACTCGCTTTATAATTTGGAGGAAGCTACCAAGCTCTCAAACAATTCAAAACCACTCCACAGTTAGCTACAGCTTGACAAGTATCTCTGCTTGATTTGGTATATTTTTGAATAAAAATAACCACTTATATAAGGTTACGGTATTACTGTGGCTCAACATCTCTTTCCACAATATTGTCGGATGTTTCCTTTTCAACGATAAGCTGGTTTGACTGCATCCTTTGTTCAGATTTGGAGATAAATCACTTTAATAGTAAATCAGTAAAGATTTTGCGCTGCCTCAACGTGAGTCTTCAACAGAGTTGTGTATCAAACAAAGTTGAGAAACGTATGTTGAACTGCGAGATGAATTCTCGGGTGAAATGTGTCACGAACGTCTGCTGAACGGCTGTGATAAAATTTGATCAATACGACAAGCCTAAATATACTCCTGATTTCACAAAATGTTCTCAAGGACAAAGGATGAAGGTCACCAATCTGTTGCAGGACAACACAGTTAAACAGAGGACAAACAACCATACACTCAAACACACAGCCAAGGGCAATTAAGAGAAGCCAATTAGCCTATCATACACATTCCTTAAAAGCCAAGTCTGTGCCAAACAATTTAAATCTACGAACCTCAGTGATTATTTTATATCTATAAAAAATATAGATATCAATACAGAATGTATGCACACGAGTGTAAACCTCTGACCGCAGATGCAGCTGTGCTCCAAGAAGCAACAAGGGCAGTTCTCTTCACACTTAAGTGCCCACATGTAGGGATGACACATGTGCTGCATGCTGTAAAGATGAATATTATGGACGGTCCTCTGCCAAGGTTCAAATCTTCTGTGTGTGCACATTCATGTGTGCCTTGTGTGGAGATTTATCTGTGGGTATGTAATGCTAAAGAGCTGTGCTGCCAAAATGTGTGCCATCTGTGTACACAAGAGACTTCACACGCTCGTTCTAGTTTGAAGGCTGTGCCAGGGTTCTTCTCAGGGACATCGGCCAATCATCGCAGGGAAGCTAAAAGCAACATGCTCCAGCCCATTAGCCAGTCGCATCTTCACCACAGCCATTTTCAATGGTTTCCACACTGGAAGTGATGGCATTTTTTTGTGGGAAAGTCGAGAATTGTGTTTGGTAGAATACTGTTCTTGCTTTAGGTGGCTTGAGAATCTGTACTTTTACTTTGTGAAAAGTGATGAAAAAAATATGGACAAATTCTAATCAATTTTAAATCATATTTGGTAAGGTATGATTCAGCGTCGTCATTTCTGATGATTATTTTAACTGTAAACAATGAACTATTCAGTATCAGTTGCTTTGTGGGAATCAAACCAAATTATGGAATTTTTATATATATATATATATATATATATATATATATATATATATATATATATATATATATATATATATATATATGAAGGTTTTGTTGTAAAAGGCGTAAAGAAATTTAAACCCCTTCAACGTCAAACTCTTGTTTTGGGGGACTTTATGTGATAGTCACAAACAAAATAGTGAATAGTTATAAAGCGGAAAACTATGTTTTTCCAAATTTTATTTCCCCCACAAAATCTGGAAAATGTATCATGATCAAGTTAAGTTCTTATTTAATATCTTTAAATAAAATGCAACACGATCAATTACCTTCAGAAGGTACTTTTTAGTAAACACATTCTGACTGTAATTCAATCTCAATGTTGTTCTGTTGAAAGAAGGCCATAAAAACCTTTGTTTGTAGTTAGAGAAGAGCTAAATGGGTGACACAGTAAAAATGTGGAAGATGATCTCAGATTCAACAAAACTGAATTTACTAGCTTCAGTGCAAATTTGTGACAAAAACCCCTGTACATTACAGCGGACGCCCACCAATTCACGGTTCAGTATTTACGGATTTACTTATTGAGTTTTTTCTGTTGAGTGTAACTCCAAACTACCTGTAGAAAATCTGTCTATGTTGATTTTCATACAACACATCTAAGATATTTTGAAGGAAATGCATCTTGGGAAGCTGAAATATCAAGTGACCTGCTGTTGGTTGGTTATTGCAAAGCAGGCTCTACCCACAGGAAGAGAAATAAGATGGTAGTGCTAATCCAGTTTCCAGTGTGCAAATTGTGGGTGAGCTATTAAAATGGGCAGTTCTGAGCATCCAAGTTCTTGACCACATTTGGAGAGTTAAAGTATCTCACGGTCTTGTTCACAAATGAGGGAAAAATGGAGTGCGCAGTCAATAGGAGGATTAGTGCAATGTCTGTACCAGTCCATTTTGAGCTCTGGACTTCCTTTGCAGAGTGTCTGTGCTCTCCCCAAGAGATGGGGTGAGAATCATCTGAGGAGAGGGAAGTCTGCATCTCTCTGTTTAGGTTGCTGCCTTTGGTGGATGGATGGATTCACTGTAAAATGATGTCACTATTGCATTCATGTGTCTGACTGTCTGCCACCTCCACCAGAATATGTCAAGACCAGAATGACCTAATTGTGGTAAAGGCCTTCTCACTTACCAGGTAATGTGGAATACCTTCAATCTGGAAACCAAAACAGCAATGTGGTGGTCCTTTCTACTCAGAACCGACTGTGCAGGAATCCTGCCAAGCTCATTCTGATTACTTTGTTTCACCTGACAACCCCAGTCTCCAACAATAGAAGCAAAAACAGAATTAGATGGACCTGGATCAATACCTCCAGGCAGTTTGCCCCTATGCACCAGCAATGTATAATTATGTTCTCAACCCTCCCTACTGAATGCCACGTACAGCCCTGGACTCACAATGCGAGTGCTACACTGAAAGCATCTCTCCACACCTCTCATGACCATTTCTCATCTTACTGACAATCGTAATTGCGTTACTTGTCTCTGTCATGGACTTCTCGCCACAGTTTTTCCCCTTACCGTCTCTTCTTCAGGCATTACGAATGCAAATTAGGAGTGACAGAGTAATCCTGAATTATATCCATGAATGACAGAGTGAAGCAGTTTGGTCAAATGGAAGTGGAGCAGGAGTTAGTTACTGAAGTCTGGAAGTAGCTACGGCCGTACGTCATTTTGAGTGTGTATCCAGTGATGGAGGTGTCTGGGTTCTGTTTAGTCAAATCCTTATGCTAAGTGACCGAATGCATGAAATTTGGCACAGCATCCAGAACAATGCAAACAGACCAATCAGGCATGCAGACCAATCAGCATTGACAATCAGCTAATTTAAAACCAATATCTTACTGCCGTCTAACTCCATCTGATCCGCTTGCATTCCGTGGGGGAAAGTACATTTACACAGAGTTTAAACATCTGCATGATCTCATTTTCTTACACACACTAAAAACCGCTGCTTTAGAAAGAAAAGAGTTTGGGTTACTTTGCTTATCCAGTTCAGAATCAATGATGGATCAGTGCAGCCCCAGGCTGATTTAACACAACAGTTAGATTTCAGCCCAAAATAGGAGTATGTGAAAAATTGAGTTGAAAAGAAAAAACCCATAAATTGGACTCACAAAACTTTTAGTTTAGCTTTGCATTAAAACATCAGACATAAAGAAAAAATAATCAAAATAAAATTAAAATTTAATATTGCAATGTAAATATGTAGGTGTATATATTTTGGATTAATTTTCAAAATGAAATTAGACAAGATTTGTTCAGACAAATGCCGTCTAATCAAAACTGCACAGCGACTTAAAGTAGTAATAAATTTATTTTTACTTGGCCACCATTACTCTTTCAATCTTGTGCTGATGTAAATATATTTTTACATGAATCTTGATACAGTCTGTAATGTTGATCATTTGTTGTTAATTTTTAATAAACTTTTTTTCCCCCCAAACATTTTGAATATTAGGAAATTATTGTTTCCCTTCTAAAATGATTTTTTTTGTCATAATAGGAAGAGACCGTGTAATCTTCTACTGCTTGGTTGTTCGCAGAAACATGTATGTAATTTGTATTTTGCGTATTAATTTGAATGAATGGACTCATTGAGAAAACGTCTGTAACCACATATTTCTCAGCACCTCTATATCTAGGGTGTGGCATAAAAATATGTTGCTTATTTTAGCTGTTTCTGTAGCACAGCAAATAGGTCACAAGTGTTCACCCAATGTTTTTTTTGGGGGGGGGGGCCAGGGGGATAAAACTATCCAACCTCTGTACCAACATTGCAAATCCAACATTTGGAATAAAGAAATAACCCAGCATACTTGTTTGTACGTTTTCCATGCAGACGATCTATAAATCAATTTCATACCAAACCCTGCAACATTCACATATTTTATAGTGCGTCTCCCTACAGCAATACCTCCCCAACCCCCCATTTCCACTCCCCATCTATAGCTGCCCCCAGGTGCACAGAAGCAGAGAGCAGAATGCAGAACAGAGCTGTGTGTGGTGACAGTGACATCCATCGCACGCAATGAATAATCAATGAACACCATCTGGCGCATACAACAGGGGAGCACCTCTCCAATCGTTTACTCCAGGATAGCTATTTCGATTCGTTCCCGCACACTGTGCTTCAGTATCCATCACCTGTTCTCTCATCCTCTCCCCTCGTTTTCTCACACAAATTTATACAGCAGCTGTACTACTCCCTTTCATTGTCTCTTCCTCCTTTTATATCTGCGGCCTGTTCCGCTGCTGTCTTTATGTCCTACTCCTCCTACTCGACATGTTCTGCAGAGCCCTCTCCGACTGGCGAGTCATGGTATTCCTCATTTGAATTCACCCCTACGATTCCCACGAAGCTAATAAAGTAACCCATTGCCCTTTAACGGACATTTGCCTTTATGATTTACAATGGTTCAGTAGCTTGTTAGAATGGTCTAAAAGTATAATAAAACTACTACAATAATATGTTCTAAAGGACACCTGGTTCAGGAAAATAGTTCTTCACTTCAAGGGTGCAAAGTTGTGACTCAAATTTAATTTTTTTTTTTTTTTTATGGTCCGATACCCACTTTCTTCACTTTAAAACTTTCAAATAGGTTTAAATATAAAGCCGTGACATCTTCCCTACAAGCCCTCGGTGAAGAGGTAAATTTATATTTCACATTTGCATTTGACCCAGTCTGACAGCAGACTTAATATGCACCCACAGTATCTGGAAAAGCTTTCTTTGCATGTCTGTAACTCCACTCGGGCTTGGCACGCCTGCTTCGCCTCCTGCATTTCATCGGGCGCCTGCGTCTTAGCTTGACATCGCCCTGCTTAAACCCTTCCGCATCACCCATCCCTTTCATTTCTTGCAAACAGTAGCCTCTATTAAATTTGAAAAGTTGTAGCCGAGCCGCATTCTCTGATCTGCCAAATAGCGTTTTGTCATGTAGTGTATTGTCAGGCTTATGGACGTCTGAACAGTTCCGACTACAAAGGGCTCTTTGAAGAAGCGAAGGACTTTTGTTGCTGATAAAACAAAAAGTACAACAGGGCAAAATTATTAAGACTTTCTTTATACTATACAAAGATACAGTATGATATTATTTTTCTGTAAGAAGTCTGAAAGTTGTCTTGCCTCAGAGTACGACCCTAAAAATGATCTTAATGTCCAACATTTCTTCCATCTTCATTGACGACAAGAAGAAACTGAGCAAATGCTATAAAAGTAAATCGGCCAATGGTAAGGCACTGGGTGAACCAGCTGTATTTTTACATGCAGACTTCATAAAGAAGTAAAACTCACCTTTCACTTACTTTTATACTTTTCTAAATACAGTCACAAAGTGCTGTATATAGAAACATTACAATAAATGTTATATATTGGTACATTTAATAATTAGTTAAAAATAATTTTAATGGAGAGGAGTTTGAAACAAAGTATTTTTGGTGTCACTCATGACGCTGCATGGAAGTTTTTTGTTTTTTTATGAACCTGCAACATAACACAGCATCAATTAAGCAAAACCATTTAGATTTTGTATAATTGATGGTACAGCAGCTTGCAAAATTGTTCTAACTACTTATTGTTCTTGTTACAAAATTCATATTTAAAGGGAAAGACCAACACTACATCTTGCATAATTGTGGCGTGTATGGAGACTTACACATGGATTATATGTTTTATTTTGTTTTACAAATTAAATCTAAAAGAAGCATGGTGTACTTTTGTATTTAATCTCCATTCTCTAGCAATCCTATATAAAATACAGCTTAGAATTCACCTAATAGGCATTTCCCACCTTCATGTAGTTTATTTTGTATTCAAATGCGGCTGTTTTGGAAAGGTTTCATAGATTTGTTAGAGGATATTATTATATCAACATCAACCAAGAAACACAACAGCCAGCTCATGGATAAAGTGGATAAAGTGGGCCAAAGTCAAAATAGGTTTGACTTTGGTCCACGTTTTCCATAAAAATGAATCAATGGCTCAGATGACTGATCACTGTCAAAATCCACATCCACAAAGAAAACGACAAAAGAAGATTCTGACAGCCACTTTATCTTTACTGCAAAAATAAAAAGAAACCCTTTTTAAAAAACAAAAAAAAAAAAACCCCTTTGATACCCATTGACACGTCGCTTGGGAAGACGTGTCAATGTTTTGATCTTTACAACGTGTTGAGCTGAGAGATCTGTAGAGTTTCCTACAGGAGCTTCAAGTTATTTACAAGTAAAATGGATAGAAGACGAGTTGCTCGAGTCATTTGCATAAATAGGCTTAGTTTGCACAATTGCATTTCAGTCAAGACAGGAGTGGCACAACACAGTCTTGACAGTAAGCTGATTTGTTTAGTGTAATATTTTTTTTTTTCCTTTATCTCCTTCTTATCTTCCCGACTAACCCCTCCTGTGCGGGTTGTTTTTTCAAGTGTGACAAACTCTGTGTCAACTGTGTGCGTTACCGGATCTTATGCAGCCCCGTTTCTTTGTAACACTCACTCCTTCATCTTATTTCAACAATGTTTCAGGAAGCACTAAGACTAAGTGCATAACTGCCCCCCTCTCCCCCATCTCATCCTGCAGCAGAGCTTCTGCTGCAGCAGCATCAGGGGACATTAAAGCACCTGCTCACCTAAGAACACAAAAACGTTTCAATGTGTGCGAGTGAAAACAGCGGCAATTGATGAATGCAGTTATAAAAGCATTTTGTTTGCAATCTGAATCTGTCTGTCTCTTTTTTTGAGACACAAAAATAAACAGTTTTTGTCTCTTTAAAAAGTTCTCACACTCAGTTACAGTCATAAGTGGAAACTGCCACTCCTAACTACGTTTCATATTGAAATTTTATCTTGCTTACAAAACTATTCGGAGAGCTCCCACGACTCGATTCCCTTCAAATTGCACTTTTTGACTTAAATGAGGTGGCTTTTGCAGTAAATATGGAGGCCTTTTTCTAGCTAAAGCAAAAATATTTCTAACGAGTTCTTGTCATCCGGGAAAATATTGCATCGCATTGCATCTAATATTTAAATGAGTGTGATTGCTTGAAATGCTGCACCGTATCCGGATGGAATTTTGTATCTCCCATTAAAAAAAAAAAAAAGAAAAGAAAAAAGGACTATAATTCATTTTGCTTGGTGTTCCACAAGGAGTCATTTGCTTTTTACGGAACACAATCCTATTAGAGAAACGGAAATGCACAGCCTCTCAAAGCGAATGTGCAAAAACTGGAGAGGGAAGAAAAGGCATCATTAGTCCTAAGGCTAAAGGGAGCACTCTGCTAGCCACAGGCAAGTGCGCAGGAAATTGTGTGGCAGTTCATCAAGTCGACATGCAAAGAACAAAACAACAAAAAAAGCTTCCATTTCAGTCTCTTACAGAACCAGATGTATGTATGAGTGGCATTTTTCTAAATGAAAAAGGGTTTTAGCTTGCAAATGATGACCTAGACTTAACGTTATGAGCTGCAGCAATGCAATATTTTTTTCTGACAGAATATTTGATTAATAGAGAATGAATTTTTAAAAAATGCAACAGTATGAACTGGCATGTATCTGCATGCATTTATCATTGCACGGCCTGTTTAAGCTGCATAGAGTTCCATCTGATTAGGCTGCATGGACTTCTAGATTAATAGGACAGCATTTATTAGGGAATGGCTTTAAACATATTTTTATCCAGGCTGTAGCATTTTGTTGAGTAATTACAAACAGATTTAATTACATTTACATTCTGGCATTTATTTATTTTTGTCTTGTAGATTTTCTTCTAAATGGAAAAACATTTGTTTTTTAATGGCCTCAATGCTTTACTTGTGCTAATAAGATTCCCTTAATGATATATTGGTTTATATGAAATTACACCCATTAAATGATCAAACTGAATCCACCAGCTATGAATGTAGCTAATTTATTCCCCTACATTTGCTAAAATAATTTTGCTATAATATATCTTTGTCGTTTCTTTGGAATGAAAATCTATAAAATGTTATTTGAAAACTAAAAGGCTGTGTGGTTGTTTAAAAAAAAAGAAGAAAAAACAACAATAGAGCAGCAGGACTGCTTGCTTAAAGAATGACTGCAGTGCTAAAATTACACCATGATTATCCTTTTTTTATTGTATGCAATTTTAATAAATAGTAAAAGATCATTAAGGCACTTAAAAATTCATACATATTCATTCATATTTTGTTCACTTAAAGTATACTCTTATTTAATATATTAAAAGTGTATTTTGGTACAATTGTGTTTAAGTGTATTTAAAGTACTAATTTCAAAATTGTTACAAGTGTATTTTTAGTATACTTCAGATATACTTATATGTAGTACACTTAATAATTAGTATGTTATAGTGTACTTTCACAAATTTAAGTATGTTTGAAGTATACTAAAGTATACTTTTTTTTCACCTGGGAAGCTCTTACAAAGGGCTCAGTCTGTTCAATAACACAGATTCACAATGCTGGTTTATGAAAACTCCTATTTCCTATTAATAGAAAAACTCCTATTAGCTAATCTGACACGGATTCAGAAAACTAGATCTTTTTTTAGCTAGTTTTCTGAAGGTAAACTAGCTAACAGCATTAACTAGTTTACTAGCTAATAGTAAACTAGTTTTCTAATACCAGAAAACTAGCTAGTTTTCTACCTAATAGTATTAGGTATTTAGTATTGGTATTGGTAAACTAGCTAATAGTATTGGGTTGTTTAGGTAAACCAGCTAGTTTAGGTAAACTAGCTAAAAGCATTTTACCTCCAGAAAAAAAAGATTTGTATGCTGCCTGGTTTTGGTCTTAAGTTGTAAAATAAATAAATTTAATAAATCATTCAGTTTAATTGTACCTGAAATAATTTTTAAACATATAATGTATAAAAATATTAATCTGCTCAAGTGCAAAGCATTTTGTGTGTTAGCATTTTCGGCTAACATTGCATTAAGTTTCTATACCCTTGATATAAACATGTTTTGATGCAAAACATATCAAACACAGCGCTAAAACAAAATATCTTGTAAAGATTTTGGCTGAATGTGAATAAATCCTGTACTAAATTAAAAATAGCAAAAAATCTAATCGTAATCAACTATTCTGTTTAGTAAAAGGAATATATGCTTCTGTTGCTGTACCAATGTGCAATGATCAGCACCTTTTTCCTCCCAAGATAGTTATGTACTGACACATATTTCTAAGCATACCGCATATTGAGTTAATTCTTCTTGTATAGCAAAAGAAAAAGTGCAGACATATTAATATTTCTTTTTTAAGTATGTTTAAATTATTTTCCATTATTTCTTTATATGTTATACGTCACTATTAATTGAAGAAAGTATCCAAACAACGCTTTGGACATGATAAGTTACACAGCCTTTTATGAAACAGATAAAAAGAGACACTAACGTTGGAAGGTAAAGCCAATGCCATACCTATTAACAGGTACTATAGGACTTATTGCAGTGAACAGTTGCCGTTTGACAGCAAAGGGTAACATTTATTAGATTGATAACTGGAAAATTCAATCATCTTCAATCCTGCGATGACAAAGTCACCTTGTTAAGAAGCCTGTGCCAGCTCAGAATAATAACGATAAAAGCTGTAAGTACTCTTTCTAAAAAAAAAAAATAATGTTTTGGCATAAATCTACAGCACTGCTAAATTTGGCAAACATGATTAATCTCCTGCTTACTTGGACAATCATGAAGGAAGATTAACTTAAAGGTTAATAAAACAGCATAACATTAATTAAAAATATAGCTTTTTTTTGTCTTGGTGAATGATGAAACGATCTGAAATGACACAACTGATCACAGACCTTCAAACAGTTCCCAGTCAAATTACATCCAGATTAATGGACGCTTTTTTATCGCTTATGAAATAGCAGTTTGCTGCTAATTAGAGGCCGACCTTTTCATGCAGAAGTTTAGGTCATCTTGATATTGTGTTAACATGTTAAATCAAGCAAAAATTACTTATTCTAGCTACTAAATTCCAGAGTTGATACTATTAGTGGTGTTGTTCAAGGCTATGATTCAACTTTAGCCATTAGTTTAGTAAACGATTTCAACAACTGAATCGACTTCAGTGATATTTCTAAACAAGAAATGGATTCATATTAAATAATTTCCAGGAGAATTTTCCCAAAGGGCCAGCATTATACATACAGGCCCAGATATACATGTAGTGTATCTAAACACACTAATATTTGGAGAAATGTTTTGTCGCCTTCGATACACTTCTAACATTCCTGGCTGGATATTTGTGCCTTCTTCTTGACAGAACTGGTAAATTTCCTGGCAAGGACCAGACCTTTATCCACAGTTTTGACTCCAGTTAACTTAAATGTTGCAAATTATTTTCCTAATCCTGACTGATCTAAAACATAAACTGCTTTCTCCAACTCAAAATTGGTCAATGAGAGAGATAGGTTCTCTTCCCACAAAATGCCTGGTTTCCACAAACTACTGTACATCTGCTGGTGTTTTACTGCAAACACAACTAGCCCCGCCGCAGAGGGAGAGAGAGAGTATATCTTTATTGCTGCAGAGGAACTACAAACACCACCCTCTGTGACCCTCTGGGACTTCTCTTTAGTGTGGCAGAACTCCTTGAAAACATCAGGGAGGACTTGCTGAATTCACAGGGGTAAACTGCTGAGCTGTGCGTCCGTTGGCCTCTGAATACTGATCTGGCACACAGTGCTTCAGCGCCTGGCACACAAAAAGCAAATATGGCTGAAGGACAGGGGAAGAAAAACAGTCCTTTGTGCTTAGTTAATCCCAAATGTCCCATCGGTCTGAATTGATTTCAGCTTTGGTTCTTGGCTTGAGATTACGAGGGGAGGATTTTGCAGCTCCCTCGCCATCTGATTGCTCATGTTCTCTTGCTCTCTACGGGATGAAGCAATGCAGATGGTACCGGCTATGCAAGCACTACATAGTTAAGGGCCATCAGTTACATCGGCACAGCACGTTAAGTAGGGACAGAGCGAAATCTGAGTCTAGGAAGGGCTAATACGTTTAATACAACATGGAAGTTATTTGTAGTGATCGTGAATGGCTGCTCCGCCTCCTCCGTGAACAGCGTGTTAGCACAGGACGTCCTGGAGGTGGAGAGAAAGTGGAAACAAAAAAAGCATCGTCACAGACTGCTGAACATGCGAGGGGGGAGAATAGAATCTTATTGGTTGGCCATGAGACTAACACCTTTCTCACACCCCTTGTAGACAAAAGGTGTAGAGATAAAGCAAGGACAAATAATCCCAGCCAAGATTAAGACATTGGGTAGAAGCTACGATATGACCTGTTCATTAAACTTAGAAAAATGTCCTACACTTAGCGTCTCAGTGGCATAAAAGGTGAGACACGAATGCAACATGAGGCACATGGAGGACACAGATCCGTCACTGTAATGAAAGCCAGAACCGTACTCCACCTAGACAAGGTGAGATTCATGGTGATGGTGGCGACAGGATTTGTTTTGGATTGTAGTGTTTTTGGAAATATTGGTTATGGTAACAAGAAGCGACATGAGGAATTTTATTAAAAAGATCGGTGGTTAGGATAGACGGTTCTTATAGACACATAGGTCAATGTCAAAGCGTCAAATACAGCTATGATGCAAAGTCAAATTTAGTTGTTATTTATGATGTATACAATATTTTCATAACTGAGGGTAACACAATTACTTGATTGTGCTATAAAATGGCACTAGGTGCCTGTAAAATACACAATACCCCCATTTAAGAAATCAACCAGGAAGTATGAATGCATATGGGTCTTCCAAATAGACAGTGACTCTTGAGTATGCAGTTCAAACTTTATTGTAATTATGCCACTCTCTTGTTAATTAGTTTTTTTTATTGAAGATTTTTACATAATGAGAAAGAGAGAGAGCGAGAGAGTGAATTGTCAATCTTAACTGATTGATTTGTTTGAGTCTGTTGGTGTCCACCCAACTCAGTCTGCTGGGCGCCACTGGCTACGACAAACTCGCACACCGTGCCACGGTAAGCTGGTTCCGCAGAGTCATCAGAAAATGTCTGAAGGTGGCAGATATGTGGTTTAGAAGGTGAGGAGAAGGGAGCTGGGATCATCCCCTGCAGAGCTCCGGTATTGCTGACTACACTGGGTGTCAGACCACAGTGCTGCAGTCGCACACACTGTCAGCAGGTAGGTCATCAGGGGGGCATCCACTGTCAGCCCAGTAGGGCTGGCTTTGTGATACTAAATGCACTGCAGAATGGAGGGTAAAAAATGACCTGGGCTGAAGCCAGTGGGAGATGAAATGTCTAAAATAAGAGGTGAAAAAATTGACTGATAGGCTGATTTGACAATTTAGGATGTATTCACACCAGGTCATTAGTCTAGACTAGATTATTCTAAACTAGAGAAATATATATAAACAAATATGTTATTTGTGAAACCTTTCTTTGATTTATGAAACTTCATGGAAGGCTCATATTAGTACTTTTTATGCATTTAGAACACATTAGAAACACTCCAGCTCCAAAACTACAACAACACAACAAACATGGATTTGATTCTTAAGTACTAATAGCTGAATGATTAAAACCATATTTTTGATTTATGAAACTTCAATAACTGGCTACATTAGTTCTTTTTTTGTTTTTGTTTCTTCCGGACTCTGGATGACATATATGTCTTCTAGAGTTGTCCCAGTGTCACCCTGAAGTGAGAGAAGTCACTGGTACCGCATTGTTTATGGAATCAGAAAGATATTTTGCCTGTCAAATGTCACCAGTTTTGATTGAGGTTGCACATATATGGTTTATGTTTTTTTCCCACACAATGTATTTTCATTTATTTTCAGATACATAACTTCCTTTTGCAAATGAATCAACACAAAGCTTTAAACTTTTACAGCCGCTGGAAAGAAACGTAAAGTGCGAATCAAACATAAAACAGAAGGGTGCTTTTATTTTGAAAGGAGCTTGTAAAGGAGCTGTGTCGTAACGTGTGCTGTCACGCATGTCAAACTCGATGTTATGTTAAATATTAATTGCCTCAGTGAGTCGCTCAGCTATTTTTCTGTCCGTGAAAACCTGCCTTTTCCTGCCTGGGGTCCAATCAGAAACTGATATTTTAAGTTAACTTCCATTGCAATCAAACTCTGCAAGAGAGTTTGACAGTACTTGTGAGAGAGTTTGTAAGTTTTGTCCCATGGGGCCTCTCACACACCAGAGTTTATTTGGAAGCATGAGTGTATGCACACGTGCACAAAAGGTCCGGATCAACGGGGGAAACGAACTCAACCCCGTTTAAAATGGACCATATGTATCGGGTGTGAATACTTGGTGTTGACGTTACATCTCCAAACTGTCACCGCGGATTTGAAACCAATTGAATCAATTCAACATAAAACGAAAACATATGCTGCTTTTTGCTTCCCAGGTGAAAAAAAAGTATACTTTAGTATACAAAATTTTAACATACTTTAGTATACTTTTATCGATGTACTTAAACTGTACTATTTTGGAACAACTAATTTTGTGCTTAGCATACGTATTTAAATAGTATTACAACTAATATTATATTTTAGTATACTATACATACTTTTTTGGAACAACTTCAAATGTACTTAAAGTATACTTTTTAAATATCATATTTCAGAGCTTTATTATTATATTTTGAATGTAATAATTCTCTCTCAAAATTATAATAAAAATATATATTTTATATACTTCAAATATATTTTAAATATACTATTAATATATTAGTAATGTATTTAAATTACACTTAATTTTTATTTCTGACTTCCTGCTATTGATAATAAACTACAAGTTTAATTATATGGAATTAAATTCCATGTAATTTTTACCATGTAATTTAGGCTAAAATTACATGGAAAGATTAATTACACAAGATCCCCAAGGTAAATCAAATATTTTGTTTTATTAGCGACATTTTAAAATTGTCCAATTTTACTCACAACTTTATGAACTTTACATAAATGATCAGTTTGCACATCAAAAGTGAACACATGAACATGAACATTTAAGTGTGACAATAAAACATGTAAGTGAGGATCAATGACAGAACATTCTCATTCACTGCACCTTACAGGAATCTACAAAAAAGAACAATAGAGCAATTAAACAGAGAAAACATTTGTATTTAAAGAGAACAGAAAAATGGCTAATTAAAAAATAATACTTACAATTTTAAGACGTTTTGTACTCGCCATGTATGTGACATCATCAGAACTGATGATGATTGGGACCGAATGCCTGGGGTAGAAAAACATTTCTAGGTGTCGTCTTTGCCTCTTGATGTTAGAAGTAGAAAAAAAATAGTCCGCAATGTCAGAGTCAGTTGATGTTGGCATCAACTATGAAGCTGTTTTAAGTGTGGACTTAAGGAGACAAACTACCTTAAAATCTTTCCATCCATAATCTGAACACACTGATGCTTGCAGAGTGGTGAGGGGGGCTGGTGGTGCCCATCTCCAGCAGTCATCAGATGAGAGGCAGGGTTCACCCTGGACAGGTCACCAGTACATCACAGGGCCCTGAAAGCCAACAACAAATAAAATGTATGAAAGAGAAATGTTACATTAACAAGGAGAATAAAATTAGTTCTAGTTACCTTTAAATCAAATCATGTTTATTAAGCACTTAGTGTTGGTAACACAGCAGTTTTTGTTGTTGAAAATGTAGCTAGCTCCTTATTGAAAAAAACTAAAGTAAACTTACATCATGAAGACGATGTGAAGGTTCATCTTCAGAGCTGGTTGGTGATCTGGTGGAGTCGGAGCTTCTTCTGAGACTGAAAAGTCTTTAGTTTCCTAACACCTGATTTCTCTGGCTTCCTCTTTCATCTTCATTTGCTTAGTTAGACTGCAAACACATGTTGAAGATAAAAACATTGATGAACGAGTTAGAACAACCACCTCACAATATCAAAGTTTCTTTGTCTTATGGAGCTTAATTAAAACCAGGTTAGTTTATGAATTAAAGTATAAGTCGCAACAAATACCTCCATGCAGTTATAACATGAAGCTGAATGATTGCTATAGTAATAATCATACAAGTCACAATAAAATTGCTAAAATAATTATTTAAGAAACCAACGTAAGTTATATATCTTTACTGCACTGTTTATAATTAAATGAAGATAATTAATAAGCAAACTTACCACCAGCTAGCAACACTTAGCAGCCTTCGTCCCCCGGGCTCCTTTTGTGACACACATTTCATTTCCTTGTTGTCCTCTTGTGTTGTCGTCTAACCCGGACTAGGACGTCACCAGCTTGAATTTATCAATATTAGTAACAATGGACCTTACCACAGGGTCCGCCTTTCATTGGCTAATGGACTACCAGACCGACAGAAAGTTTTTGCGTCAGGACTCGGAAAAAAATGGTTTTCCGTCAGTTGAGTATCTGTACAGGCGATGTCAGGTATCCTGATCGTGTTTGTGGAACTAAAATTCACAGATTTCCAAAATCTGAAACGGAAAGCCTTGCTTGGATTAACGCTTGTGCACGACCGCATTTGCAGCTCAACCGTCATAGGATCAATAAGAACAAAGTGTCTGCTGGCGTAAGTATTATTGCTTTGCTTTCTTTGTGTTTAGTGAGGGGCGTTTCTGGGCGGAGCTTGGTAAGGTCCATTGTCAAGGCCCTCTCTACTTTTAAGGCATTATGCGACTAAACATGGCGAATTTGAACAACGTCTGTTATCTTCCCTACGTTCAAGTTTTTTCTTCTCTTTGTGGCGTTTTTTAAATAAATGAAAGTGTGCAATACCGCCACCATCTGGTCTGGAGTATGAACTGGAGCTAATGCCGTTGATTATAAGGTTTTACATCACACATCTGAAAATTGATTGGGTACTTTCTTAAAAATTACATCATGATTATCCTTTTTTTATTGTATGCAATCTTAATAAATAGTAAAAGATTATTAATGCACTTAAAAATTCATATATATTCATTCATATTTTCTTCACTTAAAGTATACTTTTATTTAATATATTAAAAGTGTATTTTGGTACAATTAGGTTTAAGTGTGTTTAAAGTACTAATTTCGAAATTGGTACAAGGGTATCTTTAGTATACTTCAGATATACTTATAGGTAGTACACTTAATAATTAGTATAGCCTACTTAAAGTGTACTTTCACAAATTTAAGTATGTTTGAAGTATACTAAAGTATACTTTTTTTCACCTGGGTTCTCTCCTTCTCATATCCTCCAAGCTGTCGGACATTCATTTTTATTTAATTAAGACAAGTTAAGGAACACCTCTAACGCTGCCAAGGCTGAAAGCTGTCGCTACTGCTGACCTTGCTTCGTACAAGAAGGGAAAAGATGGCAACGCTGGTGACAGGTTGCTTTTAATTAGCAGGGTAGCAACAAGGAGGAATCCCTCTGCTTCTACAAAAAGCCTTAATAAGCAAACTCGTCACAGATCCAAGATTCTCCCATTAAAACTGAATTAAGTGAAGCCCAGGAATCGAATGTCTTGCAAGCAGCTGCCATACTTTGGCCTACATACAGTGACTCTCAAAGGTTTTCACACCTCTGTTATAATACCAGCTTTTTGTGAAAGAAAATATTAAATGTCATTTTAAATGCGATGCATATATCTTGCAGTGTTGCAACAGAGGAACAAACCTTGTTCGGGGATTAAATAAATAAGTAAATCCCTGTATTTACTTAACTGCATAAGTGTGCAGAACACAAAATACTTGCAGCGTTTTGTTGTATCACCTTCTGATTCAATTCCATCGCTCAATATTCCATCCACATGTTCCGTCTTCTCTAATATTTATCAAATCTGTCTTGGTGAAAAGTTATTGGGATCTCTCCAGTCCAAAATGTCTGCTGAAGTTACGTGGCAGAGTACTATGTGTATAAAGTGAGACTAACATATATCTTCCTCTTCATCCTTCTATAAGCGTTGCTAGATCATAAGGCAGCCACCACCACCATGGTTTCCTGTGAATATATGGGATGTTTTTGTGGTGCTCAGTGCTGCTGCTTTGTCATTTGTAGCAAACTATTGTCTTAGCTGTAAAGGAGCAAATATGCAGTCATTTGACACCTAAACTTCACTGTATTTTAATCATGTTCACTGTAGCTGATGTTAAAGTTTGAATGTTGGCATTTGGCCAAAAGTTGAATTTTTTTTTTTACCACAGTCACATTTGCCTGTCTCTGATTTAAATTGTTCAGGTTTTCTTTTGCAACATTACCTAAACTTGACAAGTTTTGAGGTCTACAGTATCATTTGTGGCTAAAAGTGAACGGGACTGCACCAATTAGTGCATATCAGTGTTTTAACATATATGCTTTGCTTTTAGTCAACACTGGTCAAAAATTGCTGGTATAGATGATGGTGGTTGTTTCATCCAGTCAGCTGGTGTTTTTTTTTTTTTTTTTTAAGAGCCTGCCCTTTTCCAACAGGTTTCTATGGAGGACTTGCAGATGGTCATATGTAACAAGCCATCTGGAGCACAAAGTAAGAGAAGGGGAAGGACTGACTCATCAAGGGGGTCAGGGCTCGACTTCTTCTCTTCACAGAGAGCATGGCTACACTCTCAGGGTGTTTTAAGATAAAATGGACCTTATATACACCAAAACAAGCAAATCACACAGGGTCTTGTTAACAGCAGAATGTCCTGCACTGACACTGTTGATTAAGTGCTTCTGCATTAACAGAGAGGACTGTAGGGATACATAAAACATCTGACTGTAAAGTCTGCTCTCTTAATCTGTCTCTGCATTTGCCTGAATATATATATATATATATATATATATATATATATATATATATATATATATATATATATATATCCCTTTACTTTTAGAGACGGTGCAACCATAAGTCTCAGTGGGTTTTATTTTTAAAAGTTCAACTGGCTTTTGTCTTCAGCCTCATGGAATTTAATACCTTAAAATAATAATAATACCCCCCCGCAATATTTAGTTAGTTATTTAAATATGAAATTATTTAATTAAGTTTAAGGTAATTTTCCATACACATTGAAGTGAATCATTTGATGTCAAATTCAAATTCAAAAATACTTTATTGGTCCCAAAGGGAAATTAAATAGATGCGTTCTGCTAAAGACAAAATATGGGTTTATGTAAACATTGTGTTTAGTACAAGTGGGGGGAAAAATAGGTCTTTATATTGTAACCCAGATTTACTGCATGGGAAACCAAAGGGTATCCCACACCCTCTTGATTTGAAACTAGCAGAGTGCTTTTTCAATCAGTCCTGTTATCCATTTGACCCCGAACTTGAAGTTACTGCAAAATAATCACGATGCTTTTCTGACAGGACCATTACATTTACTTCCCACCTCTCCATCGGGGACCCTAGCAAAAGTGTGAAATGTTAGCTCCGGTCCCAATTTATTAATGGACACTTTTCGTCCATAAGTCAATCGGGCAGCGGACTGAAATTATTGCACTGAAAAATGGCATGTCACACTCTGCCTGTGGTTAACTTTTTAATCACTCCTTTCACTACAATAACGGGGCTGTACATTTTTTATGTCTGTGTCATTAAGCTACAGTATTGGTTCAGTTTTTAAATACCCTCATAAATATGGAACACTAAAATTTTCCGTGGATATTTCTCTGCATCTGCCAGTCGTATATTTAGTAATACATTTTTAAAAAAGCACCACAATCCTACTCTTGTGCTCTACAGGGAACCATGACCAAAAACGTGTCTTATTAGCAAAAAAATCACATTTATTAGCAGCACAGCTTGAAGCCAAGATATCCACTAAGAAGAAAAACCAAAGAGGCCAGACAGAAAATTGACAGCACATTTTAATGGCCTCACGAAGATGGAAGTTTCACGCCACAGGCACCAGCTACGGGACTGTCAAAGTGATACAAAGCAGACACATTTAATTGGAGAAGGTTCTCCCATAATATCTAGGGTTTTTCCCCCTCCTTTTTATAATCTGCAACAGGGGGATCAAAAGCTAACAAGGCAATAGGCCCGTATTTATTTTCCAGTTATAATTAACAAACTTAGTTCATCACTCCTGCCGTAAAGCAACACATTTCTGACATTTTCTCTTGTGATTTTTATTTATCGTCACCTTCCTCTATCAGAGAAAATGAAAAAGAGTACCAAAAGTGGATACCAAGTTCAAGTAGGTATTTTTACTTTAACTTTCAGGAGAAACATAAGTTTCCAGTAATCAATACGTTGGTGGACTTTTGAATTTAAGTTTTGACAATGTCCTAACAGCGTCTCAGTGGCACTGAATCATTTGTCAGCAGGATCAGGTGAATAGATCCACTGCTCCTACTTGGATCAGATCGATTCAACTGTGTGACATTGACGATCAAATGGGTGACAACTTTGACCCTTAAATTCACCTTTGTACATTACAATAGACTGAGGTGCAATGAATGATGAACCGTTTGAACGAGCACTATGAAAATGTTTGATTCCACGAACACACAGCAAGCAAGCCACCAAAAACCTCCAGAGTTCAATGCAAGCAGTACCTTATGAAACTACATCGTCAACTTTTTCAGTTTATTGATAAAATCAAAAGAGAAGCAAATAACTGAAGTGAAAGGAGAATGATACCCTATTGCAAAACGTATTCAATCCGCCTGCCTTAATCCCTGGATTCAGGCTTTTCAATCACTTCGACAGCCAAAGATGTGGAAAGTCCTATACGAAGCCACACAGACTGTTTCTACAAACGGTTTGTGAAAGACCCAGCCACTCTAAAGTGATTATTGAATTTCAGTGGGGTACTGTTATAGGATTTCATCTGTGAAATAACTCCCGCAGTGACATTTTCTTGCACCCTGGTATTTTACATTCAACTGCTAGAGGTGTTATGTCAAAGTGAAATGGACTAAACGGGACAGCAACTCAGCCACAAAAGTGGTCGGCCAAGAAGAATCACAGAGTGAGGTCTGTGCAGAGGGTGACAACTTTCTGCAAAGTCGAGAGGTGCAAGACTTCCAAACATAATATGGATTTTAGACCAAACATAATATGTATGTTTTATGACTGAGGTGTTGAACAAAGTGGTGTAAAGCACATCACCATTTGACTTTTAAACAGAGGCCTGTTTTTTTTAGAATGACAAATCCGTCTCTGTCTAGCAATCCCGTAGAGCAATCTGGGTTTGACATTTATCAGATGATGATTTCCTTACTCCATTATGTCAGGTTTAAAGTTAGGATTATGGTGGGAAGCAGAGATTAAAGACTTGGGGCCACCTTCTAGGTTCTGGCGTAAGGAACTCTTTTTGCTTTAGCACACAAAAACGAAAAGAAAAAACAGAACTTTATGGGAAAAGTGTGGGTTGGCAAGGTAGAAAGCAAGGTCCACGCAAGCATGCGTGACCGACATGCTCAGAGCCTTGAGCTCAATTCAACAAAACGCATTTAGAGCAGAGACTGTAAACGATGGCTCCTCACCCATCATCAGTCTCTGATCTCACAAATATCTTTCTGTGGAAGTATGGTTAAAAAAAAAATTAAATCTCAACACATTCCTACTTTATGTAAAGAGTAGTTGGAACTGTTATTTCTGCAAAGAGTAGACCAACATCTCAAACCCATATGCATTAGAGTATGACATACATTTCTCTTCAACCCCTGTAAATCAAAATACCCTGGATAAAATCCCACGCAACCAACTGCCTTCAAAGATTATTAGACAAAAATATAGTTAAATAAAGGAAGAAAATTTGTTGGAGATGCAGACGACTTGACTCTGGGGTGAAGACCAACCTTCCTGCAATATAATGACTCTAAACGTACAACTAGAGCGGCAATGGGATAGCTTAGATTAATGTTCATTTGCCCAATTATAAGTCAAGATGTAAATCCAGTTAAAGAAAAAAAAACTTCCCAGATTCTCCACGTCCTATTTATTCTCATTCCTTTACTTTGCAATTCAAAACTTCCATCCAGCTGCATGCTTGCTGCCTGCATTCAGAGTTTATTTCTTTGGTAGGTTTTTGGTGTCACTTTTTTTTTGTGAGCTTATATGAAAAGGAATGTTACATTCTTTGTCTACATATCCAACCTATCACTATGTGCGATTGCTTGATTTTGCATGCGCTGCAGTGCGTATCTAAGTCAGGAACCTGGAAAAGAACAATGACGAATACACAGAGCAGCTAATACACCAAAGTTGACAAGGTCATATTTTAATTTTTCCAAATGAGGCATCTGTTTGGCTTTAGATAAAACGGGATCCTGATAGCTGATTTGTTTGTCTCATCTGTCACAGTTTGCTGGAGCAAAACAAAAGCTATGGATGGACTGCGGCATTAATCAGGGCGACAAAGTCATGAACGTCAGAATTGTTATAGGGGAGACGAGTAGAGCTGATTAAAGAGGGTTGTTAAGAGAAAACAATAAAGCGGTGGAATAATTTGTGAACACACCCTACTGTATGTTCAACTACATTTTAAAAGAGCCCAATTAGTTACTTTCATGTCCTACTGTTTCTTTCTGTTCTTATTTTAACCAATAAGAGCCAAACTAAACATGGGATGAGGGGGGAAAAAAGTCTAGAAAAAGATGTTGTAAAACAACCTTAAGAGAAAAATTGCAGATGATCTGTGTAAAGATGCCAACCAAGAGTTGACAATCGAAAAAGAAAAGAAAAAAGAACAGAAACTGTTCTGTCAAGTCAGACACAGTTTCATAGAGCTAGACCTAGTTGGCAGCTATGTCAGCGCATTAATATGGGTCAAGCAAGTGCAGCAGAAACATGTTGGTTAGTTTGCTGTACTCCAAAAATAAAAACCCTAAAAAAAAAACATCAGCCAGAAGGAAATGAGCTACGGGTATTTGAAGAAGATATTTCAGTTAAAAAGCCGATGTGAGAAGGCAATTAAAGCAACATTTTCTGAAACTCAAAATTGTTTCACTTTACAATTTGACACATCTATATTGCTTTACAATGTTAGTCAACTGTAGAGATGCCACAGTTTCAGGGCTACATAGTAACCCACCCTGACATGTTTGATGGTAATGTCCTAATGGAAATAGAAATATATGTTGATGGCACACAGTAAGTAGATTATAAAAGTTATCTAAGCACATCAATTGCTGTAATGCACTTACTAGGTTCTTGACCTACAACTGAAATGACGACTCCGAAAAGGCTAGGCATTTTCTTTTGACAATTATTATATGAATGTGCAAACAGGAAAAGGCTGCTTTCCCCCAGCTTCTGTCTGTTTTGCAGGTCAGACTCTGCTAAAAACAGTGATGTTCAAGCAGGAAGTAATGGCTTACCTGACAGAGGTCGCTCCCTACAGGGAAGTTTCAGGTACATATGGGTTTTTCTTCGGAGACTATAGAGACTTGCTTGACTTCGAATACTTGAAGCGTAGGCAGGTAGAGAGAGGAAAGCATCTGTGTACCGGGGATTGTTTCGCCCGCAGGACCACACAAAGAGAGAACGGCACTCTATAGAAGATAAGCTTTAATAAACTCACCGCTAGCTACAATGATCAGGATTCACCAAGGGAAATTGACATGAAGCAGGGATTAAATTCACAAGCAGAGATTCATGAACACTTGAAGGCTGTGACAGAGGTTGACGGCAGACGATCCCGCACTGAGTAAGTGCAGGACAGAAGTTAATGTAAGCAGAATAAAATCAAAGGTGGCATCAAACAGTAATCAGCAGACAGCGAGGTGGGAGGGGCAGAGCAGTGGAGCATCGTAAAACCTGACAGGAGGAGTGAAGATCGTGACAGTTGGTCCGAAATGTCCCGAAGATATTTACGATCTGACTTACAGTCAGACTAGGCTCCCCAATACCAACTTTACTAAAATATGCAATGCGGACATATAATCCAGGTTGATCTGGATAGCTTTTATTTACCTTAATAAAATAAATCTTCTTCGAAAACTGCTTTATGTATGTATGCACGTTATGTTTTCTTGGTAATAAAATGTATTTATGTTGTGCAACATCTAAACATGATGAAAAGGTGAAAAAAAAATCATGGATGGATAAATACTTTTTACCCATCTTTACTCACCGTACTCCATGCATTTGAACAGTACACTCTGGAAATAATATTCTATTATCTTCTAGACATCGACCAACCTTTCACTGGCATAAACAGATATACCAAGCCCTGATGGATTTATGGGAGAAAGCCTGATTTGACATTCTTTTTCAGAACCCCTATATGACAAAGCTCCTGTCTTTCCAGAAACCATGTGATTATCACCGTAACACAAGGATTATCCCGATGAGTCAGGGCAGATCATGCAATACTGATTCTGTGAAAATGACTGGATTCGATTGCCTCTTAATCTGCGTACTGGTACCTCAGTGACTGTACATCACAAAAGTGTCAATTAAAACCGGACAATGTGAAAAATAATATTACATTTTTTCCCTCCCTTTTCTGCACACATTACTGACTCATTCATCTCATGCGCCGTCTCATCCCTTCCTCTGAGTTCCCTCCATTCCCACGTAATTAATCCGCTCCTACATTTTATTCCAAAAACGATGAATAATATACGTCTTCTCCGTTCCTGAAACATTTCGCGCAATACACGAACTGGGAGACGGATTATCGGGAGCGTGAGAGTGTCTAGTTTAGCGCGCGCATCAGAAAGCATATTTCATGGGGATACAAGTGAGTCAGCACACCCGATCAACTGTTATCTGTTCATTCAGGGAGCACATTTTCTCCCTACGTCAGCTGAGAAAACGCGAGAAGCCGCAGGACAGAACGAAGTGGCGGAGGTTAGAGGGAGGTTTTTGGGGATTTCATCAAAGCTCACCATCTCACGCAGCACACAAAAGCCGTTTTATCGTTTCCCGCTCCTTTTCTGACGCCTCGCTTGATGAAGTGTTTGGTTTCAGGGGAACGTGTGCCTCTGAACAATAACCGGTGAGTGGCTGAGGTGATAATAACCAGAGGTCCCACAAATGTCAGCTCCCCAGGCGATCTTAGCCTCATTTCTGGGTAAGAATTTATTTCCATGGGATGGTGAATTCGTCTCGAACCGGTTGAGAAAAATTATTATTTTGAGTGTTTAACACAGTTTAAACCTTTTAGAACGAATTTCTTAAGTTTGAACAGGTTTGTGTTAGTGATTTAAAACCCAAAGAACTATTGCTGGGTTAAGTATTTAAAGTACAAAGGAGAATAGAGGATCTGCAAGAGAATTTCGGCTCAGACCCCTGGAGTCTTATCATTAAAGACAGGAGGTCATAAATTAACAAATGTAGGAAGGTGGAGGACATTATCACTTGAATTACTCTGAGAAAGGGAACTTTGGTCGGTTCACGTAACCAGGATGAGAAGTCTTCCAAAACTAACATCTGACATGGTGCAAACACTGAATATAACATAAAATGTTTTAAATCACTAACATTTAATTTGTAAGACATTTTTCTTAGTTATTAATAACATGTTTTGACTAAAAATTATATTATCTTGTTTTAGAATTAATTTAGTTAATGATGAATGTATTCGAAATTGTATTATTTCTGACTATATTAGAATCACATGAAAATGTTTTGTTTAGTATTAGAAAATACTTAGGTTTATGGTGAATGAATGTCTTAATTCTTATTTGTTTCTAATTCCTGCTTTTGGTTTGATATCAGGACTAAACTTTGGAGATGCTGAGTGCAGAAGAACAAATTGGGGTTCTGGAGAACTTTTCATTGAATTAAAATACAGTATTAAAGGTTTGTTCCTGGCAGAGCAGAAGAGAAACCAGAATTTCACAGCTACCTGTGAGGTTTCTGCATTTGTTTCTCTTGGCCCAGATGGCTGTAGAGCCACAGGAGGCCGGATAGTGTTAAGAAAATAAATTTAAAATAAGTTAGTTTTAGAATTTATCATGACTTGATTGAAATACCATAATTTAGTTTTAAAATGTATAACATATTCTGACCTATTGATATATTTTACTGTAGTTAAAGCAGATTGTTTGCCAAGATCTTCTGATCTGCTCTTTGTCTGTCGGGGAAACAATCAGTAGGAAGTTCTAGCTTTTCACACTGATCTGTGAAAGCCATAAACCACCATGAATTCAGAGAGTCTGCTTCCACCTTATTTAACAAAAGGTGTTTGATCTTGTGAACAAACTGCGGGACTTTTTCTAAATTTAAAAGGGCCAGAGATGTCTTCCAATTGGTCAAGTAGAGATACGCCTTATTTGAATACATTAAAGAGGAAAACACACCTACAGGTATAAAAGTTTGTGCACAAGGGAAACAATTTAGAAAAAAGCTGATTTATTTTACTTCTGCACCAGCTCTTTCTCCAAGGACGTCCTTGATATTTCTTTGTCTTGTCTCAGGTAACAATGTTTGTATCTGTGTTTCTTCGGTTTCCTGTACTATCTTATATTTTCTTGTGATTGGATTAAATTCTGTAATTCTGTGACGTCAACACGCATTGTTGTGTTTTTGTCCCCGCATGTGGCCACGCGAGAGAACCCGGGATCAAAAGGAAGTATCAGAGCCAGAGTTTTGCTAAATTTACCAGTAATATAAAAATTCTTCCTTAACAAAGGTTTTCACACCTCGGTTATAATACCAGCTTTTTGTTCCGTCTTCTCTAATATTTATCAAATCTGTCTTGGTGAAAAGTTATTGGGATCTCTCCAGTCCAAAATGTCTGCTGAAGTTACGTGGCAGAGTACTATGTGTATAAAGTGAGACTAACATATATCTTCCTCTTCATCCTTCTATAAGCGTTGCTAGATCATAAGGCAGCCACCACCACCATGGTTTCCTGTGAATATATGGGATGTTTTTGTGGTGCTCAGTGCTGCTGCTTCGTCATTTGTAGCAAACTATTGTCTTAGCTGTAAAGGAGCAAATATGCAGTCATTTGACACCTAAACTTCACTGTATTTTAATCATGTTCACTGTAGCTGATGTTAAAGTTTGAATGTTGGCATTTGGCCAAAAGTTGAATTTTTTTTTTACCACAGTCACATTTGCCTGTCTCTGATTTAAATTGTTCAGGTTTTCTTTTGCAACATTACCTAAACTTGACAAGTTTTGAGGTCTACGGTATCATTTGTGGCTAAAAGTGAACGGGACTGCACCAATTAGTGCATATCAGTGTTTTAACATATATGGTTTGCTTTTAGTCAACACTGGTCAAAAATTGCTGGTATAGATGATGGTGGTTGTTTCATCCAGTCAGCTGGTGTTTTTTTTTTTTTTTTTTTTCTAAGAGCCTGCCCTTTTCCAACAGGTTTCTATGGAGGACTTGCAGATGGTCATATGTAACAAGCCATCTGGAGCACAAAGTAAGAGAAGGGGAAGGACTGACTCATCAAGGTGGTCAGGGCTCGACTTCTTCTCTTCACAGAGAGCATGGCTACACTCTCAGGGTGTTTTAAGATAAAATGAACCTTATATACACCAAAAGAAGCAAATCACACAGGGTCTTGTTAACAGCAGAATGTCAATGTCCTGCACTGACACTGTTGATTAAGTGCTTCTGCATTAACAGAGAGGACTGTAGGGATACATGAAACATCTGACTGTAAAGTCTGCTCTCTTAATCTGTCTCTGCATTTGCCTGAATATATATATATATATATATATATATATATATATCCCTTTACTTTTAGAGACGGTGCAACCATAAGTCTCAGTGGGTTTTATTTTTAAAAGTTCAACTGGCTTTTGTCTTCAGCCTCATGGAATTTAATACCTTAAAATAATAATAATACCCCCCCTCAATATTTAGTTAGTTATTTAAATATGAAATTATTTAATTAAGTTTAAGGTAATTTTCCATACACATTGAAGTGAATCATTTGATGTCAAATTCAAATTCAAAAATACTTTATTGGTCCCAAAGGGAAATTAAATAGATGTGTTCTGCTAAAGACAAAATATGGGTTTATGTAAACTTGAGAACTTTTCATCTTTTTCAATGGTTGTGTTGATTGTGCAGGTCTAAATACATTGTGTTTAGTACAAGTGGGGGGAAAAATAGGTCTTTATATTGTAACCCAGATTTACTGCATGGGAAACCAAAGGGTATCCCACACCCTCTTGATTTGAAACTAGCAGAGTGCTTTTTCAATCAGTCCTGTTATCCATTTGACCCCGAACTTGAAGTTACTGCAAAATAATCACGATGCTTTTCTGACAGGACCATTACATTTACTTCCCACCTCTCCATCGGGGACCCTAGCAAAAGTGTGAAATGTTAGCTCCGGTCCCAATTTATTAATGGACACTTTTCGTCCATAAGTCAATCGGGCAGCGGACTGAAATTATTGCACTGAAAAATGGCATGTCACACTCTGCCTGTGGTTAACTTTTTAATCACTCCTTTCACTACAATAACGGGGCTGTACATTTTTTATGTCTGTGTCATTAAGCTACAGTATTGGTTCAGTTTTTAAATACCCTCATAAATATGGAACACTAAAATTTTCCGTGGATATTTTCTCTGCATCTGCCAGTCGTATATTTAGTAATACATTTTTAAAAAAGCACCACAATCCTACTCTTGTGCTCTACAGGGAACCATGACCAAAAACGTGTCTTATTAGCAAAAAAATCACATTTATTAGCAGCACAGCTTGAAGCCAAGATATCCACTAAGAAGAAAAACCAAAGAGGCCAGACAGAAAATTGACAGCACATTTTAATGGCCTCACGAAGATGGAAGTTTCACGCCACAGGCACCAGCTACGGGACTGTCAAAGTGATACAAAGCAGACACATTTAATTGGAGAAGGTTCTCCCATAATATCTAGGGTTTTTCCCCCTCCTTTTTATAATCTGCAACAGGGGGATCAAAAGCTAACAAGGCAATAGGCCCGTATTTATTTTCCAGTTATAATTAACAAACCTAGTGCATCACTCCTGCCGTAAAGCAACACATTTCAACATTTTCTCTTGTGATTTTCATTTATCGTCACCTTCCTCTATCAGAGAAAATGAAAAAGCGTACCAAAAGTGGATACCAAGTTCAAGTAGGTATTTTTACTTTAACTTTCAGGAGAAACACAAGTTTCCAGTAATCAATACGTTGGTGGACTTTTGAATTTAAGTTTTGACAATGTCCTAACAGCGTCTCAGTGGCACTGAATCATTTGTCAGCAGGATCAGGTGAATAGATCCACTGCTCCTACTTGGATCAGATCGATTCAACTGTGTGACATTGACGATCAAATGGGTGACAACTTTGACCTTAAATCCACCTTTGTACATTACAATAGACTGAGGTGCAATGAATGATGAACCGTTTGAACGAGCACTATGAAAATGTTTGATTCCACGAACACACAGCAAGCAAGCCACCAAAAACCTCCAGAGTTCAATGCAAGCAGTACCTTATGAAACTACATCGTCAACTTTTTCAGTTTATCAAAAAAATAAAAAAAGAAGCAAATAACTGAAGTGAAAGGAGAATGATACCTTATTGCAAAACGTATTCAATCCGCCTGCCTTAATCCCTGGATTCAGGCTTTTCAATCACTTCAACAGGCAAAGATGTGGAAAGTCCTATACCAAGCCACACAGACTGTTTCTACAAACGGTTTGTGAAAGACCCCGCCACTCTAAAGTGATTATTGAATTTCAGTGGGGTACTGTTATAGGATTTCATCTGTGAAATAACTCCCGGGGTGATATTTTCTTGCACCCTGGTATTTTACATTCAACTGCTAGAGGTGTTATGTCAAAGTGAAATGGACTAAACGGGACAGCAACTCAGCCACAAAAGCGGTCGGCCAAGACGAATCACAGAGTGAGGTCTGTGCAGAGGGTGACAACTTTCTGCAAAGTCGAGAGGTGCAAAACTTCCAAACAGCATATGGATTTTAGACCAAGCATAATATGTATGTTTTATGACTGAAGTGTTGAACAAAGTGGTGTAAAGCACATCACCATTTGACTTTTAAACAGAGGCCTGTTTTTTTTAGAATGACAAATCCGTCTCTGTCTAGCAATCCCGTAGAGCAATCTGGGTTTGACATTTATCAGATGATGATTTCCTTACTCCATTATGTCAGGTTTAAAGTTAGGATTATGGTGGGAAGCAGAGATTAAAAACTTGGGGCCTTATTACGTTTTGCAATAAGGTATCATTCTCCTTTCGCCTTCCAGGTTCTGGCGTAAGGAACTCTTTTTGCTTTAGCACACAAAAACGAAAAGAAAAAACAGAACTTTGTGGGAAAAGTGTGGGTTGGCAAGGTAGAAAGCAAGGTCCACGCAAGCATGCGTGACCGACATGCTCAGAGCCTTGAGCTCAACTCAACAAAACGCATTTAGAGCAGAGACTGTAAACAATGTCTTCTCAGCCATCATCAGTCTCTGATCTTAAAAATATCTTTCTGTGGAAGTTTAAAAAATTTTTTTTATCTCAACACATTCCTACTTTATGTAAAGAGTAGTTGGAACTGTTATTTCTGCAAAGAGTAGACCAACATCTCAAACCCATATGCATTAGAGTATGACATACATTTCTCTTCAACCCCTGTAAATCAAAATACCCTGGATAAAATCCCACGCAACCAACTGCCTTCAAAGATTATTAGACAAAAATATAGTTAAATAAAGGAAGAAAATTTGTTGGAGATGCAGACGACTTGACTCTGGGGTGAAGACCAACCTTCCTGCAATATAATGACTCTAAACGTACAACTAGAGCGGCAATGGGATAGCTTAGATTAATGTTCATTTGCCCAATTATAAGTCAAGATGTAAATCCAGTTAAAGAAAAAAAAACTTCCCAGATTCTCCACGTCCTATTTATTCTCATTCCTTTACTTTGCAATTCAAAACTTCCATCCAGCTGCATGCTTGCTGCCTGCATTCAGAGTTTATTTCTTTGGTAGGTTTTTCGTATCACTTTTTTTTTGTGAGCTTATATGAAAAGGAATGTTACATTCTTTGTCTACATATCCAACCTATCACTATGTGCGATTGCTTGATTTTGCATGCGCTGCAGTGCGTATCTAAGTCAGGAACCTGGAAAAGAACAATGACGAATACACAGAGCAGCTAATACACCAAAAGTTTGACAAGGTCATATTTTAATTTTTCCAAATGAGGCATCTGTTTGGCTTTAGATAAAACGGGATCCTGATAGCTGATTTGTTTGTCTCATCTGTCACAGTTTGCTGGAGCAAAACAAAAGCTATGGATGGACTGCGGCATTAATCAGGGCGACAAAGTCATGAACGTCAGAATTGTTATAGGGGAGACGAGTAGAGCTGATTAAAGAGGGTTGTTAAGAGAAAACAATAAAGCGGTGGAATAATTTGTGAACACACCCTACTGTATGTTCAACTACATTTTAAAAGAGCCCAATTAGTTACTTTCATGTCCTACTGTTTCTTTCTGTTCTTATTTTTAACCAATAAGAGCCAAACTAAACATGGGATGAGGGGGGAAAAAAAGTCTAGAAAAAGATGTTGTAAAACAACCTTAAGAGAAAAATTGCAGATGATCTGTGTAAAGATGCCAACCAAGAGTTGACAATCGAAAAAAGAAAAGAAAAAAGAACAGAAACTGTTCTGTCAAGTCAGACACAGTTTCATAGAGCTAGACCTAGTTGGCAGCTATGTCAGCGCATTAATATGGGTCAAGCAAGTGCAGCAGAAACATGTTGGTTAGTTTGCTGTACTCCAAAAATAAAAACCCTAAAAAAAAAACATCAGCCAGAAGGAAATGAGCTACGGGTATTTGAAGAAGATATTTCAGTTAAAAAGCCGATGTGAGAAGGCAATTAAAGCAACATTTTCTGAAACTCAAAATTGTTTCACTTTACAATTTGACACATCTATATTGCTTTACAATGTTAGTCAACTGTAGAGATGCCACAGTTTCAGGGCTACATAGTAACCCACCCTGACATGTTTGATGGTAATGTCCTAATGGAAATAGAAATATATGTTGATGGCACACAGTAAGTAGATCATAAAAGTTATCTAAGACCATCAATTACTGTAATGCACTTACTAGGTTGTTGACCTACAACTGAAATGACGACTCCTAAAAGGCTAGGCATTTTCTTTTGACAATTATTATATGAATGTGCAAACAGGAAAAGGCTGCTTTCCCCCAGCTTCTGTCTGTTTTGCAGGTCAGACTCTGCAAAAAACAGTGATGTTCAAGCAGGAAGTAATGGCTTACCTGACAGAGGTCGCTCCCTACAGGGAAGTTTCAGGTACATATGGGTTTTTCTTCGGAGACTATAGAGACTTGCTTGACTTCGAATACTTGGAAGCATAGGCAGGTAGAGAGAGGAAAGCATCTGTGTACCGGGGATTGTTTCGCCCGCAGGACCACACAAAGAGAGAACGGCACTCTATAGAAGATAAGCTTTAATAAACTCACCGCTAGCTACAATGATCAGGATTCACCAAGGGAAATTGACATGAAGCAGGGATTAAATTCACAAGCAGAGATTCATGAACACTTGAAGGCTGTGACAGAGGTTGACGGCAGACGATCCCGCACTGAGTAAGTGCAGGACAGAAGTTAATGTAAGCAGAATAAAATCAAAGGTAGCATCAAACGGTAATCAGCAGACAGCGGAGGTGGGAGGGGCAGAGCAGTGGAGCATCGTAAAACCTGACAGGAGGAGTGAAGATCGTGACAGTTGCTCCGAAATGTCCCGAAGATATTTACGATCTGACTTACAGTCAGACTAGGCTCCCCAATACCAAATCTACTAAGATATGCAATGCGGACATATAATCCAGGTTGATCTGGATAGCTTTTACTTACCTTAATAAAATAAATCTTCTTCGAAAACTGCTTTATGTATGTATGCACGTTATATTCTCTTGGTAATAAAATGTATTTATGTTGTGAAACATTTAAACATGATGAAAAGGTGAAAAAAAAATCATGGATGGATAAATACTTTTTACCCATCTTTACTCACCGTACTCCATGCATTTGAACAGTACACTCTGGAAATAATATTCTATTATCTTCTAGACATCGACCAACCTTTCACTGGCATAAACAGATATACCAAGCCCTGATGGATTTATGGGAGAAAGCCTGATTTGACATTCTTTTTCAGAACCCCTATATGACAAAGCTCCTGGTCTTTTCCAGAAACCATTGTGATTATTCACCGTAACACAAGGATTATCCCGATGAGTCAGGGCAGATTCATGCAAATACTGATTCTGTGAAAATGACGTGGATTCGATTGCCTCTTAATCTCTGCGTACGTGGGTACCTCAGTGACTGTACATCACAAAAGTGTCAATTTAAAACCGGACAATGTGAAAAATAATTATTACGATTTTTTTCCCCTCCCCTTTTCTGCACACATTACTGACTCATTCATCTCATGCGCCGTCTCATCCCTTCCCTCTGAGTTCCCTCCATTCCCACGTAATTAATCCGCTCCTACATTTTATTCCAAAAACGATGAATAATATACGTCTCTTCTTCCGTTCCTGAAACATTTCGCGCAATACACGAACTGGGAGACGGATTATTCGGGGAGCGTGGAGAGTGTCTAGTTTAGCGCGCGCATCAGAAAGCATATTTCATGGGGGATTACAAAGTGAGGTCAGCACACCCGATCTAATCTGTTTATTCTGTTTCATTTTCAGGGAGGCACATTTTCCTCCCTACGTCAGCTGAGAAAACGGCGGAGAAGCCGCAGGACAGAACGAAGTGGCGGAGGTTAGAGGGGGAGGTTTTTGGGGATTTCATCAAAGCTCACCATCTCACGCAGCACACAAAAGCCGTTTTATCGTTTCCCGCTCCTTTTCTGACGCCTCGCTTGATGAAGTGTTTGGTTTCAGGGGAACGTGTGCCTCTGAACAATAACCGGTGAGTGGCTGAGGTGATAATAACACCGAGGTCCCACAAATGTCAGCTCCCCAGGCGATCTTTAGCCTCATTTCTGGGTAAGAATTTATTTTCCATGGGATGGTGATAATTCGTCTCGAACCGCGCTGTTAGCCGGATTTGCTCCCAAACACTAAACTGTGCAACAATAAAAGTCGTATTTTTAATTAACAGTTCTTTCAAAGACTTCAGTCATGTCACACGCTTCTCTCCTGTTGATAATACAGTTATGATCTATAGCTTGTGTACGCAAATTAATCTCGGAACGCAGACAGATAGACAGACAGTTGAATTAAGAGCTTTTCTCTAGCTCAGCTCTTTCTTCGTCATAAATAAACAAAATGGTATATGCGGCCGTAAGGACCAATCCCCCAATCTGTCGGTTCGTCTCTCCCCTCCATCCTGCCTGCACGCACTTAGAAATGTAACGTGAGACGGATCCCCGACACCGAGAGTGGAGAGCCACGGCCTCAGACGGAGGAGAGCTGCGTCTCATCTTGGCTGCTTCGTAATTGGCCGTGGATCGCTTCAGTGCACGCTGAAGACGCCAGCAGACACCAGGAGAATCGCCAACATCTGCAAAATGCAAAGACGAAACCCAGAACGAAATTCCCAAACCAGACACGTACGACTCCTTACGCCTGGAGATTCTGGCAATGGTTTTGTGACGTTCAATGCGTGGTTTAATTTTCAGCTTGCACTTACCACTGAAATGAAAAAAAGAATGGCTTTTTGCCTTTTTCCTGACTTGTGTGTATCTGCATTTACCTTCAAGAAAGCAGTCGCTGATTTAGTTCATTTTGAAATGAAAACAACCAATTTTTTTGGTAGGTTTGCTCTATTATCAGTCAATTACAGTCAGATGATATTGTCTTCAGCTCAGTGAATCTGAATGAATTCAAATTGATGTGTTTTGAGTTCTGTGTATTTTGATTAAAAAAAAAACCCCAAAAACATCGGGATGAAAAAGAATAACATGTAATGAGTAACACTTTAATTGAAGGGGTGTGCATAAGACTGACATGACTGTTATGAACATGAAGTCCTTAGTCATTCAGTAAAATAATGACACTTTTACTGCACAGTTGCTTTAAAAGTTACATTAAAAGTCTATTCAAGGTTCAAACTTCACATTATTTAATGAATAACAACACTTTAATGCAAAACTGCACATCTAATGTCATTTGGATAACAATGATATCATTTGAATATCATTGTTTATCATAAAAACAATGATATCATTTGGATATCATTGTTATCCAAATGAGACTTCATGACAAAAACATAAACATTCATAAAGACTACTTCATGTTCAAAACAGGTGTTATATCATATTTATCACAGTGTCATATCAGTATTAAGCACACCCCTTCAAATAAAGTTATCAAGCAAGGTTTGTCTTGATATGAATACATAGTAAGTCAGGAATGTGCTGCTAACTTTTTTTCTTTTGAGTATTTTGGGAAAAATTAAATTTGTTCAAATTTGACTTGTTAACACTTCAAGGGGTAATAATTTGAAAAGAAACAAGTAAAACATTAAACAGTAAAATGCAAACGTCCATATCTTACCATTTGCCAGCATGCAATCGATAAAATTTTGTTTGTAGTCGATCCTACTGAAAATCCTTTTAGTAGGACCAGAAAGCTTAAAATTGCAGCGATCTAATGTGTAAGTCATCCAAACACGCATTACGTGTAAGCACTGAACCAAGAAGACAATAAAAGCGAATAATCTCTGTGCTTTGGGGAGTAAATGAATTCTCTGTAACACTTTTAATTTCTTGAGGAACAACCTAAAGTAGCAAGATATAGTGCCAACATTTCTGATTGGATCCGAAGCGTTCATTCTCAGAATCTGTAGATCAAAAGTCAGGAAGACTCTGGTTTGAGTGCAGTAATTTCCCACAACTTATTTAGTGTTTAGTATTATGCAGACTCCTATCTTCTAGCATGCAGTTTTATCATAAAAATTCATTTGCAAGCATTGGGAGTCATTGTGACTATGTCAGTAGGATATTGTGAACCAATCGGCCTTTTTTTGACCTCCCAACCACATTAAAATGAGCCAAGTGGATCAGAGTAATGTCAGATTAACAGATTTGCAAACTGGCCATTTTCAGGATTCCAGCCTCATAATAATAAGCCTAGCTTTATGGCTTAAGGTGCTGTTGATAAAGATAAACACAGAGCAAAATGCGCTTAAGCTCCATCGGTTTTCGAGAGTTCACTCGCAAGAGAGAAGGAATGCAAAATTGGTAAATGTAGAAACAAATTATCTCAACAGCCCCCTACGTAGTCAGAGAGGATGTGCAGCTTAAGTGCTTTGGTAAGTGCACACTCGTTTTAGTTCAGGCGAATGTCATCTTGTCCCTTGTTGCAATTTTGCAAAACTGGGAAATTAGGGCAGGAAATATGTCTGGTATCAGTCAGTTTTGCAATCTGGCTGAAGACTGCTGCTGTATGACAGACATGATCAGTCGGCAAGCGCTGCTAATCCAATTCATTTGCTTTTGCTGCTCCTTTTTAAATTTCTGCCTGACTGTTGGGCAGAGGCGGAGAAACGTTGAGTTGAGGGTATGAACCTTACCCATTATGACTGATGGAAGAGACTGTTTGAATTTCCTCCTTCCTCTTCTGCTCTTCATCCATGAAATCTCCTTTCTTTTCAACTCCTCTGGGATTCGGGGTTGTAGTTCAGGTATTATTGAACATTTTGATGCTAATGAACTGTTTCCAGAAGTAACAACCAGTTGCCACAGTTACGCATCGCAACAACTGCAAAAAATAGAAATAAAAAAGAGAGCAAAAATCCTTTTAGTTGCGCAGCATCCAAAAACAGAAGGAATAATTGTCTAAACATGCAATGACAAAACAAGACATTTAGCATCAATTTGCTGTTTTTGCCTTCTGCTATCAAGCCCCTCCTTGTTTCAATTGCCATTAATTGATGAGTCATTCGCTTATTATTTAGGTTTTTGAATTCAGAGTGTTGTAGAAACTCCTTGAACCCTATGCTGATGTGTTGTACCTTGGGCTGTTTAAAGTAAATTAACCTTCATGTCGATACATTTTGTAGAATTTAATTAGATCCTGACATTGCAATGTTCTATTATTTTTAAGCCTCAAAAAAATGCAACGCTATCAGTTTATGGCATAATTCAGTTTTCCAGCCCCTGAAGTATGGCATATTACTGCTACATATTGTCATCTTATTTTGCAATAATTAGAATTGTGGTTTGGGAATGTTTTTTTTTTTAATATATATATATACCCAAACTGCTTTACCAACTGTTGTCAACAAATAGAAAAGTAATATCAGTCTAATTGTCTCAATACAAGACAATATTCTGTTAAATTTGATGCTCGAGTCAGAGATAGTAGAGCAACTGGAGTCACTTTTTTTTTTTCAATTACTGTACATGATTTATTCTCCAAAGAATAAAGTCTATTTTTGGAATAACAAGAGATGGTGGGGCATGTGGAGGGATTGGAGATTCTTCTCCCACTTATTAAATAATTCACAGACCAGAGCCGTGTAGTCGTTGGATTGGAGTAGGCAGACAACAGGAGGAATAACGATGGTCCGAGAAAGAAAAAGGGGTCAGCTTTGGCGAGATGTCCACGAGGAACAGAGGGAAAACAAGAGCACCGAGATGTTAAATAAAAGACAAGAAAACGGAGAGAGAAGAAGTTTTCTGGCATATCAGGAGAGGAAGAAAGAAAGAAGGCAAAAGCTGTTTCTGTCAATGCCATGATTAAAAGATTTATGGGACTTGAAGTGGAGGGGGACTGATTCTTCCCACAGCCCTTCTTTCCTTTGTCTCCTTTGAACTTGGGAGTGTGTTGACAGGCTGGGGGAATTTTGGTTAAACCCGACTGATCGCAGATATGAGGTGCGGCTCCGTCTTTGAATTAGCTGGTTGCAAAGCTGACTCCGAGGGGAGAAGGGAGGAGGCAGAACGGAGGAGGTGAAGACGGAGCGCTGGGGGGGCCACAGAAGAACGAGGTGTGGCGGGGGGGGGCGTGTGGAATACAAAGGAGGGGTGAAAAAAGAAAGGAAGTTAAGCTGTCTATTAATATTAGCAGTGTGCAGAGATAGGGAGAAGGTGCTCAGGAAGTGAAGAGAAAATCTAACCGTGTAGCTTCAAAATCACTTCCTGTGTTTACACTAAACGCCGCCCTGTTGGAGCTCTGAATTTACAGTTTTTTTTTTCTTTTTCAATTTGAGAATTCTTGCTCCCCGACTCCACGGATCTCCTTCCTCGCCGTTCATTGCTCCGTTCCGCGGCTCGTGTGCTGAGTCTGCATGGTGATTTGCAGACCATGACAAATCACCATGCATCTCCCACGTCTCCGCGTGTCTCCCTGAATATTTCATAGACGGCACGCAGCAGACGTCGTCGTGAGGCGCATGAATTCTTGATGCTCCCTGTCTCCCCTTGCGTTCCGGTGGCCTATAGCGGCTTCTGCCGCTTTTTTTTCTTTTTGTTTTGTTTTTTACGAGGCGCTACGTTTGAGCCGCTGCTCAGCTCGTCGCTTAATGGGGGGAAACAAGTCACAGCGCTGTGCAAACGACAGCCGGAAGATCAGCGTGTCTGTTTGAAGGTAGCTAATTAACGAGGTTTTTTACTTTTTTTCCTCCTCCTTCCCCTAATCTCTCGGTTCAGCGTCTCATAACTCTCGACAAGCTCCTTTTAACTACATCCTGGCGCTGTTAATCAATTTCACCCGAAATTACAGAGAAGCGAAGAAGGAAAGAATTTGCGCCGCTTTGCAACCATATTTATGTCTCGTGAACCTTTTCAGACTTTGTTACATGACAACCGTAAAGTTCACTGTATTGTAATGAGATTTTATGTAATAGAGCAACACCAGCCAGGTATTGTGTATTTCTTTCAAACTAAAAACTAAAGGGTACCGGTAAGTTTCTGCTTAGCTCCTGCAGCTAACTCTGTCCTCAGGTCTTTGAGGGTATCTACAATCTGATACTTTTGACCAGACCTTCTGTAAAATCTCCCTGATTGGACTGATAAAATAAACATTAATTTGCCACAAATTCCCTATAAATATGCTTTCATCAAACCCGTTCCAGTTCAGACTTTATGTTCAATGTAGTTCTCCTGTCGGAAGAGGAATATCTGCCGCAAGTTCAAATCATATTGACCGTTAATGCATCTGATGAAAACACTCACAGCTGAAGACAGGTAATCTTTTTTTTCTTTTGGCTGACTCCAGCATTATGCGTCTTATTTTTTGGTTAAAAGCATCACCTGACTCATGTCTACTGATGTCCAAGACTCCACAAATTTAGCTTCATCCATCTTTACATCAACTTTCTCCAGGTTCCACATGCCTGCTGAACACGCCGCTGCCAGCGTTGTGGGGAGACGATGTGCTCAGGATGTTCATTTTCTGCAACAGGTGGTGTCTGCATCGACATCAGATCGTCCCGACTTTAGACTCGTCTAAAAATTGAGATAACGACCAAAGTTGGGTGAATGCGTGACTTAATAGTTATCCTTTCCACACGTTTTCCCACCTGAGCTGTGAATGTTTGCATCTCCTCCAGAACTGCCAAATGATGAGTGTGTCCTGGTTAAGGCTTTAAGATGTGCCATTTGCTGTCATTGTTTTTGGATCATAGACGGAAGTGTCCTCCAAGAAACGTTTGAAGCTTGTGATAATCTTCTCCATCGCTTTACCTCTGACCTGTCTGCCGTATTCCTTGATTTTCATGATGCTATTTGTTCACAAAACTCCTCTCACAATCTGAGCAGATCAGATTTCTCAAATTGGTTTCTGTCAAGTTGATTTTTAAGGGCAGTTGCTTACATTGGATTTTTTTTAGGGGTATTATGGCAGTTTTTTTTATATGCATATATTTTAATCAAAAATTGGAAATCATGTATCCTTTCCGAATATTACTTTCTGTTCATCTTTTGTCATGAAATTCTAAAAGAAAGAAATAAATAATAAGTTGCAAATTGATGTAATGAAGAGTCACTCAAATGAGCGAATTCACATCGGCAGAGTGACGGGCTGTGAATGAACATGAGACGTGACCGCAACATATTTCCAAATGTCAAAGTATTCAGCTTTTCTCACGATGCGCAAGCTTCACTCGTCATCTCTACCACATATGGCGTGCTCTTAAACCACACACTGCTTGTTTCAGATTAAAAGCAGATTAGAAAAGGGGCTTGGTAGGGGATGAGAGGGTGGGGTGGGGGGTCCCAAATTAATCTGGATTACCAGCAGCCTCATATTTCCCCCTCCCCCGGTCATGGCATTTCCCTGGAGAGTAAAAGCCTGGTCGCAATGGCCTTTGCTCTGACCCATTTGCAGCAGTGGTCGACGGTTGCAAGTTTGAAATATGGAATATGAATGAGTGCCTCCTCCTCCTCTTAAGTGCTTCCATTAGAGATCACTTAAGGGGCCGTGGTCCATTATTGAGAGGTTGCAGGGGGTGTGAAGCAGCTCTTTCTGAAGCCAGGAGTGCGGGTTAAATATGTATATTAGTTGGACTGTGGTTTCTCTAAAGCACCGCGGTCAACGTGCGTCCGAAGCAGAAACGTTTTACAAGAAATCATTTACCAGTTACAGCCTTTGTCTGTCTCTAGGAATTAGGAGCCACGAGAAAGAGTTTCTGCTCCCCTCCCCACCTCCACATAGCCATTACCCATGGGAGAAGCTGTTATGTAGCATCTAAGAGGTTATTAGGATCGCTGAATTTGGCCAGAGGATGAGCTGAAAGTGCAGCTGCAAAACGGTTCCATTTGACACGCCACCATTCCTCTCGCATTTCGGCGAACCGCCGCTTCACCTCCGTCTGCAATCGTGACATTTGTCACATACACACCAGTGGTTCGCAGGTTTGCGTGTGTGTGACCGAAATATGTCTTCGCCTGCGAGAGCAAAGGAGATTTTGTTTCCATGTTTGATTTCTTTGCTTGTAATCATTACATTCATTTTTGTTGGTGGGGAAGGATCAGCTTAATCCGTCCTCCTGGTGCACATTTCAGGTTATCATGGTGAATCAGGCTCATTCATCTTCTCTAAATGGCTACAGGACGCTACACTTTGTGTCTGACGACATGTGGCTGACCTCAAAGTAAACAAAGTCGTTTTTATAATGCAATTGAAAAATAAAAATTTACACAACGTGGTAACGCTGTCATTTCTCTAAAAGAGTGGCTTGGAAAATAATTCATTCCCTCAGCAGCTTAAACTAGGCAGCTTGTACCGTTGTGTTCAAGACAAAGATGACATTTTTACTGCATATCAAAGTAATCCTAAAGTTACCTTAGATTCTGCCCTCGACAATTTGCACATGTTGAACATGCATCCAAAGTGAAATGGAGTTATTCCTCAACAGGGCTTTAGTTTTCAACCTGAAGAACACACTGTATGTTTTCTTCTTTCACTTTTTGTCAACAAAACAGCCTTGGGGAGAAAATTCTCAATCCATTCTAACCGATCAATCACCAGAAAAGAAATGCCAGTGTTTGTAAAGAATTACAGGAATAATTAAAGTAATTAAAGAATTACTGAGAGAAGATGCGTTTATATGGTTTTAGGCTCCAGGAGAAACAAGTGATCCTTTTTAACGATTACAGTCAGGTCACGACATCCTGATCTTTGTAGCCCTCACTCCATTCTTAAACTCCAGTAGAAATTCTAGACAAATTGCAAAATACATGTTTTTTTACATGTAAAAATTGCTTGTAGTGAAAAGATGCCTAAGACCTTTTAAAATGAATATTCTGTAATTGCTTTGCCTTTGATTTGAAATAACGGTAATGTTTTGTTTACCTGCGGAGCTGTGTAAAACCCACTGCTCTTGCTCAAAATATGTGGGTCACTGCTTCTGGTCTTGGAATAAATAAATAATTACAAATCAAGGGTGCTTAGGGCTTCTTTATGATTATAATCCTTAACAGATTTAAATAACTAGCATATGATATTAGTAATTCTGGGCTTCTTTGAACAAATATTCAGACTCTGCTGCTATGTTTAACTGTCCCTATTATAAAAAATATGGCAACTTTTGCAATGTGACACACTCATATGTCTTGTGCTGGGCATATTAAATAATGAAAAGCTATAATTAGTCTTGTAAAGTAGTAAGTGAGGTATTTTGTAATTGTTTTTAGGTGGATTTTATTTATAGATGCAGCTGTTGTTTAATATAGACAATTTTACTGCATTTGTACATTACAGAGATTTAGCTCTTGATCATTTATGAGAATTTAAAATAAATAAATGTATTTTATTGTACAGATTGATAAATTTTCGGCTCATGCTGAAGGCAAGAGAAGTGTTTTTTATATTTACAGCTCTTGAAATTGGCACCAGCTAAAATCAATATCAGCAGGTCAGATATTTCTAAAAATCTGTGAACTCTGCCATAGAATCTCTGATCAGAGCATCAGTAATGTCTGTCACTGGAATTTAATGTTCGTCAATGGGCAAATTTTATTCACAACTCACGCAGTCATTTTCCCCTTTGGTTTTCCAATTAATTTCCCATCACTGTTTTCACTTCAGGCCTTTTTTTTCTCCCCTCACTTGCAACTTAATTTTCTCCATGAAACACATTGTCCATTTGATATTCGTGTTTACACCGTAGTAACTTTCAAACAGACAAATAGGGAACAGTTTCTCTGGCAGAAGAACATTTTTAAAAATGTAATCTACAGCAGCCCAGAGTTAATTGCTGCCAGCGATTTTTGCTGTAATGAACTTGCAGTTTATGTGTAATTCAGTCTCATTTAGATCTTTATAACAGAGGCTTGCACACAGCCCAGTGCATCTCTGTGGAGGGGCTCTTCAATGCAACCAAGCAGGATCTACTTTATCATTAATGCAACATGACTTCACAATTAGTTTAAAAGCTCAGAGAAATGTTCAAGGTCTCCCATTTGGAAAGCTGAAAGCCATTTCTTTTTTTCTTCTTTTTTTTTTAAAAAAAAAGCAGCTGACATGAAGGAAAATGAAATGCCACCAAACAAAAACTTGATGTGCAGTCGGACATCAAACAGTATGGTCAGATTTTTTCCTTGGACTGAAGAAGAAGAATTGTCCTGGATAAAATCAAAGCTCATTGTTCTAAGTATGCTCATATCGATTTTCATTCAAGCTGCCTCTGCTGTTTAAACCCAATATACTGCAATAAGCAAACCGAGCAGCCCAGGCAAGTCCTTGAATGTATATTTGCAGAGCTCCCGAGCATAAATCATGACCACCATCTTTAGGTCCAGATGGGCTGTTTTGCCATCTGTTGTTACTCAACGTTTACCGTGTCCTGATCATAATGGCTGACATTGATTTAGTATGTTGTGAAACGTTTATAATGGATAATTTGCTCCCCATGTTCTTGTCTACGGCAAACAGGATTGTTGCTTAGTTGTCCTGCGACTTTAGTAGCGAATATGCGGTACAACAACAACAAGGCCTCCGCCTGTTTTGAGGTGCATTGGTTTGTGTTGAGAGACTGAACAAAGGAACTTTGTGAAGTAACGAACAGCTGGGAGGCCGATTATTAATGAGGACCGCTCACATTTTCAGTTTGCTTTTATCATATCACAACTGCTGAGCACAAATGAACTAACAGAGCCTGTAGGAAGCTGGGTGACACCTCCAGAAGGCTCAGCGTAATTGAAACAAAGACAAGGCTCAGTTGGTTTAACCCTTGTACGTGCGAGGACTGAGGCAAACGTAGAGGACTATGGAAATGAACAGCTTTACGTGTGTGGGGTCAGTTGGACCCCATTTTGACATACAAGGATTAAGGATTGTCTGTTTCATAACTCACATCACTGGAGACATTTCTGACTTCCCAACTTGGATACAACTCGCTTAGAATCAGTTCTGCTCCAGCAGGTGAGAGCACTTTGAAGAAATACTTTACCTCAAACAAATCAAGTATGAACTTGAATTGTTTATACTTGACACGAACATTCAGACGAGTTCCAGTCAGGTTCAAAGCAGCATCATGATATTTGAAGAAAGAAAATATGACCACAGTCTGTCCAAGGGGGAAAGTTATCTGAAACACACCTGCGACTGGTAATCCCACCATTTTGGATGTGCTTAAAAAACCAGCACAAGAAAGCGTTATAAAAAAACTCATGCATAATGCTATGACACATTTAACAAATCATTTCCCACATTTTCAGCTCTTTTGCCCAAATCTTTTAACAAATTTGCCTTGTGCAAATGTTTTAGGTGACACATTTCTTGCTTAGTTGTTGCCATAACTCAACTCTCAGTCGATGTAATATTTATACTTCACTGTTTTAGCCACTCCTGAGTAGGATGCGTTATCAAGCTAAACCTTTGCCACCACATGCAGCAGCCAGGACGACAATGGAGTTCTGCAACAAAGAGTGGCATCTTTGTAACACCAAGTGTCCATATTTAACACCAGTAGCTACCAACTATGTACATGGCAATTTTTTTTTAATTTTTTTGGCTGCATGCCAGAGCTAAAATAGCCTTTATCACAAATATAAACGTGTAGTTTGCTAAACTCTGTAGAGACTTTACTCATAAACATTCCAGTTGGGTCTAGAGCAAAACACATACACAAAAAAAAAACTGTGAAAAAGGATAGAATGGATTTGTGATGCTACGGGCCTGCTTCTCTTCTAAAGGCGGTGGGAACCTTGTTTGAGGGCATGGCATCAGAGTCTTTGAAAATCCAGGCCATTTTTTTATTTTATTTTACAATCGGGTGGAATCTGTAAGAAAACTGAAAATGGGATGTGGTCTTTTTTTTTTTGGGGGGGGGGGGGGCAAAAATTGAGATCAAGTTAGAGCAGTCGTCTAAAACCTCTGCAACAAATTAAAAGAAAACAAAAAAAAAAACTAATTGTTTCTGTTTATGAAACTAAAATGAATGACACAACCAAACACAAGTATGCTAATTATAGTTTTTTTTGTTTGTTTTTTAAACTGTAATTTATTTGAAGTCCAAAGCCACACCGTCATGCACTTTGAGTCGGGTGCCTGATTGTTTTTGACTCAGTCTAACTGAAAAGCTCGTGGAAGATGCCAGCAGTTGACACCTGGGGGGGGAGCAGCACCGACACGGTGGGGTTGTCTCCCCCCCAACCCCTCTCAGACGCATAGGTACAGATGAAAGGGAGTGGAAATTGCCCTGCGAGTGAAACAAAAGCCTCCTCATCCGTTTGCGTCAAATCAAGCCGACGCTTTGCAGGATGCTCAGCTGAGCAGGAAGGCTCAGTCAGCAGGGTTTCTCCTGGTGCTCCTCTCAGCCTTACCCGCCTGTTTCGTCTCTCCTGCCCACCAGACTGACACCTAAAGTGGCACTAATTGGCATGGGCTCTGACAGCTATCCAGTGTGCCTGCGAAACTTTTAATGACACAACTTACACCCAGCAGCTCCCAGACTATATTTCCCGTTAAGGAAAAGGCAATAATAATAATAATAAAAAAAGAAATACGCACTCAAGCTGTGTGCACCATAGCAGATTGTTCTTTTGCGCTTTCTTTTTTCTTGCTCTTGCTGAAAAACAGGCGCACCAGCCTACACTGACAGACTCACTTACCCTGTGAAGCACAGATGGGTGCTGTCTGGCAGAGATGATGCATTAACCTAATCATTTATTTTTCATACTTGTTGACTAGAACTGAAATATGCATGTGTAAAATGGTCTGAAAAATGGAACATTGTCATGAAATCCATTAAAACTCTTATTTTCTGGCTGCCTAGTTAAGTTTTTTTTTTTTTTTTTTCTTTTTTTTTTGCGCTGTGGACCATCAGATTAAGAAGCAGCTGGAGCATCAGCAGAGATGAATCTATTTACAGCTTAGTCTGACCCGACCAGTGGTTTGTTAGTGGGAAAGTTAAAAAAAATTAATTATCTTTAAAAAGAAAATCTCTTTCTCTTTGGTGTGGAGACTGTTACCGAGTGAAGGACACTTAGCAGTGACATGCGGTGAGGTTTGTGACTGGTGACTCAGATGTTTAACTCAAAGTAGTGACTAATGTTTCTGATGTTTTGACCTTAACTGAAACATTTTTTATAAGTATAAGTATCATGTTGTCATCAATTACATGGCCATACGTCTGGCCATTGCCTTCCTACGCAATCCTTCTCATACATTCTCTGCCTTTAGTTCTCCATCTGGGATTTCTCCAGTTGAATCAGCCAACACAAAGGAGATTTTAAACGGCGATGCCAATTTTCTGCACTGTTTCAGAACTGTAGTTTGCCGTGGCCGTAGTTTGGCAATGGCACAGCGGAGGAAGTGAACAAAGCTTTTCAGTTCATGTTGGCCACACTTCCAAATATTGAACTTTGAAGACCGTTCCGTTCGGCACGTCTCGCTTCGCAGTTGGAAATGGTTGCAAAATGTTACATTTCAACGGTGCTCATGCCTCTAGAAAACAATTGTTTCTCAACAGCCAACAGTCCAGACCATTAACAAGCATTTTATTTATTTATTTTTTAACTAGGTTAACTGTTCAGTAATACCACATCAAAAACATTCATAAATGTCTCTGTCACTTTTTTAAAAATCTCCTGTTTGCCTTCATTTTTAAAAGTATGCTTGCTTCTATGGAGATGATCAAAAAGGAGGACTACATCTGTCTTATGCCAACTGTATGTTTTCCATGAATAGAGAAGAGCATCTGTTGTCCATTGTGCCTATGGGGCTAAGCAGTGCCCCCTATCAGGGCAGTACGGTACTTCCTGCTTCACGCTGCACATGTTCTTTGAAAAACTTGTTGCTGATCAGAAAAATTAAATACATTCTCTAAACATATTACAAAGTATGGAACTTGTGTAGTACATGTGTAATCAAATATATTTTAGCAGTACAACAAAAGACGGCAGTAGACATGCAAATCGCCTTTCAGTGTGTAGCACGGCACCATCAGGGATGAGGCACACCTCATCCTTCACCCATATATCTGGACAGATAATGAATAAATTCATAAAGTTGCAATGGCAGATCAGTACCAGATTTCCCTTCACTGCCCAAAACAAACAAACAAAAACTTTTTAAGAAACATTCAGTAGACTGATGAGATGAAAAACATCCATCCTCTTACATCTGACGTAAAACTAATACATCATTTTAGAAAGATTATCGCATTGACAGTCAAATAGTCTGCTGGCCCTGACAGTATGTGGGTTTTGGGGTCTTTTGCTGCATCAGGACAAATTACCTTAATTGACGGAGCAATGAAATCTGCTCACCACCAGAAAATCTGAAAGGTTTCTGTCGTGACCTTTTAGCTCAAGCATTTTTGCAATATCTGAAACTTTTGTCGAATCAGGAAAGCAAATTTATTTACGCCTTTCGCAGGGGTCACCTGGCACTTCACACAGCGTGCTTGAGATTGATCACCTCTTTTTTTATATCTCTTAGAAAGCTGCAAATATCCAGATTTAACTCTTTTTCCAATTAATATTAAATCAAATTTTCACTAGACAAAAAATTACCTCGTTAATTAGTTTCTGTACAAAAAAATAAAATGTGATAGTTCATTTACCTGATGTTTTTTGTTATGTTTGAAGCCCTGGAATCTAAGACAACATCAGTTTTCTTTTTTCTGGTTTCAGTTGTTGAAATTGTAATATATTTAGAAGAAGCCACTCTGCAAACGCGGATCCTGGTGACAGATTGTCCTACAGGCACGCACGCAGACGCGTCGACAGGGAAACAGGGATGCACAGATGCGGGATCGTCTACTGCAACGAACGCGCTCTTTCCATGCTCGAGCACCAAGACGAAAACGAAAAGACATACTCATGGCCTAATTATTTCATGCTCTTTGCTCCTCTGTCAGTTTCCCTCCCTAATACCCCTGTCGCATCTAATCTGGCTTTCATAACTCCCACGTTCTCAATATTACCCTGCGAGTGTTCGCACTCTGCACACTTCCCATTTCATTTCACTTAGGCCTTGCACAGCTACACAGTCTGTGCCTTCGCCTGCAATCCGAGTGGAAGAGAAAGTTTAGGAATACATTTCATCAGCAAGGGCTTGCCGTTTCAAACATTTTCCCCTCTCCCTTTCTTCCCACGACCCAAGCAGAAATATGTACGGCAAACACTGTGGAATCACTGTTTCTATTTACTCTGGCTCTGCTACAACGAGGGCATGTATCTTTCAGTCATGGTTCGGATTGTCGCAAGAGGAAGGTGGGGAAGAATAATAATAATAATAATGAAAAACACAGGGGAAAAAAAGAGAGAGCAGTAATAATAGGAGAGAGGAGATGATGATGATAGAAGAGACAAAAAAGGTCCTCACTCCACAGCAGGTGCTTAAATTACCTCCTTCCTCTCACAGCTGGCCTTGTTTCAGCCTGCAACAAATAAGAGCAGCTGGAAACGGGGAAGGAGCACCATCTTTCCTTCTCTCTCTCTCTTTCTCTCTCTCTCTCTCTCTGTGTCTCGTCTTTACATAAACCCGCTCCTTGGCATTACCGCCATGGCGCCCCTGAGAACCGCAGAGAGCTGCCTCAGCAGGGTCACCTTGTGGCAACTTTGGAGCAGCTGGTGGTAAACAAGCTGCGTTATTGAATGTCGGAGCTCAGCAATTAGATAAATGGATGACATAATTAATATCGGGGGCATGGGGGGTCTAGCAACACACTCCAGCTCATGTGGCAAGAAGGTGCATGTATAATGTAGAATAATTGTCTCTGTATTTTAAGACTTGAGTAGGCCATGCGTTGTTGCTGCCATAATAAACCCCCGAGAAAGAAATCCAAGCGTTTAAAAGGCTCCTTCTTTGGATTATTTTTCAGCCAGAGCTAACTATGGCTAGCTTTGAGGAGCAATGTCTGAGGCTGTGAGAAATACACACTGTTGGGACAAACCATAGATCACAGATCATAGATCATAGGTTCTGGTCCAGATCAGCAGACGAACGTCCCACAGACGCCTTCCATTTTATTGTTTCATTTTATGTAGAAAATAAAATAATTTCTTCCTCCTCTGAACTTGCGAACTTGTAACAGCTGTTCCTCTCTGCCATAATTGCTCTGTTTATTGTTTATAAATGTCTAATAATGCAGTGAGAAGCAGGATTTGACAGGAGCTCGGCTCGGTATGACTTGTGGACCTTGAAAACAACCGTCTTAACCATGCGACCACACTTCGCCCTTATGCCCTCCATATTGGTCCAATAGGAAGGTCAAAAGCAATAGCTAAGTTTTGTATCGTTAGCTAAATGTAATTGTGCCTTGTTTGATACTTTGCAACAAAATACCTTTACTGGCTGGTACCCGTAACAGTGACATAAATCTCAAAAGTGGAGTTGTATTTAGAGAGTTGTTAATCAGCAAATAATCCTGACAAAGTCAATTCTGTCTGAGTGGAGGAAAGATTTTTTTCTGAGGACGTAAATTATCCCGTCAAACTTTGAGAAACTTAAACATTAGAGTAATGACAAGCTAGTCAACCTAAAACACTTACATGAGTCAACATTGTAACCATGTGAAAAGTGGGTACCCATTAATATATATTTTGTAAACCCTGTGTTGCTTTTATTTCACGTACTGGTTGTAATTCTAGTTTTTGTCAGCATGTGATGCTGTTGTTACAGAGAGGTCTAAAATCACCGAAAGTTGAAAAAACATCAAGTTTACCTACTCTGGCATTCTGACTGGTAAAACGGAAAAGAAGGACACATTTGAGCCGAGATAAGATAAGATGACTTTATAGCCACATGAGTGAAGAATCCAGATTTGAACAGTATTATTTTCTGTGGACATGTATCTGTTTGTCCCCTTTCAGAGATGCCACTTCCATTTGTTATACAGTTTTATTTCCGTTTTTTGTGAAGCTGAGTTGCTACGTATCCAATGCTAATAGTGCTGTTAATGCACCATTTTGTTTAAACCGTCGCTATAGCTAGGAGCTTTATGGCAGTATTATACGTAAGAAAAACCAATTTTCACTACATATCTTGAATAGTTTTCATTTTTGCAACACAGAGAAAATAACTCTTTTTGAGAATAAAGAATCCCTTTTCTTTGAACTTCTGTGTGCTCTCGTAATCCCGGCTTCATCTGAATACTAGTGGAAGCACGCAACTACAAGTACACTTTGACTGATGTAATGTCAGTAAGGATTTTTCTATTGATTGTTGGAAAAAAATAGAAATGATGTACAACATGCATTTCTAACATCAAGTGTAGAATGTAAAATGCAAGCCCGAGTTATGTCTGAACGTTTTGTCAGGCGTCACGTTGCTTTAAGCTTGCTTTAAAACCCACAGTCATTTTGGTTTCTGGCGAATTAAAGGTAGTTATATAAAAGCAAATGTATTTAAGAGTTTGGCCACATACAAATACAGTCTGTGAGTTGTTGACTGGTCGGGGACACAGTGGTGAACTGTAAGTCCAGCCTTCTCATGTTCGCAGTCATGAGGTACAGACACTAACAGGCCTCACTCATTAAATCTAACAGGCAAAGCGGGGATGAAAGGCATTAATGCTGTCTGATGAAATGTAGACCGGGATCATCTGAGGCCTCGCTAAAAAAGGAGACAGCTTTTAAATTAAATCCTAAATTAAACTGGGAGCCAGTTTAGTGATTTCAGAATGGGGGTGAAATGAGAACGATGGAGATCTTTGTAAGTAATCTCACTGCAAACTTTTGGACGTTAATCAGCTTAATGTAATCTTGGCTAAGACAGGAAGAAAGAAAAGTGCCGTCGCCTTCAACTCAGAAGCTGTAATGAGCATTTCAAACTTCTCCGTAGATAACAGGAGCCATCGCTCTGAGATTTCTCAGTTCAACGAAGTGTCAACTATATTTTTTTATTTTGCCCTATTTTTCACCTACAAGAAAATACTTTCACAAGGGTCTGAAGGTGAACACGTGATTTATGATTTTGTGTAATTATTTATTGTGTGAGGCTAAGGGACAGATGGCAGGTAACTTTAGGTATTTTCAACTTAGATAGTGATAGAAAGAAATTTGCAATCAGGTGTTTAATCAAACACCCTTCGGGGGGTCTTCCTAAGACATATGTGAAGAGTATAAATGGATTTGCTGTCCTGAAATGACATTAAAATTTCAGTTAGATATGCCAAAGTGCTTTAAGGTTAAGCTTACAGTCACAAACATTCTCCATTTAGGGCTGTCTGGACCACAGAGAAGATTCATTTACAGCAGATGAAGCAGTAACACCAAACCATAACATTCCGACAGCCATGTTTGATTGTCACTACCATGCTCTTTCTCCACAAGTCTTCTACTTTCTTGCATGTTATAATTTGGCACACAGCATCTGAAATATAGCAACTTTTACTATATTGCGAGTGGAGTCTTTCTGTTATTTTTTGGTTTGTTAACGTCTTAAGTCATTAATCCAACTCTAACCACCGTGCGAGGCCTGCAGTGTTTGGGCATCCTGAGAGGGTTGACCACTGGATAATGGTTGTCATTTGTTGAGGTTTGTTGAGGAACTGATGCCTTCAAAATGGCATTTTGATTATTTTCAGACTGTCGGATGCCATTTTTGTTCTTTCATCCGTTTCATTGGCAGCAGTCAAAGAGTCATTGCCAGATATCCCAACCGCTTAAAGGCAGATGTTGCTGCCAAAGGAGGGAAACCCAGCTTTTCTAGACAGAGTGATTGGTCTTAGTAACATTTTACTGAAGGAATTCATCTTATTGTACCTTTTTTCATATTAAATTTTTTTTTATCTCAAAAGTATGACAAAACTATTCTAGATGGTAAGCATAATTTTATGGCACTGTTTATACCTTTTAATGAAACATGTTGCTGGTTTGACATTTGCCTAATAATGGGTTAAAACTGTAACGTCACATCAATCCCGTTAGGTCGGAGTGAGGTGTTTGCACATAATGATGTACCAGTTTCTTCTAACCTCTAAGTGCTGCAGCAAAGCAACAAACTAGGAATTGGAGAACACAGTGGTGAATGTAAAAGCGAAGCAAAAGAAAAACGGTCTCCAGTCTCTGCCTTTGCTTTGCACTTAAAAAAGATAAGCAGAAACATTTTCTGTCTAAATAAAATCCAAACCTTTAAGAAGGAAATTCTCTCTCAAAAGTGAGACAGAAAAAAAAGCAGTAAGACTAGATTAGGGGTTGAGGGTGGTGGCTGAAAGTTAATAAATAGTTACAAACTGAAGCTACATATACAAAGATGGATTTATCCATGTCAGTGTGCACTCTTTGAAACCGCTTTGCTCCTATTTTTCTTTAAAATTTCTCTGATTTTATAGTTAACTTCAGCATTTTATCAAATCTGTAAAACATAAACTCCAGATTGTAGCTACACTGTTCATGCAACTTGAGTATCTGTCAGGTTTAACCCTGACATAAGTATATAACTCTGCAAAAGAAACACGGAGACAGAGATTAGAATTCAACTCGCTGCGAGGAGAGGTGTTCGGAGATGCAACCAGTCACATGCCCCAAACAAACTCTGGCTTGCATTCCGCTCTCCCCGCTTTTATTTAGGGAAGCCCTGTTTACAAATGGTTTCTAAAGGTGGGGGAGCAAACAGGCTGAAACTGGTTTACAGTATGCATTCCTCTTCCTTCTCCAGATGCCCCCAACTGGCCTTCTTCTCCTTATAAGGTAATGGTCAGCATGCATTGTTGACACCAGCTACTCTGTCTGCTGGCGTCCTGGAGCGGGGGGTGATTTCACAACCACATGAAACAAATCTAAATCCACACACTATTCATAAACAGAAGAGATACTTTTATAGATAACTACATTATTTAGAATGAAAACTAATAAGTAGAAAAAGATAATATAACATTTATCCAACAGTATCGCCATATTTTCTTCTATAAGACTTTATTTAGTTGATCTTCACCTCCAAAATTCATTATTTTTACTTATTTTTTTCTTTTCCTTTACCTCTGCCACTTCCCCCTGATATATTTTCCTGAGGCTCCAGTTTAGCTCCTTCAGCAAGGGCATGAAATATTGACTGCTGTGGATTTTTGGAGAACCTTAGGTTTAATTCCAAACATTTTTTTCAGATAGGTCTGCAGCTGAACTTGCATCTAATATTCAGTATCTGACTCCAGCCAGACATATACATGAATGAGAATGTGGCCATATCCAGAGACTGAAGGGCAGCAGCAGCAGCAGCAGCTGGGGTGTGAGGGGAGATTAGGCCACTGAGGAATTGTGGGTTAAGATCACACAGATCAATCTTGAAATTTAAGCTCATCACTGCAAATAGATTATGCATGATCACACTGCAAAGACTAGGTTGTGCTTTTTATTTTTTTGCAACTAATAAATACTTCAGCTCATCTAAAAGCAGTCTGAAAAGCGGGACTTTAAAACGTCTAATTCTCGTGTGTTAGATTTGCGCTACGTGCTCATGACCTTGAGGTCAGGGAATGCGAACCCCCCCACCCCCAAACAGCCCATCCCCTCCACATCCTCACTGCCGAAAGTGAGCCTCAACCTTGGACGGGGATCAAACAGCATTGGATGCAGACGATGAAACAAGGCAGCGGCCCCGCAGCTCCCAAATCAACCGAAACAGCACGCACACACAGCTCTGCAAACACACAGCCGCGCTGTAAAGTAAAGAGCTCCCACACCCCGATTTTTTATTTTTTATCTGTCTTAAAATTCGCTCCAGAAAAGTTATTGCTGTCAAATGACACATTTGTCTGACAACACAAACTGGCACGCACTGCGTACACACAAACAGCGCTGGGTTCACTCTCTGTGTATTGTGGACTTGATGTGCCAGGCTAAATCGTGGGTTTTTTTTCTTCTTCTCTATTTGCAACTAGTAAGCTTTTGATCTGACTCCAAGGTCCAGCTGGCTTGAGGATCGAGGTCCTCCACGTCTTGGCTACCTTAAAGTCTCATGTTTAGTAATTAATCTGCAGCACTTGTACATCGATTACCTTGGATGCACAAAAAAAAAGAAAAAATTTTAAATATTATGTGCATCATTAACTTGTTCTGGTTCTTATGTAAAAATGGCAGGCTTGGTGAACAACTGACAACAACGTTTTGTTTTTTATCGCTTCTTGTCTATTTCGCTCGTGTGTCATTATGCAGAGAGAATCGTACTTGTACCTCGACGAACATAAGTTTATCGAGATCGATAAAGTGAGGTTTAATATACAGTCCCAGCAGAAAAGACTCAAGAGTATACTGAGTTTTAAATGCATAGAAAACCAAGGAGGATGAAAGAGGAGGACGTGTGGGAACGAGGCGAGCGAGAGATGTCGACGGAATTACAAGAGAATTAAAATGACTATAAACCTGCGCTGATCAATACTTTTTATCGCAATAAATGAAAAGCGTTTATGTGAAAGCATTCATATGCAGGGCCCTGCGGCGAATCGTCCTTCCAGTTCTGTGGTTTCTCTGAACACACACACACACACACACCTAGTATATTCACTTAACCGATGCGTTTAAGGCTCTGATCATTCCTGTTTCCGAAACAGTGCTGACTTTGGTCCAACAGCGCTCACACTCTTGCAGGCCACTTCAATCTGATCAGAAATGTTCTAGTTTTTCACTGTTGCTGATGGAAATATTCATATTCTATAGATTTCCAGCAGAAGCAGCAGCCAATGGAAATTTGTAGCAAGTGACCAATTCCCAACCCAAGTGTATTGCAAACAGAGCAAATTTGCATCGATCTCGGAAATCATAGCATCGAAGCAGAATCTAATCTCAGCCGTCTACAAGTAACAGATTCTTATGTTGCTCGCGTATCTAGTAAGGCATTGGCAAATCATTTTCTGAGCAACATCTAATCACATCGTGCTTGTGCTTTGACTCAAGATGCTGCTGTTTTGATAGTGCATGATTAAGTGAACTGCAGTGAGATCTCTTGTCTTCCCTTTCCATGTGTGTAAGCAGTTAATTAGACAACGCTCATTGGAAAACATTTGTGTCCATAAGATAAAAAACATTTCCATTCTGTCCGTCTAAAGACGAAGGTGTCACGCGTGAACGTAGTCAGTGCTCTGAGGTTACTTCAGATGAAGAGGTGAAGTTTAAGCTCTATTGTTATGTGACATAAAATTTTTCAAAAGGATAATCAATAATTTTCCAATCCACAGGCTGCTTTATTAGGTCTTAAATGGCTTTTTTGGTTTTCAATAATACCTCCACTATTTCTGCTAAGACCGTTACTTTCCTCCAGATGAAGATAAATTATTCCCTGGTATCTGTCTCTGGTTTCTGCAGCTGACTCATTCAATTGGCATTCAGATTCTTTAGTTCCTTTTCTTAAATAATTTCCTGCTTTCCGCTTCAATGTACAACTTCATCTTGGGATTCATTTCAGTCCCAGCTTTGAATCCGGTGTCTGTTTCTGTTTAATTTGATGATTATCTGGGCGCTTGAAGTCCAATGCCTACTCTTTTATCTGTGTGGGTTTTTTTTTTTACACAGCTTTATTTGCCTTTCAAATCTTTCTTCCTCCAGCATTATCTTTGAATTTTTTGTGTATCTCTCATCTCTCCTTCCTGTTTCTGTGATCTCTGCTCATCCTTTAACTCTCACTCATCTGTTAACACCATGACTGTAACCACATATCGTAGCATCGGGCTAACACCGCTCGATAGACGAGGCAAGGAACAGTTCCTTGCTATGAAAAGCTAAGCTTTTCATATCGAATGTATAAATCTAATGTATTATAGTTGTAGGTTGTTACGCTTGTCGTTGAGTCCTCTATCTGAGTGTTCCCAGCCGTGCGTTCTGTTGATGTACGGGGTTTTGTTCGTTTATCTTGATGTCAGCCACAAGTTCCACTATCCACTCTGTCTTCTTGGCGTTTTGGCATGTTGCTGCTTACGCTATTGATTGATTTTTAACATGTTGATGAAAAACTGGTTTCCGTGCGGCTTAAGAAAATACAATATTGAGATCTTTACGTTTTTCCAATCTCTTTGAGCCTACCCTTGCAGGTGTTCTCTAATCATTGTTTCATCAGAATGTTTTGTTCCATACCCACACCACCCAAATGACTTCTTTCGTCTGTCCAAAATGTAAGAGGATTGCATGTTGGAGGGATCACGAGGTTAAAAATGGCCGTCATTCATCAATCTGCGGTAGGTTTTAAAGTAAAGGGAAGCTGTCATGTCAGGGGCACCGTAAATCCTAGATTGAGAGTGTGCATTAATGCAGTTCCTTTATTCTTACTGGGCAAAACATGCCGGTCTGATGAAACCTGGGCCTTGTGAAACAAAGTAGGATTAGCGAGGTAACTTCAGATTAATTTCAGGGTTTTTTTCTTTTTATTAATTCCAGTTCATGTTACCTGTGTTTATCTCCATGGCAACTTACGACGGAAACTTAGACCTGCTACGTAGCAGGTTGAGTTTTGACATTCGTTTGGTGGGGGGGGGGGGGGGTGGTGTGTGGTGTGTGTGTGTGTGTGTGTGTGGACTGCTAGAAACATTCAGACTTTTTTTTCCCTGGACTTTCATCAATAAATGTTTTCATCACAGCAAACATTCTAGATTTTTTGTTTTTAGCTTCGTGATGCTGCAAGCATAAGGAAAATGATCCCATTTTCTGAAAGATGAAGACCTGCAAAATCTATGAGATGTGTGGGTGTTGCTTTTGACGCCCAGATAATTAAATGAAGGGTGTTTAATTCACACTGTTCTACTGTTTTTTTGTTTCTACTGTCTGAGAATGAAAGCTCAATAAATAGTCTATGAATACTTTCAAGTGATTGATATTACAAGCCTGTGTTGGAAAAGAAGACTTTCTTTTTTCCCCACAAGAAGCATAACACCACTGTAAGGAAACTGGAACACATCTAAAAAAACAAGAACTTTGACTTCTGAAAGGATATGGTGGGTGCAAAAACTTTGGATTTATGTCAAGGTTTTTAAAATAAAGCAAAAAACTTTTGTACGACTATTTGTGTCTTATCTGGAATATTTGTTAATACCTTATGTTGAATAGGTAGGTTTGTTATTGTGTGATATCCAAGCTTCCTCTCGGTCCACATATAGTCCTTCTAGTGTCGCTGTGCAGAATCAAACTTTTCCACATCCACACAGGCTGGAGTCTGCGTTATGTCTAACAGCAGCAAAACTATAAAGTTTGAGTTAAGTTCATTTCCAAGCTGCTTTCCTAAAAAAATAAGAATTATAAACCTCATATTCAACCCAAACCTTTTCAAAATCTATTTTGGTGGTTTATTTATCTTAAAGAGACAACAATGATGAGTTTGAATCCTTTAATGTTAATGGGAGTGTTCAGCGACCGCATCTCAAATTATAACTGTAGTTGGCCAACAAGACGACCTTGGACTGACAATGCCCACTGATTGCAAAGGAATGTGATTGGCTGTTTAAATCATCAATCAGAATTTAAGTTTCTATTCAGTTCAAGCGTCAAACTATTCAGAGAGGGAAGCAAAAAGGCTTCGAATTAACAAGCTTTGACTGTAATGCAATGATAGAAAAAACAGAATATAGCTCTATTGAAGGCACTGTCTGACAGAAAAGCTTTCCTGTGATGATTTGAATTTATTTTAAACACTGTCGTTTTATTTTTTTATGTTTGTATTTATTTTTATTTCTGTTGTCGTATATGTGAGACCGTATATGTGTTTTTTTTGCACCACACTGCAAAAACACAAATCTGACAAAGTTCTAGAGCAAATATTTTGGCAAACTTGAAATAAGTCAAAACTTATTGGCAAGATATAAGCTCTGATTTTAAGTAAATAATTCTTTAACACTGATGAAAAAGTGCTGGTTCCATTGGCAGATTATTTAACTTGCAACAAGATGTTTTTCCATGTTTGAGTAAATTTATCTGCCAATAGAACAAGTACTTTTTCATCAAT